>NC_058084.1:139020285-139620285 GCF_014858855.1 Bufo gargarizans
TTCTTTTTTTACTGATGATCTATCCTCTGGATAGATCATCAGCATCTGATCAGCGGGGTCCCGGTCACTTGAATGGAGCTTAGCCGCACCCAGGCCAGTGATACTAGTCGTGATGTCACTGGGCCTGAGAGCACCCCTATGTTTCTGGTTGTGGGGGTCCTGGATGTCGTGGGGGGTCCTGGATGTCGGACCCCCACCAATCAGATGCTGATGCCATTGTCTATCCAGAGAATAGATCATCAGTAAAAAAAGAACTGCAGAAAACCTTTAAGAGAGAAAACAAAAAATAACAAAAAGCGAGAAATGCCGAAGCTCCACTCCCACTCCAGAGGTCCAGAAATTATAACTATATACATGTCAGCTGGAAAATAGTAGGCACAGGGTTCATGTACACAATGGTATTATAGGTCCTTACAAGTCATGAACAGAGGTCTATGGACTCACACTGTTCTTAAGTATGTCAAATTGTAGCATGCTCCATGGGCAGCACGGTGGCTCAGAGGTTAGAACTGGTGCCTTGCAGTGCTGGGGTCCTAGATTCGAATCTGACCAAGGACAACATCTGCATGGAGTTTGTATGTTCTCCCCGTGTTTACGTACTGATAGGGAGCTTAGATTGTGACCCCCACTGGGGACAGCTTGATGCTAATGTCTGTAAAGTGCTGTGGAATATGTCCGCACTATATAAGTGCTTAAAATAAATAAATGCAGCATGAAAAGTATTCTACCCTATGAGCATTGCTTCTAGGAGATGCTATAATATACACTATATGGCCAAAAGTAGGACCTCCCTCCTGAATATTGAGCTCAGATGTTTCAGCTGCATTCATCCTACGTATATTCATAAAATGAAGCACATAGCCATGGGATCTCCATATTACAAAGTGTCTGTTGATCTGGCGTGCCACTAAAACAAATTTGTTTGGGCCTATTTCTAAGGCATAATCTTAGTGTCCCCCCTAGTATTCACCCTTTAAACCCTACACAGGGATCGGGACTTCGCTGCAGGGGAACCACCTAGCCACTAGCTAATCTCTGTTTGGTTGAGTGTTGACTGTTGATCATGTCAAAAGACACCAGTGCCAAGGACCAATGCATCAGGCATAACTGTAGTGAGGGACAGGCCAAGGTCAGGACAAGCAGGTCAGTACAGAGATTTAGGCAGAAGTCAGAACAGGCTAGGGTCAAAAAGTCCAAAGAGTCAGGGCCTGCAGTAAACCAGTGTGCTTCTTTATTGGAGGAACTCAAGCGCAAAGCAATACAGGCGAGGCACTGAGCTGGCTTCTCCAGTCTCCTCACTGGCAGCAGAAGGTTCTGTGCTGAGGAAATGCCTGAGCTAGCTGTCCCTATTGTGCTCAGAGGAATGGTTCCATGGCCAAACGCTGTATGCCCAGGGTCTGTGGCTCAGTCGTCCGGCTGCCTCCATGGTCACAAAACTGGTGATCCAGGATCTGTGGCAGAGTATTCCCGTCTCAGCGCCTTCTTCTGGTCACTCATGCAGTCTGGCAGAGTCTCTTTTGCTAAACACTGTTCCCTATCTACAGACCACTAAGGGCTTCTCTCCTTCTATACAGTTTCTAGCTGAATCAGAACCTTCTAGAAGGAGGGGTGAAGTGGAGAAGCACAGCATAAGGACTCGTGCACATGAACATAAGGGCTCTATGCCCATGCTCTGGATCATAAATAGCAGTCTGCAATGCATGGGCACTGGCCGTGTGCACTCTGTCCTGCGGACGTGGACCCATTGACTTGAATGGGTCTGCGATCTGCAATCTACTGCAAAAGATAGGACATGTCCTATTTTTTGTGTTGCGGAGACATGGACCTGAAAGACCATGAAAGTGCCTCAGAGTGTTTCCATGGGCCTCTGCTCTGCAAAAGGTAGGTGATGTTCTATCTTTTGCTGTATCTTGCAGATCGCGGACCCATTCAAGTCAATGGGTCCGCTTCCGCAGGACAGAGTGCACACGGCCAGTGCCCGTATATTGCGGACCCACCGTTTGCGGTCCACAGTACATGCACAGAGCCCATGCATTCGTGTGCATGAGCCCTAAACAGAAACATTGTTGCAGTTTGTCTGTGATAGATTAGTATAGAGCCTTAATGCAAGTCTATGGGAATGATTAAGCAGACATAAACAAGCCTTCAGACATAAACAACAGCGCTAAACCTGTCAGAAGGTTAGTGTGTCATTTTTTTCCATGTCATAAAGTCTCTCGCTATTAGCTGACTGTGCAGTAAGCCTTTCCACAGTGCAGTGCAAATATAATGTAATAACAGTGCAAATGAACAGGACATACGGTATTACAATAAACATATAAATGCAGTTCAACAATGTGAAACAGTATAAGAGTAAACAACGGCATAAATCACAGTGCAAGTTAACCCTTCAAAGTGTAATAAAGAAGTGAGTTTATAGCTTTTCAGTTTATAGGGAATCAAATATGGCTGGCTGGGATTGCTGGTACTTGTTGTGCAAGCACTGGGAAGTGATAACGATGCCTGACTGTGGCCAATAACTGATCTTACAGAGAGCCTGTGTCATGTGTCAGTTCCTGATCACGCGCCTGGCTCTTTACTGAGCGCTATTGCCATTTCCACCTCAATAAAACATCACTATTTTATTAGATATTCATGTGCGTGGTTCCAGATGGTAATAACATATAAGAAACTGGCAGGTGTTCTTAAGCTCCGCCCATAGAAGCACCTGGTCACCATGGAAACCCTGTTCTATGATGTCATAAGCACTACTGTGATGTCATCACTGCTATATAAAGGGGTGTCACCCAGAACGCTCCGAGGGTTGTATAGGAGAGAAGGAGAGTGAAGTTTGGAGAGTTTGCTGTGGTTTTTTTGCTGAAGTAATATGGACAGATTTCTTGTAAGTAGATTTTATTTCCTGGTATTAGGATTATTATATTATTACTGCTGAGATTTCCAGAGATTATTACAGTCCTGTATTGTAATGTAGAGCGAGGAGAAAATTGAGGATGATTGTAGATTGTCCACAGAACTGTGTGTCCAGGGACAGGAATACGATTTCCAGATGTTGTATTTGCCCCCAGACCCCTCCCCCTGCACCCAGAGCATAGTGACCCGCAGTCCTGAATTTGCAGAGACAGTCCCTGCATATTCAGGCTGTGCTGGACTAAAATGGGCGGGGCTAAATGGGCAGTCCTGCTCTGTTCTGGAGCCTATTTTTCTAAAATTTACCATCTGCAAAGTGTAAGAGGAGTCAAAAAGCGTAAAAAGATAAGAAAACATAAAGTCTGTTTGTTTGATTTCCACAGTTCAGTTTTCCTCCACCGTCTGTCACCTGGTTACCATAGTAACAGCCATTCTCCATTTACCAGAGTTCTAACCGTGATGTCATTGCTCTTGGAGCCTGATTTTACCCATAATGCTCTGGGGCTTGTATAGGAGCAGATAGTGGGTTTTGCTAATTTTTTACTTTTTTTTGGACAGATTCCTTGTAACTGGATTTTATTTACTGATTGATTAGGATTATTCTGAATTATTACCAGCGGTGCTCTTCAACCATAGGAGCACGGTGGGAGTTGTAGTTTTATGACAACTAGAGATTCTCTGGTTTCAGACAAAGCCAGGAGCCCGGTGCTAGCAGAGGACAGCGCTGGTTCCTCGCAGCGCCGGGGCCCTGGGTACAAATCTGACCAAGGACAACATCTGCATTGAGTTTATATGTTCTCCCCGGCTTTGTGTGGGTTTCCTGATAGGGAACTTAGATTGTGAGCTCCAGTGGGGACGAAAAGTGAGGAAAATGTCTACAAAGTGCTGTGGGAATATGTGAATAAAATCTAAAAAAAATTGATATTGACGGCCAATCCTCTGGATAGGTCATCAATATTTGAACACTGACACCCTGCAGATCAGTTGCTTCAGGAGGCTGTTTCGTCCTCTCAGCTTACGCAGCACAGCGCCATCTATTACATAGTTGGCTGTGCTTGGTATTGCAGCCCAGATCCATTCACTTGATAGGACTGTGCTATGCCATGGCCAGTGACCGATGAATGTGGCAGCAACTTCACGAATGGATGGGGTATTTCCATCAGCCCATAGACGTGAATGGAGCCCAGCGTGTTGCTCCACTGTTTTTAAAGCTCCCATAGGAATATATGAAGGGTGGCCATTCTAAGTATAGGTGCGTGTCCCCAGTGTCCGAGATGGGAATACCTCTTTAATGTTAGAAACTCTGGTTGTGAATCCGGTCCTGCTTCCAAACTACCCCTAGCATCCATGCCCACCACCAGGACAACCCTAACTCTAACCCTAACACATACAAAATACCAGATTTATCACCTAGAAGAAAGTCGCACAGCCCCCTACTTGTCACCAATCCCTTATCATATCACCCCCTCCTGTGACCTAAACCTCCTAGGGACCCATAAGCTTTTGGTTTTACCGCTGTCTTTGCTGAACCCTCTTGATTCCTCCTGCACCGATAGATATGAGAGCAGAGAGGGGATAGAGAGGACTGTGCAGCATTAACTGTATGGCCACACAGTTCTCACTATGATCAGGCAGAGTGATTCAGGCATGCTCTGCCCTATCTTTAAATGAAGGAGTGGTAAAGATATTGACTTTTCCTGAGTAAAGCTAACTCCTACATAGGCAAAGGGGCTCTTTTAACCATGTAACACTCCCCCTTGCATGCATCATTGTATTTCATTGACCCTAAATTCTGTTTCTTTTTTCCACTACAGAACAAACTAAATCGGCGCGCCCAGCTTAAACCTCCGTTCATCGAGGTAGAGGAGTTAGGGCAAGCCAGGATGTCATTTGAATGCCGCCGAAAGGTACATGGATGTATGATATGAATAAATAAATTGGAGGATGGTTGGTGGATGGATGGATAGATTGATGGATGGGTGGATGTTGGTTGGATTTTGCTTAATTGGATGTATAGATGGATCATTGGAAAATATGAATGGGTGGATGGATTGATGGTTGTGTCCCTCTATTTCATTGACACTAAATTCTGTTTTCCACCACAGAACAAACTACCTCGGCGTGCCGATATTTACCTTGTGTCCTCCGAGACACAAGTTGAAGAGTCAAGGAGAGCCAGGACATTATTTGAAAGCTGCTTTTTTTGGACAAAGGTAAATGGATGGATGATTGGCTGGGTGGAGAATCGAATGATAGATAAAAGGATATATGGACGGATGGATGATTGGTTTCTGCTCGGTTGGATGTATGGATGGATTGATGCATAGATATTTTGATATATAGGCTGATAAGTGGATGGACGAATTGATAAATATATTGTTGGTTGGATGAATGGGGGATTGGTAGGAGGGTAGATGTATCCTTCCTGTACTCATTATAGAGAGAAGTATAGAGAAGGGATCGGGGTTCCCAACCGTCCAGAAATTTCTAGACAGTCCATAAAAATGGGCAACTTTTTTCCTGTGTACGTGAAAAAAAATCGACGTGTCTATGATTTTTTTTAAGGCTGGCGGTGCTTTTCTAAACTATTTAGGTGGTAATTATTGGCATTTTACAGCTCCCAGTAAATGCTTTTAATGAGTTCTTACCAGTATATGGAGCTATGGACATGTAATGGAGCGCTCTATCCAGTCTTTAATGAGAGGGGCTCAGGGAGTCTGTTTGACTTTTCCTTAGTGAAGCTCCTAGATAGGCAAAGAGAGCTGTTTTTTTCTGTCTTTAAGGGGAGCTCTGAGAGTCTGTGAAGCTTGCCCCTACATAGTCATGGGGGCTGTTTTAACCATGTAGCCTATCCCTTGCATAAGTCCCTGTATTTCACTTCCCCTAAATTCTGTTTTCCTCTCTACACCACAGATCAAACTACCACTGCGGCACAACCGTGTTCAACCTCTGTCCTCTGAGGCAGAGGAGTCAGGAACAGGTGAGACGTCAAGCAAATGCTGCCGCTCTAAGAACAAGGTAAATGGATGCATGATTGGATGGGTGAAATGGAGGATGTATGGCTGGTTGGATGGATGGATCATTGGATGGTAAATAAATTAATTCATGGATGATAGATGGATGGATAGTTGATATTTGCTTGGCTGGATGTATGGATGAAAGGGTGGATGGAAGGATGGATTGATGGATATTTGAATAGAAAGATTAATAGGTGAATGGATCGAAGGTCAGTTGGTTGGATGTATGGATGAGAGGATGAATGAATGTTTGGATTCATAAATGAGAGAAGGATAGAAGGATGGATAGACAGAATAATTAGATAGATAGATAGATAGATAGATACCAAATCTTAAATTATATCCCCCCCCCTTGTATAAGTCCTGTATTTCACTGGCCCTAAATTCTACTTTCCTTTCTCTACCACAGATCACACTACTGCGGAGCAACCGTATACACCCTGTCGCCGGAGACAGTGGAATTAGGAAAAGTGAGGACATAATCCGTTCTACAAACAAGGTAAATGGATACATGATTGAATGGTTAATTGATATAATGAGTGGATGAGTAGATGGTTGGATGGAGATAAGAGCATAGAGGGGATAGAGAGGACTATGCAGCATTAACTGTATGGCCACACAGTTCTCACTATGATCAGACAGAGTGAATCAGGCATGCTCTGCCCTATCTTTAAATGAAAGGGTGGTAAAGATATTGACTTTTCCTGAGTAAAGCTAACTTCTACATAGGCAAAGGGGCTGTTCTAACCGTGTAGCGCACCCCCCCCCCCCCCATTCCCTTGCATGCCGAAATGTAAATGGAAGTATGATATGAATATGAATTTGAGGATGGTTTGTTGGATGGATAGAACACTGGATGGTAGATAATTGGATTGATGGATGGGTGGATCTTGGTTGGTTGCATTTTGCTTGGTTGGATGTATGGATAGATAGTTGGTTGGAAAGATTGATGGGTGGATGGATTGATGGTTGGTTGGGTGTGTGAATGAATGGAGGACGGATGGAGGACGGATCGACAGATAGATAGAAATTAGATAGATTTATAGGTAGATTGATAGATAGATTGATAGATATATAGATAATAGATAGATGATATATAGATAGATATAGCCCCCTTGCATGGTTGGATCAAAGGTTGGGTGGTTGGATGGATGAGAGGATGAATGAATGTTTGGATTAATAAATGAGAGGATAGAAGGATGGATAGACAGAATTATTAGATAGATAGATTGATTGATGCCAAATCTTAAAGTATAGCCCCCCCCCCCCCCCCCCACCCCTCCTTGCTTAAGTCTCTGTATTTCACTGTCCCTAAATTCTTCTTTCCTTTCTCCACCACAGACCAAACTACTTCGGAACAACCGAGTTCACCCTGTCACCTAACCTTTCTATCAACTCATCCACCCGTGGCATGGGATAAGCGTCAAACTTTGAGATATCATTTAATTTGCGAAAGTCGTTGCAAAACCACCAGGACCCATCCGGTTTTGGTACCAACACCACAGGGCTAGACCAATCACTATGGGACGGCTCAATAACACCTAGCTCCAACATTCTTTGGATCTCACCGGCTACTGTCTGTCTGCGAGCTTCAGGAATGCGATATGGCTTCAAGCGAACCCGAGCTTGTGGATCTGTAACAATATCATGCTTAATTACATGAGTGCAACCTGGCCACTCTGAAAACACATCAGCATTCCTAAGGAGGAATTCATTTACCTCTTGGGCTTGTGCCCTTGACAAAGTCTCCGAGACCTTCACCTCAGTAACTCCCCCCTGAAGTGTAGGGCTGAGAGGCTCAGCCACCATAGAAACTAACCAGGCCTTTATTAAATTGACATGATAAATTTGCATTTTTTTTTTCCGTTTGTCAGGTTGGTGGACTTTATAATTCACCTCCCCTATCTTCTCTACAACCTCATAGGGCCCTTGCCATTTCGCTAGGAATTTACTTTCGACGGTGGGAACCAGGGCCCGGTCACCCGGCTGAAAAACCCTGTGTCTGGCTCCCCGATTGTATATGCGATTTTGGGCCTCTTGAGCCTGTCTCATATGTTCTTGTACTATGGGCATTACAGCTGTGATGCAATCCTGCATCTGTAGAACATGTTCCACCACGGAACGGTGGGGAGAGGGCTCCTCTTCCCACGACTCCTTTGCAATATCCAAAAGCCCCCGGGGTTGTCGCCCATACAAAAGCTCAAACGGGGAAAACCCAGTAGACGACTGAGGCACCTCACGAACAGCAAACATCAAGTAGGTGAGCAGGCAATCCCAATCTCTCCCGTCTGCCTCAACGACCCTTTTTAACATTCTCTTGAGGGTTTTGTTGAAGCGCTCAACCAACCCATCAGTTTGAGGGTGATAGACAGATGTCCTTAACTGTTTTATACCCAGCAGCTTACACAAACCTTTCATTACGTTTGACATAAAAGGCGTTCCTTGATCCGTCAGGATCTCTTTTGGAATGCCTGTTCTAGCAAATATATGAAACAGCTCCCGGGCAATTGTTTTAGCTGACGTGTTCCGCAGAGGAACCGCCTCGGGATACCTAGTGGCATAGTCTAAAACCACAAGAATGTATTGATGCCCGTTTGCAGATTTCACCAGGGGCCCCACCAAATCCATTGCAATCCGGTGAAAAGGTACCTCAATGATGGGTAACGGTACCAAGGGTCCCCGGTAATGAGGCGCAGGGGACGTCAACTGACATTCTGGGCAAGACGAACAGAATCGTTTGATTTCTGCAAATATGCCAGGCCAAAAAAACCTCTGGAGTACCCGTTGCTGCGTTTTCTCGGCTGCCAGGTGTCCTCCCATGGGGTTTTATGAGCCAGGTCAAGTACCACTTTCCTATGCGATTTGGGAACAACTAGTTGCTCTACGACTTCACCCCTTATATTATCAACACGATAGAGAAGATCATGGTTGACAGCAAAGGGAGGGTACACCTTCTCCAAGCCCGTACTGTGGGCAACCTCATTAACCACAGCCACATTTTCCCAAGCATGAGCTAACGTTGGGTCCCTCAGTTGGGATGTGCCAAAGTTATCTTGAGAGCAGTTTATTTCTGGCATAGGTAACTCTTCCACAGACTCTTCTGGTCTCTCGGATTCCCCCACTAGCACAGAGAAGGGGAACTGGTCAGGCTCAACTGGGGTCAGTCCACCGGCCGGTGCTTCAGAACCGGAATCCCCAAAGTTAGGCAGGCTAGCCAGAGTTTCATCCCTCACACTTAGGGAAACTTGAGGTGGAAAGTCGACCGCCCACAGGTCCCAGAACAAAGGAAAGTCCCGCCCTAGTATGACACTATGCATCCGGGATTTAGACACTCCAACCTCATGGGATGTCACACCAAACTGAGTCTCAATGGGGACCACCGCTGTACCATAACTTTTTGCATCACCATGTATGCACACAACACCCATGCACTGGTTTTTCAGCTGGTCTGGAGCTACCAGGTCTGAGTGTACAAGCGTGACGAGGCTCCCAGAATCCAGTAAGTGCCTGGTTTAATGCTCGGGTTCTCCCATTGATGTCCATTGAGCTCGAGTGCACCCGAGCATCCCGAGGAGTTTGGCATGTTTGGTGCTCGATCAACACTATTGTCATGGTCTTACCTTCTTGCTGTTCTCCTTCGTTTGACATGTGCTGGCGGCCATCTTGGTTTCTGGGTTTCTTGTAGCCTCCCACCCTGCGGCTTCTCCTTCCCACTGGGAGGAGCTGGATGCCTAGCTCATATATATAGGAGGTCTGTGGCTTCAGTTCCTTGCTTGGTCCTCCTGTGTTCACATGCTTCTAAGACTGCTGCTGCTTCTGGTTCCTGATCCTGGCTTCGTCTGACTACCCTGCTGGTTCCTGATCCAGGCTTCATCTGACTACCCTGCTGGTTCCCGATCCAGGCTTCGTCTGACTACCCTTCTGGTTCCTGACCTCTGGCTTCGCAAGACCCTGCTTCGGTTTAGCCATCCGTTTGGACTTTTGCCTTACAGCTTGATTTTCAATAAAGCCTTCTTATTTCCACTTATCTCTTGTTGTACGTCTGGTTCTTGGTTCCATGACATTAGGACCAAGCCATGAATTCTGACGGTACAGGGCCATCCTCGCTACCTACGCTGGTTGCCAGACTTGATCAGCAGGATCACCTGTTGGGTCGGTTCGCTGTGGCGTTGCAAACCCTGCTTGAACGCACGGCTCATTTAGCTTCCGTTGCCGATGGGTCGGTTGTCGCTCCTGGGCCCGCTCCTACTGCCGCTCCGGTTGTTGCGCCAGAGTCTACCCCGACACCTGTTGCTGCGCCTGCGGTGTTTCGGGGTATGACCGGTTCTGCCCCCCTTCCACAGCGCTTTGGGGGAGAGCCAACTCAGTGCCGAGGTTTCCTTAACCAGGTGGGCATTTATTTCGAGTTGCTGCCACATGCCTTTCCTACTGAGAGATCAAAGGTGGACTTCTTGATCTCGCTGCTCTCGGACAAGGGCTTGGCCTGGGCCAGCCCTTTATGGGAGAACAACAATCCGGTGGTTGCCGAGTTTTCCGGTTTTGTTGCTTCTCTTCGGAGGGTATTCGATGTGCCGGCTCGTGCTGCCTCTGCTGCGAAGCTCCTTATGTCCATCAGACAGGGTTCACGATCCGTAGCTGAATACGCCATTGAGTTTCGTACCCTGGCAGCAGAGGTGGGCTGGAATAATGAGGCTCTGGTCGCTGCTTTCTCTCATGGTCTCTCGGATGCCTTGAAGGATGAGGTTGCAGCTAAGGACCTACCAGTGGAGCTCGAGTCTCTTATTTCTTTCCTGATTTTGATTGACACCAGACTCAGGGAGAGACCTTCCTTTAAGGAGAGCCTGCGGAGGTCTTCTAACAGATTGGCGCCTACGTTTGCTGTCCCACCCGTGCCTCCCTCTCCTCCCACGCCTCCTGGGGATGACTTGTCTGGGGGTGAACCCATGCAGCTGGGGTTTGCTCGCCTGTCCGAGGGGGAGAGGGTACTCCGGAGACGCGAGGGCCGATGCATGTACTGTGGTCTCGGTGGGCATTTTCGGTTGGCATGCCCGAACCGTCCGGGAAACGCTCGCACCTGAGATCCTGTCGGGGGCAGATCTTGGGTGGAGTCTCCTCGTCCCCGGTTTCCCGTGTTGACAAACCACTGATTACTGTTGTCCTCTCCTGGGTCGGGGGCTCGGTGACGACCCAGGCATTGGTGGACTCTGGTGCTGGTGGTTTGTTCATTGATAGTGTGTTCGCTGCCGCCAATTCCATTCCTCTGCAGCCTCGAGGTTCCCCACTGGCTCTTGAGGCGATAGACGGCAGACCCCTTCTGCCGCCACACGTGACTCAGGAGACCCTTCCAGTGGGGATGGCCATTGGTGCCGTTCACAGAGAGTCGGTCTGTCTCCAGGTTATTTCGTCTCCACACTACTCGGTGGTCTT
The DNA here is from genome assembly GCF_014858855.1 of Bufo gargarizans. NCBI lineage: Eukaryota > Metazoa > Chordata > Amphibia > Anura > Bufonidae > Bufo > Bufo gargarizans. Next base: position 139,031,637 of record NC_058084.1, read on the forward strand.
GGGGTACCCCTGGCTCCAGAAGCATAATCCGACTTTCGATTGGAGATCGGCCGAGATCCTCTCGTGGTCACCGCAGTGTGGGGCTAGTTGCATCCATGGGCCTGTCAAGCTGCTGTGTACTTCCTCGGACTCTCTGTTGCCTCCTGAATACGAGGAGTACCGGGATGTATTCGATAAGGTGCGTGCAGTTGCCCTACCTCCGCACCGCCCATACGATTGTGCCATAGAGTTACAACCTGGTGCCGTTCCTCCTCGTGGCAAAGTCTATCCACTGTCGGTAGCGGAGAATGAGGCCATGGAGGAGTATGTCAGGGAGGCGCTTTCACGCGGACACATTCGCAAATCCTCGTCCCCGGCAGGGGCTGGATTTTTCTTTGTGAAAAAGAAGGGCGGTGAGTTGAGGCCTTGCATCGATTACAGGGGTCTCAATCGCATCACGATCAAGAACGCTTACCCGATACCCTTGATTTCCGAACGGTTCGATCGCCTCAAAGTGGCCACGGTCTTTACCAAACTCGACCTGAGGGCGGCATATAACCTGGTAAGGATCAAGGCGGGCGATGAGTGGAAGACCGCATTTAACACCAGGACCGGTCATTATGAATCCTTGGTTATGCCCTTTGGGTTGTGCAATGCGCCCGCAGTCTTCCAGGAATTCATCAACGATGTTTTCCGTGACCTGTTGCAGCAGTGTGTGGTGGTCTATTTGGATGACATCTTAGTATATTCTGAATCCATGGAGGCCCACATTCTGGATGTCAGACGAGTGTTGCAACGGTTACGAGAGAACAAGCTGTTCGGTAAGCTTGAGAAATGCGAATTTCACAGATCCCAGGTAACCTTCTTAGGTTACATCATTTCCGCTGAGGGGTTCTCCATGGATCCTGAGAAGGTTTCGGCTGTCTTACAGTGGCCCCAGCCCAGTGGTCTTCGTGCCCTGCAGCGCTTTTTGGGCTTCACCAATTATTATCGGAAGTTCATTAGGGACTTTTCCATGCTAGCCAAGCCTCTCACGGATCTGACCAGGAAGGGCAGTAATCCCCAGGTCTGGCCGCTCGAGGCCATCCGAGCTTTTGAGGCTCTAAAGTCCGCCTTTGTGTCGGCTCCGATTCTGTCGCATCCCAACCCTGGGTTGCCTTTTGTCCTCGAGGTGGACGCGTCTGAGACGGGAGTAGGCGCCCTTCTGTCTCAGCGTAGAACACCAGAGGGTCCTCTGCTTCCTTGTGGGTTTTACTCCCGGAAACTGTCTTCCGCGGAGTGCAACTATCAGATTGGTGACAGGGAGTTATTGGCCATCGTGCAGGCCCTTAAAGAATGGAGGCACTTGCTCGAGGGCTCGGTGGTTCCGGTTCTCATCCTGACTGGACCACAAGAATCTGACCTACCTCTCTGAGGCCAAGAGATTGACACCACGTCAGGCCAGATGGGCTCTGTTCTTGTCACGTTTTAATTACGTGGTCTCCTACCTACCCGGTTCCAAGAACATCAGAGTGGATGCCTTATCACGGCAGTACTCCGAGCTGTCCGGGGAGGAGTCGATTCCGACTTCGGTCATACCTCCGAATCAGATCCTGGCCGCCATTCGCACCAGCCTGACCTCTCCCCTGGGTGAGCAGATTTTGGCGGCTCAATCTGGTGCTCCCTCTGGGAGACCCAACGGCAGATGTTTTGTGCCTGAGGAGTTGCGCACTCGGTTGTTGCGAACCTACCATAACTCCAAGGCCGCGGGGCATCCTGGAAAGAATCAGCTGTCCTGGGCTGTTTCACGTCTGTTCTGGTGGCCTTCTCTACGTTCCGACATCGCCGCATATGTAGCGGCATGCTTCGTTTGTGCCCAGAGTAAGTCCCCTCGTAGTAGACGCTGGGAATTTTATGCGTTTTAAATAATTGCCTTTTAAAAGAGTTGTCTTGTAAGTACGGACAAATAAAAAGTTTTAAACAAATATACACGGAGCTTCACTATTGCAGAAGCCATTTTTGTCCACAGAATTGTCTGGTGCCTCTTGACTCACACCCGCCATCGCGGATGCTCGTTGTGCCGGAGTAATCCCTGGCCACCTAGGGGCCTTTGAAACTAGCCACCAGGTTGTCACACCTGGATGGATTTCATTGTGGACCTCCCTGCATCCAGAGGCCGATACGGTCATTCTCATGATTGTGGATCGTTTTCCAAAATGTGCCACTGTGTTCCTCTCAAGAAGTTACCCTCTGCACAAGAGTTGGCCACGATTTTTGCCAGGGAGGTCTTCCGGTTGCACGGTTTGCCCAAGGAGATTGTGTCGGATCGGGGGAGTCAGTTTGTGTCCAGGTTCTGGCGCGCCTTTTGCTCCCAGTTGGGGATTCATCTCTCTTTCTCCTCGGCCTACCACCCTCAGTCCAATGGGGCCGCAGAACGATCCAATCAGGCATTGGAGCAATTCCTTCGTTGCTATGTCTCCGATCACCAAGACAATTGGGTTGACCTCCTGCCTTGGGCTGAGTTTGCCAGGAACAAGGCGGTGAACTCTTCCTCTGGGACGTCTCCCTTCATGGCCAATTATGGGTTCCAACCTGTCGTGTTACCGGAGGTATTCTCTCCCCAGGATATTCCGGCTGTGGAGGATCACCTTTCCGTCCTACGTGCTTCTTGGGTACAGATCCAGAGGTCCCTTGAGGTCTCTGCGCAGCGCCAGAGACTCCAGGCTGATCGCAGACGAGCGCCCGCTCCTTCCTACCAGGTCGGAGCACCCGCAACCTCAACCTTCGAGTGCCCACTCCCAAGCTGGCGCCTTGCTTTGTTGGTCCCTTCCGAGTGCTTCACAGGGTAAACCCGGTAGCCTATGCCCTTGCGCTTCCTCCTGGCATGCGGATCTCCAACGTGTTTCATGTCTCCCTGTTGAAGCCATTGGTGTGTAATCGTTTCACTTCCTCGGTTCCTCGGCCTCGTCCGGTCCAAGTGGGCAATCGTGAGGAGTATGAGGTGAGCAATATCCTGGACTCACGCCTGGTCCGCGGTCGGGTGCAGTTTTTGGTTCATTGGCGTGGTTATGGTCCAGAGGAGCGTTCCTGGGTTCCCTCCGCAGATGTTCATGCTCCTGCCTTGCTCCGAGCCTTCCACGCACGCTTCCCTCAGAAACCGTTCTTTACTCCGCGGAGGAGGGGCCCTTGAGGGGGAGGTACTGTCATGGTCTTACCTTCTTGCTGTTCTCCTTCGTTTGACATGTGCTGGCGGCCATCTTGGTTTCTGGGTTTCTTGTAGCCTCCCACCCTGCGGTTTCTCCTTCCCACTGGGAGGAGCTGGATGCCTAGCTCATATATATAGGAGGTCTGTGGCTTCAGTTCCTTGCTTGGTCCTCCTGTGTTCACATGCTTCTAAGACTGCTGCTGCTTCTGGTTCCTGATCCTGGCTTCGTCTGACTACCCTGCTGGTTCCTGATCCAGGCTTCATCTGACTACCCTGCTGGTTCCCGATCCAGGCTTCGTCTGACTACCCTTCTGGTTCCTGACCTCTGGCTTCGCAAGACCCTGCTTCGGTTTAGCCATCCGTTTGGACTTTTGCCTTACAGCTTGATTTTCAATAAAGCCTTCTTATTTCCACTTATCTCTTGTTGTACGTCTGGTTCTTGGTTCCATGACAACTATAAACTATGCATCAAAACTGTTATCCTGTGCTTTTGCCCTAGAATGGCAGCAACATCACTGGGGAAAATGATACTTCTCAATGTAGCCCTAGGGAGCATTATAGGACACAAAAATGTGTGACAAACTGCAGGACAATAATTAGGCAGGTTTTGTTAGTCCATTCTATGTCTCCAAAAACTTGAGATGATCAGGATTTTTTTTTATTATTGTAAATTGTTATTTATTTTAATATTGTAACAGGATTATTTATTGTACATTGAAAGTTTTTTTTATTATTGTAACATGATTAACAAGTTAATGAGTTAGGTTCTAAAAGTAAACGACAATAGAAGCAATACAAATAGTGATTCACATACTGTTTATCATATTATTTTACTTTTATAGGGGTTGTTCGGGTTCAGAGCTGAACCCGGTCATACCCTTATTTTCACCCCGGCAGCATCCCTGGGGCTAGCATTGGAGCATCTCATGCTCTGATGCGCTCCCTTGCCCTGCGCTAAAACTTCCACCTGGCAGTGTGTTCGTTGACGTCACCGGCTCTGATGGGCAGGCTTTAGTGCTGCTCTAGCTGTTTATGTGGCTTGGGCAGCGCTAAAGCCGACCCATCAGTGCCAGTGACATCACCGGGCTTGATGGCAGCCCTATTGAGAGCCCTGGTATGTTACCAGAGCTCCTAAAAATGCCTTTGCCCTGCGCGATTTAGTGCAGGGCAAAGGAGAGCATCAGACATTTTGTGTTTGTAACGGGGGTCTAAGTACGTTGCCACCCAGTACTGGTCCTTGCCCTTTATGCTTTTTATACGGCGGTCCCTCTTCAAACACTGGAGCATGAAGGCCCCCATTTGCACTAAATTGGAAGCAGTGGAGCGCCCTGGCTCCTGCTCATCGCCCAGGAGAATGTCGTCCTCGGTCTCCTCCCCCAGCCACGGACAACACTAGGGATCCCCCCATAGATGCCCCCCAATCATGTGCCAATAACACGTGCCCCCATAGATGCCCCCCAGTCATGTGCCAGTAGCAAGTGCCCCCACAGATGCCCCCCAATCCCATGTGCCAGTAACAAGTGCCCCTATAGATGCCCCCCAATCATGTGCCAGTAACAAGTTCCCCCATAGATGCCCCCAATAATGTACCAGTAACAGGTGCCCCCATAGATGCCCCCCAATCATGTGCCAGTAGCAGTACTATATAAAAAAATAAACACTTATACTTACCTCTTCCGGCCTGTGTCCCGTGCTGTACGGCTCAGGCGGCGTGATGACATCATCGCGCCGCCTGCATCGGCCTCTGATAGGCTGAAGGCTGCTTCTACCTCCACTAGACTTGCTCTATATCCATACATTGACTCACTGATCTAGATAGCTGGTCCACACTCCCTCAGCTTGATCAGGGCCAAGGGGCTAAAGTGGCAGCTACATATTGGACTTTTCCTGTTCACCTCCACAATTGTGTTGCTAAATCTTCATAATAGCGAATATTCTAGATTTTTTTTAGCCCTAGATAAACCTATAATCTTTTCTCACTTATTATATTATAGCTACTCCTACTCTTAATCCTTATTATGCTATCATCCATACCTATTTTTTTTATAGTAATTATTTTACCTATTATTAATTAACTTTTATTATAAGTACTTTCCTACCTATTATTAATAATTTATTTTTATAGATGCTATATTATTTTATTTTTAAAATAAATCATTATCTATAACTCACAATAAAGAACAGACAAGCACACAAAGGCTGTATGCCAAACGCCGGGTATGTGCAAACCAACAACCTATCCATGAGACGGGTACAGTCAGCATACCTTACAATGGCAGCTTTTTGCACTATGAGACATACAAGACCAGCTTTTTGTTTCATTGAATGCCCAAAGTACGTGCTTTCTTCACCCGTGCAACAAAATTGTGCAGCGTGCCACCCCAAAAACGTGCACTAGGTTGTGGTCTATCGCAGGCCCTCTCTGTAAGAGAAGGGCCCCCCATAAACTATTCCCTATCCTTCTGGGATTATGGCTCCCGCAAGGGACTGGGACAAATGGCAACCCTCAGCCAAAGCCGAGGGTACGGCCGTCTGTGCTCCCGGCTTTCACCTCGGCTGCCACCCAAGGCGTCAGCTAGAAGCTTCAACAAGGTCTGCACTCTCCCTGGAGGGAGAGCCCAAGAAGTTTGGCAGGGGGGTGAGGAACCAAAATGGCCACTCCCTAGACCTCAGAGGATTGCCCATAAGGGCGCCGCAGCCCTGAAAATCCTAGTGACAAATCAAACATGTAAAGTGCACACACAGTGAACATAAAAAATAAATAAAGTGAATGTGTGCCATTATGGCCTGGAGATTTGACCGGAATTATAAAAATTCCTCATCTTGTCAAGGCCGAAGCCAAGCAAAGAGAGGTGTGTGCGCTAAAAATGAGAGAAAGACAAGTGCTGTGAAAAAGTGCCATGTGATTGTGTGTTATATGTAATGAAATTGCGTGCGCAATACATGCATATTACATTACCTATTTTTGCAATCACAAATTTTGGAATTCGTGAATTTATGGCGAATAATCAGCTAAAAATGTGCGAAATATTGTGAATTCGAATATTATCTGTCACTAGCTGGCATCTCTGCTTTAGAGGGTTACATGACTATGACATAGTAATATAATATCTTTACATAATCACATGCTACGGTCATGTTTGGGACCATGTATGTGGTGGGGGAAGCGAGTACTGCCGAAGTAAGAAGTGTTATCACACATAGATTTATACATGGTCAAGATAGTTCTCACCAGGGTTGCCAACCAGAATTTTTATTTTTTCGGGACAACTTATCCCAAAACCACAAACACCCATTTTCTAAGGACAAATTGGAAAACCATAATAAATTATAAAGATTTTATTTAATGCATATCTATAGCTCAATATACTGATGTACTATGATATACTATGCAGGGGCGTAGCTAAAGGCTCACTAAGGGCTGAAGTTTGGCAAGGTTCAGAATTATGGATATTGGGCAATAATTCACAGGTTATTTCAGGTTCTGCGTCAGGTAAACTTCCAGAAAGAAAGGTAAACACCTGACTCATCCTATCACAACTCTATTGATTCCAGCTATTCCAAAGTCAATGCTCTGCACCCCCAATGTGTACACACCATGAGTTTATAGTAACTGGCCATGTGATTGTTAAGAAAGGAATAGTGTTAGTGAACTTGTGTTTTAAGTTCGGCGTCTAAAGTTCGGGTTATCGAAGAATCGCGTTATGGATTCTAAATTCCGTTATGGTCCATGGTAGTGGAATCCATAACGCAATTCTTCGATATCCCGAACTTTAGACGCCGAACTTAAAACACAAGTTCGCTCAACACTAGAAATGAAGAATTAAAGGGATTTTGCAGTTCTTTTTTTACTGATGATCTATCCTCTGGATAGATCATCAGCATCTGATCAGCGGGGTCCCGGTCACTTGAATGGAGCTTAGCCGCACCCAGGCCAGTGATACTAGTCGTGATGTCACTGGGCCTGAGAGCACCCCTATGTTCTGGTCGTGGGGGTCCTGGATGTCGTGGGGGTCCTGGATGTCGGACCCCCACCAATCAGATGCTGATGCCATTGTCTATCCAGAGAATAGATCATCAGTAAAAAAAGAACTGCAGAAAACCTTTAAGAGAGAAAACAAAAAATAACAAAAAGCGAGAAATGCCGAAGCTCCACTCCCACTCCAGAGGTCCAGAAATTATAACTATATACATGTCAGCTGGAAAATAGTAGGCACAGGGTTCATGTACACAATGGTATTATAGGTCCTTACAAGTCATGAACAGAGGTCTATGGACTCACACTAGTGGCGTCGCTAGAGGGGGGCGAGGGGGGGCAATTGCCCCCCCTATGTTGTCCCTTGCCCCCCCGGGTGCCCCCCCGCTGATTCCCCAGAGTGAATACTAATGAGCGCTTCCATTATGGAAGCGCTCATTAGTACCGAAGGACCAGGAAGTGGTGAACGCTCTGTACTCACCACTTCCTGGTCCTCGGCTGTCGGCTGTGCAGGGCTGCGCACAGCGTAAGGTCGCTCTGTGACCTCACGCTGTGCGCGCCAGTTTAGAGCACAGTCGACTGAGGAGAAAATGGCAGGCGGCGTCCGTCCAGGAGCAGGAGAGGTAAGTGTTTTTATTTTTTATTTTATAGAAAATGTGGCTGCTGGGGGCATTATGGGGGCTAATTGGAGGCATATGGGGCATTTGGAGGCATATGGGGGCTAATTGGAGGCATATTTGGGGGCTAATTGGAGGCATATGGGGGCATTTGGAGGCATATGGGGGCTAATTGGTGGCATATTTGGGGGATAATTGGAGGCATATTTGGGGCTAATTGGAGGCATATTTGGGGCTAATAGGAGGCATATGGGGCTAATAGGAGGCATATGGGGCTAATAGGAGGCATATGGGGCTAATAGGAGGCATATGGGGGCTAATATGAGGCATAATGGGGCTAATAGGAGGCATATGGGGGCTAATAGGAGGCATATGGGGGCTAATAGGAGGCATATGGGGGCTAATTGGAGGCATATGGGGGCTAATTGGAGGCATATGGGGCTAATTGGAGGCATATGGGGGCTAATAGGAGGCATATGGGGCTAATAGGAGGCATATGGGGCTAATAGGAGGCATATGGGGCTAATATGAGGCATATGGGGGCTAATAGGAGGCATATGGGGGCTAATAGGAGGCATATGAGGCTAATATGAGGCATATGGGGGCTAATAGGAGGCATATGGGGGCTAATAGGAGGCATATGGGGGCTAATTGGAGGCATATGGGGCTAATTGGAGGCATATGGGGCTAATAGGAGGCATAGGGGGCTAATAGGAGGCATATGGGGCTAATAGGAGGCATATGGGGCTAATATGAGGCATATGGGGGCTAATAGGAGGCATATGGGGGCTAATAGGAGGCAAATGGGGGCTAATAGGAGGCATATGGGGGCTAATAGGAGGCATATGGGGGCTAATAGGAGGCATATGGGGGCTAATTGGAGGCATATGGGGGCTAATTGGAGGCATATGGGGGCTAATAGGAGGCATATGGGGGTTAATTGGAGGCATATGGGGCTAATTGGAGGCATATGGGGGCTAATAGGAGGCATATGGGGCTAATAGGAGGCATATGGGGCTAATAGGAGGCATATGGGGCTAATAGGAGGTATATGGGGGCTAATAGGAGGCATATGGGGGCTAATAGGAGGCATATGGGGGCTAATTGGAGGCATATGGGGGCTAATTGGAGGCATATGGGGGCTAATAGGAGGCATATGGGGGTTAATTGGAGGCATATGGGGGCTAATAGGAGGCATATGGGGCTAATAGGAGGCATATGGGGCTAATAGGAGGCATATGGGGCTAATAGGAGGTATATGGGGGCTAATAGGAGGCATATGGGGGCTAATAGGAGGCATATGGGGCTAATAGGAGGCATATGGGGGCTAATAGGAGGCATATGGGGGCTAATTGGAGGCATATGGGGGCTAATTGGAGGCATATGGGGTCTAATTGGAGGCATATGGGGCTAATAGGAGGCATATGGGGCTAATAGGAGGCATATGGGGGCTAATTGGAGGCATATGGGGGCTAATTGGAGGCATATGGGGGCTAATTGGAGGCATATTTGGGGGCTAATTGGAGGCATATGGGGGCTAATAGGAGGCATATGAGGCTAATAGGAGGCATATGGGGGCTAATAGGAGGCATATGGGGGCTAATAGGAGTCAAATGGGGGCTAATTGGAGGCATATGGGGGCTAATTGGAGGCATATGGGGCTAATTGGAGGCATATGGGGCTAATAGGAGGCATATGGGGCTAATATGAGGCATATGGGGGCTAATAGGAGGCATATGGGGGCTAATAGGAGGCAAATGGGGGCTAATAGGAGGCATATGGGGGCTAATAGGAGGCATATGGGGCTAATAGGAGGCATATGGGGGCTAATAGGAGGCATATGGGGGCTAATTGGAGGCATATGGGGGCTAATTGGAGGCATATGGGGGCTAATAGGAGGCATATGGGGGTTAATTGGAGGCATATGGGGCTAATTGGAGGCATATGGGGGCTAATAGGAGGCATATGGGGCTAATAGGAGGCATATGGGGCTAATAGGAGGCATATGGGGCTAATAGGAGGTATATGGGGGCTAATAGGAGGCATATGGGGGCTAATAGGAGGCATATGGGGCTAATAGGAGGCATATGGGGGCTAATAGGAGGCATATGGGGGCTAATTGGAGGCATATGGGGGCTAATTGGAGGCATATGGGGTCTAATTGGAGGCATATGGGGCTAATAGGAGGCATATGGGGCTAATAGGAGGCATATGGCGGCTAATTGGAGGCATATGGGGGCTAATTGGAGGCATATGGGGGCTAATTGGAGGCATATGGGGGCTAATAGGAGGCATATGGGGGCTAATAGGAGGCATATGGGGGCTAATAGGAGGCATATGGGGCTAATAAGAGGCATAATGGGGCTAATAAGAGGCATAATGGGGGCTAATGAGGCATAAGGGCTGATATGGGGGCTAATGAGGCATAAGGGCTGATATGGGGGCTAATGAGGCATAAGGGCTGATATGGGGGCTAATGAGGCATAAGGGCTGATATGGGGGCTAATGAGGCATAAGGGCTGATATGGGGGCTAATGAGGCATAAGGGCTGATATGGGGGCTGATATGAGAGGCATAATGAGGGCTAATGAGAGGCATAATGTGTCATCCACAGATGCCCCCATAACAGTGTGTCTTCCACAGATCCACCATAACAGTGCGCCTGTGCACTGACGAGAGACAGAAAGAAGGGGAAAGAATCCGTGGAAGCAAGCAGAGGACGGCACTGCAGACGACTGAATAGCTTCTTTTGTAAGTAAATTGCTTTATTATAACTGTATCCCTGCATATCGCAATTCTCTCGTATTTTGTAATCTTATTGATATATACTTATTTTGTTTGTGCCCCCCCATTTTTGACTGTGGTATCTTTGTGCCCCCCCCTATATATTGTTCCTAGAGTCGCCACTGACTCACACTGTTCTTAAGTATGTCAAATTGTAGCATGCTCCATGGGCAGCACGGTGGCTCAGAGGTTAGAACTGGTGCCTTGAAGTGCTGGGGTCCTAGATTCGAATCTGACCAAGGACAACATCTGCATGGAGTTTGTATGTTCTCCCCGTGTTTACGTACTGATAGGGAGCTTAGATTGTGACCCCCACTGGGGACAGCTTGATGCTAATGTCTGTAAAGTGCTGTGGAATATGTCCGCACTATATAAGTGCTTAAAATAAATAAATGCAGCATGAAAAGTATTCTACCCTATGAGCATTGCTTCTAGGAGATGCTATAATATACACTATATGGCCAAAAGTAGGACCTCCCTCCTGAATATTGAGCTCAGATGTTTCAGCCGCATTCATCCTACGTATATTCATAAAATGAAGCACATAGCCATGGGATCTCCATATTACGAAGTGTCTGTTGATCTGGCGTGCCACTAAAACAAATTTGTTTGGGCCTATTTCTAAGGCATAATCTAAGTGTCCCCCCTAGTATTCACCCTTTAAACCCTACACAGGGATCTGGACTTCGCTGCAGGGGAACCACCTAGCCACTAGCTAATCTCTGTTTGGTTGAGTGTTGACTGTTGATCATGTCAAAAGACACCAGTGCCGAGGACCAATGCATCAGGCATAACTGTAGTGAGGGACAGGCCAAGGTCAGGACAAGCAGGTCAGTACAGAGATTTAGGCAGAAGTCAGAACAGGCTAGGGTCAAAAAGTCCAAAGAGTCAGGGCCTGCAGTAAACCAGTGTGCTTCTTTATTGGAGGAACTCAAGCGCAAAGCAATACAGGCGAGGCACTGAGCTGGCTTCTCCAGTCTCCTCACTGGCAGCAGAAGGTTCTGTGCTGAGGAAATGCCTGAGCTAGCTGTCCCTATCGTGCTCAGAGGAATGGTTCCATGGCCAAACGCTGTATGCCCAGGGTCTGTGGCTCAGTCGTCCGGCTGCCTCCATGGTCACAAAACTGGTGATCCAGGATCTGTGGCAGAGTATTCCCGTCTCAGCACCTTCTTCTGGTCACTCATGCAGTCTGGCAGAGTCTCTTTTGCTAAACACTGTTCCCTATCTACAGACCACTAAGGGCTTCTCTCCTTCTATACAGTTTCTAGCTGAATCAGAACCTTCTAGAGGGAGGGGTGAAGTGGAGAAGCACAGCATAAGGACTCGTGCACATGAACATAAGGGCTCTATGCCCATGCTCTGGATCATAAATAGCAGTCTGCAATGCATGGGCACTGGCCGTGTGCACTCTGTCCTGCGGACGCGGACCCATTGACTTGAATGGGTCTGCGATCTGCAATCTACTGCAAAAGATAGGACATGTCCTATTTTTTGTGTTGCAGAGACATGGACCTGAAAGACCATGAAAGTGCCTCAGAGTGTTTCCATGGGCCTCTGCTCTGCAAAAGGTAGGTGATGTTCTATCTTTTGCTGTATCTTGCAGATCGCGGACCCATTCAAGTCAATGGGTCCGCTTCCGCAGGACAGAGTGCACACGGCCAGTGCCCGTATATTGCGGACCCACCGTTTGCGGTCCACAGTACATGCACAGAGCCCATGCATTCGTGTGCATGAGCCCTAAACAGAAACATCGTTGCAGTTTGTCTGTGATAGATTAGTATAGAGCCTTAATGCAAGTCTATGGGAATGATTAAGCAGACATAAACAAGCCTTCAGACATAAACAACAGCGCTAAACCTGTCAGAAGGTTAGTGTGTCATTTTTTTCCATGTCATAAAGTCTCTCGCTATTAGCTGACTGTGCAGTAAGCCTTTCCACAGTGCAGTGCAAATATAATGTAATAACAGTGCAAATGAACAGGACATACGGTATTACAATAAACATATAAATGCAGTTCAACAATGTGAAACAGTATAAGAGTAAACAACGGCATAAATCACAGTGCAAGTTAACCCTTCAAAGTGTAATAAAGAAGTGAGTTTATAGCTTTTCAGTTTATAGGGAATCAAATATGGCTGGCTGGGATTGCTGGTACTTGTTGTGCAAGCACTGGGAAGTGATAACGATGCCTGACTGTGGCCAATAACTGATCTTACAGAGAGCCTGTGTCATGTGTCAGTTCCTGATCACGCGCCTGGCTCTTTACTGAGCGCTATTGCCATTTCCACCTCAATAAAACATCACTATTTTATTAGATATTCATGTGCGTGGTTCCAGATGGTAATAACATATAAGAAACTGGCAGGTGTTCTTAAGCTCCGCCCATAGAAGCACCTGGTCACCATGGAAACCCTGTTCTATGATGTCATAAGCACTACTGTGATGTCATCACTGCTATATAAAGGGGTGTCACCCAGAACGCTCCGAGGGTTGTATAGGAGAGAAGGAGAGTGAAGTTTGGAGAGTTTGCTGTGGTTTTTTTTGCTGAAGTAATATGGACAGATTTCTTGTAAGTAGATTTTATTTCCTGGTATTAGGATTATTATATTATTACTGCTGAGATTTCCAGAGATTATTACAGTCCTGTATTGTAATGTAGAGCGAGGAGAAAATTGAGGATGATTGTAGATTGTCCACAGAACTGTGTGTCCAGGGACAGGAATACGATTTCCAGATGTTGTATTTGCCCCCAGACCCCTCTCCCTGCACCCAGAGCATAGTGACCCGCAGTCCTGAATTTGCAAAGACAGTCCCTGCATATTCAGGCTGTGCTGGACTAAAATGGGCGGGGCTAAATGGGCAGTCCTGCTCTGTTCTGGAGCCTATTTTTCTCAAATTTACCATCTGCAAAGTGTAAGAGGAGTCAAAAAGCGTAAAAAGATAAGAAAACATAAAGTCTGTTTGTTTGATTTCCACAGTTCAGTTTTCCTCCACCGTCTGTCACCTGGTTACCATAGTAACAGCCATTCTCCATTTACCAGAGTTCTAACCGTGATGTCATTGCTCTTGGAGCCTGATTTTACCCATAATGCTCTGGGGCTTGTATAGGAGCAGATAGTGGGTTTTGCTAATTTTTAACTTTTTTTTGGACAGATTCCTTGTAACTGGATTTTATTTACTGATTGATTAGGATTATTCTGAATTATTACCAGCGGTGCTCTTCAACCATAGGAGCACGCTGGGAGTTGTAGTTTTATGACAACTAGAGATTCTCTGGTTTCAGACAAAGCCAGGAGCCCGGTGCTAGCAGAGGACAGCGCTGGTTCCTCGCAGCGCCGGGGCCCTGGGTACAAATCTGACCAAGGACAACATCTGCATTGAGTTTATATGTTCTCCCCGGCTTTGTGTGGGTTTCCTGATAGGGAACTTAGATTGTGAGCTCCAGTGGGGACGAAAAGTGCGGAAAATGTCTACAAAGTGCTGTGGGAATATGTGAATAAAATATAAAAAAAATTGATATTGACGGCCAATCCTCTGGATAGGTCATCAATATTTGAACACTGACACCCTGCAGATCAGTTGCTTCAGGAGGCTGTTTCGTCCTCTCAGCTTACGCAGCACAGCGCCATCTATTACATAGTTGGCTGTGCTTGGTATTGCAGCCCAGATCCATTCACTTGATAGGACTGTGCTATGCCATGGCCATTGACCGATGAATGTGGCAGCAACTTCACGAATGGATGGGGTATTTCCATCAGCCCATAGACGTGAATGGAGCCCAGCATGTTGCTCCACTGTTTTTAAAGCTCCCATAGGAATATATGAAGGGTGGCCATTCTAAGTATAGGTGCGTGTCCCCAGTGTCCGAGATGGGAATACCTCTTTAATGTTAGAAACTCTGGTTGTGAATCCGGTCCTGCTTCCAAACTACCCCTAGCATCCATGCCCACCACCAGGACAACCCTAACTCTAACCCTAACACATACAAAATACCAGATTTATCACCTAGAAGAAAGTCGCACAGCCCCCTACTTGTCGCCACCCCCTTATCATATCACCCCCTCCTGTGACCTAAACCTCCTAGGGACCCATAAGCTTTTGGTTTTACCGCTGTCTTTGCTGAACCCTCTTGATTCCTCCTGCACCGATAGATATGAGAGCAGAGAGGGGATAAAGAGGACTGTGCAGCATTAACTGTATGGCCACACAGTTCTCACTATGATCAGGCAGAGTGATTCAGGCATGCTCTGCCCTATCTTTAAATGAAGGAGTGGTAAAGATATTGACTTTTCCTGAGTAAAGCTAACTCCTACACAGGCAAAGGGGCTCTTTTAACCATGTAACACTCCCCCTTGCATGCATCATTGTATTTCATTGACCCTAAATTCTGTTTCTTTTTTCCACTACAGAACAAACTAAATCGGCGCGCCCAGCTTAAACCTCCGTTCATCGAGGTAGAGGAGTTAGGGCAAGCCAGGATGTCATTTGAATGCCGTCGAAAGGTACATGGATGTATGATATGAATAAATAAATTGGAGGATGGTTGGTGGATGGATGGATAGATTGATGGATGGGTGGATGTTGGTCGGATTTTGCTTAATTGGATGTATAGATGGATAATTGGAAAATATGAATGGGTGGATGGATTGATGGTTGTGTCCCTCTATTTCATTGACACTAAATTCTGTTTTCCACCACAGAACAAACTACCTCGGCGTGCCGATATTTACCTTGTGTCCTCCAAGACACAAGTTGAAGAGTCAAGGAGAGCCAGGACATTATTTGAAAGCTGCTTTTTTTGGACAAAGGTAAATGGATGGATGATTGGCTGGGTGGAGAATCGAATGATAGATAAAAGGATATATGGACGGATGGATGATTGGTTTCTGCTCGGTTGGATGTATGGATGGATTGATGCATAGATATTTTGATATATAGGCTGATAAGTGGATGGACGAATTGATAAATATATTGTTGGTTGGATGAATGGGGGATTGGTAGGAGGGTAGATGTATCCTTCCTGTACTCATTATAGAGAGAAGTATAGAGAAGGGATCGGGGTTCCCAACCGTCCAGAAATTTCTAGACAGTCCATAAAAATGGGCAACTTTTTTCCTGTGTACGTGAAAAAAAATCGACGTGTCTATGATTTTTTTTAAGGCTGGCGGTGCTTTTCTAAACTATTTAGGTGGTAATTATTGGCATTTTACAGCTCCCAGTAAATGCTTTTAATGAGTTCTTACCAGTATATGGAGCTATGGACATGTAATGGAGCGCTCTATCCAGTCTTTAATGAGAGGGGCTCAGGGAGTCTGTTTGACTTTTCCTTAGTGAAGCTCCTAGATAGGCAAAGAGAGCTGTTTTTTCTGTCTTTAAGGGGAGCTCTGAGAGTCTGTGAAGCCTGCCCCTACATAGTCATGGGGGCTGTTTTAACCATGTAGCCTATCCCTTGCATAAGTCCCTGTATTTCACTTCCCCTAAATTCTGTTTTCCTCTCTACACCACAGATCAAACTACCACTGCGGCACAACCGTGTTCAACCTCTGTCCTCTGAGGCAGAGGAGTCAGGAACAGGTGAGACGTCAAGCAAATGCTGCCGCTCTAAGAACAAGGTAAATGGATGCATGATTGGATGGGTGAAATGGAGGATGTATGGCTGGTTGGATGGATGGATCATTGGATGGTAAATAAATTAATTCATGGATGATAGATGGATGGATAGTTGATATTTGCTTGGCTGGATGTATGGATGAAAGGGTGGATGGAAGGATGGATTGATGGATATTTGAATAGAAAGATTAATAGGTGAATGGATCGAAGGTCAGTTGGTTGGATGTATGGATGAGAGGATGAATGAATGTTTGGATTCATAAATGAGAGAAGGACAGAAGGATGGATAGACAGAATAATTAGATAGATAGATAGATAGATAGATACCAAATCTTAAATGATATCCCCCCCCCCCCCCCCTTGTATAAGTCCTGTATTTCACTGGCCCTAAATTCTACTTTCCTTTCTCTACCACAGATCACACTACTGCGGAGCAACCGTATACACCCTGTCGCCGGAGACAGTGGAATTAGGAAAAGTGAGGACATAATCCGTTCCACAAACAAGGTAAATGGATACATGATTGAATGGTTAATTGATATAATGAGTGGATGAGTAGATGGTTGGATGGATGGACAGATGGTAGGATTGATAGATAGACTTATACAATTAAATAAGATGAAATTTGCAATTATGTCAGCCTTTAAAATCTGTTATTCTGATCTGTCTGGGTCACTCAGGCTTGTCAGAGTGCTGTATGGTGGTAACATGAAGGGGGCATTTTCCTCTCATTCCGTGATTCCTCCTGCACTGATGATAGAGATAAGAGCATAGAGGGGGTAGAGAGGACTGTGCAGCATTAACTGTATGGCCACACAGTTCTCACTATGATCAGACAGAGTGAATCAGGCATGCTCTGCCCTATCTTTAAATGAAAGGGTGGTAAAGATATTGACTTTTCCTGAGTAAAGCTAACTTCTACATAGGCAAAGGGGCTGTTATAACCGTGTAGCGCACCCCCCCCCCCCCCCCATTCCCTTGCATGCCGAAATGTAAATGGAAGTATGATATGAATATGAATTTGAGGATGGTTTGTTGGATGGATAGAACACTGGATGGTAGATAATTGTATTGATGGATGGGTGGATCTTGGTTGGTTGCATTTTGCTTGGTTGGATGTATGGATAGATAGTTGGATGGAAAGATTGATGTGTGGATGGATTGATGGTTGGTTGGGTGTGTGAATGAATGGAGGACGGATGGAGGACGGATCGACAGATAGATAGAAATTAGATAGATTTATAGGTAGATTGATAGATAGATTGATAGATATATAGATAATAGATAGATGATATATAGATAGATATAGCCCCCTTGCATGGTTGGATCAAAGGTTGGTTGGTTGGATGGATGAGAGGATGAATGAATGTTTGGATTAATAAATGAGAGGATAGAAGGATGGATAGACAGAATTATTAGATAGATAGATTGATTGATGCCAAATCTTAAAGTATAGCCCCCCCCCCTCCTTGCTTAAGTCTCTGTATTTCACTGTCCCTAAATTCTTCTTTCCTTTCTCCACCACAGACCAAACTACTTCGGAACAACCGAGTTCACCCTGTCACCTAACCTTTCTATCAACTCATCCACCTGTGGCATGGGATAAGCGTCAAACTTTGAGATATCATTTAATTTGCGAAAGTCGTTGCAAAACCGCCAGGACCCATCCGGTTTTGGTACCAACACCACAGGGCTAGACCAATCACTATGGGACGGCTCAATAACACCTAGCTCCAACATTCTTTGGATCTCACCGGCTACTGTCTGTCTGCGAGCTTCAGGAATGCGATATGGCTTCAAGCGAACCCGAGCTTGTGGATCTGTAACAATATCATGCTTAATTACATGAGTGCAACCTGGCCACTCTGAAAGCACATCAGCATTCCTAAGGAGGAATTCCTTTACCTCTTGGGCTTGTGCCCTTGACAAAGTCTCCGAGACCTTCACCTCAGTAACTCCCCCCTGAAGTGTAGGGCTGAGAGGCTCAGCCACCATAGAAACTAACGGTTCCTTCCAGGCCTTTATTAAATTGACATGATAAATTTGCATTTTTTTTTTTCCGTTTGTCAGGTTGGTGGACTTTATAATTCACCTCCCCTATCTTCTCTACAACCTCATAGGGCCCTTGCCATTTCGCTAGGAATTTACTTTCGACGGTGGGAACCAGAACCAGGGCCCGGTCACCCGGCTGAAAAACCCTGTGTCTGGCTCCCCGATTGTATATGCGATTTTGGGCCTCTTGAGCCTGTCTCATATGTTCTTGTACTATGGGCATTACAGCTGTGATGCAATCCTGCATCTGTAGAACATGTTCCACCACGGAACGGTGGGGAGAGGGCTCCTCTTCCCACGACTCCTTTGCAATATCCAAAAGCCCCCGGGGTTGTCGCCCATACAAAAGCTCAAACGGGGAAAACCCAGTAGACGACTGAGGCGCCTCACGAACAGCAAACATCAAGTAGGGGAGCAGGCAATCCCAATCTCTCCCGTCTGCCTCAACGACCCTTTTTAACATTCTCTTGAGGGTTTTGTTGAAGCGCTCAACCAACCCATCAGTTTGAGGGTGATAGACAGATGTCCTTAACTGTTTTATACCCAGCAGCTTACACAAACCTTTCATTACGTTTGACATAAAAGGCGTTCCTTGATCCGTCAGGATCTCTTTTGGAATGCCTGTTCTAGCAAATATATGAAACAGCTCCCGGGCAATTGTTTTAGCTGACGTGTTCCGCAGAGGAACCGCCTCGGGATACCTAGTGGCATAGTCTAAAACCACAAGAATGTATTGATGCCCGTTTGCAGATTTCACCAGGGGCCCCACCAAATCCATTGCAATCCGGTGAAAAGGTACCTCAATGATGGGTAACGGTACCAAGGGTCCCCGGTAATGAGGCGCAGGGGAAGTCAACTGACATTCTGGGCAAGACGAACAGAATCGTTTGATTTCTGCAAATATGCCAGGCCAAAAAAACCTCTGGAGTACCCGTTGCTGCGTTTTCTCGGCTGCCAGGTGTCCTCCCATGGGGTTTTTATGAGCCAGGTCAAGTACCACTTTCCTATGCGATTCGGGAACAACTAGTTGCTCTACGACTTCACCCCTTATATTATCAACACGATAGAGAAGATCATGGTTGACAGCAAAGGGAGGGTACACCTTCTCCAAGCCCGTACTGTGGGCAACCTCATTAACCACAGCCACATTTTCCCAAGCATGAGCTAACGTTGGGTCCCTCAGTTGGGATGTGCCAAAGTTATCTTGAGAGCAGTTTATTTCTGGCATAGGTAACTCTTCCACAGACTCTTCTGGTCTCTCGGATTCCCCCACTAGCACAGAGAAGGGGAACTGGTCAGGCTCAACTGGGATCAGTCCACCGGCCGGTGCTTCAGAACCGGAATCCCCAAAGTTAGGCAGGCTAGCCAGAGTTTCATCCCTCACACTTAGGGAAACTTGAGGTGGAAAGTCGACCGCCCACAGGTCCCAGAACAAAGGAAAGTCCCGCCCTAGTATGACACTATGCATCAGGGATTTAGACACTCCAACCTCATGGGATGTCACACCAAACTGAGTCTCAATGGGGACCACCGCTGTACCATAACTTTTTGCATCACCATGTATGCACACAACACCCATGCACTGGTTTTTCAGCTGGTCTGGAGCTACCAGGTCTGAGTGTACAAGCGTGACGAGGCTCCCAGAATCCAGTAAGTGCCTGGTTTAATGCTCGGGTTCTCCCATTGATGTCCATTGAGCTCGAGTGCACCCGAGCATCCCGAGGAGTTTGGCATGTTTGGTGCTCGATCAACACTATAAACTATGCATCAAAACTGTTATCCTGTGCTTTTGCCCTAGAATGGCAGCAACATCACTGGGGAAAATGATACTTCTCAATGTAGCCCTAGGGAGCATTATAGGACACAAAAATGTGTGACAAACTGCAGGACAATAATTAGGCAGGTTTTGTTAGTCCATTCTATGTCTCCAAAAACTTGAGATGATCAGGATTTTTTTTTATTATTGTAAATTGTTATTTATTTTAATATTGTAACAGGATTATTTATTGTACATTGAAAGTTTTTTTTTATTATTGTAACATGATTAACAAGTTAATGAGTTAGGTTCTAGGCTTGTCTAATTCTAAATGAAAAGTAAACGACAATAGAAGCAATACAAATAGTGATTCACATACTGTTTATCATATTATTTTACTTTTATAGGGGTTGTTCGGGTTCAGAGCTGAACCCGGTCATACCCTTATTTTCACCCTGGCAGCATCCCTGGGGCTAGCATTGGAGCATCTCATGCTCTGATGCGCTCCCTTGCCCTGCGCTAAAACTTCCACCTGGCAGTGTGTTCGTTGACGTCACCGGCTCTGATGGGCAGTCTTTAGTGCTGCTCTAGCTGTTTAAGTGGCTTGGGCAGCGCTAAAGCCCACCCATCAGTGCCAGTGACATCACCGGGCTTGATGGCAGCCCTATTGAGAGCCCTGGTATGTTACCAGAGCTCCTAAAAATGCCTTTGCCCTGCGCGATTTAGTGCAGGGCAAAGGAGAGCATCAGAGCATGAACTGCTCTGATGCTCAAGTCAGGAGGGCTGCCTGGGTGAAAATGGAGGAATGTCCAGCTTCAGCTCTGAACCCGACAACCCCTTTAATCTGAAATTGTAATATTTAATATTCTTCGTGATTCTGTGCTCTACAGTGTAGAGAAGAGTGTTTATTTTTATGTTTTTTGCAATTTTAGACAAATTTGCCACATTGCATGCATATGTACATATACATATATAAATCTGTACATGAATCTTCAGAACAAATGACATATATGGATTTAGTACTTAAAGGGATTGTCCGGGCTTTTAATATCAGATCAGCAGTGGTCCGACACTCATCACCCCTACCGATCAGCTGTACGTAGAGACTACGCACAGTGCACACGTGCCATCTCCCTTCTCTCTTCCTGCTCTGCTGCTGTTGTCCAATAGACAGACAGCAGCGGAAGGGAAGACAGAAGGGAGTCAGCACATGCACACTGCCCGTACAGCTGATCGGCGGGGTGCTGGGTGTCGGACCCCCGCCGATCTGAAATTGATGATCAATTCTGAAGATAGGTCATCAATATTAAAAAGCCCAGGCAACCATTTTTAAGGATTATGCACACAAATGTGTGCCAGCCTTGCCCGTATTGCAGCCCACAAACAGCAGGTCAGCAATATACAGGCACTGGCCATGTGCGCACCATGTCAAACATGCTCTATTTTTTGGTGGTGCGGACAGATTGTGGGCCCATTCAAATTGTATGGGTCTGCATCCACCAGTGCAGGCCACAGGGACATTGCCCTTGCATTGGTTGTCTCATTTCAGCAAATGCCATTTATCATGTAGACAAAGTTAAAACAAGGCACTTACTAATGTGAGGCCTTAAGCAGTTTGGTGCAAGTGAGGTGGTGAGAGGACAAGGAGGCCCACCGTAGGCCATTTTCCATGGGCCAAACTGGTGGGTCACAGGAGGATCATTAGACAGCATGTATATCTGCCCCAGCAATTCACCCCAACCCTCTCCCCAAAAAAGTTATTTTCAGCCTGTTATTATAAATGAACATTTTCAATGTGCTATTTCTCTTCCCACTCTATACCTAGGATATATAGGCATACTAGACTTACTAACAAAGTGCACATACACCAGGAGTAACAGGCACAGCAGCTTAGGTGTCACAGGAGCATCCGCTCAATGGCTGCTGGCTGTGTCGATGATGTTGCAGCTCCCCAGCTGTACGTCTGCCCCTGCGCTGCGCTTTCTTGTACTGTCTGATGGTACAGTACTGGCAAAATGTAGTAAGGACACCTTTTCATGGGCTCCTCTGCAGTTCTGGGTCTCAGGCGATCACCCAGATTATACACTAATTATTTTTCAACTTGCTAAATTGTGAAAAATTATTCACTTCAATAATAACCTTTGATTCAAATATTAAAATAGCACAATGCACACAGTATTATATAACGGCTCAAAAGCAGTTCAGGAAGTATGGGCATTTAAATAATAGAGTACATGAGAGAAGTTGGGAACATGTTATTCCTTTGGCAATTTTAATCTTTTGCTAGGTGACAAGAAGCATCTTGCAGAACCTATAACTTGTGCAGTAGACTGTGTTTATTAAACTGTTAAAAATAGTAATAATGTTTGGTTGCTCCAGACTACAGGTTAACAAGTAAAGCCACAACAATTCTGAAGGTAGTAGCACAGCACTTGACATTTTTGTAGTGGGATATCAAGTATCTCCAAGATATAGAGGGGTAAGAGAAATGGTACATTTAAAGTGCTCATTTTTAACACAGGCCGGAAATAACTTTGTTGGAGAGGGTTGGGGGTGAGTTGCTGGAACAGATACACTAAGGCCTCATGCCTTTGGCTTCAGTGGTCCGTGTCCGATTTTGATTCAGTTGTGTTTCCTTGTGTCTTCCTTTTTTTTTGACTGACAGGGGAAAAAAAAGGAAGGTTAATGAAAAGTGTAATTTTATTGCACCAAGGTCTTGTAGAAAAAAAACGGACACGGATGACATACCAGTTGTGCTCCGTTTTCCACTGACAAGAATAGGACAGGTTTTATTTTTTTGACGGACTGGAATTTTTTTGAGGACTATCAGTTTTTTTTTTCACAGCTCCATAGAAATGAATGAGACCTCCGCTAAACTGTGAAAAATGACGGAACGGATGCGGATGCACACAACGGTCGCGTGCATGAGGCCTAAGACTGGCATTACAGTTTTAGCATCAGACAGAAGTTCTGATGGCTCATGTGTAGCCCTTATATCTCAACTCCTGACAAAAACACTCATTATAGCTAAATTCTTAACAATTTGATAAGAATATGCATTACATAGGTATTTATGATCTGTCAGGAGTTCAGAGACAAGGGCTATACATAGGCCTTCAGTGGAGTAAGCATCTTCAAAACAAAGAAAGGGCTCATGCCCCTCCTGCTCCCTTTTCTGCTGCTACCTCGGCCTCTTCCTCCGCCTCTGGAGGAACGTTGGCACCTGCCGCCCAGCAAACAGAGGGTGTGCCACCAACAACACCACCTCCGTCACCAAGCATCTCCACCATGGCACACGGAAGCGTTCAGCTCTCCATCTCACAAACCTTTGAGAGAAAGTGTAAATTCCCACCTTGCCACCCTCGATCCCTGGCCCTGAATGCCAGCATTTCTAAACTGCTGGCCTTTGAAATGCTTCCATTCAGGCTAGTGGAGACAGACAGCTTCAAACAGCTCATGTCGCTTGCTGTCCCACAGTACGTCGTTCCCAGCTGCCACTACTTCTCCAGGAGAGCCATGCCCTCCCTGCACAACCAAGTATCGGATAGAATCAAGTGTGTACTGCGCAACGCCATCTGTGGTAAGGTCCACCTAACCACATATATGTGGACCAGTAAGCACGGCCAGGAACACTATATCTCCCTAACTGCACACTGGGTAAATGTAGTGGAGGCTGGGCCCCAGGTGGAGAGCTGTTTGGCGCACGTTCTTCCGCCGCCAAGGATCACATTACATCATTCTTTGCCTCCTTTTCCTAATCGGCTTCCTCCTCCTCTTCTACCACCTCCTCATCCAGTCAGTGACAGACCTTCACCACCAACTGCAGCACAGCCAGGGGTAAACGTCAGCAAGCCGTTCTGAAACTAATGTGTTTGGGGGACTGGTCCCACTCCGTGCAGGAGTTGTGGTGGGGTATAGAACAACAGAGCGACGAGTGGTTGCTGCCAGTGAGCCTCAAGCCCGAGGCTCGTTGCAGCTCTGGGACTAGCCGGTTTGACGCACATCCCTTGACTGGCTCATGTGCTGAATTTGGTGGTGCAGAAGTTCATTCACAACTACCCCGACATGTCAGAGCTGCTGATTAAAGTGGGGGCCGTCTGTGCGCGCTTGCGGCGTTCTCATCCTGCCGCCGCTCGGCCCTCTGCTCTACAGCATAACTTCGGCCTTCCCGCTCACCGCCTCATATGCGACATGTCCACCAGGTGGAACTCCACCTTGCACATGCTGGAGAGACTGTGCGAGCAGCAGCAGACCATAGTGGAATTTCAGCTGCAGCACAAACGCGTGAGTCGCATTGCAGAACAGCACCACTTCACCACTAATGACTGGGCCTCCATGCGAGACCTGTGTGCTCTGTTGCGCTGTTTCGAGTACTCCGCCGTTATCAGCGTTACATTACCACTTCTATGTCTCCTTGGGAAAATACTTAGAGCGATGATGGAAGAGGATGTGGCCCAGGACGAGGAGGAGGAAGAGGGGTCATCTCTAACACTTTTAGGCCAGTCTTTTAGAAGAGGCTCAGAAAGAGGATTTTTGCAACAGCAGAGGCCAGGTGCAAATTTGGCCAGCCAGGGCCCACTACTGGAGGAGGAGGAGGATGAGGATGGGGATGAAGCATGTTTACAGCGGGATGGCATCCAATGCAGCTCGGGCCCATCACTGGTGCATGGCTGGGGGGATACAGAGGACAGCTTTTTGTTGCCTCTGGGCAGCCTGGCACACATGAGCGACTACATGCTGCAGTGCCTGCGCAACGACTGCAGAGTTGCCCACATTTTAACGTGTGCTGACTACTGTGTGGCCACCCTGCTGGATCCCCGTTACAAAGACAATGTGCCATCCTTAATTCCCTCACTGGAGCGTGATCGAAAGATGCGCGACTACAGGCGCACGCTGGTAGACGCGCTCCTGAGAGCATTCCCGACTGACGACGGGGGACAAGTGGAAGCACAGGGCAAAGGCAGAGGAGGAGGAGGAGGAGGTCGCCAAAACAGCTGTGTCAGCGCCAGCACCTCAGAAGGCAGGGTTAGCATGGCCGACATGTGGAAAAGCTTTGTCATCCGCCGCAACAACCGGCCCCAACTGCTGATATGGAGCGTGTTAGCAGGAGGCAGTATTTGAACAACATGGTGGAACAGTACCTGTGCACACGCCTACACGTACTGACTGATGGTTCTGCCCTATTTTCCACATGGCCAGAGCTTGCCCTGTATGCCTTGGAGGTGCTGGCCTGCCCTGCAGCCAGTGTACTCTCTGAACGAGTATTTAGCATGGCAGGAGGCGTCATTACAGACAGACGCAGCCGCCTGTCCACAGCCAACGTGGACAAGCTCACGTTCATTAAAATGAACCAGGCTTGGATCCTACAAGACTTTTCTGTACCTTGTGCAGAATAGACATTTATACCACCATCAAACATACATTCTTGTACTCAAGTCAAGTGCAATGATTCTTTGTTTTCTTTTTTTTTTTATTTGTCCCAATATTTTGGGGGCTACCTACCCCAATAAATAAATTAAAAAAAATCATTGTTGGCTACCTCCTCCATTGCTCCCTCTACCTACAACACTACATTCACTGCCTCCTCAACCTCCGACTCCATATCCACCTCCTTCTCTGAGTTGCAGGTTAATAATTTGTAATTTTTTGTTATTTTATTTCAGTTTAAGTTATTTCCCTATCCACGTTTGTTTGCAGAGCTGTTGCCATGCTCTTAAGCACATTTTACTGCTTTTTACATCCCTCTAGCCTTTTCAAGGACTATTTTGCCAATTTTAGTGCCCTAAATTGAAAAAATTCTTCTGTTCTATTGCTGGGTGACATTTTACCATTTTTGGCATATACACATCCCTTCTGTGCCTGGGTGACAGGGGCCTAAATCTCTCAAAATCCTCTGTTCTTTTGCTGGGTGACAAGATCCCCCTTTTGCCATAACTGAACCTCTGCTGTGCCTTGGTGACAGGGGCCTAAATCTCTCAAAATCCTCTGTTCTTTTGCTGGATGACAAGATCCCCCTTTTGCCATGAATGAACCCCTGCTGTGCCTGGGTGACAGGGGCCTCATTCTCTCAAAATCCTCTGTTCTTTTGCTGGGTGACATGAACCCCCTTTTGCCGTGAATGAACCCCTGCTTTGCCTTGGTAACAGGGGCCTAAATCTCTCAAAATCTTCTGTTCTATTGCTGGGTGACAAGAACTCCCTTTTACCGTGAATGAACCCCTGCTCTGCATTGCTGACAGGGTACAAAATTTAGTGAAAACATCTGTTACTGATCGGATGATGATCGACTACAAGCGCACGCTGCTGATAGCATTCCTACCTGACAGCGGGGGCACAGTGGAAGCACAAGGCGAAGGCAGAGGAGGAGGAAGAGGTCGCCAATGCAGCTGGGGCACCACCAGCACCTGAGAAGGCAGGGTTAGCATGGCCCAAATGTGGAAAAGCTTTGTCAGCCTTGGAGGCGCTGACCTGCCCTGCAGCCAGAGTATAGTGTGACCGTGTGTTTAGCACGGCAGAGAGCATTATCACAGGCCGCAGCCAACGTGGACAAGCTTACTTTATTAAAATGAACCAGGCATGGGTCCCACAGGACTTGTCCGTATCTTGTGCTGAATAGACATTTATACCAGCCTCAACCATCCATTCTTGTACTCAAGTGCACTTATTCTTTGTTTTATTTTGTTATATGTCCCAATATTTTGGGGGATACACCAATTTAAAAATAAAAAATAACACAAATCAGTGTTGGCTACCTATTCCTCCTTCACCGCCGCTTCCACCTTCACCGCCACGTCAACCTACACCACCACATCCACCCATCCACCGCCTCCTCAACCTCCTACTCCTAGATCCAAATTGTTATTTTAAATTTTTCTGTATTGTATGTTATTTTAAGTAATTTCCCTATCCACATTTGTTTGCAGAACAGTTGCCATGCTCTTAAGCACATTTTGATGCCTTTTGCAGCCCCTAGCCCTTTACAGGACTATTTAAGAGCCATTTTAGTGCCCAAAAGTTCGGGTTCGGGTCAAGTTCGGGTCCTGAACCTGAACTTCTTTTTCAAGTTCGGCCGAACTCGTCGAAGCCGAACATCCAGGTGTCCGCTGAACTCTAGTCAGGAGTAATTCTTGACCATTTCTCTTTACAGATCAGTAATATTCTTGGGATGTCTGGAGTGAATCGCTTTCTTGAGGTCATGCCACAGCATCTCAATCCGGTTGAGATCAGGACTCTGACTGGGCCACTCCAGAAGGCGTATTTTCTTCTGTTTAATTGTTTAAGCCATTCTGTTGTTGATTTACTTCTATTCTTTGGGTCGTTGTCTTGTTGCAACACCCATTTTCTGTTGAGCTTCAGCTGGTGGACAGATGGTCTTAAGTTCTCCTGCAAAAATGTCTTGATAAACTTGGGAATTCATTTTTCCTTTGATGATAGCAATCCGTCCAGGCCCTGACGCAGCAAAGCAGCCCCAAACCATGATGCCCCCACCACCATACTTCACAGTTGGGATGAGGTTTTGATGTTGGTGTGCTGTGCCTCTTTTTCTCCACACATAGTGTTGTGTGTTTCTTCCAAACAACTCAACTTTGGTTTCATCTGTCCACAGAATATTTTGCCAGTACTGCTGTGGAACATCCAGGTGCTCTTGTGCAAACTGTAAATGTGCAGCAATGTTTTTTTTTTTGGACAGCAGTGGCTTCCTTTGTGTTATTCTCCCATGAAATCCATTCTTGTTTAGTGTTTTACGTATCTTAGATTCACTAACAGGGATGTTAGCATATGCCAGAGACTTTTTTAAGTCTTTAGCTGTCACTCTAGGATTCTTCTTCATCTTATTGAGCAGTCTGTGCTGTGCTCTTGCAGTCATCTTTACAGGAAGGCCACTCCTAGGGAGAGTAGCAGCATTGCTGAACTTTCTCCATTTATAGACAATGTGTCTTACCGTGGACTGATGAACAGCAAGGCTTTTGGAAATACTTTTATAACCCTTTTCAGCTTTATGCAAGTCAACAATTCTTAATCGTAGGTCTTCTGAGAGCTTTTGTGTGAGGCATCATTCACATCAGGCAATGCTTCTTGTAAAAAGCAAACCCAGAACTGGTGTGTGTTTTTTATAGGGCAGGGCAGCTGTAACCAACACCTCCAATCTAATCTTATTGATTGGACTACAGATGGCTGACACCTCACTCCAAATAGCTTTAGGAGATGTCATTAGTTTAGGGGTTCACATACTTTTTTCACCTGTACTGTGGATGTTTACAGGGTGTGTTCAATAAAAACATGGTAACATTGAATTTTTTGTGTGTTATTAGTTTAAGCAGACTGTGATTGTCTATTGTTGTGACTTAGATGAAGATCAAATCACATTTTATGACCAATTTGTGCAGAAATCCATATAATTCCAAATGGTTCACATACTTTTTATTGCAACTGTAGTGTCCACAGCAGCTATAATGTCCCATAGAGTGCCCCCCAGTAATAATAACACCCGATATTGTGCTCTAGGCAATAATCCCTGTATAGTGTCCCCAAAAATTATATAATTGCCCCTAGAGAGCCTCCCCAATAGCAACACCCCATATAGTAATACACTGCCCCCACAGTAATCTATCATAGTAATTTGCCCCCACACAGTAATTTCCCTCAAACTGCCTAATATAGGGGTTTGCCCCCACATAGTAATTTGCCCTACACTGCCCCCAGATAATATTTTCCACCGCACTGCTCCCACACAGTAATTTCCCCCACACTGCCCCCACATAGTAATTTCTCCTACACTGCCCTATAAAGTAATTTCCCTACACTGCCCCATATAGTAATTTGCCCACACATAGTAATTTCCCCCACACTGCCCTGACACAGTAGTTTCCCCCACATAGTAAATTCCACCACATTGCCCCCACATAGTAATTTCCCCACACTGCCACCACACAGTAATTTCCCCCACACTGCCCCCACACAGTAATTTCCCCCCACTACCACCACATAGTAATTCCCCCCACACAGTAATTTCCCCCACACTGCAGTTTCCCCCACACAGTAGCTTCTCCCACACTGCCTCACATAGTAATTTGCCCTCACACTGCCACATATATTAATTTGCCCTACACTGCCCCATATATTAATTTGCCCCTACACTGCCCTATATATTAATTTCCCCCCACAATTCAATTCCCCCCACACTGCCCCACATAGTAATTGGCCCCCACATAGTAATTTGACCCAACATGGTAGTCCCTCCCATGATAATTTGGCCCCACATAGTAATCCTTCCATAATCATTTTCCCCCACATAGTAATTTGCCCTCATACAGAAGCCCCAATATAGTCATTTCCCCCCGATGTCTCTATACTAATATGTCCTCCTGTGTGTCCCCATCCCACATGTCCCCCAAAGTAGGCACATAAAAAAAAAATTAAAAAAATGAAAAGCTAAATACTCACCTATGCCCAGGGCCAGGCGCTTGCTCGCTGAGGAAGGGAGGACGAGGCAGGCGCGCAATGCCTGCGCAGGGATCTCACTACCGCCTAGGCTTCAGGCCTAGTAGGTCTGAAGCCTATGGCGGTGAAGCAGGGAACGATGCGCCCCCGTGCCCCGCCGCAGTATGTGGGCGTTTGGGTCGGCATTGGGCCCCCCAGCGGTGCTGGGCCCGGGGCTGCAGACCCAAATGCCTCTATTGTAATCCGCTACTGGACATGAATCTACTTCTCACTCAGTGTCTCTAAATCCCATTACTGACAGTCCACGGGCTCTGTCCTCACCATCTCCAGAGTGTAATAAACAGCTGGAAGCAGCAAGCATATCCAAACACATCTGTATCTAATCCTATCCTGTGTGATACAGCCTTCTGAGCTGTGTATCTAATGTCATCACTGACCGTCCACGGGCTCTTCCCTCACCATCTCCAGAGTGTGATAAACAGCTGGAAGCAGCAAGCAGATCCAAACACATCTGTATCTAATCCTATCCCGTGTGATACAGCCTTCTGAGCTGTGTATCTAATGTCATCACTGACCATCCACGGGCTCTTCCCTCACCATCTCCAGAGTGTGATAAACAGCTGGAAGCAGCAAGCGTATCCAATCACATCTGTATCTAATCCTATCCTGTGTGATACAGCCTTCTGAGCTGTGTATCTAATGTCATCACTGACCATCCACGGGCTCTTCCCTCACCATCTCCAGAGTGTGATAAACAGCTGGAATCAGCAAGCGTATCCAATCACATCTGTATCTAATCCTAACATGTATGTGTGTCTGATACATAGCTTGTTGTGTGTGATACAGCCTGATGAAGTGTGTATGTAATCCCATCTTCTCTGATACAGCCTGCTGAGCTGTGTAACTAATCCCATTTTCTATTATACAGCCTGCTGAGTTAATTATCTAATTCCATTTTGCATGATACAGCCTGCTGAGCTGTGTATCTAAACCCTTATACACATGACCGTATCAATTTTTGCGGTCTGCAAAACGCAGATCCGCTAAATAAGAATGCTGTCCGTGTACGACCCGCATTTATTTTATATTTTTTTGCAGTCCCATTGATTTCAGGTCTGCATTATGACGACCAGAATATTATTATTATTATTATTTTTTGCATAACCGACATACAGTACAAATGTGGAAAACACATGGACTTCATCAGTGTGCTTTCCACGTCCATATATCAGTACAGCAAAAGATAGAACATGTCTTATTCTGGTCCTCATAATGCAGATCTATAACCCATAGAACTCAATGGCTCTGGAAAAAATGCACATCTCACACAGGCAATATCTTTATTTAGCAGTTCTGCTACTTGGAGAAAGCAGAACAGATACGGTCCTGTGCATGAAGCCTAATCCTATATTTTTTGGTCCTGACTGCTGAAGGGTTTATCTTGGGCCATCATATGTGATACACGTGAGATAAGACAATGATCAGCCTGGGAAACACTGTCCGCGTCTCGCTGCATCTCCCAGGCCGACCGCACTCTCCTGACTGAACTAACGATATGACAGTAATGCATAGGCGTGCGCACGGGGTGTGCCGGGTGTGCCTGGGCACACCCTAATCAAGCCGACTTGAGGTTTACAATGTGCGGCACTGCAGGCAGCAGAGCAATACAGCTGATTCCTGAAATCTCCAATAACAGAGCTCTGTACATTACAGAGCTCTGTTATAAGGGAGGAGGCTGCTGATTGGCCAGTATCAGCTGGCTGCCCTGCTATTGGCTGATCCTCTCACACCCCCTCCTCTCGGGAGCTGAACACAGCAGCAGTAGCTTCCTTTTCAGTTATTATGAAGACAGGAAGCGCGCCACCCCTGCTGCTGATGAAGTGCCAGGGACAGCATTAGGAATGGAGCCATCACCATGTGCCCAGGTGAAGTGACAAGGTGAAGTGTCCTGCAGGCTTCTATCTACTGCTGGGTGGGAGCTCCATGTGGAGCTTTATGAATTGAAAAACTAATAGCCAAGACAGAGGCTAAAAGAAACCTGCTTCTGACCCTTATGTTAAAACATAACTTTCATTTGATTGCTTTAACACCTAATGGGAAAAAATCATTTTAAAAAGCTGCTGTTTCTCTAGATGACCTTATAGTAGTGGTAATAGAGTCTCAGGGGTCTATAAAAGCAGCTACACTATTTTTACAGACCTTTGAGAGTCTATTAACACTACTATCAACATAAGGTCATCTAGAGAAAAAGCATTTTTTTTTTATTCTTTTTTTTTTTTCCGTTTAGATGTTAGAGCAATCTAATGAAAGTTATGTTTTAACACCTAAAGGATTTTT
Organism: Bufo gargarizans; assembly: GCF_014858855.1. Classification (NCBI taxonomy): domain Eukaryota; kingdom Metazoa; phylum Chordata; class Amphibia; order Anura; family Bufonidae; genus Bufo; species Bufo gargarizans. Next base: position 139,063,372 of record NC_058084.1, read on the forward strand.
TTTTTTTTTAAACCTACTGTTTCTTTAGATGACCTTATGTTGATAGTAGTGTTAATAGAGTCTCAAAGGTTTGCAAAAATAGTGTAGCTGCTTTTAGGCTGGGTTCACACTTGAGCGCATTTTATATGCGCGTTTTTGTCGCGCGTTTTTACGCGCGTTTTTTGCAATACTAAACGCGCGTTTGACGCGCGTTTGTGTGATTGACTGCAGTGTCCTATGGCCACAAACGCGCGTCAAAACGCCCCAAAGAAGCTCAAGAACTTTTTTGAGCGTAGGGCGTTTTTCATCACGTTTGAACGCGCTGTAAAACGCTCAAGTGTGAACCAGGGCCATAGGGAAGCATTGGTTTTCATGTGTTGAGCGTTTTACAGCGCGTTTGAATGCGCTGTAAAACGCTCAAGTGTGAACCCAGCCTTATAGACCCTTGAGACTCTATTACCACTACTATCAACATAAGGTCATCTAGAGAAACAGCAGCTTTTTAAAAAAAAAAAAATTTCCTTTAGGTATTAGAGCAATCAAATGAAAGTTATGTTTTAACATAAGGGTCAGAAACAGGGTTTTGTTTAGCCTCTTGGTTATTAGTTTTTCTATGTAAGTTCTCTGGATCAATGAGATTTTTTCCCCCGTATGGTTTATATATGGAGAGCAATGTCCAGTGATAACAGAGAGGACTATACTGTATATTGTACGGGATGGTGCAGGGGTTATACTGTATTGTACGGGATGGCGCAGTGGTTTTTATGCTCTTTGATGTGACAATTATCTTAGGTTTTCCTATCGCCCACCTTTGATGGCGCTGTGCCCAGCTCTGAGCCGATCCCACTCAGCAGCTGCCAAGGCTTAGAGGAAACACTGGTTCTGTCACCCCCCGTGCTGCACTTTTTTGCCCCATAAGATGCATTTTTTCCCCCAAAAGTGGGGGGAAAATGCCCCTGCGTCTTATGGGGCGAATACTAATCAAGTTATTAGTACCAGAGGGCCAGGAAGCGCTATACTCACCTCTTCCTGGTCCTCATGCGCTCCACTGTGAAGGCTGCGCACAGTGTGAGGCCGCGCTGTGACCTCACACTGTGCGTGCCCACACAGCATACTGTACAAGAGGATTACCGAGCGCGAGCGGTGAGGAGCGGCAGCGTCCGGAGCAGGAAAGTGTTTTTCTGGGGGCTGATATGAGGCACTGGGGCTCTTATCTGAGGTCTGATTGGGGGTCATTCACATTGGGGTCTGATCTGAGGTCTTATTGGGGTCTTATTGACATTGGGGGTCTGATTGGTGGTCTGACCTGAGGTGTAATGATTTTTTTTTTTCTTATTGTCCCTCTCTAAAACCTTATAGGGCGAATAGAGCGTCTTATAGGGCGAAAAATACGGTAAGTTTAAAAATGATTTCTTCTCACTTCATTATATTGATAGTGCAGGTCTGTATGTATACAGAGTGTATTTGTGTATATATATGAGTGTGTATGTGTATATAATATATATATATATATACAGACGTGGACAAAATTGTTGGTACCCTTTGGTCAATGAAAGAAAAAGTCACAATGGTCACAGAAATAACTTTAATCTGACAAAAGTAATAATAAATTAAAATTCTATAAATGTTAACCAATGAAAGTCAGACATTGTTTTTCAACCATGCTTCAACAGAATTATGTAAAAAAATAAACTCATGAAACAGGCATGGACAAAAATGATGGTACCCCTAGAAAACACAGAACATAATGTGACCAAAGGGACATGTTAATTCAAGGTGTGTCCACTAATTAGCATCACAGGTGTCTACAACCTTGTAATCAGCCATTGGGCCTATATATATGGCTCCAGGTAATCACTGTGTTGTTTGGTGATATGGTGTGTACCACACTCGACATGGACCAGAGGAAGCAAAGGAAAGAGCTGTCTCAAGAGATCAGAAAGAAAATTATAGACAAGCATGTTAAAGGTAAAGGCTATAAGACCATCTCCAAGCAACTAGATGTTCCTGTGAGTACAGTTGCACATATTATTCATAAGTTTAAGATCCATGGGACTGTAGCCAACCTCCCTGGACGTGGCCGCAGGAGGAAAATTGATGACAAATCTAAGAGACGGATAATCCGAATGGTAACAAAAGAGCCTAGAAAGACTTCTAAAGAGATTCAAGGTGAACTTCATGCTCAAGGAACATCAGTGTCAGATCGCACCATCCGTCGTTGTTTGAGCCAAAGTGGACTACATGGGAGACGACCAAGGAGGACACCATTGTTGAAAACGAATCATAAAAAAGCAAGACTGGAATATGCCAAACTACATGTTGACAAGCCACAAAGCTTCTGGGAGAATGTCCTGTGGACAGATGAGACAAAAATCGAAGTTTTTGCCAAGGCACATCAGCTGTATGTTCACAGACGAAAAAATGAAGCATATCAAGAAAAGAACACTGTCCCTACTGTGAAACATGGAGGAGGCTCTGTTATGTTCTGGGGCTGCTTTGCTGCGTCTGGCACAGGGTGTCTTGAATCTGTGCAGGGTACAATGAAATCTCAAGACTATCAAGGAATTCTAGAGAGAAATGTACTAGCCAGTGTCAGAAAGCTTGGTCTCAGTCGCAGGTCATGGGTCTTGCAACAGGACAATGACCCAAAACACACCGCTAAAAACACCCAAGAATGGCTAAGAGGAAAAAATTGGACTATTCTAAAGTGGCCTTCTATGAGCCCTGACCTCAATCCTATTGAGCATCTTTGGAAGGAGCTGAAACATGCAGTCTGGAAAAGGCACCCTTCAAACCGGACACAACTGGAGCAGTTTGCTCATGAGGAGTGGGCCAAAATACCTGCTGAGAGGTGCAGATGTCTCATTGACAGTTACAGGAAGCGTTTGATTGCAGTGATTGCCTCAAAAGGTTGCGCAACAAAATATTAAGTTAGGGGTACCATCATTTTTGTCCATGCCTGTTTCATGAGTAGGGATGAGCGAACTCGAACTGTATAGTTCGGGTTCGTACCGAATTTTGGGGTGTCCGTGACACGGACCCGAACCCGGACATTTTCGTAAAAGTCCGGGTTCGGGTTCGGTGTTCGTCGCTTTCTTCGCGCTTTTGTGACGCTTTCTTGGCGCTTTTTGAAAGGCTGCAAAGCAGCCAATCAACAAGCGTCATACTACTTGCCCCAAGAGGCCATCACAGCCATGCCTACTATTGGCATGGCTGTGATTGGCCAGAGCACCATGTGACCCAGCCTCTATTTAAGCTGGAGTCACATAGCGCCGCCCGTCACTCTGCTCTGATTAGCGTAGGGAGAGGTTGCGGCTGCGACAGTAGGGCGAGATTAGGCAGATTAACTCCTCCAAAGGACTTGATTAACTGATCGATCTGCAGCTGTGGATCATTGAGCTGCTGATCCTCAATTGCTCACTGTTTTTAGGCTGCACAGACCGTTTGTCAGTCACATTTTTCTGGGGTGATCGGCGGCCATTTTGTGTCTTGTGGTGCGCCAGCACAAGCTGCGACCAAGTGCATTTAACCCTCAATGGTGTGGTTGTTTTTTGGCTAAAGCCTACATCAGGGTGAAGCTGTCACACCAAGTGCATTTATCCAGCAATAGTCTGTTCATTTTTTGGCCATATACAAAATCAGGGGCAAGCTGCGCCTGTCACCAAGTGCATTTAACCCTCAATGGTGTGGTTGTTTTTTGGCTAAAGCCTACATCAGGGTGAAGCTGTGACACCAAGTGCATTTAACCAGCAATAGTCTGTTCATTTTTTGGCCATATACAAAATCAGGGGCAAGCTGCGCCTGTCACCAAGTGCATTTAACCCTCAATGGTGTGGTTGTTTTTTGGCTAAAGCCTACATCAGGGTGAAGCTGTCACACCAAGTGCATTTAACCAGCAATAGTCTGTTCATTTTTTGGCCATATACAAAATCAGGGGCAAGCTGCGCCTGTCACCAAGTGCATTTAACCCTCAATGGTGTGGTTGTTTTTTGGCTAAAGCCTACATCAGGGTGAAGCTGTCCCACCAAGTGCATTTAACCAGCAATAGTCTGTTTATTTTTTGGCCATATCCCAGTCTAATTCTGTCACTAAATCCATACCGGTCACCCAGCGCCTAAATACTAGGCCTCAAATTTATATCCAGCTAAATCTGTCCCTAGTGCTGTAGCTGGGCGAGTTATTTAGTGTCCGTTCAAGCACATTTCTTGTTCTGGGTTGAAATACAATTCCCAATTTAGCAATTTCATAATTTAGTGGTTCCTGCTATATCAGAGCTATTTGAAATCTATCCCAAAAAGGGTATATAATATTGAAGGTGCACATTGGGTCATTCAGAATAACTTCACACACACCCGCTACTGTGTATTTCCAAGTCTAATTCTGTCACTAAACCCATACCTGTCACCCAGCGCCTAAATACTAGGCCTCAAATTTAAATCCCTCTAAATCTCTCGTTACCCACCGCTGTACTGTTGTTGCTGGGCAAGATATTTAGTGTCCGTCAAAGCACATTTTTTGTTCTGGGTTGAAGTACAATTCCCAATTTAGCAATTTCATAATTTAGTGGTTTCTGCTATATCAGAGCTATTTGAAATCTATCCCTAAAAGGGTATATAATATTGAAGGTGCACATAGGGTCATTCAGAATAACTTCACACACACGCTTCTGTGCATTTCCAAGTCTAATTCTGTCACTAAATCCATACCGGTGACCCAGCGCCTAAATACTAGGCCTCAAATTTAAATCCCTCTAAATCTCTCGTTACCCACCGCTGTACTGTTGTTGCTGGGCAAGATATTTAGTGTCCGTCAAAGCACATTTTTTGTTCTGGGTTGAAGTACAATTCCCAATTTAGCAATTTCATAATTTAGTGGTTTCTGCTATATCAGAGCTATTTGAAATCTATCCCTAAAAGGGTATATAATATTGAAGGTGCACATAGGGTCATTCAGAATAACTTCACACACACGCTTCTGTGCATTTCCAAGTCTAATTCTGTCACTAAATCCATACCGGTGACCCAGCGCCTAAATACTAGGCCTCAAATTTAAATCCCTCTAAATCTCTCGTTACCCACCGCTGTACTGTTGTTGCTGGGCAAGATATTTAGTGTCCGTCAAAGCACATTTTTTGTTCTGGGTTGAAGTACAATTCCCAATTTAGCAATTTCATAATTTAGTGGTTTCTGCTATATCAGAGCTATTTGAAATCTATCCCTAAAAGGGTATATAATATTGAAGGTGCACATAGGGTCATTCAGAATAACTTCACACACACGCTTCTGTGCATTTCCAAGTCTAATTCTGTCACTAAATCCATACCGGTGACCCAGCGCCTAAATACTAGGCCTCAAATTTAAATCCCTCTAAATCTCTCGTTACCCACCGCTGTACTGTTGTTGCTGGGCAAGATATTTAGTGTCCGTCAAAGCACATTTTTTGTTCTGGGTTGAAGTACAATTCCCAATTTAGCAATTTCATAATTTAGTGGTTTCTGCTATATCAGAGCTATTTGAAATCTATCCCTAAAAGGGTATATAATATTGAAGGTGCACATTGGGTCATTCAGAATAACTTCACACACACCCGCTACTGTGTATTTCCAAGTCTAATTCTGTCACTAAACCCATACCTGTCACCCAGCGCCTAAATACTAGGCCTCAAATTTAAATCCCTCTAAATCTCTCGTTACCCACCGCTGTACTGTTGTTGCTGGGCAAGATATTTAGTGTCCGTCAAAGCACATTTTTTGTTCTGGGTTGAAGTACAATTCCCAATTTAGCAATTTCATAATTTAGTGGTTTCTGCTATATCAGAGCTATTTGAAATCTATCCCTAAAAGGGTATATAATATTGAAGGTGCACATTGGGTCATTCAGAATAACTTCACACACACCCGCTACTGTGTATTTCCAAGTCTAATTCTGTCACTAAACCCATACCTGTCACCCACCGCCTAAATACTAGGCCTCAAATTTAAATCCCTCTAAATCTCTCGTTACCCACCGCTGTACTGTTGTTGCTGGGCAAGATATTTAGTGTCCGTCAAAGCACATTTTTTGTTCTGGGTTGAAGTACAATTCCCAATTTAGCAATTTCATAATTTAGTGGTTTCTGCTATATCAGAGCTATTTGAAATCTATCCCTAAAAGGGTATATAATATTGAAGGTGCACATAGGGTCATTCAGAATAACTTCACACACACGCTTCTGTGCATTTCCAAGTCTAATTCTGTCACTAAATCCATACCGGTCACCCAGCGCCTAAATACTAGGCCTCAAATTTATATCCCGCTGAATTTGAATACAATACATTGGGCCAAATAATATATTTGTTGTTGTGGTGAACCATAACAATGAGAAAAACATCTAGTAAGGGACGCGGACGTGGACATGGTCGTGGTGGTGTTAGTGGACCCTCTGGTGCTGGGAGAGGACGTGGCCGTTCTGCCACATCCACACGTCCTAGTGTACCAACTACCTCAGGTCCCAGTAGCCGCCAGAATTTACAGCGATATATGGTGGGGCCCAATGCCGTTCTAAGGATGGTAAGGCCTGAGCAGGTACAGGCATTAGTCAATTGGGTGGCCGACAGTGGATCCAGCACGTTCACATTATCTCCCACCCAGTCTTCTGCAGAAAGCGCACAGATGGCGCCTGAAAACCAACCCCATCAGTCTGTCACATCACCCCCATGCATACCAGGGAAACTGTCTCAGCCTCAAGTTATGCAGCAGTCTCTTATGCTGTTTGAAGACTCCGCTGGCAGGGTTTCCCAAGGGCATCCACCTAGCCCTTCCCCAGCGGTGAAAGACATAGAATGCACTGACGCACAACCACTTATGTTTCCTGATGATGAGGACATGGGAATACCACCTCAGCATGTCTCTGATGATGACGAAACACAGGTGCCAACTGCTGCGTCTTTCTGCAGTGTGCAGACTGAACAGGAGGTCAGGGATCAAGACTGGGTGGAAGACGATGCAGGGGACGATGAGGTCCTAGACCCCACATGGAATGAAGGTCGTGCCACTGACTTTCACAGTTCGGAGGAAGAGGCAGTGGTGAGACCGAGCCAACAGCGTAGCAAAAGAGGGAGCAGTGGGCAAAAGCAGAACACCCGCCGCCAAGAGACTCCGCCTGCTACTGACCGCCGCCATCTGGGACCGAGCACCCCAAAGGCAGCTTCAAGGAGTTCCCTGGCATGGCACTTCTTCAAACAATGTGCTGACGACAAGACCCGAGTGGTTTGCACGCTGTGCCATCAGAGCCTGAAGCGAGGCATTAACGTTCTGAACCTGAGCACAACCTGCATGACCAGGCACCTGCATGCAAAGCATGAACTGCAGTGGAGTAAACACCTTAAAACCAAGGAAGTCACTCAGGCTCCCCCTGCTACCTCTTCTGCTGCTGCCGCCTCGGCCTATTCTGCTGCTGCCGCCTCGGCCTCTTCCTCCGCCTCTGGAGGAACGTTGGCACCTGCCGCCCAGCAAACAGGGGATGTACCACCAACACCACCACCACCACCTCCGTCACCAAGCGTCTCAACCATGTCACACGCCAGCGTTCAGCTCTCCATCTCACAAACATTTGATAGAAAGCGTAAATTCCCACCTAGCCACCCTCGATCCCTGGCCCTGAATGCCAGCATTTCTAAACTACTGGCCTATGAAATGCTGTCATTTAGGCTGGTGGACACAGACAGCTTCAAACAGCTCATGTCGCTTGCTGTCCCACAGTATGTTGTTCCCAGCCGGCACTACTTCTCCAAGAGAGCCGTGCCTTCCCTGCACAACCAAGTATCCGATAAAATCAAGTGTGCACTGCGCAACGCCATCTGTGGCAAGGTCCACCTAACCACAGATACGTGGACCAGTAAGCACGGCCAGGGACGCTATATCTCCCTAACTGCACACTGGGTAAATGTAGTGGCAGCTGGGCCCCAGGCGGAGAGCTGTTTGGCGCACGTCCTTCCGCCGCCAAGGATCGCAGGGCAACATTCTTTGCCTCCTGTTGCCACCTCCTCCTTCTCGGCTTCCTCCTCCTCTTCTTCCACCTGCTCATCCAGTCAGCCACACACCTTCACCACCAACTTCAGCACAGCCCGGGGTAAACGTCAGCAGGCCATTCTGAAACTCATATGTTTGGGGGACAGGCCCCACACCGCACAGGAGTTGTGGCGGGGTATAGAACAACAGACCGACGAGTGGTTGCTGCCGGTGAGCCTCAAGCCCGGCCTGGTGGTGTGTGATAATGGGCGAAATCTCGTTGCAGCTCTGGGACTAGCCAATTTGACGCACATCCCTTGCTTGGCGCATGTGCTGAATTTGGTGGTGCAGAAGTTCATTCACAACTACCCCGACATGTCAGAGCTGCTGCATAAAGTGCGGGCCGTCTGTTCGCGCTTCCGGCGTTCACATCCTGCCGCTGCTCGCCTGTCTGCGCTACAGCGTAACTTCGGCCTTCCCGCTCACCGCCTCATATGCGACGTGCCCACCAGGTGGAACTCCACCTTGCACATGCTGGACAGACTGTGCGAGCAGCAGCAGGCCATAGTGGAGTTTCAGCTGCAGCACGCACGGGTCAGTCGCACTACAGAACAGCACCACTTCACCACCAATGACTGGGCCTCCATGCGAGACCTGTGTGCCCTGTTGCGCTGTTTCGAGTACTCCACCAACATGGCCAGTGGCGATGACACCGTTATCAGCGTTACAATACCACTTCTATGTCTCCTTGAGAAAACACTTAGGGCGATGATGGAACAGGAGGTGGCCCAGGAGGAGGAGGAGGAGGATGAGGAAGAGGGGTCATTTTTAGCACTTTCAGGCCAGTCTCTTCGAAGTGACTCAGAGGGAGGTTTTTTGCAACAGCAGAGGCCAGGTACAAATGTGGCCAGCCAGGGCCCACTACTGGAGGACGAGGAGGACGAGGATGAGGAGGAGGTGGAGGAGGATGAGGATGAAGCATGGTCACAGCGGGGTGGCACCCAACGCAGCTCGGGTCCATCACTGGTGCGTGGCTGGGGGGAAAGGCAGGACGATGACGATACGCCTCCCACAGAGGACAGCTTGTCCTTACCCCTGGGCAGCCTGGCACACATGAGCGACTACATGCTGCAGTGCCTGCGCAACGACAGCAGAGTTGCCCACATTTTAACCTGTGCGGACTACTGGGTTGCCACCCTGCTGGATCCACGCTACAAAGACAATGTGCCCACCTTACTTCCTGCACTGGAGCGTGATAGGAAGATGCGCGAGTACAAGCGCACGTTGGTAGACGCGCTACTGAGAGCATTCCCAAATGTCACAGGGGAACAAGTGGAAGCCCAAGGCCAAGGCAGAGGAGGAGCAAGAGGTCGCCAAGGCAGCTGTGTCACGGCCAGCTCCTCTGAGGGCAGGGTTAGCATGGCAGAGATGTGGAAAACTTTTGTCAACACGCCACAGCTAACTGCACCACCACCTGATACGCAACGTGTTAGCAGGAGGCAACATTTCACTAACATGGTGGAACAGTACGTGTGCACACCCCTCCACGTACTGACTGATGGTTCGGCCCCATTCAACTTCTGGGTCTCTAAATTGTCCACGTGGCCAGAGCTAGCCTTTTATGCCTTGGAGGTGCTGGCCTGCCCGGCAGCCAGCGTTTTGTCTGAACGTGTATTCAGCACGGCAGGGGGCGTCATTACAGACAAACGCAGCCGCCTGTCTACAGCCAATGTGGACAAGCTGACGTTCATAAAAATGAACCAGGCATGGATCCCACAGGACCTGTCCGTCCCTTGTCCAGATTAGACATTAACTACCTCCCCATAACCATATATTATTGGACTCCAGGGCACTTCCTCATTCAATCCTATTTTTATTTTCATTTTACCATTATATTGCGATGCTACCCAAAGTTGAATGAACCTCTCCTCTGCCTGTGTGCTAGGCCTAAATATATGCCAATGGACTGTTGCAGTGGTGGCTGACATGAAGCCTGATTCTCTGCTATGACATGCAGACTAATTCTCTGCTGACATGAAGCCAGATTGTCTGTTACGGGACCTCTCTCCTCTGCCTGGGTGCTGGGCCTAAATTTATGACAATGGACTGTTGCAGTGGTGGCTGACGTGAAGCCTGATTCTCTGCTATGACATGCAGACTGATTCTCTGCTGACATGAAGCCAGATCCTCTGTTACGGGACCTCTCTCCTCTGCCTGGGTGCTGGGCCTGAATATATGCCAATGGACTGTTGCAGTGGTGGGTGACGTGAAGCCTCATTCTCTGCTATGACATGCAGACTAATTCTCTGCTGACATGAAGCCAGATTGTCTGTTACGGGACCTTTCTCCTCTGCCTGGGTTCTGGGCCTAAATTTATGAAAATTGACTCTTACAGTGGTGGGTGACGTGAAGCCTGATTCTCTGCTATGATATGAAGACTGATTCTCTGCTGACATGAAGCCAGATTGTCTGTTACGGGACCTTTCTCCTCTGCCTGGGTTCTGGGCCTAAATTTATGAAAATTGACTCTTACAGTGGTGGGTGACGTGAAGCCTGATTCTCTGCTATGATATGAAGACTGATTCTCTGCTGACATGAAGCCAGATTGTCTGTTACGGGACCTTTCTCCTCTGCCTGGGTTCTGGGCCTAAATTTATGAAAATTGACTCTTACAGTGGTGGGTGACGTGAAGCCTGATTCTCTGCTATGATATGAAGACTGATTCTCTGCTGACATGAAGCCAGATTGTCTGTTACGGGACCTTTCTCCTCTGCCTGGGTTCTGGGCCTAAATTTATGAAAATTGACTCTTACAGTGGTGGGTGACGTGAAGCCTGATTCTCTGCTATGATATGAAGACTGATTCTCTGCTGACATGAAGCCAGATTGTCTGTTACGGGACCTTTCTCCTCTGCCTGGGTTCTGGGCCTAAATTTATGAAAATTGACTCTTACAGTGGTGGGTGACGTGAAGCCTGATTCTCTGCTATGATATGAAGACTGATTCTCTGCTGACATGAAGACAGATTCTCTGTTACGGGACCTCTCTCCTCTGCCTGTGTGTGTGCTGGGCCTAAATATATGCCAATGGACTGTTGCAGTGGTGGCTGACGTGAAGCCTCATTCTCTGCTATGACATGCAGACTAATTCTCTGCTGACATGAAGACAGATTCTCTGTTACGGGACCTCTCTCCTCTGCCTGTGTGTGTGCTGGGCCTAAATATATGCCAATGGACTGTTGCAGTGGTGGCTGACGTGAAGCCTCATTCTCTGCTATGACATGCAGACTAATTCTCTGCTGACATGAAGCCAGATTGTCTGTTACGGGACCTCTCTCCTCTGCCTGTGTGTGTGCTGGGCCTAAATATATGCCAATGGACTGTTGCAGTGGTGGCTGACGTGAAGCCTCATTCTCTGCTATGACATGCAGACTAATTCTCTGCTGACATGAAGACAGATTCTCTGTTACGGGACCTCCCTCCTCTGCCTGGGTGCTGGGCCTAAATATATGCCAATGGACTGTTGCAGTGGTGGCTGACGTGAAGCCTCATTCTCTGCTATGACATGCAGACTAATTCTCTGCTGACATGAAGACAGATTCTCTGTTACGGGACCTCTCTCCTCTGCCTGGGTGCCGGGGCCTAAATATCTGAGAATGGACTGTTCCAGTGGTGGGTGACGGGAAGCCAGATTCTCTGCTATGGAACCTCTCTCCAATTGATTTTGGTTAATTTTTATTTATTTAATTTTTATTTTAATTCATTTCCCTATCCACATTTGTTTGCAGGGGATTTACCTACATGTTGCTGCCTTTTGCAGCCCTCTAGCTCTTTCCTGGGCTGTTTTACAGCCTTTTTAGTGCCGAAAAGTTCGGGTCCCCATTGACTTCAATGGGGTTCGGGTTCGGGACGAAGTTCGGATCGGGTTCGGATCCCGAACCCGAACATTTCCGGGATGTTCGGCCGAACTTCTCGAACCCGAACATCCAGGTGTTCGCTCAACTCTATTCATGAGTTTATTTTTTTACATAATTCTGTTGAAGCATGGTTGAAAAACAATGTCTGACTTTCATTGGTTAACATTTATAGAATTTTAATTTATTATTACTTTTGTCAGATTAAAGTTATTTCTGTGACCATTGTGACTTTTTCTTTCATTGACCAAAGGGTACCAACAATTTTGTCCACGTCTGTACATTCATACACAGGTGCGTGCGCTGCGTCTGTGTTTGTGCTTTAGGGTGCACACCCTAATGCAATAGGCTGCGCACACCTATGCAGTAATGTATGATACAGCCAGTCTCTTATCTGGTCGGGAAGCCAAGATTGGCCTGGAAATTGTGGCTGACACATGGACGGAGACATGGATTCCTGGGCCAATCACAGTAGTTTGCATGATCCCTATCCTTCATACTGAGCCGCAATAACAGTGTTATCCACAGTGCCCCCATAACAGTTACATCTACAGTGCTCCCATAACGGTGACATTCACAGTGCCCCCAAAACAGTGACATCCACAAATCCCATGTAACAGTGACATCCGCAGTGTCCCCATAACAGTGACATCCACAGGGCCCCATAACACTGACATCCATAGCGTCCCCATAACAGTTACATCTACAGTGACCCCATAACAGTGATATCTAGAGCGCCCCCTAACAGGAATATCCACAGCACCCCCATAACAGTGACATCCACAGTGCCCCCATAAGGGTCCATTCACACGTCCGTAATTTGGGTCCGTATTCGTTCCGCAATTTGCGGACCCATTCACTTTCAATGGGGCTGGAACGGATGCAAATCCACATTTTCGGGATCCGCATCCGCATTTTCGGGATCCGTTTTTCGGGATCCACAATTTCATTCCTGAAAAAAATAGAACATGTCCTATTCTTGTCTGCAATTGCAGACCAGAAAAGGCATTTTCTATTATAGTGTCTGTGATGGTCGGTCCGCAAATTGCGGATCGCACATTGCAGGTGTCCGTGTTTTGCGGATCTGCAAAACATTTACGGACGTGTGAATGGACCCTAACAGTGATATCTAGAGAGCCCCATAACAGAAATATCCACAGTGCACCATAACAGTGACATCCACAGCGCCCCCATAACAGTGACCTCTAGAGCATAGTGTCACTGTTATGGGAGCACTGTGGATATTACTGTTATGGGGTCACTCCATGTTTTCTTCAGTGCCCCATAACAGTGCCATCCACATTCCCCTATAACAGTGCCATCCACAGGGCCCCCATGTGGCATCTACATGGCCCCCATGTGCCATCCACAGTGACCCTAATGACATCCACAATGCTCTCACAGTGCCCCATGTGCCATCCATAGTGCCCCTAATGACATCTACTGTGCCCCCAAAGTGCCCCATGTGCTATCCACAGTGCCCCCAAAGTGTCCATTTGCCACCCATAGAGCCCCTAATGACATCCACAGTGCCTCCAAAGTGCCCATATGCCATCCATAGTTCCCACAAGGGCACTCATGTAGCATCCACAGTGCCCACAAGTGCACCCATATGCCATCCAAAGTACCCCCCATGGCACAGCTCCCCCAATGACCTCCACAGCATAAAGATCAACCTCTGTGGCTGATCGCTATGCTGTCATTCATGTACAGCGCTTACATCACATAGAAGCCTGTACACTCAGAAGACGGCTGGCAGTCCCAGTGCATGCGCAGTAGTGTGCAAGCGACGAGACCGAGGAAGGATGGCAGCAGGCGGTGACGTCGGGTACTGTGGCAGTCACTGTTAAAGGGGCAGTCTGTGTGGAGGTCTCTGTTAAGGGGACAGGTAATGGTGGCGGTCACAGTTAAGGGGACTGTAACCTATGGTGAGTGTTAAGGGGCGGGTGCTGTAGAGGTCACTGTCAAGGGGGTGGGGTGCTGTAGAACTCAATGTTAAAGGGGCAGGCTGCTGTGAAGGTCAAAGTTAAGGGGGGTGGGCTGCGGTGGAGGTCCCATTTTAAGCAGACGGCGCACTGTGGGGGGTCAGTGTTAAGGAGTAGAGCGCCGTGGAGGTCACTGTTAAGGGGGGTACTATGGATGTCACTGTTATAGTGGATACTGTTGTTTTCTTTTAATGACACACAAACATTAAATGAATCAGATGAAATATACCCATGTGTAGCCGGTTCCTTCTGCTAGGTTTTAAATATGTCACAGATTTTGAAGTGCTGCTGGATTTTTATTTATCTTACTCTATGTAGATAGGGTCCTCATGCTGAGTAAGACGTTACAGCTTGTCATTAGGGAAAACTGATACATTGAATATGCTATATTTTCTGAGGGCATCATATTATATAGAATCAGAGATGAGCAGATTGATATACAACTTAGCAAAAACTAATATATAATATAATTGTTGATATACATTCTTGCACACTATAGCAATGGCGACTCTAGGAACAATATATAGGGGGAGCCCATAAGATACCACAGTCAAAAATAGGGGGGGGGGGGGGGGGGGGGCACTAATAATTTTCACCACTTAATCATACTACAAAAGAAAACCGAAATAGGTAGTGTCGGGCAAGCGTGCTCGGCCAAACGCTAATTTTACTTGAGCATCGCGTCTGAATACCTTGATGCTCAAGTCTCCTCCCTGCATGTTTGTTGGCTGCTACGAAGCCAATAAATGTGCAGGTAAGTACTGCCATTCACTGTAATGCCGTAGCTATGTTGGCTACAGGCATTACAGCGATTGGCTGTCCGGAACGCATCATCAGGTACTATATAGCACCCGATGGCACGTGTTCGGCTCGGTCTTAGTCAGGGAGAGCTGGAGAGCAGAAGGGAGAGATAGTGTAGGCAGTGAAATAGGAATATTTTAGTTTTTATACTTGTAATAGATTCAAAAGTCCTTTAAGGACTATTATTGTGAGTGGCAGCAATATATATATATTTTTAGTGCAACCTGCACTAAATTGCTAAAACTTGTTAGAGACCCAAAAGTCCTTTTAACCCCTTAGGGACGCATGACGTACCGGTACGGCATGTTTCCCGAGTCCTTAAGGACCCATGACGTACCGGTACGTTCATGGGTTTAAACCGCAATTGCGGCGCGGCGGGGGTTAATCGGAACAGGATGCCCGCTGAAATCATTCAGTGGGCATCCTGTCACAATGCCGAGGGGGTCATGAGATCCCCCTGTATCGGCGATTGCTGCAAACCGCAGGCCAATTCAGATCTGCTGTTTGCGCCTTTACCTGCGGTTGCGGCGGCTGTGCGGCGGTGCCATCGGGTCCCCCATGCGACTGTGGGGGGGGACCCAATGGCATGGAAGGCAGCGCGATGTCTAAGGAAGGCATTGCGCTGCCTTCCAGTGAAGAGCCTGTGAGATCCAGCCCCCTTGATCTCACAGGCCCTGGAAGCTGTATGAGTAATACACACAGTATAAGGCCTCATGCACACGACCGTTGTGTGCATCCGCGGCCGTTGTGCCGTTTTCCGTTTTTTTTCACGGACCCATTGACTTTCAATGGGTCCGTGGAAAAATCGGAAAATGCACCGTTTGGCAGCCGCATCCGTGAGCCGTGTTTCCTGGCCGTGAAAAAAATATGACCTGTCCTATTTTTTTCACGGCCAACGGTTCACGGGCCCATTCAAGTCAATGGGTCCGTGAAAGAACACGGATGCACACAAGATTGGCATCCGTGTCCGTGATCCGTGGCCGTAGGTTTTAGTTTCATACAGACGGATCCGAAGATCCGTCTGCATAAAAGCTTTTTCAGAGCTGAGTTTTCACTTCGTGAAAACTCAGATCCGACAGTATATTCTAACACAGAAGCGTTCCCATGGTGATGGGACGCTTCTAGTTAGAATACACTACAAACTGTGTACAAGACTGCCCCCTGCTGCCTGGCAGCACCCGATCTCTTACAGGGGGATATGATAGTGCGGCACCTGAAGGGGTTAATTGTACTATCATATCCCCCTGTAAGAGATCAGGGCTGCCAGGCAGCAGGGGGCAGACCCCCCCCCCTCCCCTGTTAACTCGTTGGTGGCCAGTGTGCGCACCCCCCTCCCTCCCTCCCTCTATTGTTTTAATACATTGGGGCCAGTGTGCGCGCGCCCCCCCAACCCCCCCTCCCTCCCTCTATTGTTTTAATACATTGGGGCCAGTGTGCGCACCCCCCCAACCCCCCCCCCCTCCCTCCCTCTATTGTAATAATAGCATTGGGGCCAGTGTGCGCACACCCCCCCCCCCCCCCCCCCCCCCATCATCGGTGGCAGCGGAGTAGAAGATTTTCATACTTACCTGGCTGCTGGCTGCTGCGATGTCTGCGTCCGGCCGGGAGCTCCTCCTACTGGTAAGTGACAGCAATGCGCCGCACAGACCTGTCACTTACCAGTAGGAGGAGCTCCCGGCCGGACACAGAGATCGCAGCAGCCAGCAGCCAGGTAAGTATGAATCTTCTACTCCGCTGCCACCGATGATCGGGGGGGGGGGGGGGGGGGCACACTGGCCCCAATGCTATTATTACAATAGAGGGAGGGAGGGGGGGGGGGGGTTGGGGGGGGGCGCGCACACTGGCCCCAATGCTATTATTACAATAGAGGGAGGGAGGGGGGGGGGGTGCGCACACTGGCCACCAACGAGTTAACAACAGGGGAGGGGGGGCCCACTGGCCACCAATGAGTTAAAAACAGGGGGGGGGGGGTCTGCCCCCTGCTGCCTGGCAGCACCTGCCAGGCAGCAGGGGACAGTCATGTACACAGTTTTTTTGTATATTCTAACCTGAAGCGTCTCCATCACCATGGGAACGCCTCTGTGTTAGAATATACTGTCGGAAATGAGTTTCACGATGTAGCTCATATCCGACAGTATATTCTAACATAGAGGCGTTCCCATGGTGATGGGGACGCTACAAGTTAAAATATACCATCGGATTGGAGAAAACTCCAATCCGATGGTATAACAGAACTCCAGACTTTACATTGAAAGTCAATGGGGACGGATCCGTTTGAAATGGCACCATATTGTGTCAACATCAAACGGATCCGTCCCCATTGACTTGCATTGTAATTCAGGACGGATCCGTTTGGCTCCGCACGGCCAGGCGGACACCAAAATGACTTTTTTTTCATGTCCGTGGATCCTCCAAAAATCAAGGAAGACCCACGGACGGAAAAACGGTCACGGATCACGGACCAACGGAACCCCGTTTTGCGGACCGTGAAAAAAAACGTCCGTGTGCATGAGGCCTTACTCATACAGCCAATGCATTCAAATACAGAAGCATTGAAATGCATTGTAAAGGAATATACCCCCCAAAGTTCAAGTCCCAAAGTGGGACAAAAAATGAAGTGAAAGAAAAAGTTGAAAAAATAAAGTTTCCCCCCCTCCAAAATTAAAAGTTTCAAGTAAAAATAAACAAAAACGTCATTTTCCCCAAATAGAGTAAAAAAAAATTGGTAATAAAATAGGGGGGAAAAAAAAGTATACATATTAGGTATCACCGCGTCCATATCGACCTACTGTGCTAAACAAACAATTTTTTGTCACCTTATATCACAAAAAGTATAATAGCAAGCCATCAAAAAGTCACACGCACCCTAAAATAGTGCCAATAAAACCGTCATCTCATCCCACAAAAATCATACCCTACCCAAGGTAATCGGCCAAAAACTGAAAAAAGTATGGCTCTCAGACTATGGAAACACTAAAACATGATTTCTTTTGCTTCAAAAATTGAATAATTGTGTAAAACTTACATAAATAAAAAGAAAGTATACATATTCGGTATTGCCGCGTCCGTATCGAATGGCTCTATAAAAATATCACATGACCTAACCCCTCAGATGAACACCGTAAAAAATGTAAAATAAAAACTGTGCTAAACAAACCATGTTTTGTCACCTTACATCACAAAAAGTGTAATAGCAAGCCATCAAAAAGTCACACGCACCCCAAAATAGTGCCAATAAAACCATCATCTCATACCGTTAAAATCATACCCTACCCAAGGTAATCGCCCAAAAACTGAAAAAATTATGGCTCTCAGACTATGGAAACACTAAAACATGATTTTTTTTTTGCTTCAAAAATGAAATCATTGTATAAAACTTACATAAATAAAAAAAAAGTATACATATTAGGTATCACCACATCCGTGACAACCTGGTCTATAAAAATATCACATGATCTAACCTGTCAGATGAATGTTGTAAATAACAAAAAATAAAATCTTGCCTCACAAAAAGTGTAATATAGAGCAACCAAAAATCATATGTACCCTAAACTAGTACCAACAATACTGCCACACTATCCCGCAGTTTCTAAAATGGGGCCAATTTTTGGGAGTTTCTACTCTAGGGGTGCATCAGGGGGGCTTCAAATGGGACATGGTGTAAAAAAAAAAACAGTCCAGCAAAATCTGCCTTCCAAAAACCGTATGGCATTCCTTTCCTTCTGCGCCCTGCCGTGTGCCCGTACAGCTGTTTACAACCACATATGGGGTGCTTCTGTAAACTACAGAATCAGGGCCATAAATATTGAGTTTGGTTTGGCTGTTAATCCTTGCTTTGTAACTGGAAAAAAATTATTAAAATGGAAAATTTGCCCAAAAAAGTGAAATTTTGGAATTGTATCTCTATTTTCCATTAATTCTTGTGGAACACCTAAAGGGTTAACAAAGTTTGTAAAATCAGTTTTGAATACCTTGAGGGGTGTAGTTTATAGAATAGGGTCATTTTTGGGTGGTTTCTATCATGTAAGCCTCGCAAAGTGACTGCAGACCTGAACTGGACCCTAAAAATTGGGTTTTTGAAAATTTCTGAAATATTTCAAGATTTGCTTCTAAACTTCTAAGCCTTGTAAAATTCCCCAAAAAATAAAATATCCTTCCCCAAATGAACCAAACATGAAGTAAACATATGGGGTGTGTAAAGTAATAACTATTTTTGGAGGTATTAATATGTATTATAGAAGTAGATGAGTTGAAACTTGGAAATTTGCAATTTGTAAAAAATTTGGGGTAAATTTGGTATTTTTTTTATAAATAAAAATGTTTTTTTTTTTAACTTCATTTTACTAGTGTCATGAAGTACAATATGTGCCGAAAAAACGTTCTCAGAATGGCCTGGATAAATCAAAGCATTTTAAAGTTATCAGCACTTAAAGTGACACTGGTCAGATTTGCAAAAATTGGCCAAGTCCTTAAGGTGAAATAGGGGTTAAGGACTATAGTTGTATCTGGCAGCAATATACTGTATATTTTTTTAGCGCAAACTGCGCTAAATAGTTTGCAGTTGTTTGACTGCTGCAGACAGCGACATTATCTGCGCTACATCTCCTGTCTAATGTGTGCGCAGCCTAAAAATATCTGACATCCAGTGTACTTTTTCTGTAGGCGGTGTCCGCTGCGGACAGTTACATTACCTGCGCTACATCTCCTGTATATAGTTTGCGTATTTGAAATATCAGTGACATTCAGTCTAATTTTTTTGCTGCTGGTGGCAGCGACATTACCTGAGCTACATCTCCAGTATAACATTAGCGCTTCAGAAATATAAGTGAAATTCAGTATAATTTTTTTCGATGCTGGTGACAGTGACATTATCTGCGGCTACATTTCCTGTGTAACGTGTACGTAGCATAAAAATATCTGACATCCAGTGTACTTTTTCTGTGGATGGTGTCTGCTGCAAGCAGTTACATTACCTGCGCTATATCTCCTGTATAACGTTTCCAAAATATCAGTGACATTCAGTGTAATTTTTTATTAGGCGGTGGTGACAGCGACATTACTTGCACTATGCCTCCTGTTTAACCGCTTGCCGCCACGCTAACGCCGAAAGGCGTCATCGCGGCGGCTCTCCCAGGTCACACTAACGCCAATAGGCGTCATCTCGCGAGACGCGAGATTTCCTGTGAACGCGCGCACACAGGCGCGCGCACTCACAGGAACGGAAGGTAAGCGAGTGGATCTCCAGCATGCCAGCGGCGATCGTTCGCTGGCAGGCTGGAGATCCGAATTTTTTAACCCCTAACAGGTATATTAGACGCTGTTTTCATAACAGCGTCTAATATACCTGCTACCTGGTCCTCTGGTGGTCCCTTTTGTTAGGATCGACCACCAGAGGACTCAGGTAGGTCAGTACAGTCCCACCAAACACCACACTACACTACACTCCACCCCCCCCCCCCGTCACTTATTAACCCCTTATAAACCCCTGATCACCCCATATAAACTCCCTGATCACCCCCCTGTCATTGATCACCGCCCTGTCATTGATCACCCCCCTGTCAGGCTCCGTTCAGACGTCCGTATGATTTTTACGGATCCACGGATACATAGATCGGATCCGCAAAAAGCATACGGACGTCTGAATGGAGCCTTACAGGGGGTGATCAATGACAGGCGGGTGATCACCCATATACACTCCCTGATCACCCCCTGTCATTGATCACCCCCCTGTCATTGATCACTCCCCTGTAAGGCTCCATTCAGACGTCCGCATGATTTTTACGGATCCATGGATACATGGATCGGATCCGCAAAACACATGCGGACGTCTGAATGGAGCCTTACAGGGGGTGATCAATGACAGGCGGGTGATCACCCATATACACTCCCTGATCACCCCCCTGTCATTGATAACCCCCCTGTAAGGCTCCATTCAGACGTCCGCATGCGTTTTGTGGATCCGATCCATGTATCCATGGATCCGTAAAAAATCATGCGGATGTCTGAATGGAGCCTTACAGGGGGGGTGATCAGTGACAGGGGGGTGATCACCCTGATCACCCCCTGTCATTGATAACCCCCCTGTAAGGCTCCATTCAGACGTCAGCATGAGTTTTGTGGATCCGATCCATGTATCCATGGATCCGTAAAAAATCATGCGGATGTCTGAATGGAGCCTTACAGGGGGGGTGATCAGTGACAGGGGGGTGATCACCCTGATTACCCTGATCACCCCTGTCATTGATAACCCCCCTGTAAGGCTCCATTCAGCCGTCCGCATGCGTTTTGTGGATCCGATCCATGTAGCCATGGATCCGTAAAAAATCATGCGGATGTCTGAATGGAGCCTTACAGGGGGGGTGATCAGTGACAGGGGGGTGATCACCCTGATTACCCTGATCACCCCCTGTCATTGATAACCCCCCTGTAAGGCTCCATTCAGACGTCCGCATGCGTTTTGTGGATCCGATACATGTATCCATGGATCCGTAAAAAATCATGCGGATGTCTGAATGGAGCCTTACAGGGGGGGTGATCAGTGACAGGGGGGTGATCCGGGAGTCTATATGGGTGATCACCCCCCTGTCATTGATCACCCCCCTGTCATTGATCACCCCCCCCCCCCCTGGTAAGGCTCCATTCAGACATTTTTTTTGGCACAAGTTAGCGGAAATTTTTTGTTTGTTTTTGTTTTTGTTTTTTCTTACTAAGTCTCATATTCCACTAACTTGTGTCAAAAAATAAAATCTCACATGGACGCACCATACCCCTCACGGAATCCAAATGCGTAAACATTTTTAGACATTTATATTCCAGACTTCTTCTCACGCTTTAGGGCCCCTAAAAAGCCAGGGCAGTATAAATACCCCACATGTGACCCCATTTCGGAAAGAAGACACCCCAAGGTATTCCGTGAGGGGCATATTGAGTCCATGAAAGATTGAAATTTTTGTCCTAAGTTAGCGGAAAGTGAGACTTTGTGAGAAAAAAACAAAAAAAAAATCAATATCCGCTAACTTATGCAAAAAAAAAAAAAATTCTAGGAACTCGCCATGCCCCTCACGGAATACCTTGGGTTGTCTTCTTTCCAAAATGGGGTCACTTATGGTGTAGTTATACTGCCCTGGCTTTTTAGGGGCCCGAAAGTGTGAGAAGAAGTCTGGGATCCAAATGTCTAAAAATGCCCTCCTAAAAGGAATTTGGGCCCCTTTGCGCATCTAGTCTGCAAAAAAGTGTCACACATCTGGTATCGCCGTACTCAGGAGAAGTTGGGGAATGTGTTTTGGGGTGTCATTTTACATATACCCATGCTGGGTGAGAAAAATATCTTGGTCAAATGCCAACTTTGTATAAAAAAATGGGAAAAGTTGTCTTTTGCCAAGATATTTCTCTCACCCAGCATGGGTATATGTAAAATGACACCCCAAAACACATTCCCCAACTTCTCCTGAGTACGGCGATACCAGATGTGTGACACTTTTTTGATGCCAAGGTGGGCAAAGGGGCACATATTCCAAAGTGCACCTTTCGGATTTCACCGGTCATTTTTTTACAGATTTTGATTGCAAAGTACTTCTCACACATTTGGGCCCCTAAATTGCCAGGGCAGTATAACTACCCCACAAGTGACCCCATTTTGGAAAGAAGACACCCCAAGGTATTCCGTGAGGGGCATGGCGAGTTCCTAGAATTTTTTATTTTTTGTCGCAAGTTAGTGGAATATGAGACTTTGTAAGATAAAAAGAGAAAAAAAAAAAAATCATCATTTTCCGCTAACTTGTGACAAAAAATTAAAAATTCTAGGAACTCGCCATGCCCCTCACGGAATACCTTGGGGTGTCTTCTTTCCAAAATGGGGTCACTTGTGGCGTAGTTATACTGCCCTGGCATTTTAGGGGCCCAAATGTGTGAGAAGTACCTTGCAATCAAAATGTGTAAAAAATGGCCTGCAAAATCTGAAAGGTGCACTTTGGAATATGTGCCCCTTTGCCCACCTTGGCAGCAAAAAAGTGTGACACATCTGGTATCGCCGTACTCAGGAGAAGTTGGGGAATGTGTTTTGGGGTGTCATTTTACATATACCCATGCTGGGTGAGAGAAATATCTTGGCAAAAGACAACTTTTCCCATTTTTTTATACAAAGTTGGCATTTGACCAAGATATTTTTCTCACCCAGCATGGGTATATGTAAAATGACACCCCAAAACACATTCCCCAACTTCTCCTGAGTACGGCGATACCAGATGTATCACACTTTTTTGCTGCCAAGGTGGGCAAAGGGGCACATATTCCAAAGTGCACCTTTTGGATTTCACCGGTCATTTTTTACACATTTTGATTGCAAAGTTCTTCTCACACATTTGGGCCCCTAAATTGCCAGGGTAGTATAACTACCCCACAAGTGACCCCATTTTGGAAAGAAGACACCGCAAGGTATTCCGTGAGGGGCATGGCAAGTTTTTAGAATTTTTAATTTTTTGTCGCAAGTTAGTGGAATATGAGACTTTGTAAGAAAAAATAAAAAAAATAAAATCATCATCATTTTCCGCTAACTTGTGACAAAAAATAAAAAGTTCTATGAACTCACTATGCCCATCAGCGAATACCTTAGGGTGTCTACTTTCCGAAATGGGGTCAATTGTGGGGGTTTTCTACTGTTTGGGCATTGTAGAACCTCAGGAATCATGACAGGTGCTCAGAAAGTCAGAGCTGTTTCAAAAAGCGGAAATTCACATTTTTGTACCATAGTTTGTAAATGCTATAACTTTTACCCAAACCATTTTTTTTTTTTGCCCAAACATTTTTTTTTTATCAAAGACATGTAGAACAATAAATTTGGCGAAAAATGTATATATGGATGTCGTTTTTTTTGCAAAATTTTACAGCTGAAAGTGAAAAATGTCATTTTTTTGCAAAAAAATCGTTAAATTTCGATTAATAACAAAAAAAGTAAAAATGTCAGCGGCAATGAAATACCACCAAATGAAAGCTCTATTAGTGAGAAGAAAAGGAGGTAAAATTCATTTGGGTGGTAAGTTGCATGACCGAGCAATAAACCGCTAAAGTTGTGGAGTGCCGATTTGTAAAAAAGGGCCTGGTCACTAGGGGGGTATAAACCTGTGGTCCTTAAGTGGTTAACATGTGTGCATCCTAAAAATATCAGACATTCTGTGTACTTTATTTGCGCATACACTTACAAAACCTGCGCTACTGTACTTGTGACATACTTGCAAGCATATATACCATTTAATATGTGCAAGGCGAGCAGTAAGGGATGGGGAAGTGGCCATGCTGCTGATGGTTCAATCAGAGGCCGTGGCGAAACTGTGTCTGCCGCCAGAGCACAAGAAACACACTCATCCACGATACCTAGCTTTATGTCCCAGTTTAAAGGGCGGCACAGGACACCACTCTCGAAGTCAGCCTAGTGTGACCAGGTGGTCGGTTGGATTGCAGCAGATAGTGCTTCCAGTCGGTTAAGCACCACACTGTCTTCCAGAAAGTCCAGTCTCAGTAGCCAAGAGTCTGGTCAACAGAATCCTTACCCTGATACTCCTTCCATACACCATGGAGAGTCTTGCCAAACAAGTGATCCAACACTCGGATATGCCGAGGAGCTGTTTTCATCGCCATTCCTAAATTTGGGCCTCTCGCCAAGCCTGCTTGAAGAGGGACATGAGGAGATCTTGTGCCCCGATTCCCAAACTCTGGAGCATCCACAGTCACAAGAAGATGATGGTGGGGAACGGCAATTAGTGTTTCACGAGGTGGATAATGATGATGAGACATAATTGCCAATAAGTCGACCGCAATTAGTGTCTCAAGAGGTTCATGATGAGGATGAGACACCGTTGTCAATAACTGAGATTGTTGTTAGGTCAACAAATCAGGAAGATGACCAGAGTAAGGAAGTGGAATAGGAGGTGCTGGACGATGAAGTCACTGACCCAACCTGGGAAGGTGGAATGCTGAGCGAGCACAGAAGTACAGAGGGGGAAGTATCCACAGCACCTCAACAGGCTGGAAGAGGCAGTGGGGTGGCAAAAGGGAGAAGGCGGGCCACACCAAACAGGCCTGCAACAATTCTCCGGAGCAACCTCTTGCAACAATCTCCCTCGCAAAGGGGTAGGTGTTTTGCAGTCTGGTGCTTTTTTGAGGAAAGTGCGGATGATAAAAAGAATGGTCATTTGCAACCTGTGCTGTACCAAAATGAGCAGGGGCGTGAACACTAGCAACCTCACCACCACTAGCATGATCCGCCACATGGCATCAAAGCACCCTAATAGGTGGGCCGAACGCCTGAGTCCACAACCAGTGTCTGCGGATCACACCACTGCCTCCTCTTCCTCCTCTACGTGCTGGCCAATCCCCTGTCCAAGAAGCTGGCCTGGATGTCTCCCGCCATGCACCTGGACCTTCACAAGCACCATCAGCTAGCACATCCACTTCTCTGTCCCAGCGCAGTGTACAGATGTCTATACCCCAGGCCTTTGAACGAAAGCGCAAATACCCAGCCACCCACCCACAGACCATAGCACTGAATGTCCACCTTTACAAATTGCTGGCCCTGGAAATTTTGCCATTTAGGCTTGTGGACACTGAGGCTTTCCGCAGCCTGATGGTGGTGGCTGTCCCGCTGTACTCTGTCCACAGCCACCAATATTTTTCATGGTGTGCAGTCCCAGCCTTACACCAGCTTGTGTCCTGTAACATCACCCATGCACTGACCAACACAGTTATTGGGAAGGTCCACTTAACAAATGACATATGGACAAGTGCTTTTGGCCAGGGATGCTATACTTCGTACCCTGGGATGGCACTGGTGCTACCGATGCCAAGGATTGTGGCCCTACTTCCATCAGGGTTTTCACTGCCACCTACATTAGATGCTGCAACCCCACCTTCCCCTCCTCTGCATCCTCCTCCACTTCCACCTCTGAATACTCATCTTGCAACACCAGTCAGACATCAGTCAGTAGCTGAAAGCAGTGTAGAACTGCCGTGGGGAAGCGGCAACAGGCCGTACTCAAGCTGATCTGCTTAGGTGACAAACAGTACACCGCCGCAAAGCTATGGCAGGGGATAAGGGACCAGACTGAGCTGTGGCTCTCGCCACTCAACGTATAACCAAGCATGGTTGTGTCTGATAATGACCGTAACTTGGTGGCGACTTTAGAGCTCAACAAGCTCACACACATGCTATGCCTAGCTTACATCTTAAACTTAGTGGTTTAGCGGTTTCTCAAAACCTACCCCAATTTGCCTGAGCTACTGGTGAATGTGTGCCGCTTGTGTGCACATTTCTGCAAGTTATCGACAGCTTCATTCAGTCTGTCAACGCTGCAGCAGTGTTTGCAATTGCCAGCTCACCAGCTGTTGTGCGACATGAGCACGCACTGGAACTCCATGTTCCACATGTTGGCCAGGCTTTGTGAGCAGCAGAGGGCAGTAGTGCAATACCAGCTGAAACATTGTCGTCGCCTTTCTATTCAGCTTCCGCTATTCACAAGTGACGAGTGGGCATGGATGTCTGACCTCTGTGAGGTTTTAAGAAACTTTGAGGAATAAACACAGATAGTGAGTGGCGATAATGCTATTATCAGCATAACCATTCCACTTCTGTGTCTACTCAAACGCTCGCTGCTCACAATTAAGTACAACGTTTTGCAAGTTTGAAGAGGTGGAAATGGGGGAACATTTACACAGGGTGATAGCCAGACCACCCTCAGTTTGTCTTCTCAGCGCGAAGTAGATGATGATAAAGGAGGAGCAGGAGACTGTTGCCTCTGCTACAGAGGATAGTACCCATGGAAGTTTAGTTCCACCTGTTCAGCGTGGATGGGCAGAGGAGGAGGAAGAGGATGAGGAGATTGAGAGTCATCCTCCTGATGAGGACAGTGAACTCTTGTCTGTTGGGACTCTGGCACACATAACTGACTTTATGTTAGGCTGCCTTTCCTGTGACCTCACGTTGTATGCATTTTGGCCAACACCAATCACTGGTTGTTCACCCTTCTCGACCCCCACTACAAAGAGAACTCATCTCTTATTCCTCTGGTGGAGAGGACGAGCAAAATAGTGCAATACCAGAAGGTCCTTGTGAAAAAATTGCTCCAAAAATTTCAAGCTGACAATGCTGGCTGTAGAGTACGTAGTTTCTTGGCGAACCGAGGAGGGGAGATGAGGGAAACACAGCAGTTCAAACAGGCAGGGTAACACTCTTCAAAGCCTGGGACAGTTTCATGACACCCCGCCAGCATCCTCACCCTGATGCGCGGCTTACTGTCACAAGGAGGGAAAATTTTTCGAAGATGGTTAAGGAGTACATAGCAGACCATGTCAGCGTCCTCAATGATCCCTCAGTGCCTTACAACTATTGGGTTTCCAAGCTGGACACATGGCACAAACTGGTGCTCTACGTCTTGGAGGTGCTGGCCTGCCCCCCCCGCCAGTGTTTTGTCAGAGCATGTATTTGTTGCTGCTGGGGGCATAATAACTGATAAGGCATTCGCCTGTCAACTGAAAATGCTGACCGGGTATATGGTTCAATTTCCCTTTTCTCATACTCCTCATCCTCCTCCATCATATCAGCATGCTTATTAGGCTGCCCTCAGTCCTAATGTTTTAGATGGCCACCAGTAGGCCCTCACCCATAATGTTCAGCAGCAGACCCTCACCCCTAAATTTTGATATGGTCAGCTCGACAGCAAGCCCTCGCACATAATGTTTTAGATGGTCAGCTTGGCATCAGGCCCTTGCCCACAACATTTTTTAGATGGTCAGTTCGGCAGCAGGCCCTCGCCCACAATTTTTTTATATGGTCATCTTGGCAGCAGGCCCTCAACCATAATGTTTTAGATGGTCAGCTCGGCAGCAGGCCCTCGCCCACAATTTTTTTATATGGTCATCTTGGCAGCAGGCCCTCAACCATAATGTTTTAGATGGTCAGCTCGGCAGTAGGCCCTTGCCCACAATTTTTTTTAGATGGTCAGCTCTGCAGCAGTCCCTCTCCCACAGCTCATATAAACTGGTGGACTCTGAGGCCTTTAGAAAATTTGTGGCCATTGGCACACCGCAATGGAAGGTCCCCGGAAGAAATGATTACTCCCAGAAGGGCATCCCGGAGCTATATGGCCACATTCAGAGGCAAGTTAATGTAACTCTGGCACACAGTGTCGGTGCAAAAATACATTTGACCACAGACACGTGGTCTAGCAAACACTAGAAGTGAAGGTACATCACTTTTACTGCCCGCTGGGTTAACTTTCTTAAGTCTGCCAAGCATGTAAACCGTGGCACACGGGTGGATTTGGTGTTACCGCCACGGAATGTATGCAGGCCTGCGTCTTATTCTCTTCCTCCTACTCCATCCTCCGTTTCCTCCTCTGCTGACTCCTCCTTTTCCGCTGCTACAGCGTCTTCCGCTGCGTCCCCAAGCTCCCCAGAACCTATATGACGTGCCAGGTGAGACGTTGGCCATGCTGTGCTGCAGCTGTTGTGCCTGGAAGCCAAAAGCCACACCGGTCCTACACTGCTTTCAGCTCTGCGGTCACAGGCCGATCAGTGGCTAACTTCACTCAATTTGACAGTTGGTAAAGTGGTGTGCGACAACGGTGCCAATCTGCTGAGCTCGCTAAAACAGGGCAAAATTACACACATGCTGTGCATAGCACACATCTTGAACTTATTCGTGCAGCGATTCGTTGCCAAATACCCAGGGGTCCAGGAGGTCTTGTGGCCGGCCAGGAAAATCTCTGGCCATTTTAAAAGATCTTACACGGCCATGGCTCGCCTTGCTGACATTCAGCGGCAACACCACCTGCCCGTCAGACGTCTGATATGTGACAGCCCGACACGATGGAACTCCACCTTGTATATGCTTGATAGGCTGCTTCAGCAGAAACGTGCAGTTAACAACTACCTATACAATCTCTGCGGCAGAACAGGGTCTGGGGAGCAATTTTTTTTTTCACCGCGCCAGTGGCTGCTCATGCGCGACTCATGCAGACTTCTGCAGCCATTTGATGAGATCACCAAACTGGTCAGTCGCAGCCATGGCGCCATCAGTGACATCGTACCTTACGCCTTCTTTCTGGAGCATGCATTGCGTTGTGTCATTGAGCAAGCCGTCGAGGAGCAGGAAGATGAGGAAGTTGCAATGCTGGATGAATTCCCAGGGGGGGCTACTCCATCTGAGACAAGTCAACAACATGAGTCTGAAGAGGAGTTAGAGGAGGATGGTACCGGGGCGGAGAAGGAGCAAGAAGAGCATGTTTTAAACTTTTCTGGGATCTCTAGTGTTGCCCGTGGCTGGGGGGAGGAGAATAACATTCTCCTGGACGATGAGCAGGCAACAGGCCACTCCACCGCTTCCAGTTTAGTGCAAATGGGGGCATTCATGATCCAGTGTTTGAAGAGGGATCCACGTATAAAAAGCATAAAGAGCAAGGACCAGTACTGGGTGGCAACGCACTTAGACCCCCGGTACTAACACAAAATGGCAGACAGTGTCACCAGCATCACAGAGGGCCGTCAGAATGCAGCACTTCCAGGCCTTGCTTGGAGAAATGATGCATTCTGCTTTTGCAGGCACTGGCAGAAGAATTTCCACTCGCAGAAAAACTGTTGCAGGTACCAATACTACCGCGCCTGCAAGAAGAGGGCGGTTTGAAGATGTGTTGGTCAGTTCGGATATGACATCGTTATTGCAACCAACCCATTGACAGCCGTCCTCCGGATCCAGCCTCAGGGCCAATGGCCACAACATCGGGTTAACGGCCGATATGGACACTCTGAGAAGCAATGAACCCCTGTACTACTGGGTGTGCCGGCTTGACCTGTGGCCAGAGTGGGCACAATTTGCCATGGAACTCTTGGCTTGCCCCTTCGTCCAGAGTCCTGTCCAAAAGGACGTTCAGCGCAGCAGGGAGGATCGTGACCGATAAGCACAGTCACCTAGCTCACGACAGTGTGGATTACCTTACATTTCTAAAAATGAATGAGGCATAGATCTCGGAGGAATTCAACACGTGACTAGTCGACCTTGTTTGATTGAATTTCCTCATGACTGCCCACAAATATCCGCCACCACCCAGAACAAATTATAGTCCCTGTCTTAGGTAAATACAGCGTATAATGTGGAGAGAGAATCTGAATCACACCTCCTCATTCCTATACTAATGACTACTGTACGTATTTTGCAGCGTTTCTATTGATAAAACATGGCTATACAGCACAAGTATCAAACATTTGCTGTGCCCTAAAAGAGGCATTAGTATACAGTTTGATCAAAGAGCATAGGCCCACTTACCGCGACAAGGTTGCCTCTTGTTAAGTGGGAACCTACTCTATCCATAGCGCAGTGCCGTGCGGCGACCACCGCACCTCCACACCGCACCAGCAGGCAATGGGATCCAACAGCCACAATGCGGCCCCACCGTGAGGCAGAGCCACCTAGGCCTCGGATCCCATCACTCCACCAGCACGGCATAGAAGCAGCAGCGGCCACCGTCCAGCGCCGCTGTTCACGGCTTCTCAGGAACTTCAACTGAGATGGGGTAGGAATTATTTAACCCTTTGCAGACTACTGCTAAATTAAAAGCACCTGTGCCACATGGGGAGGAGTGCTGACTCAGAGGGGGGAAAAAGAAGTTAAAGCATATAAATTGTATAATGTGGAGAGAGAATCTGAATCGCACCTCCTCATTCCTATACTAATGACTACTGTACGTATTTTTCAGCATTTCTATTGATAAAACATGGCTATACAGCACAAGTATCAAACATTTGCTGTGCCCTAAAAGAGGCATTAGTATACAGTTTGATCAAAGAGCATAGGCCCACTTACCGCGACAAGGTTGCCTCTTGTTAAGTGGGAACCTACTCTATCCATAGCGCAGTGCCGTGCGGCGACCACCGCGTCTCCACACTGCTCCAGCAGGCAACGGGATCCAGCAGCCACAATGCGGCCCCACCGTGAGGCAGAGCCACCTAGGCCTCGGATCCCATCACTCCACCAGGACGGCACAGAAGCAGCGGCGGCGGCCACCGTCCAACGCCGCATGTGAACTGGTGCAAAGGGATCACCTGTTCACGGCTTCTCAGGAACTTCAACTGAGATGGGGTAGGAATTATTTAACCCTTTGCAGACTACTGCTAAATTAAAAGCACCTGTGCCACATGGGGAGGAGTGCTGACTCAGAGGGGGGAAAAAGAAGTTAAAGCACGGCACTGCGCTATGGATAGAGTAGGTTCCCACTTAACAAGAGGCAACCTTGTCGCGGTAAGTGGGCCTATGCTCTTTGATCAAACTGTATACTAATGCCTCTTTTAGGGCACAGCAAATGTTTGATACTTGTGCTGTTTAGCCATGTTTTATCAATAGAAATGCTGAAAAATACATACAGTAGTCATTAGTATAGGAATGAGGAGGTGCGATTCAGATTTTCTCTCTACATTATACAACTTAGGTAAATACAGCGACATAAAAGACCTTTTATGTCTGTTGAATGCCAAATTTTTGTTGCCTGTGCTGTCCGACAGTTGCATTTTAATCCTGTGACTGCCTAATGTCCCTCCAGCCACAGAATCCTACAAAGTTGTGTGCTGTCAGATGAATGCCTATTGGCTAATTTTTGGTGCCTGTACTGGCCGACCGTTACATTTTAATCCTGTGACCGCCTAATGTCCCTCCAGCCACAGAATCCTACAAAGTTACAGTGAGCTGTTGCATTGTAACTTTTGTCTAACAGTCTTGTTCTCAGCCATAGCAACGTGCCCCTGCTCTTTTGGATGTGCTGACTGACCCCCTTTTTCTTTGCTGTTTGTGCTGGAGGTGTGGCTGCCTCTTCAGTCGTGCACTCCTGACCAGCTCGTCTGCCCCATAGGCTGATTTTAATTAGTGTTAGTATATAGCTTGGCCTGCTCCCCCTCACTCACTGAAGGCATCTGGCACCAGGAGAGAGATAGTGTGTGGACTCTCAATGCAGTCCTTGGTGACCCTTTGGCGCCAGGGGTGGTGTGGAGTGGGCCTGACATGCATGCTGGTAACTGCTTTCCGTGGATACAATGGAGGCCATTTTGGCACCAAAAATGACAGAAATTTAGGCGGATCCAGCATGCATGCGGAACCTGCACTTTCTGAATTATATGAGCCGTCATGGCACATAACAGGTAAAATTTAGTGTTAGGAACCTGTCTAACTAGAGATCGCCTTGACGTGTGGCAGACGGCCTCAAATAATTTTGTACAAAACGATTTGCCAAGCATCTCTAACTTATTAGTATAGTATTTGCAATTATGATGCAATTTTGTACTTTATTTGGTTTGCAGTGAGCTGTTGCATTGTAACTTTTGTCTAAAAGTTGTGTGCTGTCAGGTGAATGCCAATAGGCTACTTTTTGGGGCCTGTACTGTTACATTTTTATCCTGTGACTGTCTAATGTCCATCCAGCCACAGAATCCTACAAAATGCTTGATCATGCTGAGTTAAACCGAGCTGACTTAAACTACACCATAAATTTAACATCTCCCTGCTGCTGTTGTCATAATGATCCTTTACAGCTATGTAAAGGCCTCATACTAAACCATTACCTTTACCTGCTGCTGTTGTCCATATCAAGCTGATTTCTTATGTGTAGGCCTTTAAAAAAACTCCCTTTCCCTTTACCTGCTGCTGCTGTCCTCATCAAGCTTATTTATGTGTACGCCTTATACTACACTGTTAACATATACCTACTACTGCTGTATAAGGTCCTTCTTATGCATGCTTTCTAATTGATGCAGCTTTGCCGTGGCTTTCTGCATCTGGTCCCGTATTGCCCTCACTGGTTTCAGGTGATACTCCTTAATTTTTATTTTTATTTTTTATTACTGTTAGGGAAAAATAAATTGTTACAATTAGGATTTCGAGTCAATTATAGAATTTTTTGCAATTCAGATTATAATGTTACGTTTTTGGTTATTTAATATTAGTTTTTGTAGATAAGAGTTATTGTGCAGTCCTGTTTTATATTACTAAGGTTTGTGTTGTCCCATCATTCTTGGCCCTTTTATATTCTTCATGACCTTCTCTATAATTGTATGGTGCAGTGTTACATGACTTTCCGCCCAGTGCCGTAATATTAGGGGGCAAAAAACAACCTGTCCCCTGAACATAATCACTTGTGGACCGTGTTGCGATAGCTGATCTTCCGAGCAGGTAGCCATGTGAAATAAGGGCTGCCGGACTTTTGTCCTACCACCGAAAGCCCCGATCGCTCCTATTGGCAGGATTACTTACACATGAGCATCGCAGCTACAGAGCTGAAGGGGGGCAGGGGGTGTCATCTTGAGGTGACTGATGCTGAACAAGACAGTAAGCCAGCACCTGTCTCCTCAGAGGTGAGGCAGGGGACACCAGTGTTTTGTTCACCTGCCAGAGCTGATATTGGCTGTAACAACTCTCCAGCCAATGGCAGTGCTATAGCTGCACAGGAAGAGGACTTCACATATGGGGTGTTGGTGTTTACTTGGTGAAATGGGGCACTAAATGTGGGGTGCATTTAGTCCTGTTACCACTGGCGAAAGGTGTAAACCAACTTTTTGGGGAACATAATCCATCATTTTATTTTTTTACAGCCAAGCGTTTCCTGATTCTGTTAAATTGTGCTTAGTATATTCCTTGAGGGGTGTAGTTTCCATAATAGAGCACATTTTTGTGTTTTTCCACTGTAGGGGCACATAAGGGTGTCTTCCCTTCACATGCGACATAGCTCCCAATTACCATTCAAGCTGAATCCTCTCTCCTAATGCCATATGGTGCTCCTTCCACTCTGAAGCCTGCTGTCCGCCCATACATCAGTTTTTGTGCACATCGGTGTTGTTTTTGTAAACTCCAGATTCAGGGTAATATACAGTACAGACCAAAAGTTTGGACACACCTTCTCATTCAAAGAGTTTTCTTTATTTTCATGACTATGAAAATTGTAGATTTACACTCAAGGCATCAAAACTATGAATTAACACATGTGGAATTATATACATAACAAACAAGTGTGAAACAACTGACAATATGTCATATTCTAGGTTCTTTAAAATAGCCACCTTTTGCTTGGATTACTGCTTTGCACACTCTTGGCATTCTCTTGATGAGCTTCAAGAGGTAGTCCCCTGAAATGGTTTTCACTTCACAGGTGTGCCCTGTCATGTTTAATAAGTGGGATTACTTGCCTTATAAATGGGGTTGGGACCATCAGTTATGTTGAGGAGAAGTCAGGTGGATACACAGCTGATAGTCCTA
This sequence comes from Bufo gargarizans, assembly GCF_014858855.1. Taxonomy (NCBI): domain Eukaryota; kingdom Metazoa; phylum Chordata; class Amphibia; order Anura; family Bufonidae; genus Bufo; species Bufo gargarizans. Next base: position 139,097,316 of record NC_058084.1, read on the forward strand.
CTGAATAGACTGTTAGAATTTGTATTATGGCAAGAAAAAAGCAGCTAAGTAAAGAAAAACGAGTGGCCATCATTACTTTAAGAAATGAAGGTCAGTCAGTCAGCCGAAAAATTGGGAAAACTTTGAAAGTAAGGGCTATTTGACCATGAAGGAGAGTAATGGGGTGCTGCGCCAGATGACCTGGCCTCCACAGTCACCGGACCTGAACCCAGTCGAGATGGTTTGGGGTGAGCTGGACCGCAGAGTGAAGGCAAAAGGGCCAACAAGTGCTAAGCATCTCTAGGAACTCCTTCAAGACTGTTCGAAGACCATTTCAGGGGACTACCTCTTGAAGCTCATCAAGAGAATGCTTTGCACACTTTTGGCAGTAATCCAAGCAAAAGGTGGCTACTTTGAAGAACCTAGAATATTACATATTTTCTGTTGTTTCACACTTGTTTGTTATGTATATAATTCCACATGTGTTAATTCATAGTTTTGATGCCTTCATAGTCATGAAAATAAAGAAAACTCTTTGAATGAGAAGGTGTGTCCAAACTTTTGGTCTGTACTGTATATTATATTTATTTTTTTGGCATGTTGACAATTAATGTGTATCAGAAAAAAATATTTTACAATTTCTAACTGGCAACATTTTTATTTTATTTTGAAATGTCATTTTCATTTGATTCTCGTGGGACAACTAAAGAGTTAAAGTTTGTAGAATCAATTTTGATTAGCTTGAGGGTGTGTAGTTTCTAAAATGAGTTGATTGATTTGTAATTTCCACTATATAAGCCACAAAGTGACATCGTAACTGAACTGTTCTATAAAAAAATGGGGTGTGGAACACTTCTTAATTATTTTCTGATTTGCTTCTCAACTTCTAAGCCTTCTAACCTCACAATAAATTAATATTTCATTGTCAACATGATCCAAACATCAATTAAGCATATGGGTAATGTAAACTAATACATATTTTTGTCTATATTACTATCTATTGCAAAAAAAATATATTGAAATTTAGAATATTAATTATTTCCCTTTTATTTATTATATATATATTTTTTTAATAAGACATTAAGAATTTTACTAAATTTTACCACTGTCATGAAGTACAATGTGTGAAGAGAAAATGTAACTATGCCCGTGATAAGTAAAAGCGTTTTAAAGTTATTAGCACATAAAGTGAAACATGTCAGATTTTAAAAAGAAATTTACATGACCATGAAGGCAAAAATGGGCCTGGGGTAGAGGGTTAATGTTTCTGAATATGTAATGTATACAGAATTAGAATAATGTGTGCACAAATTTACCCTCCTGGCACGGGGTAGTAACTAACTCCTCCACGGAGGAGCTGGGTTGGGGATATCCTCTTCTGCAGGAGCTGTGGTGGTGGTCTTCTACAACATTGCCAAAATCAGGTGGGGTGGTGGCGAGCTCATTCTGGGAGGAGCCCGCCTGCTCCTCCTCCTCTGTGGAAACCTCCACCATGTCCAAATCAGTCCGGGAAACCCGGCGGCGCACGGTTGGAACGTGAACCCCTGTAATCACACAATGTTCAAAATTAGACAAACAGCTCTGAACTCATAACAAATGCTAAATAAGGCTAGTTTCACACTAGTGGCATGGACCTCCAGAACAGCCTGAACAGCCTGTCGGATCCATCCTGCCACTAGTGTATGTGTGGACCAGGATTACTCCTCCGGCCCCATTGACTATCATGGGAGCGGGACAGAGTTCCGGGGCCTGAACGGCAAACCATGCCCAGATGCAGCCAGAATAAAACTACAATATGTCTGCATGGTTTGCGGAGTGCCGGCCCCGGAACTCCACCCCCCTCCCATGATAGTCAATGGGGCTGGAGCGGAAGTACAGAGCCAAAAGGTACACTAGAGTCAGGACAGATCCGCCAGGCTGTTCACCCACCGGAATTGCCTGGCGGAGGTCCATGCTGCTAGTGTGAAACTAGCCTAAGTGGGGGATGTATGTAATGTAATAATGGACGGGGTGTTTACTGTAATACAGAATGATGATTGCTGTTTATGTATATATATATATATACACACACACACACACGTATATTTATTATTATGTGTGTTTGCAAAGTACAAAATCAGCCGGTTACATCATACATCACACATCACCACCGTGCTGTGTGGATAAATATATATATACACCCACAGCAAGGTAGAGATGTATGAGCTAAATGGATGATTTGCTACATGTCACACCAGATAATAACTAAGTAATAATTTGTAACAGGTGCATATATACAGTACAGATTGTTGGCGATATATAAAAAAAAAAAAAAACATTGTACCTGGGCATTCTGTCTTACTGAGCTCTGTGACCCAGTCTGGTTGCCTGCTCTTCAGGTCTGACCACACAGATCAGAATTTTTTTTTTCTAGAAGATCCTTGGTAATATTCTCCTTCTCCTCCGCCTGTTCCCGGCTATCATACCCCTTCTTCAACATTCGCTGCAGGATAAAGATGCAAGCATATAATCACAATTTTTTTAAATACACGTGTTAAGAATAAATGTCCTCAACAACACAGCAAAAATTATTTAATTGTCAGAAGGGGAAATATTAGATTTAATGTTACTGTTATAAGATCATATTGTATTCCTATTGTATGTGTATGGTGTTGTATGGTGTCTGAGCAGTCGTATACTGGCCTGCTGAGCTGAGATCTACGGTACCTATCTAGTGAAGAGACAGTACGTTATGAGGTGTACAGCTGGTTCGCCTCCCCATGGTGCACCCTGGGTAACGTTAAATGAACCAGCAATTACTGGCGGTCAGACAAAAAAAAAATCTCCAGACCAACAAGACATGAACAGTAATCTATAGACTATGTGTGTGTGTGTGGTATATAGTGTGTGGTATATAGTGTGTGGTAGGAAAACGAATGTGCATGTGCTTGATATTTCTTTGCTGTGTTTTCATACATACATACATGCTACAGACAAAGTACTGTGATGTAGAAACAATACCTATTTAAACAATCATGAATATCTAATCAGACTTGATAAAATATGCAGTTGTATGCATTGCGCAAATATATTCGCATATTAAGATTTGCGCACTCGCAATTTTTTTATAACACTCTTGATTATTAAACAGATATTGTTCAAACATGCATAAAAAATTTAATCAAATACAGTGGTGTACTTACAGTTATCAGGAGTTCCTACTCTTTTTCGCTGAATTTGTTGGCCACCATTTTCCAATCTTCAAACCTTTGCAATGTTTGAAAAAGGTTGTCACGCACGCAAATGCACATAACGCAAATATCATGATAGTGATAGCAAATACACAAATTCACTAATATATGTTGAATATTCTATCAAATATTTGCGAAATATCGTGAATTCGAATATTACCCCTGCCGCTCATCTCTTCCTCAACGTCGCGAAAATTGTTGGCAACCATCTTTTCTAATCTCATCCAACTTCGGTCTGGTAGAAACTGTTGCTGTAGTAGGTCGCGCCTATTTTGCGCATGCGCGTATTCGAAAATTATATTGCCGATTTTTTGCATTGAAAAAAATTATGAATGGAAATCGCAAATTTGAATAATACATCTGGTATGTCACTGTCCATGTTGTGGGACTATTTGTGCACTTCTAGTAATTATTTCTTGGCTGCAAATATGAACTGAAGGTTTTTCAGGTTCGCCTGCCATTAAAATGAATGGGACCCGCCGCAAACTTGCGGTTCGCGAACATTTGATCGCGTTCGCGAACCATCCTGGTAGATGTTCGTCCATCACTACACACTGATACCTTCATGTTCCTCTGAACTATCGGTGTGATATATCCAAATGTGCAGCACTCCACGTTTTTGTATCCTGCAGAGTCCATAAAAAAAAAAAAATGCATGCATTAATTTTTTTTCTACCATGGAACTGTATGGTGAACGGACTCCATTGTACGGCATCAGTCTAAGGCATCTGTTAACACATTTTTGGTATGCATTAAATGGTTGGGAAAAATAGGATGTGAACCCAGCCCTAGTGTCAGAATAAGCACCAGTACACAGCAGAGCAGCGTGGCGGAGAGGGGAGGCCGCCATGTACTGATAGAGAGCTACCTGGTCCTGGTGGTCAGGGATGAGGACTGTGTTTCCTAAGGATCATTTTCTACTGGGAAATACAGGGCACAGTATAATACACTATAATCTATATAATATAAAGAGATTAGCCCTACCCCTGAATAATAATACAATTAGGTGGTCATTTATTATATAGAAATACGTCTATGTTAGGCATATGTCTAACAGATTGTGGTGCAAAGGTCCTTAGCATCGCTATCTGTATATTTTCCCGCTCATGCCAGGTCTAAAAAAAGATGGCATGGGCAGGGAAAGAGATACAGTTATGGCCATCCAATTATTGGATACCACCGCAATATATTGACCGGATAACACCTCTGTACAGTGACTGGATAACACCGCCATACTGAGACCGGATAAAAGGATATAAGAGGGCACAGTACAGGGAATGACTAGGGGCACTGCACAGAATGTGGTAAGAGGGCACAATGTAGGGTATAAGGGGGCACAGTATGGGGTGAGGGGCACAGTACGGGGTGGGGGAGACAGTTACATGAAGGTCCTTATGGAGAATGCGGTTCATACGCCACCATAATGAGAGGCAGAGGAGTGAGACAAAGGTGTGATTATGTGGCTAGAGATAAAAAATGTAACTGTTGTCCTATACAAGGCCCAAAAATAGGCATTCGCCTGACAGCAAAGAACTTTGGATTCTGTGGCTGAAGGTACATTAGGAGGTCACAGGATAAATATGTAGCTGTCTGCCAGTACAGGCCCCAAAGATTAGGCAATAGGTATTCACCTGACAGCACAGAACTTTGGATTCTGTGGCTGGAGGTACATTAGGCGGTCACAGGATAAAAATGGAACTGTTGGCCAGTACAGGCCACAAAAATTAGGCATTCAACTGACATAAAAGGCCTTTTATGCCGCTGTATATACATAAGGCAAGGACCATTCTTTGTCCTGGGTGGTGGTGGATATTTGTGGGCTGACATGAGGAAATTCAATTACACGTGGTCATCACAGGTGTTGAATTCCCCAGAGATTCATGCCTCATTCATTTTTAAAAATGTGAGGTAGGCCACACCGTCGTGAGCTAGGTGACTGCTCTTATCGGTCACGACCTCCCTGCTGCGCTGAACGTCCTTTCGGACAGGACACTCAACTAGGGGCAAGCCAAGAGTTCCATGGCAAATTGTGCCAGATCCGGCCACAGGTCAAGCCTGCACACCCAGTAGTCCAGGAGTTCCTCGCTTTTCAGAGCGTCCACATAGGCTGTTAACCCGATGTCGTCGGACACCTGTCGGACTAGGCGTTCCCTGAAGCTGGATCCGGAGAACGGCTGTCGATGGGTTAGCTGCAAGAATTATCTCATATCCGAACTGACCAACACATCTTCAAACCGCCCTCTTTTTGAAGGCGCTGTAAGATTGGTACCTGCACCTATTTTGCAGTGGGTGAAAATTCCTCTGCCAGTGCTCGCAACAGCAGAATACAGCATCTCTCGCAGCAAGGCCAGGAAATGCTGCATTCTCACAGCCCTCTGGGATGCTGGTAAGGTAACATGTCCACCATTTTGTGTTTGTACCGGTACAAAGTACAGGTCTTTGACCTTTATTCTTTTTATACGGAGGTCCCTCTTCAAACACTGGAGCATGAAGGCCCCCATTTGCACTAAATTGGAAGCAGTGGAAAGCCATGGCCCCTGATCATCGCCCAGGAGAATGTCGTTCTTATGTCTCCTCCCCCCAGCCATGGACAACACCAGGGATCCCCGAAAAGTTTAAAGCCTGCTCTTATTGCTCCTCCTCCTCCCCACAGCCACCATCCTCCTCAGACTCCTCTTCAGACTCCTGCTGACTTGTCTCAGATGGAGTAGCCCCCCCCCCCCCGAAAATTCATTCAGCATTGCGACTTTCTCATCCTCCTGCTCCTCGACGGCTTGATCAATGACACAACGCAATGCACGCTCCAGAAAGAAGGCGTAAGGTACAATGTCACTTATGGTTCCCTGGCTATGACTGACCAGTTTTATGATCTCATCAAATAGGCGCAGAAGTCTGCATGCGTCACGCATGAGCAGCCACTGGCGTGGTGAAAAGAAATCAAGCTCCCAAGAACCTGTCCTGACGCAGAGTTTGGACAGGTAATCATTAACGGCACTTTTCTGCTGGAACAACCTGTCAAGCATATACAAGGTGGAGTTCCAGCGCGTCGGGCAGTCGCAAATCAGACGTCTGACGGGCAAGTGGTGTAGCTGCTGAACATCAGCAAGGCGAGCCATGGCGTGTAAGATCTTCTAAAATGGTCAGAGATTTTCCTGGCCTGCCGCAAGACGTTTTGGACCCCGGTATATTTGGCAACGAATCACTGCACGACTAAGTTCAGGATGTGTGCCATGCACGGCAAGTGTGTAATTTTGCCCTGTTTCAGCGCGCTCAGCAGATTGCCACCGTTGTCGCACACCACTTTACCAAACGGTCAAATTGAGTGGGTTTACCCACTGATCAGCCTGTGACTGCAGAGCTGAAAGCAGTGCAGGACCGGTTGGCTCTTGGCTTCCAGGCACAACATGTGCAGCACAGCATGGCAATGTCTCACCTAGCACGTCAAATAGGTTCTGGGGAGCTTAGGGGTGCAGCGGAAGAGGCGGTAGCAGTGGAAAAGGAGGAGTCAGCCGTGGAGGAGACAGAGGATGGAGTAGGAGGAGGAGAAAAAAAGATCGGCCTGCATGCAATCAGTGGCGGTAACACCAAATCCACACTGGTGCCAAGGGTTACATGTTTGATGGCCGTCAGAAGATTCACCCAGTGGGCAGTAAAAGTTATGTACCTTCCCTGCATGTGTTTGCTAGACCACATGTCTGTGGTCAGATGTATCTTGGCAACACTGTGTGGCAGAGATATATTCACTTGCCGCTGAAGTTTCTAAAGGTCTCAGAGTCCACCAGTTTATATGGCAGTTGGTGGGCTAGCAGTTCCGACAAGCCAGCGGTCAGCCGTTGGGCAAGAGGATTATCCGGCATCATAATTTTTTTCTGCTCGAACATTTGGGCCATGGAAGCCTGCCTTGTGCAAAATGAACGCGACGATGGCATGGCGAAAGGTGGAGTGGAGGACAAATGGGAGGAGAGAGGAGAAGGAGAAAAGGCAGGACAAGGAGTGCAGGGAGTGGGGCTTTGTGGGTTCTGGCGGCGTTGCTCCCGCTGGGCTCGGTGATAGGAAGCCAGGTGCCTTCTTAAGGCGGTCATCCCTAGGTGAGTGTTGGGCTTACTGTAACTTATGCGTTGACAGCACAAGATGCAGATGGCAATACTATTGTCAGCAGCGGACACGTTAAAAAAAGACCACACTGCGGAGCCATGTGCCGGCATCCTGGGAGCGCAAGATGTGAACTTGCATGGTGGATGGCTCGTTCCAGATACATTTGCAGTCTGCTTTTTTTCTCCTGTGTGCTGCAAGTTCTGCCTGCTTCTCCTCTTTCTCCTCCCTATCTACAGCTCCTTCTCTCCCTCTGAACTCCCCTCCTCTTGCTCTCTTGTGGGATCTCACGTTATGTCCATCGACACGTTATCATCGTCACCTTAACCACCACTGACATTAGAGATCTCGAAGTGGGCAGCAACAGCGGGGACCACCCTCCTTGGGCTGATCTGGGTACTATCATCAGACCGCTGGGTGGCAGCCGTTGCTACCGCCTCTTCCTCATCCGATGCAAAGAATAACTGCGCATCTGTAAGGTCTTGTAATGGATGGGAAAATAATTCCTCTGACTCGAGTGGAGGGGCTATGGTGGTGTTGGAAGAGATGTTGGTGCCTTTGGGGGTGCACACAGTAGTGAGTGAGGAGGGTGCAGATACAGAGGATGAGGAGGGTGCAGAAGCAGAAGGCTGATTGAGCCACTCAACCAACTCTGGTGCGTCCTTTGACATAATTGCACGCACCTTTTCCAACTTCACACTTAGGCTCCGGCCTGGTTAACCTTCCCGAACCCTAACACCCCTGCAGAACAGCCTGTGTCTTCCTCTGCCTGTCATTTTCAAAAATGACCCTTTGCCAAAGTCCCTAGAGAAGAGAAGTATTTGTGAAAGCTGATATATGGCGGGCCTCAATCAGTTGTTAGTTGAAGCTGGTATATCAACACCCGCAATCTATATTTTGTGGACGCAGGTATATGGAAAACCTCTATGACTATTTTGTGGAAGCTGAAATATGGCAGGCCTCAATCAGTTGTTAGTTAAAGCATATATATCACCCTCAAGCAGTATTTTGTGGACACAGGAATATAGAAAACATCTTTCATTATTTTGTGGAAACTGATATATGGTAGGCCTCAATCAGTTGTTAGTTGAGGCAGGTATATTAAAACAAGCAATCAGTATTTTGTGGATGCAGGTGTATGGAAAACCTCTCTCACTATTTTGTGGAAGCTGATATATGGCAGGCCTCAATCAGTTGTTAGTTGAAGCAGGTATATCAAAACATGCAGCCTTTATTTTGTGGACGTAGGTATATGGAAAACCTCTATCACTATTTTCTGGAAGCTGATATGTGGCAGGCCTCAATCACTTGTTAGTTGAAGCTGGTATATCACCCTCAAGCAGCAATTTTGTGGATGTAGGTATATAGAAATCCTCTATTTTGTGGAAACTGACATATTGCAGGCCTCAATCAGTTGTTAGTTGAGCTGGTATATCAAAACCCACAATCTGTATTTTGTGGATGCAGGTATATGGAAAACCTCTATCACTATTTTGTGGAAGCTGATATATGGCAAGCCTCAATTAGTTGTTAGTTGAAGCTGTTATATCACCCTCAAGCAGTAATTTTGTGGATGCAGGTATATAGAAAAACTATATTTCTATTTTGTGGAAGCTAATATATATGGCAGGCCTCAATCAGTTGTTAGTTGAAGCTGGTATATCACCCTCGAGCAGTAATTTTGTAGATGCAGGTATATGGAAAACCTCTATTACTATTTTGCAGAAGCTGATATATGGCAGGCCACAATCAGTTGTTAGTTGAAGCAGGTATATCAAAACCCGCAGCCTTTATTTTGTGGGCGCAGGTATATGGAAAACCTCTATCACTATTTTGTGGAAGCTGATATATGGCAGGCCTCAAACAGTTGTTAGTTAAAGCTGGTATATCACCCTCAAGCAGTAATTTTGTGGACGCAGGGATATGGAAAACCTCTATCACTATTTTCTGGAAGCTGATATATGGCAGGCCTCAATCAGTTTCTAGCTGAAGCTAGTATATGACCCTCAAGCATCCTCACTGAGGAAGGAGTCACTGCCAACTCCGAAACGCGTCTGGTATTTAGTCTCAACTAAAAGAAAAAAAGCCGCAGCGGATTTACCTGCGCACCACCACAGAACTTCCGGAAGCGCTTATCCACACATCGGACAGAAAGGAACACAAGCGGTGAAGTGGTGAAGTGCCTTGAATTAAAGACACTAAACATCGCCAAAATATACATCGGGTCCCGAATACGTTTGACCCCGGCGTCTCAATCACTGCTTATTCTGTCCCAACAATCCGCTCGTTAGTTGAAAAGAACGGACCGGAACCCAGACCACCTATGCTGTAACACGTGGGACGCTACGCTAAGCACGGAGGATCGGGTACTGTACCACATCAGAACAGTGAGTAATGTGGTTACATTAAGTACGGTTTAACAGCAGTTTCAGGGACATGTGCTGTGAAGAAACCTTACTATAAAGACTGTTCATACAAACATATTTACCGGCCACACAGGTGCGGCAATACTAGACTATACACCAGCTACACAGTGCGGTTTTACAGCAAAGCAAGCTATACAAGCTGTGAAGACATTTATGGTCAGGATTGGATATAACCACTGACCATAGCTAGAACTTCAAATAGAGGCAGTGCGCCTCCATCTTTGCGCATTTGAAACACAACAAGTCTGCACCATCTAGTCGATTTTAAATTGTTGCACAGATATTTATAATTTCTATGCATTTTTAATATCTATGTATACATTTATGTGAAAACTGAGGATCCTCATTTTATATTTTTACATATAGTGTGTGTTAATAAAATTATTGTCACACATACGTATTGGCTGGCCTTCCATGTGATTTCCAGGTGCAGGTGTGCCCCTCACGTCATTTAATTCGCATTTAATTACTCTGAAAGATTGGGGATATCTTTTTTAGGGGGAGCACCCTTGTGTTGTGATTGACAGAGTGAGCCAATCCATCCATTTAAGCTTAGAATAAGATAATACTTAGCTTGTATTGTACATCAGACACTAGCGGATCGCTAGTGTCTGAAAACGAAATGGGTGCAAAGCAAGTGGTAGAAACCCTTTAACCTGCGATTTCTGAGGCTGGTGACTCGGATGAACTTATCCTCCGCAGCAGAGGTGACTCTTGGTCTTCCTTTCCTGGGGCGGTCCGCATGTGAGCCAGTTTCTTTGTAGCGCTTGATGGTTTTTGTAACTGCACTTGGGGACACTTTCAAAGTTTTCCCAATTTTTTGGACTGACTGACCTTCATTTCTTAAAGTAATGATGGCCACTCGTTTTTCTTTACTAGCTGCTTTTTTCTTGCCATAATACAAATTCTAACAGTCTATTCAGTAGGACTATCAGCTGTGTATCCACCTGAATCAACGCAACTGATGGTCCCAACCCAATTTATAAGGCAAGAAATCCCACTTATTAAACCTGGCAGGGCACACCTGTGAAGTGAAAACCATTTCAGGTGACTACCTCTTGAAACTCATCAAGAGAATGCCAAGAGTGTGCAAAGCAGTAATCAAAGCAAAAGGTGGCAACTTTGAAGAACCTAGAATATGACATATTTTCAGTTGTTTCACACTTGTTTGTTATGTATATAATTCCACATGTGTTAATTTATAGTTTTGATGCCTTCAGTGTGAATCTACAATTTTCATAGTCATGAAAATAAAGAGAACTCTTTGAATGAGAAGGTGTGTCCAAACTTTTGGTCTGTACTGTATATGGAAAACCTCTATCGCTATTTTGTGGAAACTGATATATGGCAGGCCTTAATCAGTTGTTAGTTGAAGCTGGTATATCACCCTCAAGCAGCAATTTTGTGGACGTAGGTATTTAGAAATCCTTTAACTATTTTGTGGAAGCTGATATATGGCAGGGCTCAATCAGATGTTAGTTGAAGCTGGTATATCAAAAACCACAATCTGTATTTTGTGGACGCAGATATATGGATAACCTCTATCACTATTTTGTGGAAACTGATATATGGCAGGTCTCAATCAGTTGTTAGTTGAAGCTGGTATATCCCCCTCAAACAGTATTTTTGTGGACGCAGGTATATGGAAAACCTCTCACTATTTTATGGAAGCTGATATATGGCAGGCCTCAATCGGTTGTTAGTTAAAGATGGTATATTACCCCCAAGCAGAAATTTTGTGGACGCAGGTATATGGAAAACCTCAATCACTTCTTTATGGAAGCTGATATATGGCTGGCCTCAATTAGTTGTTAGTTGAAGCTGGTATATTACCCCCAAGCAGTAATTTTGTGGACGCAGGTATATGGAAAACCTCAATCACTGTTTTGTGGAAACTGATAGATCGCATCTCTAAATCAGTATTTTCTGGAAGCATACAAATGCACTATAATATACTTTCTATGTTAGAAAGTATATTATAAGTATATCACACCCTTCTGTGTATCACACCTATCGATAACACAACATAACCAGTCCTTAAAAGGACTTTTGTGGCCCTATTAGCTAGCGTTCGGTGTCCCTAAGTTCCTAACAATCTGTCACTGCTCCAAAATGCAACCTTTCCCTACTTTGGCAAAACACATAATGTAAAATGGCTGCCAGATCGGATTCTTTTACAGGGTTGGGGGTGTGTCCATTTGCTGAAATATCTCGATTGGCTGTCCTGTCCCACCTGATGGATGTGTCATGGACCAAAGTGCGGCGCAATGCAAAACAATATAGTGTGTGCGGACATCATCAGGTGTTCGGCGGTTCGCGAACCCACAAAGTTTGCCGCGAACTCACCGCCGGGTGAACCGCAAGGCCATCACTACCTACCAACCCCAATACTGTGCTGCTGTGTTTTCCAATACTATACTGAAGATACAGATAAACCCCTTGATGATAATAGTAGTACCATGCAGATAGTGCCCTTCAATAAATATTGTTACACAGTGTCCTAGAATAACTGAGCCCAGAAAATAGTGCCCCTGACACTAATAGTGTAGACATAATGTCCCCCAAAAATAATTGTGGTAAGCTGATACTGTGTCAAGGTGCCTCCACAGTAATAATGCTCCCAAAATTCTTACCAATAGGGATTAGGGATGAGCGAACTCGAACTGTATAGTTCGGGTTCGTACCGAATTTTGGGGTGTCCGTGACACGGACCCGAACCCGGACATTTTCGTAAAAGTCCGGGTTCGGGTTCGGTGTTCGTCGCTTTCTTGGCGCTTTTGTGACGCTTTCTTGGCGCTTTTTGAAAGGCTGCAAAGCAGCCAATCAACAAGCGTCATACTACTTGCCCCAAGAGGCCGTCACAGCCATGCCTACTATTGGCATGGCTGTGATTGGCCAGAGCACCATGTGACCCAGCCTCTATTTAAGCTGGAGTCACATAGCGCCGCCCGTCACTCTGCTCTGATTAGCGTAGGGAGAGGTTGCGGATGCGACAGTAGGGCGAGATTAGGCAGATTAACTCCTCCAAAGGACTTCACTTGATTAATCGATCGATCTGCAGCTGTGCATCATTGAGCTGCTGAAATTCAAATGCTCACTCACTGTTTTTAGGCTGCCCAGACCGTTTGTCAGTCACTTTTTTCTGGGGTGATCGGCGGCCATTTTGTGTCTTGTGCGGTGCTGCGACCAAGTGCATCCAAGCTGCGACCAAGTGCATTTAACCCTCAATGGTGTGGTTGTTTTTTGGCTAAAGCCTACATCAGGGTGAAGCTGTCACACCAAGTGCATTTAACCAGCAATAGTCTGTTCATTTTTTTGGCCATATACTAAATCAGGGGCAAGCTGCGCCTGTCACCAAGTGCATTTAACCCTCAATGGTGTGGTTGTTTTTTGGCTAAAGCCTACATCAGGGTGAAGCTGTCACACCAAGTGCATTTAACCAGCAATAGTCTGTTCATTTTTTGGCCATATACTACATCAGGGGCAAGCTGCGCCCGTCACCAAGTGCATTTAACCCTCAGTAGTGTGGTGCGTCAAGCTGTGACACCAAGTGCATTTAACCAGCAATAGTCTGTTCATTTTTTGGCCATATACTAAATCAGGGGCAAGCTGCGCCCGTCACCAAGTGCATTTAACCAGCAATAGTGTGGTTATTTTTTGGCCATATCCCAGTCTAATTCTGTCACTAAATCCATACCGGTCACCCAGCGCCTAAATACTAGGCCTCAAATTTATATCCCGCTAAATCTCTCGTTACCGCTGTCCTGTTGTGGCTGGGAAAGTTATTTAGTGTCCGTCAAAGCACATTTTTTGTTCTGGGTTGAAGTACAATTCCCAATTTAGCAATTTCATAATTTAGTGGTTCCTGCTATATCAGAGCTATTTGAAATCTATCCCTAAAAGGGTATATAATATTCAAGGTGCACATTGGGTCATTCAGAATAACTTCACACACACCCGCTACTGTGTATTTCTAAGTCTAATTCTGTCACTAAACCCATACCTGTCACCCAGCGCCTAAATACTAGGCCTCAAATTTATATCCTGCTAAATCTCTCGTTAACGCTGTCCTGTTGTGGCTGGGAAAGTTATTTAGTGTCCGTCAAAGCACATTTTTTGTTCTGGGTTTAAATACAATTCCCAATTTAACAATTTCATAATTTAGTGGTTTCTGCTATATCAGAGCTATTTGAAATCTATCCCTAAAAGGGTATATAATATTCAAGGTGCACATTGGGTCATTCAGAATAACTTCACACACACCCGCTACTGTGTATTTCCAAGTCTAATTCTGTCACTAAACCCATACCTGTCACCCAGCGCCTAAATACTAGGCCTCAAATTTATATCCTGCTAAATCTCTCGTTAACGCTGTCCTGTTGTGGCTGGGAAAGTTATTTAGTGTCCGTCAAAGCACATTTTTTGTTCTGGGTTGAAATACAATTCCCAATTTAGCAATTTCATAATTTAGTGGTTTCTGCTATATCAGAGCTATTTGAAATCTATCCCTAAAAGGGTATATAATATTCAAGGTGCACATTGGGTCATTCAGAATAACTTCACACACACCCGCTACTGTGTATTTCTAAGTCTAATTCTGTCACTAAACCCATACCTGTCACCCAGCGCCTAAATACTAGGCCTCAAATTTATATCCTGCTAAATCTCTCGTTAACGCTGTCCTGTTGTGGCTGGGAAAGTTATTTAGTGTCCGTCAAAGCACATTTTTTGTTCTGGGTTGAAATACAATTCCCAATTTAGCAATTTCATAATTTAGTGGTTTCTGCTATATCAGAGCTATTTGAAATCTATCCCTAAAAGGGTATATAATATTCAAGGTGCACATTGGGTCATTCAGAATAACTTCACACACACCCGCTACTGTGTATTTCCAAGTCTAATTCTGTCACTAAACCCATACCTGTCACCCAGCGCCTAAATACTAGGCCTCAAATTTATATCCTGCTAAATCTCTCGTTACCGCTGTCCTGTTGTGGCTGGGAAAGTTATTTAGTGTCCGTCAAAGCACATTTTTTGTTCTGGGTTGAAATACAATTCCCAATTTAGCAATTTCATAATTTAGTGGTTCCTGCTATATCAGAGCTATTTGAAATCTATCCCTAAAAGGGTATATAATATTCAAGGTGCACATTGGGTCATTCAGAATAACTTCACACACACCCGCTACTGTGTATTTCCAAGTCTAATTCTGTCACTAAACCCATACCTGTCACCCAGCGCCTAAATACTAGGCCTCAAATTTATATCCTGCTAAATCTCTCGTTACCGCTGTCCTGTTGTGGCTGGGAAAGTTATTTAGTGTCCGTCAAAGCACATTTTTTGTTCTGGGTTGAAATACAATTCCCAATTTAGCAATTTCATAATTTAGTGGTTTCTGCTATATCAGAGCTATTTGAAATCTATCCCTAAAAGGGTATATAATATTCAAGGTGCACATTGGGTCATTCAGAATAACTTCACACACACCCGCTACTGTGTATTTCTAAGTCTAATTCTGTCACTAAACCCATACCTGTCACCCAGCGCCTAAATACTAGGCCTCAAATTTATATCCTGCTAAATCTCTCGTTAACGCTGTCCTGTTGTGGCTGGGAAAGTTATTTAGTGTCCGTCAAAGCACATTTTTTGTTCTGGGTTTAAATACAATTCCCAATTTAACAATTTCATAATTTAGTGGTTTCTGCTATATCAGAGCTATTTGAAATCTATCCCTAAAAGGGTATATAATATTCAAGGTGCACATTGGGTCATTCAGAATAACTTCACACACACCCGCTACTGTGTATTTCCAAGTCTAATTCTGTCACTAAACCCATACCTGTCACCCAGCGCCTAAATACTAGGCCTCAAATTTATATCCTGCTAAATCTCTCGTTACCGCTGTCCTGTTGTGGCTGGGAAAGTTATTTAGTGTCCGTCAAAGCACATTTTTTGTTCTGGGTTGAAATACAATTCCCAATTTAGCAATTTCATAATTTAGTGGTTTCTGCTATATCAGAGCTATTTGAAATCTATCCCTAAAAGGGTATATAATATTCAAGGTGCACATTGGGTCATTCAGAATAACTTCACACACACCCGCTACTGTGTATTTCCAAGTCTAATTCTGTCACTAAACCCATACCTGTCACCCAGCGCCTAAATACTAGGCCTCAAATTTATATCCTGCTAAATCTCTCGTTAACGCTGTCCTGTTGTGGCTGGGAAAGTTATTTAGTGTCCGTCAAAGCACATTTTTTGTTCTGGGTTTAAATACAATTCCCAATTTAACAATTTCATAATTTAGTGGTTTCTGCTATATCAGAGCTATTTGAAATCTATCCCTAAAAGGGTATATAATATTCAAGGTGCACATTGGGTCATTCAGAATAACTTCACACACACACGCTTCTGTGCATTTCCAAGTCTAATTCTGTCACTAAATCCATACCGGTCACCCAGCGCCTAAATACTAGGCCTCAAATTTATATCCCGCTGAATTTGAATACAATACATTGGGCCAAATAATATATTTGTTGTTGTGGTGAACCATAACAATGAGAAAAACATCTAGTAAGGGACGCGGACGTGGACATGGTCGTGGTGGTGTTAGTGGACCCTCTGGTGCTGGGAGAGGACGTGGCCGTTCTGCCACATCCACACGTCCTAGTGTACCAACTACCTCAGGTCCCAGTAGCCGCCAGAATTTACAGCGATATATGGTGGGGCCCAATGCCGTTCTAAGGATGGTAAGGCCTGAGCAGGTACAGGCATTAGTCAATTGGGTGGCCGACAGTGGATCCAGCACGTTCACATTCTCTCCCACCCAGTCTTCTGCAGAAAGCGCACAGATGGCGCCTGAAAACCAACCCCATCAGTCTGTCACATCACCCCCATGCATACCAGGGAAACTGTCTCAGCCTCAAGTTATGCAGCAGTCTCTTATGCTGTTTGAAGACTCCGCTGGCAGGGTTTCCCAAGGGCATCCACCTAGCCCTTCCCCAGCGGTGAAAGACATAGAATGCACTGACGCACAACCACTTATGTTTCCTGATGATGAGGACATGGGAATACCACCTCAGCATGTCTCTGATGATGACGAAACACAGGTGCCAACTGCTGCGTCTTTCTGCAGTGTGCAGACTGAACAGGAGGTCAGGGATCAAGACTGGGTGGAAGACGATGCAGGGGACGATGAGGTCCTAGACCCCACATGGAATGAAGGTCGTGCCACTGACTTTCACAGTTCGGAGGAAGAGGCAGTGGTGAGACCGAGCCAACAGCGTAGCAAAAGAGGGAGCAGTGGGCAAAAGCAGAACACCCGCCGCCAAGAGACTCCGCCTGCTACTGACCGCCGCCATCTGGGACCGAGCACCCCAAAGGCAGCTTCAAGGAGTTCCCTGGCATGGCACTTCTTCAAACAATGTGCTGACGACAAGACCCGAGTGGTTTGCACGCTGTGCCATCAGAGCCTGAAGCGAGGCATTAACGTTCTGAACCTGAGCACAACCTGCATGACCAGGCACCTGCATGCAAAGCATGAACTGCAGTGGAGTAAACACCTTAAAACCAAGGAAGTCACTCAGGCTCCCCCTGCTACCTCTTCTGCTGCTGCCGCCTCGGCCTATTCTGCTGCTGCCGCCTCGGCCTCTTCCTCCGCCTCTGGAGGAACATTGGCACCTGCCGCCCAGCAAACAGGGGATGTACCACCAACACCACCACCACCACCTCCGTCACCAAGCGTCTCAACCATGTCACACGCCAGCGTTCAGCTCTCCATCTCACAAACATTTGATAGAAAGCGTAAATTCCCACCTAGCCACCCTCGATCCCTGGCCCTGAATGCCAGCATTTCTAAACTACTGGCCTATGAAATGCTGTCATTTAGGCTGGTGGACACAGACAGCTTCAAACAGCTCATGTCGCTTGCTGTCCCACAGTATGTTGTTCCCAGCCGGCACTACTTCTCCAAGAGAGCCGTGCCTTCCCTGCACAACCAAGTATCCGATAAAATCAAGTGTGCACTGCGCAACGCCATCTGTAGCAAGGTCCACCTAACCACAGATACGTGGACCAGTAAGCACGGCCAGGGACGCTATATCTCCCTAACTGCACACTGGGTAAATGTAGTGGCAGCTGGGCCCCAGGCGGAGAGCTGTTTGGCGCACGTCCTTCCGCCGCCAAGGATCGCAGGGCAACATTCTTTGCCTCCTGTTGCCACCTCCTCCTTCTCGGCTTCCTCCTCCTCTTCTTCCACCTGCTCATCCAGTCAGCCACACACCTTCACCACCAACTTCAGCACAGCCCGGGGTAAACGTCAGCAGGCCATTCTGAAACTCATATGTTTGGGGGACAGGCCCCACACCGCACAGGAGTTGTGGCGGGGTATTGAACAACAGACCGACGAGTGGTTGCTGCCGGTGAGCCTCAAGCCCGGCCTGGTGGTGTGTGATAATGGGCGAAATCTCGTTGCAGCTCTGGGACTAGCCAATTTGACGCACATCCCTTGCTTGGCGCATGTGCTGAATTTGGTGGTGCAGAAGTTCATTCACAACTACCCCGACATGTCAGAGCTGCTGCATAAAGTGCGGGCCGTCTGTTCGTGCTTCCGGCGTTCACATCCTGCTGCTGCTCGCCTGTCTGCGCTACAGCGTAACTTCGGCCTTCCCGCTCACCGCCTCATATGCGACGTGCCCACCAGGTGGAACTCCACCTTGCACATGCTGGACAGACTGTGCGAGCAGCAGCAGGCCATAGTGGAGTTTCAGCTGCAGCACGCACGGGTCAGTCGCACTACAGAACAGCACCACTTCACCACCAATGACTGGGCCTCCATGCGAGACCTGTGTGCCCTGTTGCGCTGTTTCGAGTACTCCACCAACATGGCCAGTGGCGATGACACCGTTATCAGCGTTACAATACCACTTCTATGTCTCCTTGAGAAAACACTTAGGGCGATGATGGAAGAGGAGGTGGCCCAGGAGGAGAAGGAGGAGGAGGAGGAAGAGGGGTCATTTTTAGCACTTTCAGGCCAGTCTCTTCGAAGTGACTCAGAGGGAGGTTTTTGGCAACAGCAGAGGCCAGGTACAAATATGGCCAGCCAGGGCCCACTACTGGAGGACGAGGAGGACGAGGATGAGGAGGAGGTGGAGGAGGATGAGGATGAAGCATGGTCACAGCGGGGTGGCACCCAACGCAGCTCGGGTCCATCACTGGTGCGTGGCTGGGGGGAAAGGCAGGACGATGACGATACGCCTCCCACAGAGGACAGCTTGTCCTTACCCCTGGGCAGCCTGGCACACATGAGCGACTACATGCTGCAGTGCCTGCGCAACGACAGCAGAGTTGCCCACATTTTAACCTGTGCGGACTACTGGGTTGCCACCCTGCTGGATCCACGCTACAAAGACAATGTGCCCACCTTACTTCCTGCACTGGAGCGTGATAGGAAGATGCGCGAGTACAAGCGCACGTTGGTAGACGCGCTACTGAGAGCATTCCCAAATGTCACAGGGGAACAAGTGGAAGCCCAAGGCCAAGGCAGAGGAGGAGCAAGAGGTCGCCAAGGCAGCTGTGTCACGGCCAGCTCCTCTGAGGGCAGGGTTAGCATGGCAGAGATGTGGAAAACTTTTGTCAACACGCCACAGCTAACTGCACCACCACCTGATACGCAACGTGTTAGCAGGAGGCAACATTTCACTAACATGGTGGAACAGTACGTGTGCACACCCCTCCACGTACTGACTGATGGTTCGGCCCCATTCAACTTCTGGGTCTCTAAATTGTCCACGTGGCCAGAGCTAGCCTTTTATGCCTTGGAGGTGCTGGCCTGCCCGGCAGCCAGCGTTTTGTCTGAACGTGTATTCAGCACGGCAGGGGGCGTCATTACAGACAAACGCAGCCGCCTGTCTACAGCCAATGTGGACAAGCTGACGTTCATAAAAATGAACCAGGCATGGATCCCACAGGACCTGTCCGTCCCTTGTCCAGATTAGACATTAACTACCTCCCCATAACCATATATTATTGGACTCCAGGGCACTTCCTCATTCAATCCTATTTTTATTTTCATTTTACCATTATATTGCGAGGCTACCCAAAGTTGAATGAACCTCTCCTCTGCCTGTGTGCTAGGCCTAAATATATGCCAATGGACTGTTGCAGTGGTGGCTGACATGAAGCCTGATTCTCTGCTATGACATGCAGACTAATTCTCTGCTGACATGAAGCCAGATTGTCTGTTACGGGACCTCTCTCCTCTGCCTGGGTGCTGGGCCTAAATTTATGACAATTGTAAGCACCCGACTGCATAGGGAGGGTGATTAGGGACTGATGGTCACCCCATCGCCCTTTCTTCCCCCTCAGGGCATTCAATGAGCTGGCCCCGCATGTTATGGTTAAATAAGGTGGTAGATCAAGGGGCTGTTAAGGGGTTAATTCCTTAGGGGACATTCCTTAGACAGGATGGGGGCGGTGCAGGAATCCTGTTAGGCTACATATACCCCTCCCCTGTTCTGTCACTTCCTCTTGCAAGTGGAAGCAAAATTGGTAAGGTTGCTCTCCCCTTTTGCTCTGTCCACACCAAGTTTCCGCGGGAGATGCGGCCTCACGGTCCTCCTGGCGAGTTTACATGTGGAGGGTGAGGGTTGGCTGGCTCATTGCCGGCTTTCCCTGGCACCCTCCTCCCCCCTGCTCCTATTCACGGGACTGGCCGGGAGCTGCTGCATTATGCAAGCAGCCCCAGCTATTTAATGATGCGGCAGACTGATTCCCCCTCCCCCCCCCCCTCCTACCCCCCTCCTACCCCCTCCTTTTCACGGTACTGGCCGGGTGCTGCTGCATTATGCAAGCGGCCCCGGCACTTTAATCATACGGCAGACGGATTCCCCCTCCCCCCCCCCCTGTTCACTGTACTGGCCGGGTGCTGCTGCATTATGCAAGCAGCCCCGGCGATTTAATCATACGGCCGGCGGATCCCCCCCTCTCCCCCTCCTATTCACAGGACTGGCCGGGTGCTGCAGCATTAGGCAAGCAGCCCCAGCACTTTAGCACTGCGGCCAGTGGATCCCCCCTCCCCCGCCCCTATTCACAAGTTGGCCAGGAGCTGCCGCACCATGTGTGAAGCCTCGGTGATTAGGGGAGGGGCCAGCGGTTCGCACTGCAACCCTCCCCTTCGCCCGTCCCCATCTGCCCTATTTTACCTGCGTTCCCCTCTTGGTCGACCTTGGGGACTCGCAGCACTGCAGCCCTGCCCCCTTTCCCTTGTAGCCCTGCACAGCGCTTGTGTGGCTGGCATGTATGATCGATGTGGAGGGGGCACAGGATAGTTCTTCACTCCAACACCGGAGCGTCCTTTAACTCCCCCCAGTCTCTGCTGCCCCTGCTGTTCGATGTATATAATTTGCCTGTACAGGGGATTACTGGCCCCCCGTTTATTATTTCGTCCCCCCCCCCCCCTCCTGTACCACGAGGCACTATGGGTCTCGGTTTATGCCTGTTAGGCCCCCGCCCCCCCCTCCCCTTCTAGCAGGTAGGAGCAGGGGTTCTTTGTATTTTCCTCCTTCTCGCAGGTGGCCGGGAGACAAGGCCGAAGTTGGTCCCGCATGCGCCAGTACCGTCGCCGTTCAGGGTTTCCGGTAGGAGTAGGCGCTCCAGTTCCTCCAGGCGGCGCTCACCGTCATCTTCGGATGGATTGTCGGGTGCGTCTGAGGAGTCTGGTCTGATTTGCAATCAAATCCGTGAGGGGCAGGTGCTTGTCATCTATCCAGGGTTCAGCCTGGTCGCTGTAGGGACCCTTTGGGATGGGGTCCCTGACTACACTGCGCTTGGTGAGTACCAATGTTCGGGGGCTTGGGGGAGCGGGAGGTTCTTGTATGGAGATGGAGTCATATTGGGGCACCACCCCCCCCCCCCCCCCCGCCGTGTTCGTTCTTATGGTTTAGCGGTAATGTAATTTCCTATGATCCCCTTTTTAGCTTGCTGCTTTATGGCAATAAGTAAATTAAAAAAAAAAAAAAAATAAAAAAAAAAAAAAAAATATCGAATAAAAAAGGGGAAAATACGTAAATGGAAAATGTACGGCTATTAGGTCATTGCTTCTAAGGTTCCAATGGGCGGGTTGTGAGTTATGTCCCTGGGGAAAAACTTTGGGATATAAGGAAAAAAAAAAAAAAAGTAATTAATATTTGATACTAATACATAAATTGAGCTTGTATGCTGTATGCTCCTTATATATGTATGGTACGATAGGGGTTTTTTATGTTTGTAGTATACAGTGTCGCTATGGTTGTGCTGTTTCCCCCATTTAGTAAGGTATGGTTCCGCGGTGGATAGGTAGTTTCATAGTATGGTGCGACGTTTGCCATTGGTGTAGTGCCCCCCTTTGAGTATTGCCCTGGGTTCAGGCTCAGGAGGCAGGTCATAAAAAAAAAAAAAAAAAAATAAGAGAATAAAAAAAAAATTAAGTAGAATATATTATATTTAGGAAGAATGTCCTGGTATGGCGTCTTATTGACAGAAGCCGGCTGTATTCCAAAAAAAATAAAAAAAATACAAATGAATGATTAAGTAGGTAGATTCAGAATTAGATGCATAAATGAATGTGATTAATATAATATAACCGTAGGTTAGATAGGGGAGCGGGATATTCGGGTGCTTTCCTGTGCAAGAAGTACTTTCGGTGGTGTCCCTACCTTGGGCACTAGGCCGTGTGAATAAATAAAAAAAAAAATAAAAATGGAAAATATATATATATAAATATATAACAAAAATGTATTAATTTATGATTTTAATAGGTTTATTATTTGTTCTATTTGGGTTTTTCTGGACTACAATATGGCAGGGTTTTGTTCACTACACTACGTGTTTAGTGGTTATTATATTTGTCTAGTATACAAAGTGGGGGGGTTTGAATCCCGGCAGGAGCTTTCTAGCTAGAGATGACATTTGTATATTTATTATTTCCTGTAGCTCTGTGCTATGATCCGGAAGCGGTGAGTTTGTACCCCCTTCCGATACCTTTTTTCTTGTTTGTATTTCTTTTGTCTCATGCCAGGTTCAGGAGTTGCCGTTTGGTGGTTTTCTGTACGGACGAACCAAAGTTGGTCGTCCACTGTATATGCGGTACAAGTGTTTTTGGTTAGTGGGAGGTTAAGCCGGAAGTGGATGGCCAGATCAGTTTGTTCGTAGACGGTCCATCAGGGGGGAGCCTTCGTAAGATACGTTCACGATTATGGTTTTCATTTTGTGGTGTTCGAATTCCCTTTCTGGGCCAGGTTTTGTAGCGGGTCAGACACACTGATTGGTCCTCTTGTGGGGCCTTCACAGGCCGGCATGCTGTCCCTCCAAATATCATTTTGCATACATCGTTCCTTTGTCGGAAGGTGATTCTTCTGTTGTTTGGGAATACTTACTTTGGGCAGCATGTTTCCTCTTCTTCAGCCTTCTGTTCTTGATGATTGATATTTTATCCGAGGTGTTTGTCTCTTCATCCTAGGCCACGCTGCGTTGGGATAGTCCGGGTTTTTGTAAGGGGTAATAACTTTCTTGGGATTGGGCCGTCTTTACTTGTGGTCCAGAGAATTTATGGGGGGGGTACTTTCCCCCGGCCCGGTTTTGGCCCGGCGGTAATGGGGATTCGGTTGTGACTTACCTATGGGGGGTTTCAATTCTTTTTCTCACAGCGTGGTTTCCCCTCGTTGGTTTTACATTTTACCTTGATATGTTGTAATAAATATATGAATATAATGTAAATATAAAAAAAAAAAATTAAAAACTTTTTGAATAAAATAAACGTTACATAAGTACATTGATTAAACTGTCAAGTGAATAATAATACATTTGAAAATGAGAATAATACTGACGTTTGGATGGAATATAGGTATGTGGCTAGTATATGGTCCTTTATGTGTGTGGCTGCTCGGGCTGATTGTTTTTTCTTTCAGGTTCGTGCCGGTCTGCGGTTTGATGGTAGGTCGAGAGGTGGAAGTCTTTTGGAACTGGATCTGGGTGTTCAGGTGGTCATACCTTCTTCCAGAGGTGGTTGGTATAGAGTTGTTTCAGGGGCGTTGTGGTGCTGGGGACTCGCGCTGGGTAGTTCCCTTGGCCTATTCCGTAGCTTTGGAGCTCATGTGTTCTTACATTTGTTGGTCCCGGCCTTTTTTCAGGAAGTTGGTGGTAATCTCCTAGGTGGGTCGTTTTTGGACCATTTATGGGAATGGCGTTGGTGACACAATTCGGAGGTATGGATTACGGAATGGTGGTTGGGTTACCGTTGTCAGAATTCGAACCTTTTTCTTTCGAAGCAGGGGATGTTCTCTTGTCATGGTCTCAGTCCTGGGGGTATATTGATGGGAGAGATCTCTGTATTGACCCCTGATTTTTATGCATAGTTTTTGCCCCCCCTCAGTCGTATATTTTAGAGGGCATATTCGTACTTTTGATATTCTTTCAGGGTGCTGTCGTTCCCTCATTCCAGTCGTTACTTTAGTTGCCTTCTTTGAGCCCTCTCCAGCTTTGCTATGTCTGCTTCTTCAAGGTACACCAGTCCTGTACCCAGTCCTTCATGTGGTCTGGCTTGTATTTTAAATGGGGTTGGTCTATGTTCTCATCGCAGGTTTCTACCATCCCCCCCCCCCCTTTTTGTTCAACCCGTTTTCTTATTGGCATTGGTTTTGTAGTGGGACCTGATGGTGTTTTGTACGGGAGTCGGGGTAATTCCTCGTCGGCCTGTTACAGGGGTTTAAACGGACCCCTTTTCTGCTGGGTGGTGGTCGGAGCCCCGTTTGGAGAACGGTTCTCCTCCGTGGCGGCATTTTAGTACAGCGGAGATATGGTGGGAGCAGTTGGCGTACTTGCCCGCTGGGAGTCCAGCTGTGGGCATACTGCTCTGATGATTACGGTTTAACTTGCCCGCTGGGAGTCCAGCTGTGGGCATACTGCTCTGATGATTACGGTTTAACTTGCCCGCTGGGAGTCCAGCTGTGGGCATACTGCTCTGATGATTACGGTTTAACTTGCCCGCTGGGAGTCCAGCGGTGGGCATACCGCTCTGATGATTACGGTTTAACTTGCCCGCTGGGAGTCCAGCGTTTGGCATACTGCTCCGATATTATGGTTTATTATGGTTTGCCGCTTTAATAAATAAGCTGTGGCCGATCACCATCCAGCAATAAAAGTGACACATTTGTCTGTGTGGTTTGTCATGGGTCAAGGATGGGTTAAGGGGCCAGGGGTTAGTAAAGGTGTGCCCTTCCCAGGTTTCCCTGAATACCAGCAGTCTGGACTGTTGCAGTGGTGGGTGACGTGAAGCCTCATTCTCTGCTATGACATGCAGACTGATTCTCTGCTGACATGAAGCCAGATCGTCTGTTACGGGACCTCTCTGCTCTGCCTGTGTGCTAGGCCTAAATATATGCCAATGGACTGTTGCAGTGGTGGGTGACGTGAAGCCTCATTCTCTGCTATGACATGCAGACTGATTCTCTGCTGACATGAAGCCAGATTGTCTGTTACGGGACCTCTCTGCTCTGCCTGTGTGCTAGGCCTAAATATATGCCAATGGACTGTTGCAGTGGTGGGTGACGTGAAGCCTCATTCTCTGCTATGACATGCAGACTGATTCTCTGCTGTCATGAAGCCAGATTGTCTGTTACGGGACCTCTCTGCTCTGCCTGTGTGCTAGGCCTAAATATATGCCAATGGACTGTTGCAGTGGTGGGTGACGTGAAGCCTCATTCTCTGCTATGACATGCAGACTGATTCTCTGCTGACATGAAGCCAGATCGTCTGTTACGGGACCTCTCTGCTCTGCCTGTGTGCTAGGCCTAAATATATGCCAATGGACTGTTGCAGTGGTGGGTGACGTGAAGCCTCATTCTCTGCTATGACATGCAGACTGATTCTCTGCTGACATGAAGCCAGATTGTCTGTTACGGGACCTCTCTGCTCTGCCTGTGTGCTAGGCCTAAATATATGCCAATGGACTGTTGCAGTGGTGGGTGACGTGAAGCCTCATTCTCTGCTATGACATGCAGACTGATTCTCTGCTGACATGAAGCCAGATTGTCTGTTACGGGACCTCTCTGCTCTGCCTGTGTGCTAGGCCTAAATATATGCCAATGGACTGTTGCAGTGGTGGGTGACGTGAAGCCTCATTCTCTGCTATGACATGCAGACTGATTCTCTGCTGACATGAAGCCAGATTGTCTGTTACGGGACCTCTCTCCTCTGCCTGTGTGCTAGGCCTAAATATATGCCAATGGACTGTTGCAGTGGTGGCTGACGTGAAGCCTCATTCTCTGCTATGACATGCAGACTAATTCTCTGCTGACATGAAGCCAGATTGTCTGTTACGGGACCTCTCTCCTCTGCCTGGGTGCTGGGCCTAAATTTATGACAATGGACTGTTGCAGTGGTGGCTGACGTGAAGCCTGATTCTCTGCTATGACATGCAGACTGATTCTCTGCTGACATGAAGCCAGATCCTCTGTTACGGGACCTCTCTCCTCTGCCTGGGTGCTGGGCCTAAATTTATGACAATGGACTGTTGCAGTGGTGGCTGACGTGAAGCCTGATTCTCTGCTATGACATGCAGACTGATTCTCTGCTAACATGAAGCCAGATCCTCTGTTACGGGACCTCTCTCCTCTGCCTGGGTGCTGGGCCTAAATTTATGAAAATGGACTCTTACAGTGGTGGGTGACGTGAAGCCTGATTCTCTGCTATGACATGAAGACTGATTCTCTGCTGACATGAAGCCAGATTGTCTGTTACGGGACCTCTCTCCTCTGCCTGGGTGCCGGGGCCTAAATATCTGAGAATGGACTGTTCCAGTGGTGGGTGACGGGAAGCCAGATTCTCTGCTATGGAACCTCTCTCCAATTGATTTTGGTTAACTTTTATTTATTTAATTTTTATTTTAATTAATTTCCCTATCCACATTTGTTTGCAGGGGATTTACCTACATGTTGCTGCCTTTTGCAGCCCTCTAGCCCTTTCCTGGGCTGTTTTACAGCCGTTTTAGTGCCGAAAAGTTCGGGTCCCCATTGACTTCAATGGGGTTCGGGTTCGGGACGAAGTTCGGATCGGGTTCGGATCCCGAACCCGAACATTTCCGGGATGTTCGGCCGAACTTCTCGAACCCGAACATCCAGGTGTTCGCTCAACTCTAATAGGGATAATTCTCTGCTAGAGCACACATGGTAGTAATAGTGCTCCTACAGTGCCCCCAATATGTCCCCACTGTTCTCTAGAAGTAATAATGCTCCCATAGTGCCCATACTTGTAAGCATGTTCCTCATAGGCCCCCAGTAGTAATAAAGCCCATCATAATGCCCCCCAGTAGTGATAATTCTCCTTATAATGTACCAGTGCAAAAAAATACCCCTATATAATGCCCCCAGTAAATTCCCCATAGTGCTACTCTCCCCCTTCTTTCTAGTGCCCCCCATAATGTACCAGTATAAAATTCCCCATATATAGCGTCCCAATAGATGCCCTTAGTGTCCCCCATAATTTGCAAGTATAAAATACCCCTTCTTAGTGCCCCCCATAGATGATCCCATAATACTCCTCTCTCCCCTTCCCCATAGTACCCACCATAATGTGCCCCAGTATAAAATACCCCTATACAGAGCCCCACATATAAAATACCACTTCTTTGTGGCCTCAGTAGAAGCCCCCATAGTGTTCCTCTCCCATCTTTCCCCATATAAAATACCCCTTCTTTGTGGCTTCAGTAGATGCCACCATAGTGCCACCAATAATGTGCCAGTAAGAAGTGACCCCATAGATGCCCCCATAGTGCTACCCAATAATGTGCCAGTAAAAAGTGCCACCAATAATGTGCCAGTAAGATGTGCCCCCATAGATGCTCCCAATCATGTGCCAGTAACAAGTGCCCTCATAGATGCCCCCAATCATGTGCCAGTAGCAAGTGGCCCCATAGATGCCCCCAATCATGTTCCAGTAACAAGTGCTCCCATAGATGCCCCCTAATCATGTGCCAATAACAAGTACCCCCATAGATGCCCCTTAATCATGTGCCAATAACAAGTACCCCCATAGATGCCCCCCAATTATGTGCCAGTAACAAATACCCCCATAGATGCCCCCCAATCATGTGCCAGTAACAAGTGCCCCCATAGATGCCTCCAATCATGTGCCAGTAACAGGTTCCCCAAAAGATGCCCCCCAATCATGTGCCAGTAACAGGTGCCCACACCTGTTACCTTTGTCAGGCTAGCAGCGATGCGATGCAGACCTCTTACGGCATGTGTCCCTCACTGTACGGCTCAGGCGGCGCAATCCGCCTGCACCGGCCTCTGATAGGCTGCAGGCCTAGTGCCTGCAGCCTATCAGAGGAATAGGGAAGGGGGATGCCTCTCCCTCCCCTGCCCCGCCGCAGCACTTCAGGAGCAACTGTGACCTAGGCAGCTGCCCTTTTTTCCCTGTGTTAAAGACGGCCCTGTCTGTACTAGCGGCAGCGGCCAGCATTTTAAAGGGGAATCAGCGGGGGGGCACACGGGGAGCAAGGAATAACCTAGGGGGGCAATTGCCCCTTCTTGCTGCCCTGTAGAAACGCCTATGCACTATAGGCTTATGAGTGCGGTGGGTAGTTCTTTTGGCAGCACTGACTCAGTTCACATTTACATTACATTCAGAGTCTAGATTGCAGATTCTATCAGTTCTGATGGAAAGAATATTGGTGCATGCAGCACTTCCCTTCAAAATGATTGAAACCAGATCGGCACCCAACAGACCCTAATTTAAATCAATAGGGTCCATTAGGCACTAGTGTCATGGTTTCCATTGTAAGAAGAACCAACAATACAGCTGTGGACATAGCTTGCCTCTGTATACACACTTTATCTCTCCTATAATATAAGAAAATAATCTCTGTAACATGTTGGCATATGGACCATAGAACATTGCACACTGATTTTCTGGCATGCATGAGCTGCAACTATGTGGAAATTTGTTTGTAGCATTAGAACTCTAATAGCAACTGGCAAAAAACATAGGTGGGGGATTAGTGAAAAGGGGTGGAGCTTTCCAGGAAAAAAGTGGGGCTTAAGATGCACCATTTTACGCCAAAATTGCTCAACAATTCTGGTGTAAAACTCTGTCTCACAGTAAGCCAGTCAATAGAAAATTGGCTTAACTAGCTAAGGCCTCATGCACACGACAGTTTTTTTTCACGGCCCGCAAAAACGGGGTCCGTGGGTCCGTGATCCGTGACCGTTTTTTCGTCCGTGGGTCTTCCTTGATTTTTGGAGGATCCACGGACATGAAAAAAAAGTCGTTTTGGTGTCCGCCTGGCCGTGCGGAGCCAAACGGATCCGTCCTGAATTACAATGCAAGTCAATGGGGACGGATCCGTTTGACGTTGACACAATATGGTGCCATTTCAAACGGATCCGTCCCCATTGACTTTCAATGTAAAGTCTGGAGTTCTTTTATACCATCGGATTGGAGTTTTCTCCAATCCGATGGTATATTTTAACTTGAAGCGTCCCCATCACCATGGGAACGCCTCTGTTAGAATATACTGTCGGATATGAGCTACTTCGTGAACCTCAGATCCGACAGTATATTCTAACACAGAGGCGTTCCCATGGTGATGGGGACGCTTCAGGTTAGAATACACTACAAACTTTGTACAAGACTGCCCCCTGCTGCCTGGCAGCACCCGATCTCTTACTGGGGGATATGATAGCACAATAAACCCCTTTAGGTGCGGCACCTAAAGGGGTTAATTGTACTATCATATTCCCCTGTAAGAGATCAGGGCTGCCAGGCAGCAGGGGGCAGCCCCCCCTCCCCAGTTTGAATATCGTTGGTGGCACAGTGTGCCCCCAACATCGCCCCCCCCTTCCTCCCTCTATTGTATTAAATCGTTGGTGGCACAGTGTGCCAACCACCATCGGCCCCCCTCCCTCCCTCTATTGTATTAAATCGTTGGTGGCACAGTGTGCCAACCACCATCGCCCCCCCCCCCCTCCCTCTATAGCAGTAACATTGGTGGCAGTGTGCGGTCTCAACAGTAGAAGATTCATACTTACCGGCTTGCTGCTGCGATGTCTGTGTCCGGCCGGGAGCTTTTATGCAGACGGATCTTCGGATCCGTCTGTATGAAAGCAACCTACGGCCACGGATCACGGACACGGATGCCAATCTTGTGTGCATCCGTGTTCTTTCACGGACCCATTGACTTGAATGGGTCCGTGAACCGTTGTCCGTCAAAAAAATAGGACAGTTCATATTTTTTTGACGGACAGGATACACGGATCACGGCCTCGGCTGCAAAACGGTGCATTTTCCGATTTTTCCACGGACCCATTGAAAGTCAATGGGTCCGCGAAAAAAAACAGAAAATGGCACAACGGCCACGGATGCACACAACGGTCGTGTGCATGAGGCCTAAGAGGCCTTTGTCAGGGCCTGTAAGGTACTCTTTCTGATTGCTGGGGTCTTAGGTTCAAATTCAATGAAGGACAGCATCGGAGTTTAGTCTCTTGCACACAAACATTTATTTTTTCCATTTCCGTTCCATTTTTGCAGATTCCGTTTGCGGTCCGTATTCGGAACCATTCAATTAAATGGGTCCGCAAAAACAACAGAAGGTACACCGTATGCATACCATTTCCATATTTCCGTATTTCTGTTCCGTTCAAAGATAGAACATGTCCTATTATTACCCGCAAATCACGTTCCGTAGCTCTATTCAAGTCAATGGTTCAGCAAAAAAAAAAAAAAAACAGGATGCATACAGAATGCATCCGTATGTCTTCCATATCTGTTCCGTTTTTGCGAACCATCTATTGAAAATGTTATGCCCAGCCCAATTTTTTTATGTACTTACTGTTTAAACATTATTGTATGCTTTCGTTTCCGTTTGCGATCCGCAAAAAACGTATCACAAATGGAAAAACAGAACGGAAGCGTAACACTAAAACAAAAAAATAGAAAAACGGATCAGTTTAAAACAGACCTCAAAACCATATGGTCGTGTGCATGAGGCCTTTGCCTGAGTTTCCTCCAGGTACTCATTTTTTTTTGCAATTTAACCCCATTTGGAATTGTTTTTCTGCTTCCCACTACATCATCTGCAATATTAAATGTTGGCGTTGGAAAGTACAGCTTGTCCTGCAAAAAAACAAGCCCTCATATGGCTATGTGAACACACAAATAAAAAAGTTATGGCTCTGGGAAGGCAGGGAGCGCAAAACAAAAACACAAAAATACCTCAGGGTTAGAAAGGGTTAAGGTGGAATGGCTCATAGCTGCTGGCATACCTCAGGGAAACACCATTCCAAGTTCTTTGATCATTAGTTACTCCTCTGGTAGCTGCTATGAAGCCATATGATCCTCTATATTCCATCCCCATGTGTGAACACTAATCTTAAAAAGGTAAAAAAATATATATCAAGACGTTACTAAGAATCTTAGCTTATCTTTGAAGTCATTGCTAAAGTATTATTATTGGTTTAAATATTTAGTACTGTTTTAAGATTGAAGCTTTAGTCTGCAGTGCCTTCAAGTTTCTTTAATGTGGGGTAATGAAACAAATGCAGTCTTTGTTAAATCTTTTAGCAAAGCAATTATCACTTGCCAGTCTTAAGTCACAGCAGAACAGACACATAAAAAAAAAAAGAATAGACTAAATTATGTTTGATGTCTTGAACCCCCCCCAACCCCCCATCCCCACGAATCTAATATGCATCCATACAAATTCATTTCTCTACAATATTAAGTGCGTAATTTCAAGGTTAATTATGTGGCAAGAAGATTTATAAAGAAAATGCCTATTAAATGTCAGGAGGAGCAGTTTTAACAACCAGTTGATACAAATGAACATATAATAATAGTTTTAGTGATTCTAAATTAAATATGCAATTCTGTAAGTAATTTGAGTGCTGTTTAAAATTCCTGTTGAGAGAACACAGGAATATTCCAAGTGATAACCCATTTATCAGAATTTTTCATTTCTCATGCAAGATAAAATGTAAAATACATTAGCATATATTTGAATTCACTATTGGGTTTTGCTTGGTGTGGAGATGGTTAACAGCAAAGTTGGTGAAGTCTGCCGTTTAGACCTCATGGGTTCTATCATGTTTGACCCAACTGGTCCTCTAATAGCTATTCTCATTTTCGGTATTCATAATACAGTCACACTTTTTGAACTCTTAACACTCTTAACAATGGCACATTTGTATGCAATTTCATTCACAACTGAGAATTTGCATTTTATATTTGTGTGCAGCTCTATATATTGAATTTTATGGGAATTACAGAAAATGATCCCGCAGTTTTTTAAGTTTTTTTTGTGTGTACTGTTGCCAAGTAACACTCAAGGCCCCTGTAAATGGGCTAACTTTGCAGGCAATTATCGGGAATTAAACGTACCTGCCTTACAATTTCTTGCTCATCAGAGGAGGTGAAAGCAGAATTTATATGCAGCAGTTATCTCCTTTGTATAGAGTCATATAATCACTACTGTGATCCCTAATCCCCCTACTCATGTATTATTTATTATTTCTGATCAGCAGAACCCTGTTCACATAGGATGATTTGTTGCCCAGAAACAATTTGGTGGCGCATCAACAATACTTTAATCTGATGAACAAACATTTGCTCGTCCATTGATTGATTGACTTAAAGAGGTCATTACTCTTGCCTGCTCAGAACACATGGGCCCACATTTACTAAGCAGCCAGTTGTTGGTTTCAGTTCCCAAAAATGTTGCAAATGATGATTTGTAGAGATGAATAATTTTTCAAAAATTTGATTTGGCCGATTCGCCGAATTTTGTTAGATCTGAATTTATTCTGAATCGTGTTAAAAAATGGCTATTTCCTGGCTGCAGAGAGCCTTTATGGTGGAGTAGAACACTGTGCCTTGCAGGAAAATGTATAGGGAGTCTACTCTGGTAGTGAAATAATACTGTGAGTCAGATGACAGTCGTCACTCTTAGAATCACTGCACACTTCACTTATTTGGGCAGTCATGGGGCAAAAACTGACCAAATAACTCAAGTCCGAACTCAGCCTTATAGGTCGATGTTAGCTCCAAGAAGAAGTGCACTCCTTTTACACCATCGTCAGCTTATTCCACATAGATGTCTGCAGAACCTATTATATTAAATGCTTATACAAGTAGAACCCCCCTGACAGAGTGGAGAAGGTGTCATCAGTAAGTTTGTGTTGACGTCACTGATAATTTTGCCCTTCCTTTGATCTGTCAAAAAAATAATAAATAATGGATCCTGCCTGTTGAGCATCCGACTTCACTCAGTCAGCATTTGGTCAGTAATCCATCAGTATTGCTAATGCAAAAAAATAAATAAAAATAAACAAATAAATAAATAAGGAAATTAAAACCTCTAAAAACTCTGTAATTTTCTTACTTCACCACACAATAGTTAATAAGCCCTTTTTTTCCCCCCACTAATCCACGCCAAAAAGTACTGTAATTTTCACACTTCACCAGCACAACAACAAATACTTTTTTGTGCCACAAATACACACAAATATAAGAAAGGTTTGCTGGAATTACAGAGCTGTATAATGTCAATTTGAATCCCCAGTCAGTACAGCAAGGTGTAATAGGATTGTTCCTATTACCTAGGCTGTAACCTCCCCTACTGAACCCTATTCATCATAAATGCTGTGGAATGATTCCTCCCTATCCTTTCCCTACACCTTGAATAATTTTTCCCTGCATTATCTTTTTTTTAGCACAATGAAGTCTTTTCTAGCACTGTCCCTAGCGCCTGCTGACGTCTCTCCCTGCACTAAGTACACTGGTAAATGGCAGAATCCAAGATGGCTGAGGCTATTTATAGGGCTGTGGCATCAAAGGGCTGTCTGGCTGCTGATTGGCTGCAGGCATGGCATTATGGGTGATCCCGCCTTCCCAGGAGTTCCTTTCTCCATGTCACACACATGCAGCAGCCATTTGGGAAAAAAATTTGATTCGTAACCACGAAGCACAAGGAAATTCGGCTTCGGTGCGAATCAAATTTTTTCTGAAATTCGTATCCAATTCCACTTTGTCAGCTTCGATTCGCCCATCTCTAATGATTTGCAACAAAAGTACGCAAACATTTTCAACATTACTCATCACTGGCCGAATTTGAAATGTGGCAAAAAGTGGGAGTAAATTCCATGAAGACATAGGGGGAACCTATCTACCCCTGTGCACCAGTAATGTGGCTTAACAAAGGAAAAAAATAAAAATGTGCAACAATTTGGGATTTAATTCCATGTTTGCAAAAAAGTGAATGTGGCATGGGATTAACGGGGAAGGGCCCCACACTACTATACTTACTACTACTACTATTACTATAATAATAATTTTTATTTATATAGTGCCACCATATTCCGCAGTGCTTTACAATTCAGAGGGTTCATGTACAAAACAAAAGACATCACAAAGTTACTGGCTAATATACTGAAACTCTAGGAGTGAGGGTCCTGCTCGCAAGAGCTTACAATCTAGGAGGAAGTGGGGGTTGACACAAAATGTAGTTGATTGTTATATAAAGTGGTCCAGACATCTTTGTTCTGAAAGAAGTAGTGTAGGCCGATCTGCGTGGGCTAGTGCTTTGGGTATATGACTGTCAGAAGATGGAGTTCACGTTTGAAGAGTTGAATGTGGGGGGTTTACTGGGGGAAGATTCAGTTTAGGAAACATGATAAGCCTGCCTGAAAAGATGTTTTTTTTTTATGCATGTTTGAAGGTAGGGAAGTTGAGAATTTACCTGATATTCCGGGGCAGAGCATTCTAGAGAGGAGGTACAGCTCAAGAAAAGTCTTGAAGATGGGAGTGAGAGGTATGAATTATGGAGGATGGTAATCTTAGATCACTGGCAGAACAGAGAGCACGAGTAGGGTGGTAGACATAAATGAGGGAGGAGATGTAAGGAGGTGCAGCACTGTAGAGAGCTTTTGTGGGTGAGGGTGAGAAGTTTGAACTGTATTCTCTGTATTCTTGAGCATCCACAATCAGAAGAAGTTGACTGTGGGGAACGACAATTAGTGTTTAACATTGTGGATGATGATGATGGGACACAGTTGCCAATAAGTCAACGGCAATTCGTTTCTCAAGAGGTTGATGAAGAGGATAAGACACATTTGTCAATAAGTGAGGTTCTTGTTAGGTCAACAAGTCAGAAGTATGACCAGAGTGAGGAAGTGAAAGAGGAGGTGGTGGACGATGAAATCACTGACCCAAACTGAGAAGGTGGCAAGCCGAGCGAGGACAGCAGTACAGAGTGGGAGGGAGCCGCAGCACCGCAACAGACTGGAAGAGGCAGTGGGGTGGCAAAAGGGAGAAAGTGGGCCACATTAAACAGGTCCGCAACTGTTCCCTGTAGCACCCCTGCGGAAATCTCCCTTGCGAAGGGGTAGGTGTTACGCTGTCTGGTGCTTTTTTGAGGAAAGTGTGGACGATAAAAGAATTGTCATTTGCAACCTGTGCCATACCAAAATGAGCAGGGGTGTGAACACTAACAACCTCACAACCACCAGCATGATCCGCCACATGACATCAAAGCACCCTAATAGGTGGGCCGAATGCCTCGGTCCATAATCAGTGTCTGCAGGTCACACCACTGACTCCTCTTCCCCTGTGTTACGTGCTGACCAATCCCCTGTCCAAGACACAGGTCCATAAGCCTCCCACCCTGCACCTGGACCTTTGCAAGCTAGCACATCCACTTCTGTGTCCCAGCGCAGCATACAGATTTCCATATCCCAGGCCTTTGAACAAAAGCGCAAATACCCAGCAGAGGCTTTCCACAGCCTGATGGCTGCAACCGTCCCTTGTTACTCAGTCCCCAGCCGCCACTATTTTTCCCAGTGTGCCGTTCCCGCCTTATACCAGCATGTGTCCTGTAACATCACCCGTGCCCTGACAAACGCAGTTATTGGGAAGGTCCACTTAACATATGACACATGGACAAGTGCTTTTGGCCAGGAACTCTACATTTCCCTGACGGAACGCTGGGTGACAGTTGCTACCGACGCCAAAGATTGCGGGCCCTACTTCGATCAGGATTTCCGCGCCATCACCTATATTAGTGGCTGCATCCCCCCTTCTCCTCCTCCACTTCCACCTCAGAATTCTCATCTTGCAGCTCCAGTCAGCCATCCGTCAGTAGCTGGAAGCAGTGTAGCACTGCAGTGGGGAAGCGGCAACTGGCCGAGCTGAAACAAATTTGCTTAGGTGAAAGACAGCATACCGCTGCAGAGCTGTGGCAGGGTATAAGGGACCAGACTGAGCTGTGGCTCTTGCCACTCAACCTACAACCCGGCATGGTTGTGTCTGATAATGGCTGTAACTTGGTGGTGGCTTTGGAGCTCGGCAAGCTCACACACATACCATGCCTAGCCCACGTGTTCAACTTAGTGGTTCAGCGGTTTCTCAAAACCTACCCCAATTTGCCTGAGCTACTGGTGAAGGTGCGCCGCCTGTGGACCCATTTCCGAAAGTCATCTACAGCTGCCGCTGGCCTGGCAAAGCTGCAGCAGTGCTTGCAATTGGTCACCGACTGTTGTGCGATGTGAGCACATGCTGGAACTCCAAGTTCTACATGTTGGCCAGGCTTTGTGAGCAGCAGAGGGCAGTAGTGGAAAACCAGCTAAAAAAATGGTCGTCACCTTTCCAGTCAGCTTCCACTCTTCACAAGCAACAAGTGGGCATGGATGTCTGACCTTCTTTGAGGTTTTACGCAACTTTGAGGAATCAACACAGATGGTGAGCCGCGATGCCGTTATTATCAGCGTAGCCATCCCACTTCTATGTCTACTGAAACGTTCGCTGCTCACAATGAAGGTGAAATGCAGTACACAGGGTGATAGCCAGACCACCCTCAGTTCGTCTTCTCAGCGCAAATTGGATGATGATGATGAGGAGGAGGAGCAGGAGACGGTTGCCTCCGCTACTGAGGGTAGTACCCATAGCAGGTTTTTTCCAACTGTTCATTGTGGATGGGCTGAAGATGATGAGGAGATTGAGAGTAGGGTTGAGCGAACCCGAATTGTAAAGTTTGGGTTCGTACCGAATTTTTGGAACCCGGACCCTAACCCTAACTTTTCAGTACAAGTTCAGGTTCGAGTTCGGTGTTTGGCGATTTAATGGCGCTATTTGAAAAACTACAGAGCAGCCAATCAACAAGCGTTTAACTAGTGTGTCCTTTGAAGCCGCAATAGCCATGCCTACTAATGGCATAGCTGTTATTGGCCAGTGCAGCATGTGACTCAGCCTCTATATAAGCTGGAGTCACGTAGCGCCGCATGTCACTCTGCTTTTACTAGTGTAGGGATAGGATGCTGCTGCTGTGGGGGAAACAATAGGAAAGAAATAATCTATCTATCACATCACAACTTGTTATTAACTCTGCGATCTACTGCAATTTTTATTTGTGGGTGCAGAGCCCAGTGACACAGAAAAATAAGTTTTATCCGTCTGTTAGGTGGGCGTCGGCATCCATTTTTTCGAAGTTCAGTGCACCAGCACTGCATATCTGCCAGGGACAATTATTTAACCTTGTTCTTTTAGTTCAGTGGGCAACATATACCTATTTTTTAAGTGCACCTGCACTGCATATGTGCCAGGGGAAGGGAAAATAATATAGGGAATCCATCTGTGAGTTCAGGGACCAAGGGGGCGACATATTCCCTTTTTCTTCTGTAAAGTACAATCCAAGTAAATCCATCTGTTAGATTCTGTGGGGACAAATATATATACTACCCCTTCTGAAGGTTATCTACCCCCAGATAACCTTCAGAATAGGGGTGGGCGATATGGCCTAAAATCTATATTGCGATATAATTTTAAGCATGTGCGATATGCGATATATATTGCGATATATTGTTTTCTATATTGGGGGGGGGTGTTTAAATTTTATTTATTTTTTACTTTTTATTTATTAACTATTGGCCTCCTTAAGGGCTAGAACCCTTGTCATATTCACCCTAATAGAGCTCTATTAGGGTGAATAGGACTTTACACTCTCCCTGCTGCCCTGTGCATAGTGCACACAACAGCAGGGAGCTGACCATGGCGGCAGCCTCTGATCTGCCCCCCCCCAGCCTCTGATCTGCCCCCCCCAGCCTCTGATCTGCCCCCCTTCCCCAGCCTCTGATCTGCCCCCCTTCCCCAGCCTCTGATCTGCCCCCCTTCCCCAGCCTCTGATCTGCCCCCCAGCCTCTGATCTGCCCCCCAGCCTCTGATCTGCCCCCCAGCCTCTGATCTTCTCCCCAGCCTCTGATCTTCTCCCCAGCCTCTGATCTGCCCCCCTTCCCCAGCCTCTGATCTTCTCCCCAGCCTCTGATCTGCCCCCCTTCCCCAGCCTCTGATCTTTTCCCCAGCCTCTGATCTTTTCCCCAGCCTCTGATCTTTTCCCCAGCCTCTGATCTGCCCCCCTTCCCCAGCCTCTGATCTGCCCCCCTTCCCCAGCCTCTGATCTGCCCCCCTTCCCCAGCCTCTGATCTGCCCCCCTTCCCCAGCCTCTGATCTGCCCCCCTTCCCCAGCCTCTGATCTGCCCCCCTTCCCCAGCCTCTGATCTGCCCCCCTTCCCCAGCCTCTGATCTGCCCCCCTTCCCCAGCCTATGATCTGCCTCCCTTCCCCAGCCTATGATCTGCCTCCCTTCCCCAGCCTCTGATCTGCCCCCTCTGGTAACGCAAACCCCCCCTCCCCAGTATTAATCATTGGTGGCAGTGGCCACAGGGTCCCCCTCCTCCCCCCCATCATTGGTGGCAGTTTGCAGTTCCGATCGGAGCCCCAGCAGTGTAATGCTGGGGCACCGATCGGTTACCATGGCAGCCAGGAGTCACGCTGCTGAAGTCCAGGCTGCCATGGTATGTTAGTGAGCAGAGAGCAGCGCATTATACTCACGTGCGCTGTGGCCGCCGGTCGCTCCTTCTTCTCATAGGTCTGTGCGGCGCATTGCTAATGCTGTAAGCATTAGCTATCCGCCGCACAGACAGAAGAAGGAGCGACCGCCGGCCACAGCGCACGTGAGTATAATGCGCTGCTCTCTGCTCACTAACATACCATGGCAGCTAGGACTACAGCAGCGTGACTCCTGGCTGCCATGGTAACCGATCGGAGCCCCAGCATTACACTGCTGGGGCTCCGATCGGAACTGCAAACTGCCACCAATGATGGGGTGGAGGAGGGGGACCCTGAGGGATATGGCCGGCACATTCATTGGTAGTGCAGTGGCCACAGTCCCTCCCCTCCTCCTCCTACTCTGTCCTCATTGGTGTTCAGCGGCAGCCGCGCACAGTGGGGAGGGAGAGACTCCCTCCTCCTCCCTCCTCCTCCCTCCGCTGTGCCGGCCGGCTCAGAACATGGTGCGCGCGATCATATCGCGGTCCGGCGATATAGGCGATATGGCGAAAATCCATATCGTGGCCCAAATTCATATCGCATATCGCCTATATCGCCTATACCGCCCACCCCTACTTCAGAAGGGGTAGTAATCTTAAGGATCTCCTTGTACACAGCCACTTTACACAGGGCACCTGGCTTGATCGTAGGCCTACAGGTTGTTTTAGGTGTAGTGGCTGTGTAGCTTGTAGCATTGTCCAGACAGGTAAAACCTTTTATAGTTCCAACTTGAAAAGAACATTTCCCATTAAGGACTTTAATAATTGCAAAACGCAGGGCGTAATCTACTAAATCACCTGTGATTGCAATATGGAATATGTAGGCGTCTGGGTGAGCATCTTGGTGGCATCGCCAACAGAAGGGACACAGTGGTGTCCAGGCATGTTCATTACTGTCATCAGGGTAACCCCAGCTGCCTAAAGGCAATGGGAATTGAAAAGGTCGGGCGTCCAATCCGTGGTGTAGACTGGGATCGTGTGCTACTCCAGCTGCTTCATCTAGGTAGCCCGTGCCCATGTGTATATCTCATAATTTTGTCTGCTTGTCTATCGGTATCACCTTTAGTCTATTAATATGTATATTTATCTATACTATTTCTCTGTCTTTTGTCCTGTTCCTCCCTCTCTCCATTATCCCTCCTCTCTCCTCCTTTTGGACGCTGTTCCATTTTGCTATACCTTTTCCTTTCCACATGTGTCCATGTACGGTCAACAAATTCATGTTACTATTACTATCTTTTTTTTGCCCTTAAAGCCATCTACCTTATTAGGCGCAACTGCATATCAGGAGCTGCGCTATCCAACAGTGTCCGGGAATAGCGTCCCGATTGCCTGGCAACTGTCGCGTCATCTCGCGCAAACAAGCGAGATTGGACGCAGTAAAGTTTCCTGATTCACGAGCGTCCGCCCAGTGACCTCCCCCTTTCGCAATGCGAACCGATCCCTTGGGCATGCGCAGGCGTGAACCGCATCATCTGGGTAAGGTAGGAGTGTCCTAGCCAAGCCTCGTTTTGAGGCTGGCTCTTTCTTTAAAAGGTGGCGGTTTCTTGCGCTACCTTAGGCTACATCAGCCCATGCGCCAAGAGTCTGTTAGTAGGAGAGGGGCTCAGCATCAGGGGTCCCCCTACCTTCTTATTGTCAGTCTGTCCACTGGTATCCATATCAGGATCGTGGACATACTTTTCCTCTGTGCAGGGCACACGTCTGATATCCTTGTCAGTGTACCCTGTACAGCTTATTAGCCCAAGCTCCCGTGTTTCCCCTGATGAGCTTTATACTCATCCTTTCAGCGAAACATGCGTGTAGGGATTAGGCAGGAGAGGACTTCCTAGGGCGCACAAATTCCAGGGTTAGGTTCCTGCTTGTGACTAATCACGGGGATCCGTGAGTATGTCACTAAGGCCATTGTAGGTCCCTAGGGCATCACTAGGGCCAGCTAGCCTAGCATCCATAACCCTGTGTTTTACAACTGCCTTCAGCGACGGTGTATTTACATCCTTTAACACCGGCGAGGCATCCGTTGTATCAAGGAGCATCTCATCAGAGCGGTAGGACCACCTGGTTATTTCTTTTGGTGCTGCCGAGCACCTCTTGTTATCTAAATGTGTTCTGGTTGTTGAGTACCATTATTACCTGTGTGGTGAATCTCTGCATTGCTTCCTTTTGTATTTCTTTGTTATCCAATTATCGTGGGGCCAATTTTCTATGCTTATCGTATTAAAAGTTAATTTTTAATAACTGATCACTTACTCTAAATTTCTGTTTGATTCAGGTGGTCTCTAAATCATTATCTATATTGTTATATACTTTATTTATTTATTTTTGCGGCATTTGGTGCATTTGTGAGAGTCCAATATAAGCTTTAAATACTGCAGTTATATTCTGGTTTAAAAAAAAACACCCATTTTGTGCAATACACTACATTTGGGGCCTTTGATGCATTTATGACAGTCCAATACAAGCTTTAAATACTGCATTTATATTCTGGTTTTAAAAAAAAACCAC
The DNA here is from genome assembly GCF_014858855.1 of Bufo gargarizans. NCBI lineage: Eukaryota > Metazoa > Chordata > Amphibia > Anura > Bufonidae > Bufo > Bufo gargarizans. The sequence goes on from NC_058084.1 coordinate 139,138,451, forward strand.
CCATTTTGTGCTAGACACTACATTTGGGGCCTTTGCTACATTTGTCACATTCCAATACAAGCATTGCTGTTTTATTCTGGTATAAAAAAAAAACACCCATTTTGTGGAAGACACTACATTTGGGGCTTTTGCTGCATTTTTGACAGTCAAATACAAGCTTTAAATACTGCCTTATATATTTTGGGTTTAATAAACCACCCATTTTGTGCAAGATACGACATTTGCAGCCTTTGCTGCATTTCTGACAGTCCAATACAACCAGTCAACACTGCTGTTACATTGTTGGTTGACAAATTAACAATTTTTTGTGACCGTGAAGTAATTGCATAAAATTCGCCTGTCACACTGCTGTGTGACCTTAAGATTTTTTTTCCTCTTTATGATACCTGCACTGCCTTACTGTCAGTGAACTTAATTGTTGACAATTGGCGGTTACATTGTCGCCTGACATAAACTGTCTGTTTTTTTGGTTGGTGAACGCAAAGAATGAGGAGAGCGTCAAATAAGGGACGTGGCCCCGGTCGTGGTGCTGCTGGTGGAGGTCATGTTGCAGGGAGAGGACGTGGTCAATCTGTGCCAGCTACAGGCACAAGTAAAAAACACCTTCCTCAGATGCGAGTAGGCCACAGAACCTTCACGTTATTTGGTAGGGATGAATGCGGCTCTACGAATGGTGATGCCAGAACAAGTACAGGCGATAGTAGATCGGGCAGCTGACAGTGCCTCCAGTTCCTTCACATTGTCTCCCACCCAGTCTCATAGAAACATAGAAACATAAAATGTGTCGGCAGGTAAGAACCATTTGCATGCATGCTTAAACTCCTTCACTGTATTTGCAGCTACCACTTCTGCAGGAAGGCTATTCCATGCATCCACTACTCTCTCAGTAAAGTAATACTTCCTGATATTACTTTTAAACCTTTGCCCCTCTAATTTAAAACTATGTCCTCTTGTAGCAGTTTTTCCTCTTTTAAATATTCTCTCTTCTTTTACCTTGTTGATTCCATTTATGTATTTAAAAATTTCTATTATATCCCCTCTGTCTCGTCTTTCTTCAAAGCTATACATGTTAAGGTCCGTTAATCTTTCCTGGTAAGTTTTATCCTGCAATCCATGTACTAGTTTAGTAGCTCTTCTCTGAACTCTCTCCAAAGTATCAATATCCTTCTGGAGATATGGTCTCCAGTACTGAGCACAATACTCCAAATGAGGTCTCACTAGTGCTCTGTAGAGCGGCATGAGCACCTCCCTCTTTCTACTGGTAATGCCTCTCCCTCTACACCCAAGCATTCTGCTAGCATTTCCTGCTGCTCTATGACATTGTCTGCCTACCTTTAAGTCTTCTGAAATAATGACCCCTAAATCCCTTTCCTCAGATACTGAGGTTAGGCCTGTATCACTGATTTTTATATTCTGCTCTTGGGTTTTTACGCTTAACGTGCATTATCTTGCACTTATCAACATTAAATTTTAGTTGGCAGATTTTTGACCATTCCTCTAGTTTTCCTAAATCCTTTTCCATTCGGTGTATCCCTCCAGAAACAACAACCCTTGTACAAATCATTGTATCATCAGCAAAAAGACACTCCTTACCATCTAGGCCTTCTGCAATTTCGCTGATATAGATATTAAACAATATGGACCCCAGAACAGATCCCTGAGTTACCCCACTGGTAACAAGACCATGGTCTGAATATAGTCCATTGACTACAACCCTCTGTTGTCTGTCCTTCAGCCACTGCCTAATCCAGTCAACAATATGGGAGTCCAAGCACAAAGACTGCAATTTATTGATAAGCCTTCTATGTTGGACAGTATCAAAAGCCTTACTAAAGTCTAGATAAGCGATGTCTACTGCACCTCCGCCATCTATTATTTTAGTCACCCAATCAAAAAAATCTATAAGATTAGTTTGACATGATCTCCCTGAAGTAAACCCATGCTGTTTTTCATCTTTCAATCCATTGGATTTTAGATGTTCCACAATCCTCTCCTTAAGTATTGTTTTCATTAATTTCCCCACTATTGATGTCGGGCTTACTGACCTATAGTTGACCAATTCCCCCCTACTACCTTTCTTGTGAATGGGCACAACATTTGCTAATTTCCAATCTTCTGGGACGACTCCTGTTACCAGTGATTGGTTAAATAAACCGGTTAATGGTTTTGCTAGTTCACCGCTAAGTTATTTTAATACCTTTGGGTGTATCCTATCAGGCCCCTGTGACTTATTTGTATTAATTTTAGACAGCTGACTTAGAACCTCTTCCTCTGTAAAGACACATGCATCAAAAGATTCATTAGTCTTCCTTCCTAACTGAGGTCTTTTTCCTTTATTTTCCTTTGTAAAAACTGAGCAGAAGTATTGATTGAGGCAGTCCACTAGTTATTTATCTTCTACCATATACATTCCTTCTTTTGTTTTTAATAAGTTAATTCCTTGTTTTAGTTTCCTTTTTTCATTTATGTATCTGAAGAATGTCTTATCGCCTTATTTTCATTGACTGGGCTAATGTCTCTTCTGCCTGTGCTTTAGAAGCTCCTATAACTTGTTTGACCTCTCTCTGCCTAATCTTATAAATTTGCCTGTCAACCTCGTTTTTTTTTTATAATTACTGAATGCTATCTTTTTGTTTTTAATGATTTTGGCCACTTCTGCTGAGTACCACAGTGGTCTCTTCCTTTTTTTGCTTTTACTGACAAGCCTAATGCAATTGTCTGTTGACTTCAATAGTGCCACTTTTAAGTAGTCCCATTTCTCCTGGACTCCATTGAAAATGTTCCAATCTGATAGGGACTTGTATACCACTAAGCTAATTTTAGAAAAGTCAGTTATTCTCAAATCTAAAACTTTTGTTTTTGTGTGGTGTGACTCACCACACAGATACCAAATTCTCATTTGTGAATACTAAATGTAAAATGGCCTCCTTCGGGTTGGCTCCTCAACTTGCTGTAGAGATAATCCCAGTAGGGAATTTAGAATATTTGTACTCCTGGCAGAACTAGCTATTTTCGTTTTCCAGTTTACATCAGGAAGGTTAAAGTCTCCCATAATGATAACATCACCTTTCAATGTCATTTTAGCTATTTCCTCAACTAGTAGATCATCAAATTCTTTGACTTGGCCAGGTGGTCTATATATCACACCTACACAAGTTACCTTATGATTATCAAGCTGCAAGGTAACCCAAACGGGCTCTAAATTGGTCTTGCTAACTTGTATTAAATTAGATTTTATGCAATCTCTCACATACAGGGCCACCCCACCCTCTCTCTTGCCTTCTCTGTCTTTCCTATATAGAGAGAACCCTGGTATTGTTATATCCCAGTTATTACTCCTATTGAACCATGTCTCAGTAACAGCCACTAAATCTATATTCTCAGATGCCATTATAGACTCAAGTTCATTGATCTTATTCCCTAAATGGCAAGCATTTGTAGACAAGACTCTGAGCTTGTAATTTCTTAACCTATGTGCTACTGGCATCTTCTGGCATTGTTCCGGGGGACAGTCGGACTGCTGGATTATCACTCTTTTTCCCCTCTTTCCTAGTTTAAATGCTCCTTAGCAAATACTTTGAACTGTACACTGAGGACATTCGTTCCCTTGAGAGAAAGATGCAAGCCATCTTTCTTGTACAGTTCTTTTCCATTCCAACGAGAGCTAACATTAGACACAAAGCCAAACCCTTGGTTCAGACACCATTCACCAAGCCACACATTGAATTCCTTAATGCACATCTTCCTGTCATGCTGAAGGTTATGCACAGGCAAAACTGTAGAGAATGAAACAGTTGATGCAGCCTCCCGTATATCATTACCAAGTGTGTGAAAAGCTTCCTTCACCTTTGAAACCTCATTGCAAGCCAGATCATTTGTCCCAAGATGGACAATAACATCCACCTCCCTTTCCTGCTTTGTTTGTCTAACAATATTAAGGATATGTCATCTATCCCTGCTAGCGGTAGCACCAGGGAGACATCTCACAAAACCATTTTCCTCAAACTTCACACCTCTTTTGATAGAATCGCCCACCAACAGCTGCTTACTATCAGTCCTCACCTTATCCTTTTTGTCTTTGGCTGCAGTCTTGCATACTTTAGGCATGGGAGATGATTATTCCTTACCCACTGTGCCTGAACCATCCTCCATGTTGCTCTTGCGCTCTGAAAGTGCTGCAAATGAATTATGGAAAGCCACAGACTGTGGGACATGTATTCTATCAACAACTTTCAGTGTACCAGAACCTGCAGTAAACCATTTTCCATATCTATGGGGCCTCTGTGGCAGTGGCATTGCAACATTCCCAGCCTGAGTTTGCTTAACCGTTAATTTACAAATCTCAGATTTTAAAAATGCAATTTCCTGCTGCATTACGAAGAGCTGTCTACAGATCAGACAGCATCCAAACCTCCGAAGAGTGGACCCTGAAATAAAAGCACAACAATTCCTGCACAGAACCAGGTCTGCCATTTTAATGAGGGGAAAGATTTTAATCAAACAAATCTTACTTTTTTAGATTGTATCCACCTCCAGATTACCGCTTGAGTAACTCCTGAATATCTCAGATCCACTCAGATCCACTTGGTAATGCTGCAAATCAGCCAAGAAGTTTGAGCCCCAAGTAATGCAGCGGTCTGTTCTTCTTTTTGATGACTCTGCTAGCAGGGTTTCCCAGGGCCATCCACATAGCCCTGCCCCAGAAGTGGAAGAGATTGAGTGCACCGATGCCCAACCACTTATGTTTCAGGATAAGTACATGGGATGACCACCCCAGCTTGTCTCGGATGATGACGAAACAAAGGTGCTAACTGCTGTGGCTTTCTGTAGTGTGCAGATCGAAATGGAGGGCAGGGGTGAAGACTGGGTGTAATATCATGTGGAGGATGATGAGGTCCTCTACCCCACATGAAATCAAGTTCATTTGAGTGACCTGTCTAGTTCGGAGGAAGAGGCGGTGGTCGTACAGAGCCACCAGCACAGCAGAAGAGGGAGCAGGGTGCAAAAGTGGAGTGGCTGTCCCCTAGACAGTACGCCTGCTACTGCTGCCCACCGCACCAAGGGACCGAGCACACCAAATCCAGCTCCAAGGAGTTCACTGGCATGGCAGTTCTTCAGACAATGTGCTGACAACAAGACACGAGTGGCTTGCACGCTGTGCAATCAGAGCCTGAAGCGAGGCATAAACGTTCTAAACCTGAGCACAACCTACATGACCAGGCATCTAAGTGCAAAGCATGAGCTGCAGCGAAGTAGACACCTCAAAAACCAAGAAAGGTCTCTGACTCCTCCTGCTTCCTCTTTTGCTGCAGTCTCTGCCTCTTCATCCCCCCCTGGAGTGACAGTGGCACCTGCCACCCCTCAAACAGAGGATGTGCCAGCAACGCCACCAACTGGGTCACCAATCTCCACAATGTCCCATGGTAGCATTCAGCTGTCTATCTCCCAAACACTTGAGCAAAAGAGGAAGTACCCCCCTACCCAACTGCGATCCCTGGCCCTGAATGCCAGCATTTCAAAATTACTGGCCTTTGAAATGCTGTCATTCCATCTGGTGGAGACGGAGAGTTTTAAAAGCCTTATGGTGGTGGCTGTCCCACAGTATGTCGTGCTCAGCCGCCACTACTATTCCAGGTGAGCCATCCCTTCCCTGCACAACCAAGTGGGGGACAATATCAGGTGTGTACTGGGCAACGCCATCTGTGGCAAGGTCCACCTAACTACGGATAAGTGGACCAGTAAGCACGGTCAAGGACGTTATATCTCCCTAACAGCACACTTGTTAAATGCAGTGGCGGCTGGGCCTGAGGCGGATAGCAGTTTGGCGCATCTCCTTCCAGCACCAAGGATTACAGGGTGCTTCTCTTTGCCTCCTGTTGCTTCCTCCTCCTACTCCGCTTCCTCATCCTCTACATCCTCCTCATCTGGTCAGCGTAACGCCTTTAACCACCAACTTCAGCACAGCCAGGGCTAAACGACAGCAGGCAGTTTTAAAACATATCTGTTTGGTGGACAAACCCCACACCGCACAGGAGCTGTGGACGGTCATGGAACAACAGACCGATGAGTAGTTGGTGCCAGTGAGCCTCAAGCCCGGCCTGGTGGCGATAATGGGAAAAATCTTGCAGCAAATCTGGGACTAGCCGGTTTGAAGCATATTCCTTGCCTGGCACATGTGCTGAATTTGGTGGTGCAGAAATTCCTTAAAAATTACCCCAATATATCAGAGCTGCGGGTTGTCTGTACGTGGTTTCAGCATTCTCACCCTGCTGCTGCTCGCCTGTCAGCGCTGCAGCGTAACTTCGGCCTTCCCGTTCACTGCCTCATATGCGACGTGCCCACAAGGTGGAACTCCACCTTGCACATGCTGGCCAGACTGTGCGAGCTGCAGCGATAGTGGAGTTTCAGATGCAGCACACACGGGTGAGTCGCTCTGTGGAACAGCACCACTTTACCACCAATGAGTGGGCCTCCATGTGAGACCTGTGTGCCTTGTTGCGCTGTTTCGAGTACTCCATCAACATGGCCAGTGACGATTATGCCATTCTCAGAGTTACTATCCCACTTCTATGCCTCCTTGAAAAAATGCTTTGGGTGATGATGGAAGAGGATGTGGCACAGGAGGAGGACGAGGAGGAGGAAGAGGGATCATTTCATAGGGTTTACATCCAGTCATTCTCAAGTGGCTCCGAGAGTGGGTTACTGCACCCACAAACGCCAGGTACACAATTGTTTAGCCATGACACAGTTCTGGAGGATGACGAGGTGGAGGATTAGGAGTTATAGGAGGAGGAACCATATTCACAGCAGGTTGGCACCCAAACCAGCTCTTGGCCATCACTGGTGCCTGGCTGTGGGAATTCAGACGATACACCTCCCACAGAGTACAGCTTGTCATTGCCTCTGGGCAGCCTGGCACGTATGAGTGATTACATGCTGCAGTGTTTCCGCAATGACTGCTAAGTTGGCCACATTCTAACTTACGCTGCTTGATCCCCGTTACAAGGACAATATACCGTCCTTAATTCCGTCACTGAAGTGTAATCGTAGGATGCACGAGTACAAGCGTACACTAGTAGACGCGCTGCTGATGGCATTGCCACCTAACAGCGGGGACACAGTGGAAGCACAAGGCGAAGTCAGAGGAGGAGGGTGAGGTCGCCAACGCAGCTGGGGCACCGCCAGCACCTCAGAAGGCAGGGTTAGCATGGCCGAAATGTGAAAAAGTTTTGTCAGCACGCCACAACAATCAGCACCACCAGCTGATATGAGCATCTTAGCAGAAGGTAGTATTTCAGCAAAATGGTGGAGCAGTATGTGTGCACACGCCTACACTTACTGAATGATGGGTCTGCCCCCTTCAATTTCTGGGTCTCCAAATTGGGCACATGGCCTGAGCTTGCCCTTTATGCCTTGGAGGTGCTGGCCTGTCCTGCAGCCAGTGTATTGTCTGAATGTGTGTTTAGCACGGCAGGGGGCGTTATCACAGACAAACGCAGCCGCCTGTCCACAGCCAATGTGGACAAGCTCACATTCATTAAAATAAACCAGGCATAGATCCCACAGGACTTGTCCGTACCTTTTTGCAGAATAGACATGTATACCGGCCTTACCCAGCCATTGTTATACTCCAGTGCACTTTCTTATTGTTGTATTTTTTATATTTCCTAATGTTTTGTGGTGTACCCTAATTTAAAAATGAAAATTGAAACCAAAAACCAGTGTTGGCTACCTCCTCCTCTTCTACCGCCTCTTTCACCTACACTGCTACATCCACCGACTCCTCAACCTCCTACTCTATATGGACCTCCACCTCCTAGAACACGATTATTATTTTTTATTTTTTACATATTTTTTGTTATTCTAAGTCATTTCTCAAATTTGTCTGATACATTGTTGGGTGACATATCCCACATTTTTGGCTGTGATATACCCCTGCTCTACATTGTGGACAGGGAAATACATTTCACAAATTTGTCTATTACATTGTCTGGTGAAATTCACCAATTTTTGGCTGTGATATACCTCTGCTCTACATAGTGGACAGGGAAATACATTTCACTAATTTGTCTAATACATTGTTGGGTGACATTCACCAATTTTTGGCTGTGATATACCCCTGCTCTACCTAGTGGACAAGGAAATACATTTCATTAATTTGTCTATTACATTGTTGGGTGACAAATGCTCATCTTTTGCTCAAGAAAGTACATTTGCGGCCTACACTGCATTTAGGACAGTATGAATAGTGAGGCCACAACAAGTACAGACGATAGTAGATTGGGGGGCTGACGGTGCCTACAGTTCATTCGCATTGTCTCCCACCCAGTCCCCTGCTGAAAGATCAGAGTTGTCACCTACAGCCCATAGCCATCTGTCTTTCAACTCACCCCCTTGCAAATCAGGCAAGCAGTCTGAGCCCCAAGTCATGCAGCAGTCTCTTATGCTTTTTGATGACTCTGCTGGCAGGGTTTCCGTGGGCCATCCACATAGCCCTGCACCAGAAGTGGAAGAGATTGAGTGCACTGATGCACAACCACTTATGTTTCAGGATGAGGACATGGGAAGACCACCATAGCACGTCTCTGATGATGACGAAACACATGTGCCAACTGCTACGGCTTTCTGCAGTCTGCAGACCGACAAGGAGGGCAGGGGTAAAGAGTGGGTGGAAGATGATGTGGAGGATGATGAGGTACTAGACCCCACATGGAATCAAGGTCATGCGAGTGACCGGTCTAGTTCGGAGGAAGAGGCGATGGTTGCACAGGCACCAGCACAGCAAAAGAGGGAGCAGGGTGCAAAAGCGTCTGTTACGTTCTTGGGTGACATTTTACCATTTTTGCCGTGAATAAACCCCTGCTCTTCATAGTTTACAGGGCAAAGTTCAGGGAGTACTGTGACCGCACCGGCCCCGCCGCGTTTGCATGACACCGGCCTCTCCTCCCTCCCCCTCCCACAGGTTTAGCTATGGTATATTAGGGCATCTATGGATGCCACTATTATGGGGTGGGGGATATGTGGATGGCACTGTTATGGAAAGGGGGATCTGTGTGTGACACATATATAGCAGTGCAATCCACAGATCCACCCCCCATAACAGTGCCATCCACAGATCCCCCTCCATAACAGTGCCATCCACAGATCACCCCCCCATAACAGTGCCATCCACAGATCCCCCCCATAACAGTGCCATCCACAGATCCCCCCCATAACAGTGCCATCCACAGATCCCCCCTTAACAGTGCCATCCACAGATTCGCTCCATAACAGTGCGTCATCCACAGATCCCCATGATAGTCATGCACAGACCACCTTTAGTTCAAAATCCACCAAAAGCACACCTTTTGGTTAAAAAATTTTTTTTCTTATTTTCCTCCTCAAAAACATAGGTCCGTCTTATGGGCCGGTGCGTCTTATAGGGCGAAAAATACGGTATATTGCTCAATCTTCCTTTTCTCATCCACCTCCTACTCCATCATATCAACATGTTTATTAGGTTGCCCTCGCTCCAAATGCTTTGAGGGTCAGCTTAGCAGCAGACTCTCACCCCTAATGTTTTAGAGGGTCATCAGCAGGCCCTTGCCCATAATGCTTTAGATGGTCAGATTATCAGCAGGCACTCGCCCCTAATGTTTTATATGGTCAGATCAGAAGCAGACCCTCGCCCCAAATGTTTTAGATGGTCAGCTCAGCAGCAGACCCTCACCCCTAATGGTTTAAACAATCAGCTCAGCAGCAGGCCCTCGTCTCTAATGTTTTAGAGGGTCAGATCAGCAGCAGACCCTCACCCCTAATGTTTTAGATGGTCAGATCATCAGCAGGCCCTTGCCCCTAATGTTTTAGAGGGTCAGCTCAGCAGCAAACCCTCACCCCTAATGTTTTAGATGGTCAGATCAGCAGCAGGCCATCACCGCTAATGTTTTAGAGGGTCACCAGCAGGCTCTTGCTCATAATGTTTTTGAGGGTCACCAGCAGGCCATCAATCATAATTTTTCAAGGGTGTATAATAATGGGTGTATTGGAGTGCCAGTTCCTTGTAATTTTTGGCAGCCCTTTCACTTAGTGCATAGGCTTTATGAGTGATGAGTGTAGGAGTCCCACTACTTTAACAATTGTACCACGATGCGAATGAGGCCCTCCTTTATGTGATATACAGGTTGTATTAGAGTGCCTCTTCCTTGTAATTTTTGGCAGCACTTGCACTTTATATACAAGTAAATATACAGGAAAGAATTTTTTCTCTAAAATCGATTTTATCTTTGGTTTTGTGCGTATTATTGTCATTCTGTGAAAGTGGCGTACTACTCGGACAACAGCAGTGACCTGGGAGTCCAAGATGCATCCAGACATCCTCCCCATGCTGTTCGATAACCATTGCAGTGGTGTTTCCATCAATTTCTGACCTTTTCCTGTGAACCAGACTACCTCCCCTCTTCAGAGCAGGAAGTGCCCAATTTAATGTTTTGGTTCTCCCATTGACTTCCATTGTACTCTGGTGCTTTGTAGAGCACCCAAGCATCCCAAAGTGTTTTACTTGAGCACCAGAGCAACCGAGCACTTTGGTGCTCGATCAAGACTATTTGTCACCACGGTTTCTGCCTATTCAGCCAGCTCCATTTATTCAGCTGACTTTCTATTTCCTCTATGATATTGGGATAGGTATAGAGATTACACCATAATTACATGTTCAGGGTTTATTTTGCTTTTAAGTTGTACCCTCAATGTTTTAACATCTTCACTAATGTTGAGCGAAGCATAGAATTCAAAATGGAATTGGGTCCAAAGTTTAAGAAAACTTTGATTCTCAACTAATCCAAATTTCCTCTCTCTTCATATTGCCGAATCAGTTTTTCCTAAAATGGCAGCTGCATATGTTACAAAGTGAAAGTAGGAATATCCGGAATTTGAGATCACCCATAATGCCATCCAGCCAGTCCAGAGACGTGGCAAGCGCTCATGCGCTAGGGACAGTGTTGCTGAAAATGATTAATAAAAGTATATTGGGGAGAGTGCAGGGAAAATGCAGGGATACTGCAGTTAAAGTGCAGGGAGAGCGTATTGCCATGTGCTTCACATTCTAGTGCACTGGCATTCAGATTTAATCTGTTATTTCAGTGATAAAGTGTCATCTAGTATGAAAGGAAGACATGATATATCGCTGTGTGCATCACATTCTAGTGCACCGACATTCAGATTTAAGGCATTATGTTAGTGATACAGTTAGGGTACTTCAGTATTAAAAGCAGGTGTCACATATTGCAGTGTGCATCACCAACATTTAGAATGAATGTGTTATTTTAATGTTACAGTTAGTGTACCTTAGTATTAACCCCTTCAAGACATGTTTCATTATGTTTCACTATGTGCTTATAACTCTAGAATTATTTTACTTCCAAAATGATTCCGAAATTGTTTTCCTGTGACATAATTTACTTAATGTTGGTAAATTTGAGTCAATATCTTTTACCATTTTGAATTTGAATTTCTCAGTTTTTAAGAAGGATAGCGATATCTCCTAAAATAGTTATTACTTAACATTCCAGATATGTATTTTATTTTTTAAGATGTTAGAAAACTTTTAAAAGAAAATTTTCTACTTTTTTTTTAGGACTAATTTAGTTATTAAGTTATTTTGTGGGGCTTACACAGTCAAAAATAAATGACCCCATGTTAGAGCCTACTCCCTTCAAATTATTCTAAACTGATTTTTCAAACTTGAAAAAAAAAATGCATTTAATTTTTTCAATATTTATTACCCCGATTCTGCAGTTTACAGAAACACCACATACCGTATGTGCTCGTAAACTGCTGTGCTGTCGGGGCACACAGCAGGGCACAGAAGAGAAGGAGCACCATATGGATTTTGGAGGGCAGATTTCACTGTGATAATTTTAAGTTGCCATTTGAAACCCCCCTGATACAGTAGAAACTCCAGAAAAGTGACCCCATTTTGGAAACTACGGGATACAGTGACAGTTTTGTTGGTACTATTTTGGGATACATATGATTTTTGATCGCTCAATCTTACGCTTTTTGTGAGGCAAGGTAACCACAAAATGGCTGCACTGGCAAATTTTTTTGTTTTTTACAACATTCTCTTGACACCATAGATCATTTGTTGTTTTTATAGAGCAGGTTGATATGGACACAATGATACCAAATATGTTTATTTTTATTATTATTTTTTTCAGTTTTAAATAATAAAGCATTTTTAAAAATAGTCATCCTTTTGTGTCTTCATTTTCTGAAAGCTACATACATTTCATTTATTTTTCTGACGATTGTCTTGTTTGGGCACATATGACTTTTAATTATTCAATATTACACTTTTTTTCCCTTTGCAAGGCACAAGGATCTTTAACGCTCAGGCACCTGGGAAGGGGGCAGGATCATTTATATAGGTGGAAGATAGCAGGGATTGGTCAAAAAAGGAACATGTGCAAAACCTTTAAAGAACAGGAAGTTACGTGCTGACTTTTAATGAGGTGCTAAAGGGAAGAGGCTGGAAGGCATGCAGTGAGCAGGGCTGGAAGGAAACCATGGAGTGGATTCCAAAAAGGAGGATGCTTGCAAGTAAAGAGCCCAGGACAATGGCAGTGAATGGGAAGACACTGGCAACAGATCACCGCAGCTACCTGCCCCGTAATGCAACTAGATGCGAACAATGACAGAGGCAGCCAGGAAGGACCGTGTTCACCTGAACACGTAGCCTGGGACTGTGGTGATGAGTAGAGGGACATCGTTGATCAGCAACCGCTGTTACATACAGGTTCATAAAAGCAGCAGGCAAGCATCACGCAGTGGTGGAGGGAAAATGCCATGCCCGGCAGTGTGGGAATATTTAACCAAGTCACTGGTGGACACTAGTGTGGCAGTATGCAGGATGTCTTGGTAGAAGGTAAGGCGCAGCCAGGGTGCTAATGTTGGCACAATGGTCCTGCGTCAACACATGGAGCGTCACTATAAAGTGTCTTGGGAAGCCAATGCCACTCATTTAGCTTTACAGCGTGAGGCAGCAACTGCTCTTCCACTGCCACACATTCACTCTCAAGCAGTCAGTGCTTGTCAACATCAGCAGAAGGAAGCTATTGTTCCTTCCCATCGACTTTAATGTCATCTATTGTTGCTGATGCTCCAACTTGTCACTTGTTTCGACAGCAATAAATCACTAAGGTGATTGCAAAAGACAAAAGTATGCGTGCACTCATCCAATGGAGCAGAAGCTGAATGTGCACCTAGCCAAGTTGCTGATACTACAGTCTCTCCCTTTCCATGTAGTTGTCTCTGCACATATCACAGAGCTGATGGATTGTGCCTACCCAAGGTGGAGAGTCCCAAGCTGACATTACTTTTCCAAAAAAGTTGTACCAGCCCTGCACACTAATGTTGAGCAGAAGGTCAGCTAGTCCATGGACCTCTCTGTGTTTGGTAGAGTTCATGTCAGCATGGCCATGGACAATATATGTCGTTCAAAGCCCATTGGATAAATGTGGTTCCAGATGCACAGCAGCAACCTGGCCAGGTGATGGCAATGCCACCTCCTCTTTGTAATGATGGGATTTATGCACAAATTCCTCCTCTGCCTTCTTATCCTTCACCTTATCTTCACTCTCCCTCTAGGCACAATTCACAGTGGTCCTCCAGCATATCACCTATGCAAAGATAGGCGTTGTCACACAGTTCTGCACCTGCTCAGTCTGGTTGAATGGAACCACACCGGGGAGGAACTGTGTCACAACCAGACAGCTGAGAAGCTCTGACAGAAGCCTTTCAGAACCTCCTCCTTGAGTTTTCTTTGTTGTGCTGTTCAGTTCCTCATCTCGTTAGCCTCTCTCAGCTGTCATGTAGTTGGACTGATTGCATCCCTTTAAATTCCGCCCCATAATGCATTACTGGGCGGCTTATACTACTTCCTGGAGTGTGTGTGCATGCTGATCCTGTTTCCCAGTCTGCTACAAAGTTAAGTGCTGTACACTTATCTGTTATTTTCTGTTTGCTGGATCCCAGGTGACCCTGACTCCCTCCGTGTCTGGTGTAGGGAGCCGGTGGTCGTGTCCCCTCACTATTGTAGGGTGTTCAGGGGTTATATAGTCGAGGTACGTGGATATGCAACCATCCACCTTTGGGATTTTTGCATAGGCTGAGCAGCCAGGGAAAGTGCCAGGTCTTGTGCAGGGGTCTCCCTTTTGGTTCCTTAGCTTTGGATCCAGTGAGTCATATATGCATGTTGCATTGTCTTGTTTCCTATACACCGTCCGTGACAAACTGTCTCCTTGCCAACTGGAGATAGGAACCATGGTAACTGATAATGGGAAGGACATGGGAAGAACATTTTGTCTGCTCTGTGTCAGGGAGGGCTGATGCATATGGCCTGCATGGTGCATGTCTTCAATCTCGCTGTCACCCGGTTCCTTAAGTTTTTCACTGAACTACAAGAGCTGTTAAAAATCTCCAGGAAACTGTGCATGCACTTCAGCTACTTTTACAGTGCTAAACACACCCTCCTTAGAGGCAACATGTCCTTCCCTAACATCACCTGATATGAATAGGGTCACTTCCCAGTAAACCTTCCACGTTAGCCAATGGCAGATCATGCGTGGCACCTGCTGTTTGCTTAGGCCCTTTAAGAAGGCCAAATTATTTGTCAGTGGGAATAACTATGGGATGAATGATGTCATTCCACACCTTCATATCCTGGAGAGGACGCTTAGAAATCTGATTGGTGGGGGGACAGAAGACATGGCGCTTATATCTCATGGTCACCTGTGCCCTAAGGAGGATGAACTGGCAGAGGAGAAAGATAATTGTTCTGTCTTTATACACGTTCACAGAGTGTGCAGTCTGACATTCAGCATAAATCATTCCTGTCTCTAAAATAAGAGAAGTGTTCTTTGTAGTCTAACTTGTTTATTGTTAAAACAGGATTGTTTGATTGGCAAAACAGGATTGTTTGATAAAACTATAAGAATACACATAGCAGGTATAAAATATAGATAACATGTACTATAACATTTGCATTAACACTGAAGCATATGTTAAAATGGCTGCCTGTACATAAGATTACATATCTAGCTAACAGTAGTAGCAACTCCCTGAGTAACAATTACAACTAGCTGAACAGCTCTGCATAACATAATATCCCTAAAACAAAGGTAAATCTCTCCAGATATGCATTTACAAGGATGGTGAAGTTTAAGAAGGAGATATTCAAAAGGACTGTTCTGCTGATGTTTCCTGGAGACTAGAGATTTATCTTTCCCAGGATGTTTTGAACTCCCACAATGCAGTGCACCACCTACAATGCAGTAGTCTGTGTAAAAGGAAAAACAAAGTGTAATACAATACATTAAACACTTCAGAATTACCAAGGCTCTGACAAAATAAACTAGAATCCTTTTCTAAGCCTGCTGGGTGGAACAATGAGGAGGAGGACATAAACCACATAGTTGTGTATAACATTTCTGTTTATCTGCCCAAGTGAAAAGAGAGGAAAAGGAGAAACATGAGGAGCATGAGGAACTGGAGGACGCCAACAAAGAAGACGCAGAGGATCCCGACAAACAATGGCAGTACACAGTACAGATGGAGGCATGGAGGCCCTCCAAATCTCTAGCGCAAATGGCCAGATGCATGCTTTTTTGTTTGTGTAGTGACGGTCAGGAATCAGCAGAGGGTTAACTTTAGGCTATCCACATTCTTAAACTCTCGTTACTGGTCAAAATGGGTGCATTTTTTAGACCTTCTGAGAGGGATGACAAAAATGGACTACTATACAGACATGCTGGTTATTGCCAATGAGTGGATCCTTTATGCTCATGCTCCATTGCCATTACTTGTGGGGGGTGGGGTTCAGGAGCATCACCAGCTCCATAAGCAGCAACTTCAGTCTGGAATCTCTGATGACCAGTTTTCTTCTGTCACATTCTGAAGAAACCAACCATCAGCAGCAGTGGGACATCCAGTAGAACCTCAACCAGCAGGTGGTGGCATACTGGGAGTCCACCCCAATCCAAGATCCCCTGGACTACTGGACATGCAAACATGAAGTATGGCCGCAACTAGCCAAGTTTGCAATGGGCATGCATTTCTGCCCGGTCAGTAGTGTGGCATCAGACAGAGTTACTGTTACTGCCACTGTTACTGCCACTGCTGCTGTTGCCACCCTCACCACTCTGTCATGGGGCCACTATTGTTACTCTTACTGCCACTGCTGCTACCACCCTTGCCACTCTGTCATGGGGCTGGTACTGTCACTGTTATTGTCACTGATGCTGCTTCCACCCTCCCCACTCTGTCATGGGGCCACTACTTGAATATTGGTGCACTGCATAGTTATGTACATGGTAATAAATTGCAGCAGAGTCTGTAGTTTAACAGTCTCCAATGCGCTCCCTGCATTCTTCCAAGCCTTCACACTGAGATTGCCCATCCAAGTGAGAAGAGTATGATTAGTCAGATTCGGCTCAGTATACCAGATTTATAGCGATTTGTGACTAATTAATTTAGACTGAATTAAATTTCTTAGAGAACTTCGGTGAAGCTGCTGAATCAAAATTTTCAAAACTTCGCTCATCTCTAATCTTTACAGTCAAAAAATTATTAATACCCAAAATGTTACTCTTGCTTTGATATCACTAATAACATACAGACTTAGGGGCACATTTTTTAAGACCGGTGTTTTAGACGCCGATCTTAATAAGGGTCTTATGGGCCATAGCTGGCGGTGGATCTGCCGAAGTTATGAAGAGGCGCCGGCCTCCCCATAACTTTGGCGCATCTAGTGTCAGTTCTAAATGTAAGACAGCTTTCTAGCTACCCTAAAACAGATGATGGCAAATAAGATGGGCCTGCGGGCCCGTCCCCTTCCCTGCCTACGTCACGCTCACAATTTTAGACCTGGGTTGAGTGTGTAAAAGTCGCAGAACGGTTTGTTGCGCTGCAATCTGCGCCTGAAATACTAATTTAGGGAGTATTTCAGATTAGTAAATGACCCTCTTAGTTCACCTTCTTTTGTATTTGCCCTGTCTTTCCTAAAGATTATAAATTCCTGAAGATTGACAGCCTAATCATATGATGAGTTTAGCCATGTTTCAGCAATGAAAATTACACGTGTTGCTCTGGCATTTGTTGCCTTCCAAATCCAGTTCCAGAAATATGATTTATTGAATTGTGTTGCCACATTTGCCTTCAATGTTGGTTTGTAGCACATAGATCTGCATATCCACTTACACTTATCCTATCCTCACAGTCCTCTTCGCTACCTACCTTTATAATTTGATTCTAACGTTTCTACCCCTTTATATTCTACCCTCTTCTCCATCCTCATCCCTAGTTTAAGTACCTTGTCACCCCTACAAGAATTATCTCTTCCACCATAGAAGTCCTGTTTTATTCAGGTGCAAATCAGCTGCAAAATTCTACTTGTAGACCAATAAAAAGACAGATCAATGCTGTAAGAACCTAAACCCTTTTCCCATACACCAAGACTTACGCCATGCATTTTAATCCCTGAGCTTCCATTTAGTTCCTCATGGCAGTTGAGGCAGTTTTGATGTCCATCTTCCTGTGTATAGAATCCCCTATGACCACTGTCTTGTATTACCTTTCCCCGCTCTACAGGCTTCTGACTATTAGAGAATGCAGTATTCACAACGACTTCTGTTTCGGAGACCTAAATCCACAGATCATAATTGGAGATGAGCAAATTGTCTAAAAATTTGATTTGGCCGGTTCGCCGAATTTTCAGAAAAAAATTGGTTTAAACCAAATTTATTTGCGGCGAATCGCATAAAAAATCGACTATTTCCTGGCTACAGAGAGCCTTTATAGTGGTGTAGAACACTGTGCCTTGAAGTAACACCCATAGGGAGTCTGCTGTCATAGTGAAATAATACTGTGAGTCAGTATGACATTTAGATGACAGGCGTCTCCTTTAGAATCACATGCATATTTCACTTATTTGGGCAGTCACAGGGCCAAAATTGACCAAATAACTCAATTCTAAACTCAGCCTTACATGTCGATATTAGCGCCAAGAAGCGTTGTCAGCTGATTCCACATAGATGTCTACAGAACCTGTTCTATTAAACACTAATACAAACCAGATTCCCAAAAAGTTGGGACACTATACAAATCGTGAATAAAAACTGAATGCAATGATGTGGAGATGGCAAATGTCAATATTTTATTTGCAATAGAACGTAGATGACAGATGAAACGTTTAATCCGAGTAAATGTTTCATTTTAAAGGAAAAATACGTTGATTCCAAATTACACGGTGTCAACAAATCCCAAAAAGTTGGGACAAGTAGCAATAAGAGGCTGGAAAAAGTAAATTTGAGCATAACGAAGAGCTGGAAGACCAATTAACACTAATTAGGTCAATTGGCAACATGATTGGGTATAAAAAGAGCTTCTCAGAGTGGCAGTGTCTCTCAGAAGCCAAGATGGGTAGAGGATCACCAATTCCCACAATGTTGCGCAGAAAGATAGTGGAGCAATATCAGAAAGGTGTTACCCAGCGAAAAATTGCAAAGACTTTGCATCTATCATCATCAACTGTGCATAACATCATCCGAAGATTCTGAGAATCTGGAACAATCTCTGTGCGTAAGGGTCAAGGCCGTAAAACCATACTGGATGCCCGTGATCTCCGGGCCCTTAAACGACACTGCACCACAAACAGGAATGCTGCTGTAAAGGAAATCACAGAATGGGCTCAGGAGTACTTCCAGAAACCATTGTCAGTGAACACAATCCACCGTGCCATCCGCCGTTGCCAGCTGAAACTCTACAGTGCAAATAAGCAGCCATTTCTAAGCAAGATCCACAAGCTCAGGCGTTTTCACTGGGCCAGGGATCATTTGAAATAGAGTGTGGCAAAATGGAAGACTGTTCTGTGGTCAGACGAGTCATGATTCAAAGTTCTTTTTGGAAATCTGGGACGCCATGTCATCCGGACCAAAGAGGACAAGGACAACCCAAGTTGTTATCAACGCTCAGTTCAGAAGCCTGCATCTCTGATGGTATGGAATTGCATGAGTGCGTGTGGCAGGGGCAGCTTGCATGTCTGGAAAGGCACCATCAATGCAGAAAAATATATTCAGGTTCTAGAACAACATATGCTCCCATCCAGACATCATCTCTTTCAGGGAAGACCCTGCATTTTTCAACAAGATAATGCCAGACCACATTCTGCATCAATCACAACATCATGGCTGCGTAGGAGAAGGTTCCGGGTACTGAAATGGCCAGTCTGCAGTACAGATCTTTCACCTATAGAGAACATTTGGCGCATCATAAAGAGGAAGGTGCAACAAAGAAGGCCCAAGACGATTGAACAGTTAAAGGCCTGTATTAGACAAGAATGGGAGAGCATTCCTATTTCTAAACTTGAGAAACTGGTCTCCTCAGTCCCCAGACATCTGTTGAGTGTTGTAAGAAGAAGGGGAGATGCCACACAGTGGTGAAAATGGCCTTGTCCCAACTTTTTGGGGTTTTATTGACACCATGAAATTCTGATAGCAGTTTTTCTTCTTTTAAATATTCTCTCCTCTTTTACCTTGTTGATTCCCTTTATGTATTTAAAAGTTTCTATCATATCTCCTCTGTCTCGTCTTTCTTCCAAGTTATACATGTTAAGGTCCTTTAATCTTTCCTGATAAGTTTTATCCTGCAATCCATGTACCAGTTTAGTAGCTCTTCTCTGAAATCTCTCCAAAGTATCAATATCCTTCTGGAGATATGGTCTCCAGTACTGAGCACAATACTCCAAATGAGGTCTCACTAGTGCTCTGTAGAGCGGCATGAGCACCTCCCTCTTTCTACTGGTAATTCCTCTCCCTATACACCCAAGCATTCTGCTAGCATTTCCTGCTGCTCTATGACATTGTCTGCCTACCTTTAAGTCTTCTGAAATAATGATCCCTAAATCCCTTTCCTCAGATACTGAGGTTAGGACTGTATCACTGATTTTATATTCTGCTCTTGGGTTTTTACGTCCCAGGTGCATTATCTTGCACTTATCAACATTAAATTTTAGTTGTCAGATTTTTGACCATTCCTCTAGTTTTCCTAAATCCTTTTCCATTTGGTGTATCCCTCCAGGAACATCAACCCTGTTACAAATCTTTGTGTCATCAGCAAAAATACACAACTTACCATTGAGGCCTTCTGCAATTTCGCTGATAAAGATATTAAACAATATGGGTCCCAGAACAGATCCCTGAGGTACCCCACTGGTAACAAGACCATGGTCTGAATATACTCCATTGACTACAACCCTCTGTTGCCTGTCCCTCAGCCACTGCCTAATCCATTCAACAATATGGGAGTCCAAGCCCAAAGAATGCACTTTATTGATAAGTCTTCTATGTGGGACAGTATCAAAAGTCTTACTAAAGTCTAGATAAGCGATGTCTACTGCACCTCCTCCATCTATTATTTTAGTCACCCAATCAAAAAAATCAATAAGATTAGTTTGACATGATCTCCCTGAAGTAAACCCATGCTGTTTTTCATGTTTCAATCCATGGGATTTTAGATGTTCCACAATCCTCTCCTTAAAGGGTTTCTATCACCTCATTTTGACATAATTAGCTATCAGACACTAGCAATCCGCTAGTGTCTGCTCTACCAAACAATTCTATTATAATACCTTTGTGTGCAGCCGTTTGCCTAAAAAAACTAACTTTTATTGATATGCTAATGAGCCTCTAGGTGCTATGGGGGCGTCTTTTCAGCACCTAGAGGCTCGGTCTACTCACACAAAATGCCGCCCAGCGCGTCCCTCCAGCCCGCCCATCTCCTCTGGAATGCGATCCTCCCTCTGAGCCAGCGGACTAATTATCGCGCCTGCGCCGTGCGTGTCTGTATTCGGCGCAGGCGCAGTGAATGTCTGACTGCTCCCTGCACAGACATTTCCACTGCCCCTGTAGACTGGAGGGACGAGCTGGGCGGCATTTTGTGTGAGTAGACCGAGCCTCTAGGTGCTGAAAAGACGTCCCCATAGCACCTAGAGGCTCATTAGCATATCAATAAAAGTTCGTTTTTTAGGCAAATGGCTGCACACAAAGGTATTATAATAGCATTGTTTGGTAGAGCAGACACTAGCGGATTGCTAGTGTCTGATAGCTAATTATGTCAAATTGAGGTGATAGAAACCCTTTAAGTATGGATTCCATTGTGTTTTCTACCCACTCCTGCTTTTGGCTACCAAATCACAAGCCAATTCTGATAGGAACATGCAGGTCTTACAGCTACTACACAGGATCCATAGTGCATCTCATTTTTCCTTCCTTCTGACAGATCAGAAGAAGGGTCAAATAAATGATGATGTCAGCCAGGACGAAAGGCAAAATAGTGGCCAGTCATGAAGTGGGGAAGGTGGGAACAGCATTAGAAGTGCACAGAATGGCCCTATGACATAGTGGTGAGGTGGAAGCAGCATGAGGAGGGTACAGAGTGGCGGCAGTAGCAGGATCAGGAGGAGGCCACAGAGTGGCACAATGACAGTATGGAGGTGGTGGCAGCATCAGGAGGCCACAGAGTTGCAAGGTTACATAGTGTGGAGGTGTAAGCAGCATCAGAAGACCAAAGAGTGGGAAGGTGACATAGTGTAGAGGTGGCAGAAGGATGAGAAGACCACGAAGTGGCAAGGTGACAAAGTGTGGAGGTAGCAGCATCAGGAGACCACAGAGTGGCAAGGTGACATAGAGTGGAGGTGGCAGCAGCATGAGGAGACCACAGAGTGGCAAGATGACATAGCGTGGAGATGGCAGCAGCATGAGGAGACCACAAAATGGCAAGGTGACATAGCGTGTAGGTGGCAGCAGCATGAGGAGACCACAGAGTGGCAAGGTGACATAGTGTGGAGATGGCAGCAGCATCAGGAAGCCACAGAGTGGCCAGTAGAGATGGCCTTGTGGTTTGCCCAGCGGTCGGTTCGCGTCGAACTTATGCTCGTTCGCGGTTCGCCGAACATGCGAACATATGGCGATATTCGCGCCCGCCATATTCTTTTACATTGTGAAGAACTTTGACCCATGACACATCAATCAGGTGGTACATTTAAAAAATGACAGGCAGAGGTGGAGGCAGGCCCTTCCGCAGGAGTGGTAGGGGTAGGGCAGGAGCACCAGGCCGGAACCAAAGTGGGAAGTTGCAGAAGGTGCGTTCGATTATGTCAAAGGACACCCCAGACTTGGTTGAGTGGCTCACTCAGCTTTCCACTTCTGCACCCTCCTCCTCCTCTCTATCTGCACCCTCTTCACTCTCTGCTATGTGCACTCCCAGAGACACCACCACCAATACCACCATATACCCTCCGCTTGAGTCACAGGAATTATTTTCCGATCAATCACAAGACATTTCCGATGCGCAGCCATTCTTGGCATCGGATCAGGAAAAGGAGGTAGCAACGGCCACCACTCAGCAGTCTGACAACAGTACCCAGATCAGCCCATGGAGGTTGGTCCCTGCTGTTGCTGCCTACTCCGAGATCTCTAATGTTAGTGGTGGGGAAGGTGACATCGATGATGATGTGTCTATGGACGTCACGTGGGTGCCCACAAGAGAGGAAGAGGAGGGGAGTTCAGAGGGAGAGATGGACCAGCAGATAGGGAGGAGAATCAGGCAGAACTTACATTGCACAGGAGGGACAAACCAGACTGCTAATGTATCAGGAGTGAGCCATCAACCATGTATGGTCACATCTGGCGCTCCCAGGACGCAGGCACATGGCTCCGCAGTGTGGGCTTTTATTAACGTGTCCGCTGCTGACAATAGTGTTGCCATCTGCAGCCTTTGCAGTCAACACATCAGTCGCGGTACGCCCAGCACTCACCTAGGGATGACCACCTTAAGAAGGCACCTGGCCTCCCATTACTGAGCCCAGTGAGAGCAACGCCGTCAGAACCCACAAAGCCACACTCCAGGCTCTCACCGTCCAGCCTCCTCTCCTTCTCCTTCTCTCTCCTCACAAGTCTCCTCTTTCTTTGCTCCTCATGTTTTTCTGGAAAAAGGCAGGCTTCTGTGGCCCAAATGTTCGAGCGTAAAAAAATGATGACGCCGGATATCCCTCTTGCCCAACAGTGGACCGCTGGCTTGTCGGAAACTGATAGCCCGCCTACTACTGTCATAAAAACTGGTGGACTCGGAGGCCTTTTGAAAATTTGTGGTCATTGGAACACCGCAATGGAAGGTCCCAGGAAGGAAATATTTCTCCCACAAGGGCATCCCAGAGCTATATGGTCTTGTTCAGCGGCAAGTGGATGTATCTCTGGCACACAGTGTCGGTGCCAAGATATATCTGACCACAGACACGTGGTCTAGCAAACAAGGGCAGGGAAGGTATATAACTTTTACTGCCCACTGGGTGAACCTTCTGACTGCCGTCAAGCATGTAACCCGTGGCACCCGTGTGGATTTGGTGTTACCGCCACGGATTGCATGCAGGCCTGCTTCTTCTTCTCCTCCTCCTACTCCATCCTCCGTCTCCTCCTCGGCTGACTCCTTCTTTTCCGCTGCTACCGTCTCTTCTGCTGCGCCGCCCAAGAATCCCAGAACCTATTCGACATGCCAGGTTAGATGTTGCCATGCTGTGCTGCGTCTGTTGTGCCTGGAAGCCAAGAGCCACACTGGTCCTGCACTCCTTTTAGCTTTGCATTCACAGGCAGATCAGGGGCTCACACCGCTCAATTTGACAGTTGGTAAAGTAGTGTGCAACAAAGGTGCCAATCTGCTGAGCGCGCTGAAACAGGGCAAAATTACACACGTGCCGTGCATGGCACACGTCCTGAACCTGGTCGTGCATTGATTAGTTGTCAAATACCCTGGGGTCCAGGACATCTTGCGGCAGGCCAGGACAATCTCGGGCCATTTCAGAAGATCTTACACAGCCATGGCTCGCCTTGCTGACATTCAGCGGCGACACAACCTGCCCATCAGACATATTATTTGTTAGTGCCCGACGTGATGGAACTCAACCTTGTATATGCTTGATAGGCTGCTCCAGCAGAAACATGCAGTTAACGACTACCTGTACGAACTCTGCGGCAGGACAGGTTCGCGGGAGCTTTTTTTTTTTTTTTACCGCACCAGTGGCTGCTCATGTGCGACGCATGCAGACTTCTGTGGCCATTTGATGAGATCACTAAACTGGTCAGTCGCAGCCAGGGTGCAGTGACATCGTACCTTACGCCTTCTTTCTGGAGTGTGCATTGTGTTGTGTCATTGATCAAGCCGTCGAGGAGCAGGAGCAGGAAGATGAGGATGTCGCAATGCTGGATGAATTCCCAGGGGGGCTACTCCATCTGAGACAAGTCAACAACAGGAGTCTAAAGAGGAGTCATAGGAGGATGGTGCCAGGGTGGATGAGGAGGAGCATGAAGAGAATGGTTTAAACCTTTCTGGATTCCCTGGTGTTGTCCGTGGATGGGGGGAGTAGAACGAGGACAACATTATCCTGGATGATGAGCAGGAGACAGGCAACTACACCGCTTCCAGTTTAGTGCAAATGGGGGCCTTTATGCTCCAGTTTTTTAGGAGGGACCCCCTGTATAATAAGTCTAGAGGGCAAAGACCAGTACTGGGTGGCAACGTACTTAGACCCCGGTACAAACAAAAAATTGTGGAAATGTTACAACCATCACAGAGGGCTGTCATAATGCAGCACTTCCAGGCCTTGCTTCGAAAAATGCTGCATTCTGCTTTTGCGGGCGCTGGCAGAGGAATTTCCACTCACAGAGAAACAGTTGCGGGTGCCAATCCAACAGCGCCTGCAATAAGAGGCCCGCTTAAAGATGTGTTGGTCACTTCTGATATGAGATCATTCTTTCAGCTGACCCATCGACAGCTGTCCTCCTGATCCAGCATCAGGGAACGCCTAGACCGACAGGTGTCCGACTACATTGGGTTAACGGCCGATGTGGACGCTCTGAGAAGTGATGAACTCCTGGACTACTGGATGGGCAGGCTTGACCTCTGTCCAGAGCTTGCACAATTTGCAATGGAACTGATTGCTTGCCCCTCATCCAGTGTCCTGTCCGAAAGGACGTTCAGCGCAGCAGTGGGGATCGTGACCGATAAGCGCACTCGCCTAGCTCAAGACAGTGTTGGCTACCTCACATTTGTAACGAAGTATGGATCTCGGAGGAATTCAACACATGTGACCAGTAGACCATGTTTGATTCAAATTCCTCATGACAGCCCACAAATATCCGCCACCACCCATAGCAATTCATGGTCCCTGGTAAATACAGAGGCATAAATGGCCATTTATGTCCGTTGAATGCCTAATTTTTGGGGCCTGTAATGGCCGACACTTACTTTTGTATCCGGTGAATGCCTAATGTACCTCCAGCCACAGAATACAAAGTTCTTTGTTGTCAGGTGAACGCCTATTGGCTAATTTTTGGGGCCTGTAATGGCTGACACTTACTTCTTTATCCTGTGAATGCCTAATGTACCACCAGCCACAGAATACAAAGTTCTTTGCTGTCAGGTGAACGCCTGTTTGCTAATTTTTGGGGCCTGTAATGGCCGACACTTACTTTTTTATCCTGTGAATGCCTAATTTTTTAGACTTGAATAAAAAATCAATGGGTCTGTAAACGTTCCTCTAAATTGTGGAATGGATGCAGACCCATTTTACAGACGTGTGAATGGACCTTATATGTATTTGACATGTATTTGCCGGCTGCTGTCACTTCTGGCTGATTTAGGCCAAGCTATTACACTAAAACAGAGCAATATTACAGAAAACAAAATACACATTGTAACTGTATAAACGATTTATATAACTTATTTTAAAAAGAAAAAATAACATTTATGGCAACTTTTCCAATTGCACCCCCTTCATGGCCTGGCATTGCCTCTCCTCCATGGCCATCATGCGCTCCCGAATGGCCCGCATATAGTCGCGCTGCTCCTTCTGCATTTTGGCCAATTTGGCCTTCAATGTCTTCAGTACTGTTTGAAAAAAAAATATATGAACATTATTTGCAATTCTTATTAAACCTTTAAACCTTTATTTTGTGGTGCATCTGACTTTATGATCGCTTGATATTACACCTTTTTGTGATAAAAGTTGTAAAAAAAAAATCCTTTTTTGAGAGTTTTAAATTTTAGTTTTGAAAGGTGTCCACCTGAGGGGTTAGTTGGTATAATATTTTTATACAGCTGGTTGTTACAGATGCGACAAGACCTAATATTTTTCCTTATTTTTTAGTTATTTCTATTATACACAATAAAAGCATTGTTGGACTGTTGAACCAAAAACAATTCATGTTTTACTGTCTCCATAGTTTTAGAGACATATTATTGTTTTTATTTGGCGATTGTCTAATGTTAGGGTCTCATTTATGGCAGAATGAAATGACCGATTGTTACTATTTTGGGGGGGCATATGCCTTTTTTGATAGCTTGGTGTTAAACTTTTATTGATGTTAGGTGACTAAATTAGTATTTTTTTTTTTATTATTTCTTTTTTTTTATTCTTACAGTGTTCACCTGAAGGGTTAGATCATAGGATATTTTTATAGAGACGGTCGATATGTACACGGCGGTACAAAATATGTCTGTTTGTCTATATTTTACCTTTTTTTTAATATTTTTATTTAAAGTCTTTATACACATTGACGATTTAAATCGCAATACGTTAGTGATATTTATGATGATTATATAGTTTATTAGTTTATTTCAGTACAGTATAATTTTATTTTGTTTGTTTGTGATAGTTCTATAGAGTTTAATATTATTTATTTGTTAGGTTAATGGTTTTAATGTAGATTAAAGAGTTATTGTCCAGTGTTCTTTTTTGTATTACTATAGTATATGTTGTCGCCTCATTGTTGGCCCTTTTAATGTTTATGAACATGTTATGGATACATAATCATATTGCTATGTGCACATATTTACCCTCCTGGCGGGGGCTGGTGATCGCCTCCTCTTCCTCCAAGTCCTGAGATGGGACGGTGCTGGAGGGTCCAGCACTTTCCACCTCCACCTTCATTTCTCCCACATCTGGTAGGGGTGGCTCAATAGGCTGGGAAGGTCCGGCCTCCTCCTCCTCTTCCTCCTCAACCTCCACGGCCTCCGCCGATCGTCTTCTCGGAATGGAGGGAATAGGAACTGGACAGAATGTTAAGATTTTAGATAAACAGTCCGAAATCTTAACAACATTAGATATAAAGAAATTCCAATATGGAGGGATCTATATATAATTGCAGTGGCTGACAGCTTTATGACGCATAGCTAAATTAAAAATTAACAGCATGCAAAAAGACATCCCCTCCACAGTGTCTTGACAAAACAATAGGGCGAGAGGAGATCCATGGGATGGGATTATCTCCTGAGTGTATCATAGGATGATTTACTTCTCTACACCAGAGTCGGCTACTTCTTAATCCCATCACTAACACAATAGAACAAAGGGACAAATAAACTAACACATTCATTGGGAGTCTCAGAGCAGAGAGCATGGATTCACACCATGCAACTTTAATGGGGAATAGGAAAGATGTGGCCTATAAACTCAACCAAAAAATCATGGTTTATAGTTTCCTCTAACCCAAATAGGTCAGAGTGGGGGTCTCCATAGTTCTGGGTCAATAGCCCATAGGAAGGAGGTTAGCCCTCAGGCTTCTACTGCAGTGATGGTTCAGTCCGTCACTTGTCTGGCACAAAGCCAACACATCACATCACCCAAAGAACACCATCCCCACAATGAAACATGGTGGTGGTAGCATCATGCTGTGGGGATGTTTTTCAGCAGCCGGGACTGGGAAACTGGTCGGAGTTGGGGGAAAGATGGATGGTGCTAAATACAGGGATATTCTTGAGCAAAACCTGTCCCACTCGTGATTTGAGGCTAGGACGGAGGTTCTCCTTCCAGCCGGACAATGCCCCCCAACACACTGTTAAAGCAACACTTTAGTGGTTTAAGCGGAAACATGTAAATGTGTTGGAATGTCCTAGTCAAAGCACAGATCTCAATCCAATAGAAAATCTGTGGTCAGACTTAAAGATTGCTGTTCACAAGCGCAAACCATCCAATTGGAAGGAGCTGAATCAGTTTTGCAAGGAGGAATGGGCAAAAATCTCAGTGGTAAGATGTGGCACCTGCTCATAGAGACGAATCCAAAACGACTTGAAGCTGTCATTGACGCAAAAGGTGGCTCTACAAAGTATTGACTTTAGCGGGTGAATAATTATGTCCATTGACCTTTTCTATTATTTTGTCCTATGTTTTGTATGCTTTACAATTAACCAATTTAAAAAAAGGTCTAAGTTGTGGACATGTTCTACAAATTAAATTATGCAAATCCTCAAACAATCGATGTTAATTCCAGGGGATGAGGCAACAAAAAAAAAGAACGAAGTCAAGGGGGGTGAATACTTTTGCTTAGCACTGTATACATTACAGAGTGTTGGCAAAACATACATTTTACATTCCGGATTCTTTTTATAAACCGGGGGTGTCTTCGCTTCATGTCTGACCATTTTTTTATGATGGTCAGAAACCATATGTCCTACCACAATCCGGGGGGTTCCAGTGCACATTGATGAATCCAGGAGGGAAAGTAAAAAAAATATCTATACCTGGGCTAGATGATGATGTGGTATTGAAGGACAAGGTGGGCAAAGAACTGTCCCTGATATTTCCCTACAGGGGGGTGCTATTCTGGCCATAATAGCCTAATCACAGACCACCTGCCCTGATAAGAGCCACCCTGTCCGGAACCTTACCCTATATAAAAATGGCCCTAGTAAGCCCCCAGCCCCTAGGCCCCTGACTTCCAGGTGATCACTATATAGATCTATGTGTTTTTGACTCATTATAAAAGTATATTATAAGTATATCCCACCCCTCTGTGTATCACACATATCGATAGCACACCTATACTAGTGCTTAAAATGACTTTTGTGGTCCTATTAGCTAGCGTTAGGTGTCCCTAACAGCCTGTCCCTGCTCCACACAGCAACCTTTCCCTACACTGGCAAAACACTGAATGTAAAATGGCGGCCAGATCAGGTTTATTTATAAGGTAGGGGGTATGTCCATGTGCTGAAATGTCAAAATTGGCTGTCCTGTACCACCTTATGGATGTGTCATGGGTCAAAGTTCTTGTAAAAAAATATGTCGAGCACAAATTTCTTCATATGTTTGCATGTTCTGTGAATTGCGTACACGCAAAGTTTGCCGCGAAACGACCGCCGAGCGAACCGCAAGGCCATCTCTACTCCTGTTCACTTGGATCATCAAGAAATTGTTTATTGCCTTTCTCTGTTCATATAGTCGTTAATCGGTCCAACATATGGAGGATGGAATTTCAACGGGCGGAAACGTCGCATATTAGACTATGTTGGGGGATGCCGTTCTGCAGCTGCAGCTCAAGGAGGGTGTGCTTTGTGGTGTACGAGTGGTTGAAGTGCAGGTAAAGTTTCCTGACCATTTTTAGGATGTCTTGCAGATGGGTGGAAGACTTTAGGATCCGCTTGACAACCATATTAAACATGTGTGCCATGCAGGGCACATGGCTCTGCCCTCCTTGACACAGCGCTGATACCATGTTCTTCTCGTTGTCGCTCACCATGGTTCTGATTTTGAGTTGTCACGGAGAAAGCCAGGATTTAATTTCTTAATAAATAACACAGAGCCATTCCCCCCCTGTGTGACTCCGTTTGCCCAGGTAAACATGGTGCAGAACAGCATGACAAAACCGTGCCCTGCACATGTGGTATGCTAAAGGGGCACTGTGAATTGTCCCTGCAGTGGAGGCTGAGGACACGGTGGAGGATGAGAAGGCAGAGACGGACATTGCTGCAGGACTAACAGAGTGAGAATGTGGAGGAGGAAGCGGCGTAACCTGGCCAAGTTGCTGGTATGGCTGTGCAGGAACCACATTTACCCAGTGGGCCGAAAAGGACATGTATTGTCCCTGACCGTAGTTACAGCTCCACACGTCAGCGCTGCCGTGCACTTTGGCAGACACTGACAGGCTTAACGAATGGACCACCTTCTGTTCTACATGTGTGTGCAAGGGTGATACTGCCTTTTTTGCAAAGAAATGACGGCTTGGGACTCTCCACCTTGGCTTGGCACAAGGCATCAGTTCTCTGAAAGGTGCAGAGTCCACCACTTGGAAAGGGAGGGACTGCAGCACCAGCAACTTGGACAGGAGCCCATTCAGCTTCTGCGCCGTTGGATGAGTGGACGCATACTGTTGTCTCTTGCAATCGCTTCGGTGATAGATTGCTGATGGAATGACTGACGAGGAGAAGAAGGAGGAGGAGCAGAAGCATCATGACCAGCAGATGATGGGAAGGACAGACAGCTCTCTTCGGCTGAGGTGGTGGAGCCTTGACTGCCTGAAATCGGCTGCTTGCCACTGGGTGATGCAGCGGTTTTCTGCAGCAGGCTGGACCACCAGATTTGAGTCATGGTTCTCCCAGGCCACTTTATGGTGACGCTGCATATGGCAACGCAGGGCCGTGGTGCCAACATTGGCACCCTGGCCATGCTTTACCTCCTGCCCACAGATTTTACATATGGCCATGTTCACCTCCTCCGCGGCTTAATAAAAAACTGCCACACTGCTGAGTAGGTGATTTTACCTCCAACACTACGCACTGACTGACTGCTACCACAGCTGCCTCCGTGAACCTGTGCACCACTACTTCCCAGGCAGCTAGGCTCCTGCGAAGCGGATGGTCTACCTCTTTTGGCTCCCGATCTCGCACTGCTGCCACCCTGCTGACTCCCGGCCACGCTATCGACTTGATGGCTCCGCTGCTGTCTCACGGGCAAGCTGCCAACCTCTACTTCAGTTGATATTGAAGCCTCTACATCACCCTGCTCCCAAGTGCGATCAGCTACATTATCATCATCGAGTACTGTCTGCATGTCACTGATGTCCTCCTCAACCGTCTCTGGGTCAGGAGACTGACCGCTCACAACACAAGCTCCCACGCCACTTTCCTCATCACTACTTGCCCACCTAGTGGCGGAAGTGGCTGATGTCTCCTCCACATCTTGACTTGCCAGTAGCTGCTGACTGTCTTCTAGTTGCTCATCCTCACTGTATAGTGGAGCTGAGCCCACAGCATACAATAGTTCTCTGGATGAGGGAACAGAAAAGGACAGAGGCAGGTTGAGGACAGTTGAGAGCACAGGGCCTGCTCCCCGGACATTCCAACTAAGGGCTGTGTCTGACGAACCCACTGACTCTTGAGATCGAGTCAACCATCCAAGAACAGCTGGGTAGCTGGTCAAAACTCAACCGCTAGCTAACACTGGGGGCTCAGGCCTCTCGAAGTGACCCCTGCTGCCATGGCTTCTTACTCTGCTGTGACCCTTGCCTATGCCAGAAACATTTAGACCTCTGCCACTCCACTGTGCAGGGCCTGGCACTTCTCTGTCTGACATACTGTTAGATCAAATAAATAAATAAAAAGAAAACTAAAACACACCAAAAAAGTCTGTAATTTTCTCACTTCACCACACAACAGCTAATAAGCCCTTTTTCCCCACTATTACACACCACAAAAGGCTTTAGAGCATATAACTGCACCGCTGAACGGCAAATATATTTTTCTTTTGCCACTAATGCATGCCACAAAAGGCTTTAGAACATATAACTGCACCGCTGAACGGTAAATATATTTATCTTATGCCACTATTTCACACCACAAAAGGCTTTAGAACATACAACTGCACCGCTGAACGGCAAATATATTTTTCTGAGACGTAGGGCCTGCAATCCTGGACGTGGGTAGCACCTGTGCCATCCCAGGGTATGACTTACTCCCGGCCTCCACAACATTCACCCAGTGTGCTATTAGCGAAATGTAGTGTCCCTGGCCGCCAGCACTTGTTCATCTATCCGTGATTAAGTGGACCTTCCCAGTAACTGTGTTGGTTGGGGCACGGGTGATGTTCTGGGACACATACTGGTGTAAGGCGGGCACGGCATACCGTGAAAAATAGTGGCGGCGAGGGACTGCGTACCGAGTGGCGACTAATTTCGAACGTTGCGCATTTAGTGCTATGGCCTGTGGGTGGGTATTTGCGCTTGCATTCAAATTACTGTGTTATGGACATTTGGATGCTGAGCTGGGACAGGGAAGTGGATATTGTTGCTGATGGTTCATGCAAAAGTCCAGGTGCAGGGCGAAGGGCATCCAGGCCTGCGCCTTCGACAGGGGATTGGACAGCAGTGCGTAACACATGGGAAGAGAAGGCAGTGGTGTGACCTGCAGACACAGATTGTGGACCCAGGCGTTCAGCCCATTTGTTAGGGTGCTTGGATGCCATGTGGCGGATCATGCAGGTGGTGGTGAGGTTGCTAGTGTTAACGCCCCGGCTCATTTTGGTACGGCACAGGTTGCAAACTACCACTCTTTTGTCTTCTGCACTTTCATCAAAAAAGCTCTGTACTGCGGAACACCTACTCCTTGGCAAGGTAGATTTACGCATAGGGGTGCTTTGTGTAATGGTTGCGGGCCTGTTTAGTGTGGGCCAACTTCTCTATTTTGCAACCCCACTGCCTCTTTCAGCCTGTTGCGGTGCAGTGGATCCCTCCCCCTCTGTACTGCTGTCCTTGCTCGGCTTTTCACCTTCCCATGTTGGGTCAGTGACCTCATCGTCAACCACCTCTTCTTCCACTTCCTCACTCTGCTCATCCTCCTGACTTGACCAAACCACAACCTCAGTGATTGACAACTGTGTCTCATCATCATCCATCTCATGAACGAATGATTGCCGTTCACCACCGTCATCTTCTTGAGACTGTGAAGGCTCAAGAGGTTGGGAATCAGGGCACAATATCTCAGGTTCCTCTTCAAGCATGCTGGGCGCTAGGGCCAAATGTAATAGTGGCACTGGAAAGAGCTCCTGGGGATATCAGAGTGTGGGATCACTCATTTGGAAAGCCTCTCCATAGTGGGAGGAAGGATGATCAGAGTTAGGATTCGGTTGACCAGACTCTTGGCTACAGAGACTGGACTTGGTGGAAGAGAGGGTGGTGCTTAATCGACTGGAAGCATTATTTTCAGCAATCCAACCGGCCAACTGTTTGCACTGGTCCGACTTGGACAGTGTTTTCCTGCGCTGCCCAGTTAAGTTGGACATGAAGCTAGGTACGGTGGATTATATATTTTTTTATGTTGCACTGGCAGCAGGCACAGTTTCATTGTACCCAGGGCCATGGCCTCTGCGTGCACCATAAGCATCAAACCCACTTCCCAGTCCCTTAGTGCTCGCCTTCTTCATATTAAAGGTTTTGTCACTAGATGTGGCGGATTTTTTTTTACTGTATGCTAAAGACACCGTTTTCGGATGCAGGACGATACATGTCACAGAACACCACAGAATATGGACACTATTTTAGGCCCAGATTATTGGAATCTGCAGTACAGAGACTGTTTTCTGATCACACAATTCACGGATTACACTGTTGACAGCAAAAATGCGGATAGATTATGTGGAAAAAATTGTGTTTTCTGCATTATAATTTTTTCCCTATATCTGGGCCTGACAACCACACAAGGTATTGAAGCGCAGATCACACAATTCACGGATTACACCATTGACAGCAAACATGTGGATAGATTATGAGAATAAAAATTATTGGTTTCACTAATATTCTTCCTATCTCTGCCCCTGACACACAGAAGGTACTGCTGCACAGATGTCACAAGTCACTGCAGACACCTTCTATATAGCAAAAGAATCGCTAGTTCGCAAAGTATTAAAAAAATAATAATCAAGTACTACTTTGCACAATTAAATTGCTGCCACCACACACAATAGTCCTTAAAAGGACTTTTGGGTCTTTGAAACATTATTAACTGGAATATATTGCGATCACAATCTCCCTACACTATCTGTCCCTTCCTAAGCACAGCTCTGACTTGCAATGAGCCGAACCCACGTCATCGGGTGCTAAATAGCACCCGATGACGCGTTCCGGCCAGCTAATCACTGTAATGCCAGTAGCCAACATGGCTACTGGCATTGCAGTGATGTCAGTACTTACCTGCACATATATTGGCTGCTTAGCAGCTGCGAAACATGCAGGGAGGAGACTCGAGCATGGCACTCAAGCACATGTGGTACTCGGCCGAGCATGCTCGCTCATCACTACTTTAGAACATATATAACTACACCGCTGAACGGCAAATATATTTTTCTTTTCCCACTTGTACATACCACAAAAGGCTATGTTAAAGAAATATCCAGCTTTTCTATAACTTCCATTTCATAAATAACTTTTATGTTTAAATTTCTGTGTGCCTATAAGAAGATTAAGATGGCGATGACACAAGTTAAAACTAAAGAAGTTTGCAAATGTGTGTTGAGATAAGATAAGCTATGTATGTGCTAAACAAGCAGTGTGCATTTCTTGCTAAAAAGCATAAGTCTCAGCAATTAAGCCTTTAGTAGATTATTTGTGTACCAATCAGAGGTCATTGTTGGAATATTTGTAAACCAATTATGTCAATTATGTCAAGAGGTTACACCCTTGGAATTGGTATAAATAAAGGGCCTAGGACACTCCCAATTTGGGATCCTGGCAGAATTTTAACCTGTGTGCTGACTTCTATCATTTTCCTTCGTCGACGTCATTCACCTTGAACACATGGCTCGATCCTCACGTGACTGACCCTAGATCTGCCACAACATTTTCTGGTGGAGAATGCATGCATCAGAACAACGCTCCTAGCTGCAGACCCCAATACAGAGACCATGACCCAGGAAGACCACGGTAAGTAACACATTGTGTTACTGCCTGTCTTCTGAGCTCTGATCTCTGTTCTGCAGTGTGGTGTGTGAATGTGGTGCCTGCACTGTGTTCTTGGTGAATGTTTGCTTAATTCCCCTATATGTGCAAACTGTCTCTAGGCGTATGAATGCACGAATGTGTGAGTGGCTGAGATAAGATGAATCTAGGAAGGGTCTGACTGTGCTTCCCCTGAGCCAAGCTGAGAGTCTGGAGCTCGATGACCGGCTTGTCCGGTCTCTGGAGGCCTCTGGTTCTGGTGGAGAAAAGGTTCACAGACCTATCCTATAGGAGGCTGTAAGAAGTGGCAGTGTATAAAGCTGTCCAGTAAGATTGTATAGGTGCCCTTGAGTTCCTTGTTGGTACCTGGAAAGGCGCCAGAGGTCAGGGGTTGTTTCGATGTTATGTCATGTTGTGAGATCTCACATGTACTAAGTGCCTGCTGATATTGTATGAGGAAGAATTACTGCATTACTGCTAACTCCTGTGCTGCATATTGCATACATGCGTGGATATTATGATACCAGTTTGAATTAGCTGGTTGTAGTTATAATAATTTGCATAGCAGTGTTTGTGTGCTTCCTGTGCCATAGAAAGAACATAGAGGGGTTTAAGGGGTTTCCTGCACGTAAACCCAGAGAGTATATGTGATTTACTGTGTGTATGGGCAAGACTATACTGTAGTGTTGCCACCAGTGGATAGTGCTGCCTTGGAAGTGTGTCCACAGCACCACTGGTAGTGCTGCCTCAGAAGTGTGTCCACAGCACTGGTATGTGAGTACCTGAATAAGTGAATTACAAGGAGCCACCCACGGGATGGGGGCTACATAGAGTCAGGACCAAACGGCTGCTTGAGGGCGCAGAGAAGGGGGAGTCGGCACCAGGGCGGAATTTTTGATATTCTTTGATATTTTTTTAAATACATAACTTGCAGACTTGCCCCGCTGGGCGGCAGGCAGTAGCAACTGGTGTAGACTGGGGAGCAAAGGTCTGGAGACTGGAGGCAAAGCTGCTATTGGTGAGTAACTGTGTGGACAAATGTCTCTGAGTAGTCTGTCTGTGCGGCCCGCAGGGAGAAATGTATGTGGCATGGGGGGGGGGGTGAAATGGACAGGATGGAGGGAGAGAGAAATGTGACAACATGGATGGAGGGAGAGAAATGTGACAACATAGAGGGAGGGGGGAAATATGGCAACATGGATGGAAGGGGAGAAATGTGACAACATGGATGGAGGGGGGAGAAATGTGACAACATGGATGGAGGGGGGAATGTGACAACATGGATGGAGGGGGAGAAATATGACAACATGGATGGAGGGGGGGAGAAATGTGACAACATGGATGGAGGGGGAGAAATGTGACAACATGGATGGAGGGGGAGAAATGTGAGGGCTGATGTGACATAGGTGATTTGACATGAGGGGGAGAAATGTGACATGGAGGGGGAGAAATGTGACATGCTGGGGAGAAATGTGACATGGAGGGCTGATGTGACATAGGTGATTTGACATGGAGGGAGAGAAATGTGGCAACATGGATGGAGGGGGAGAAATGTGACAACATGGATGGAGGGGGAGAAATGTGACAATATGGATGGAGGGGGACAAATGTGACAATATGGATGGAGGGGGCAGAAATGTGGCAACATGGATGGAGGGGGCAGAAATGTGAGGGCTGATGTGACATAGGTGATTTCACATGGAGGGGAAGAAATGTGATATGAAGGGGAGGAATTTGACATGGAGGGGGAGAAATATGACATGGAGCGGGAGAAATGTGACACGGAGGGCTGATGTGACATAGGTGATTTGACATGGAGGGGGAGAAATGTGACATGGAGGGGGAGAAATGTGACATGGAGGGCTGATGTGACATAGGTGATTTGACATTGAGGGGGTGAAATGTGACATGGAGGGGGAGAAATGTTACATGGAGGGCTTGAGAGGGAGAAATGTGACATGGGGGGGCTGATGGCTGACATGGGGGCATGATGGCTGACATGGGGGCATAATGGCTGACATGGGGAGCTGATGACTGACATGGGGGGCTGACCTGAGGTGTTTCTTATTATTCTCCTCTAAAACCTAGTTGCGCCTTATGGGCCGATGTGTCTTATATGGTGAAAAATACGGTCCCCAAACCAGCGGATGTCTGAAGCAGATCGAAGATACCAGGACCACACAGAGGAGAAGCCAGCTGCTGCAGACGGGACCAGGTACAGGCGAGCTGCAAGGTGGGTGGGGGGGGGGGGGGCGCCAAAATGTAGCTTTGCTTGTGTTGGCAAAAATCCTTGCACCGGCCCTGCACAGAGTAAGTGTTCCTCTGAGAAGGAAGCAGAGAAATGGGTCTCTGCAATTGAAATTATGCAATTTGTAAAGGGCACTGAAGCAACCAAAGACTGTATACAAATGTTAAAGAAATTAGGAGCAGGTGTAAATGGAACATTTAATGAATCAGTATGGCAGAATTTTCTTACTTATTTTAACGGGTGGTTGGAGGACCATAAAAAATATGACCAGGCTACAATGTGGTATGATGTAGCCCAGGAAATGACTATGACTGCCCATAAGGCAAAAGACACTGACAAAGGGACCGTGTTTGAAATATGGGATGTGATTAAATTGCCAACAAAAGAATTAACCATCCCTCATGAAGTACGATCTTTTAGCCCCCATAACCCACAAAAATCTCTCTCTCCAACAGCACCACCTCCATATAATGGCCCGGAGGGGTGGACATGTCCTAAGTGTGGACAACAAAACCCAGACTCAAGAGAGAAATTCTTAGCCTGTGGGGGGCCCAAGCCACACACTTGTGTGGGCTTATACCCACTGGTTAATAAGACCCCCCCACACAGTTAAAGCTGGGCAAGTGGAAACACATGATTATAATGTTTATAGGCCATGTACCCCTAGTGAGTTGCTGGCCATGTGTAACACTTTGCCAGACCCCGTACTGTCCCCAGTATTTTCCTTTGTAAATTGGAAAGTATCCATGCCACATATAAAGCCACTTGGGTGGATCTGGAGAGTCTTATAGAGACCAAAGGAGGGAAGGTACTTAAGAATCAAATGCTGGCAAAGGCCCCTGGTATTGTCCCCATAGATGAAGTCACAGTCCAGTCGGGCCAAGAGTTTATTATGGCCCTCAAACCCTGGGTGAAAAGCAACAGGACAATCCGACTGATATCTTTATGACTCAAACACAAGACTCTAAGCCAACTGTAGGTGACCACACCACAGCTTTAGAACAGCTCTGGCTTAAATATGGGTATGAGACAGGAGACAGTAATGACATGAGACTACTAAAACATACATTAATGTCTAGATTAAAAGCACCCATACAGGATGCTGTAAAAAGGCTCACCCTGATTGGCGGACCTGCCAGTTCCCTGACCTAGTGGCCATAGCAAAGAGAGATAGACTTATAAAATAAAAAGAAGCCAATAATGGCTAACCAACCCTTCAAACCAAAGGGTAGGTTCCAGAAAAAGGTATGTAACTGGAACCAAGTAACATTTTAAAATTGTGGGGGAAAAGGGGCATTGCTCAGTCAACTTCCCAGACCTCTCAATGAAGTGGCCGCAGTCCTGTGAGTTCCCTCAACATTAACTATCCCCTTGACACATCCCCAGGTCCACAGCTAATCATCGCATCCACATGTGATGACACAGGGAATTCAATTGACTTTTTGGTAGACACAGGAGCAGCCCATACCATAATACAAGAAAAATATGTGCCTGAGGAGCTTATCTTCTCAGATTACATCTATTGTCAAGGGGCTGAAGTAACGTCTGTTAAGTCCCACTAACAAAGCCTGTTAAACTTAGCATTCATGATGCTTTATCTATTGTCATGCGTGTGTCAGTAAGCTCAGATAGTCCATACAATTTACTCGGGACTGACGTGCTTAGTGCCATCAAAGCATATGTAGATTTCTCTTCAGGAAAAACCCAAATCACGGCCCCTGTGCCTAAAGAGACTTTGCGTGCACTTATGTCCTTAATGACACTTAGTGCCTCCTCTACCTCTAAATTTACACCCCCAGACTGGCTGTCCGAAGACCTATCACATTTGTGGGCAACTTCTAAGACAGACATTGGTAGACTGCCAGTAACTCTGATAGTTGTGCAACTGAAACCTGTCACTAAGACGCCATGTGTACGTCAGTACCCACTAAATTCTTCACAGGAAGATGCTATTGCAAATAATCTCAAAGATCTGTTGGGAAAGGGTTAATAATCCCTTTAAAAAGCCCCTTCAATACGCCCCTATTTACTGTGATGAAGAGACAGACTATGAAGGGTCAGCCTCCAGTCTATCGTATGGTACATGAGTAATAAGCCCTTTTTTCCCCATTATTGCATGACAAGGGCTTTAGAACATATAACTAGAGATGTCCCGAACTATTCGCCGGTGAACAGTTCCCGGCGAATATCGCATGTTTGCGTTCGCCGCGGCGGGCGAACATATGCGATGTTCGGTCTGCCTCCTATACGTCATCATTGAGCAAACTTTGACCCTGTACCTCACAGTCAGCAGACACATTCCAGCCAATCAGCATATCCTCCCTCCAAGACCCTCCCACCTCCTATCAAAAAGCAAGGACAGCATCCATCTTAGATTAATTCTGAAGCTGCAGTGTCACAAAGTTGTAATCGCAATGCGATTACAGGTTATAATAATCGCATTGCGATTACAACTTAGAGCTGGGTTCCTAAGGGTTATATTGATAGAATATAACGAAGATTGATATAGTATATATAGTGCAATATTTGTTGTCAATTCTAGCAATACAACCATTAGGAACTCAGATCTAAGTTGCAATCGCAATGCGAATAATGCAGGTTATATTAATCGCATTGCGAATTCAACTTAGAGCTAAGTTCCTAATGGTTGTATAGCTAGAATTGATGAATATAACGAATATAGCACTATATTCTCAATCTTCGTTATATTCTAGCAATACAACCATTAGGAACCCAGCAGCTCTAAGTTGTATTCGCGTACGAATGAAACTTAAAGTTGTATTAACGAAGTTAACGAATATGGAATATAACAGTGCTAAGTTGAAATCGCAATGCAATTAATTCAAGTTCTATAAATCGCAGTGCGATTTCAACTTAGAACTTCTGCCGAGTTCCATGCTTATGGAGCGTCCCCATCACCATGGGAACGGCTCCATGCTAGAATGTACTGTTGGATTTGAGAAAGTTGAAATTGCAATGCGGTTAATTCAAGTTCTATAAATTGCATTGCGATTTGAACTTAGAACTTCTGCCGACTTCCGTGCTCATGGAGCGTCCCCATCACCATGGGAACGACTCCATGCTAGAATGTACTGTTGGATTTGAGAAAGTTGAAATCGCAATGCGATTAATTCAAGTTCTATAAATCGCATTGCGATTTCAACTTACCACACTCTGCGTCAACTATGTATTTTTCCATGGGAGTTTTGCCATGGATCCCCCTCTGGCATGCACAGTCCAGGTGTTAGTCCCCTTGAAACAACTTTTCCATCACTATTGTGGCCACAAAGAGTCCCTGTGGGTTTTCAAATTCGCCTTCCTATTGAAGTCTATTGCGGTTCGCCCGGTTCGCACGTTCGCAAACATTTGCGGAAATTCGCGTTCGCGAACGGAAAATGTTATGTTCGCGACATCTCTACATATAACTGCACCCCTGAACGGCAAATATATTTTTCTTTTGCCACTAATACATGCCACAAAAGGCTTTATAACATATGTGGGGAACCGTACTCACTTGATCATTGTACAGAGGCAGGGACACCAAAACGTTCAACAAAAAGTCCTCTTTATTTAGGCTCTTCATCAAAAGTACAGTCAGTACATTTGGATCGCAGCTGAGTCAAACAGTTGTAGCACACTCTGACAGTGTCACTTCACACTGTGTGCCTTTCCTCCAGACTGAGAGACACCTAAGATCCAGCAGCAGGATTAAATAGGATCCCTGGACATGATCACACCTCAAGTCCCGGACTGGAACCTGGGGGACAGGCACCCACCCAACACATTGCCTGTTCCCAGTAAAAGCCCGCCCTGAACTAGCTGAACCAGCTATACTATCTATTTTCTGTGTCCACCAGCTAACTTAGTTGAAACCTAGACTAGGGCTTTTGCTCCACCAAGGCTGGGCACCTTGGTGGCACATTCCTGATAAGCAAGCCACTTTAGAATGCTTCCTGCAACATTCTGGGTGACACATATCTCCCCTCATAGATGACTCCTGTCGCCGCCTCACATATCCTCCACCTTGTTCAAACCTGTGGGGGTGAATACATGCCATACAGTGGACTCTCGACAGGGCGTTTGCATTCCCTTGCAGCGTCCCCGACCTGTGTTCCACTGTAAACTTAAAATTTTGCATGGAGAGGAACCATCTGGTGACCCGAGCATTCCTCTCCTTCGCCTGACTCATCCAGAGTGATCGGTCACCAGGCGGAACCTCCTTCCCAGCAGATAATAGTATAGCGATTCAAGTGCCCATTTGATGGCGAGACACTCTCTCTCCACTACACTATACCTAGATTTGGCTGGCGTTCGTTTGCGGCTCAGGAAACTAACGGGATGCTCCTCCCCGTTAACCTCTTGAGACAGTACAGCACCTAGACCTGCTTCAGAGGCGTCTGTCTTTACAATAAACTCTTTATTGAAGTTGGGTGTAACTAGGACCGAGGTCCCACACAACACCGACTTCAGTGACCTGAAGGCCTCCTCTGCCTGAACACTCCAGCAGACCATCACAGACTTCCGTCCTTTCAGGAGGTCCGTTACCGGAGAAGACAACGTGGCAAAATTGGGAAAAAACCTCTGGTAATATCCCACTAACCCTAAAAAAGCTTTTACCTGCCTCGTCGTAAGGGGTCTGGGCCAGTTCTGTATGGCTTCTATTTTATTTACCTGGGGTTTAATGAGTACCGAGCTTCTTCCAACCCTATTGTACATTTCTTCGGGTTGGCGGTCAACCCCGTTTTCCGGAGAGAGTCTACCACTGCCTGCACCTTGGGTAAGTGACTCTCCCAGTCCGTGCTAAACACTACAATATCATCGAGATAGGCCGGAGCATACTGACGATTGAGCCGGAGGATGATATCCATTAACCGTTGGAAGGTGGACGGAGCGCCATGTAAGCCAAAGGGCAACACTTTATACTGAAACAGCCCTTCGGGGGTGACAAAGGCAGTTTTCTCCTTTGCAGCCTCCGTTAAGGGCACCTGCCAGTACCCGTTTGTGAGGTCCAAGACCGAAAAGTCAAACTTTGATACTTCATTGAGCTTCCGGAAGTCTTTACAGAATCGTAACGTTCCGTCTGGTTTTAGTATAAGGACTACTGGACTAGCCCACTCACTCTGAGACTCTTCAATGACCCGTAGTCACAACATCGACTTCACTTCCTCAGAGATGGCTTGTCGACGAGCATCAGGCACCCTATATGGCTTTAAGCGAACTTTAACCTGGGGCTCGGTGACAATGTCATGTCGGACTATGGAGGTGAGTCCAGGAAGTTCGGAGAATACATCCCTATTCCGACTCACAAACTTTCTGACCTCCTGAACCTGTTTAGTAGACGGGCCATATGCTATCTTCACCGCAGAGGAGGCTTTCTCTGGGAATACTGGTGGCACCAGAGCCTTCCCCGCAGTCAAGAAAGAGAGTGGGCAGTCCCCAAACATACTCTCCCTATCTCTCCAGGGCTTTAGTAAAGTAACATGGTATACCTGCTCTGGCTTTCGCCGACCCGGCTGGTATACCTTGTAGTTCACTGGTCCTACTTTCTCCATCACTTCGTAGGGTCCCTGTTACCTAGCAAGGAATTTACTGTCGACCGTGGGCACAAGTACCAGTACTCGGTTTCTCAGGTTAAAAGTCCTTACCTGGGCGGCCCGGTTGTATACCTGGCTCTGGGCCAGTTGTGCCGCCTCCATACGCTCCCGGACAATCGGCAGAACTGTCCCTATTCTTTTTTGCATTTTCTCTATGTGTTCGATAACATTCTTGTGTGGGGTGGGCTGTTGATCCCATGCTTCTTTAGCTATGCCAAGCAACCCCTGAGGATGTCTGCCGTACAATAGTTCAAAGGGCGAAAACCCAGTGGAGGCCTGGGGCACTTCTCGTACAGCGAATAATACATACGGCAGCAAAAGATCCCAGTCCTTCCCATCTTTGGACACGGCTCTCTTGAGCATGGTCTTTAAAGTTTTGTTAAACCTTTCCACAAGTCCGTCTGTTTGGGGATGGTAAACAGACATGTGTAAGTGTTTAACATTTAACAATCGGCAGCGCTCCTTCATGACCTTTGACATGAAGGGGCTCCCCTGGTCTGTCAAGATCTCCCTAGGTATCCCTACCCGAGAGAAAATGCCCATTAATTCTTTGGCTATAAGCTTAGCAGATGAATGGCGCAGTGGAATTGCCTCAGGATATCTGGTAGCGTAATCTAAGACCACAAAGATATGCTGGTGACCTCTGGCCGACTTATTTATGAGGCCTACCAGATCCATGGCTATCCTTTCAAATGGTACCTCTATTATTTGCATAGGTACGAATGGGCTACGGTAATGGGGCTGGGGGCTGGTTAACTGACACAAAGGACAGGACTGACAGAACCTCCTAATCTCCTCATATATCCCGGGCCAAAAAAAACGCTGCAATATTCGCTCTTGGGTCTTTTCCACCCCGAGATGACCTCCCATTACATGCGTGTGGGACAAGTCTAACACCATCCTGCGGAAAGGCTGGGGTACCACCAGCTGCTCTATTACCTCTTGTTGCACCTTGTCCACCCTGTACAATAGGTCTTGGTTAAAAGCCAGGTGGGGAAACACAGATTCTGCTCCTGGGTGCTAAGCCATGCCATTGATTACGGGGACCCCTTCTCTCGCCCGCATCAATGTAGGATCCCGAAGCTGGGCTGTCCTGAACATTTCTCGGGACACCTCAAGGTCCGGGATGGATGGAGTCTCTACTGTCTCACCAGCCAACACCTCTGGGGAAACCTATTGGGATTACACTCTATATCTGTGGTAGTGACCCCTATGGCTGGTATTCCAGCATCGGGGTCGTCGGGTTCAGGGCCCGGACAGTTTTTTCCCCTAAAAGAATGCGTACTGTTCTTCCAAAGTATCCAGAACATGGGTAAGTCTCTTCTCAAAATGGCGTCGCCCCACCCCGACAACATGTTGTACTTCCATACCTAACGCGGACAGGATAACCCTTGTTGTGGGATACTCCCGGAGGTCTCCATGGATACAGACAATGGCTATTTTCAGATTTCCTGGTATTTCTTCTGAAATCAGTGACTTATGCACAAGGGTTACCAGGCTCCCAGAATCCAGCAGTGCCTTGACCGGGTACCCATTAACAGAGACCTGGCACAAGGGAGGCGTGTCAGCGGCCTGCAGGGGGGTCAGAAATACACATAGGCCGTGCACAGAA
Organism: Bufo gargarizans; assembly: GCF_014858855.1. NCBI lineage: Eukaryota > Metazoa > Chordata > Amphibia > Anura > Bufonidae > Bufo > Bufo gargarizans. Next base: position 139,182,689 of record NC_058084.1, read on the forward strand.
TGAGAACCGGTGAGCGAACCCCCAGTCCATGGGTTCAGAAGTCATAGGGCAGTAAGCCGCAATATGCCCTGGGCCTTGACAGCGCCAGCAACGAATCACTGTGGCCTCGCGGGTCCCCTGGGCTCGCATCTCAAGAGTTTTGGTAGCGTTCCCCTCCATAAAAGGTCGGAACATTGCTCCAGGCTCCCTAGGCTGGGAGGTGGGCTTGCGTGTCTCTCTCAACTGAGCAGAGTCCCGCATCAAGTCCTGGGTCGCCATATACCGCTCAACCAGGTTAACCAACTGATCAAGGTTGCCTGGGTCTCCTTGGCCCACCCAGTGCTGTATGGGCCTCGGCAGCGTGTGCACAAAACGGTCCACTACCACCCGCTCAATCATTTGTGAGGGACTCAACGTCTCTGGCTTGAGACACTTCTTCACCAGGTGCAGCAAGTCATATGCCTGAGACCTGGCTGGCCAGGTCTCTGAAAACGCCCAATGGTACACCCTTTGTGCACGCACATACGTGTTAACCCCCATCCGAGCCAAGACCTCACCCTTAAGTTTCTCATAGTCCTGGTCATCCTCACGACTGAGGTCAAAATAGGCTTTCTGGGCATCTACTACCAGGAATGGTGCCACCACCCCAGCCCACTGTTCAGATGGCAGGTTTTCCCGCTCCACCTTCTTTTCAAATAGCGTGAGGAATGCCTCCCCATCGTCCTCAAGACTCATTTTCCTCAGCACTGACTGGACTTTATCGCAGCAGATGGAAATGGGGCCACTGCAGATGGGGTTCCTTGCTGGGATGCTCGTAGGGTCTCTTGCATTGCTGCCATCTGTTGAATCAACAGGCTGTTTGTCTGTTGTTGCTGGGCGTTCGCTACTTGCTGTTGTGCATTGCACTCGGCGTGTAGGGCATTAGCCGGACCAGCTGCTGTAGTATTGCCTCCATTTGATCCGCTGTCTTATGGCAAAACTTAGCTGGCTTTATGAAGGACATGCACAATAGTTTTTGCCTCACTGGTCACTTGCCACATCCTCCACCACTTGTGGGGAACCGTACTCACTTGACCAGTGTACAGTCGTGGCCAAAAGTTTAGAGAATTACATATATATTGGAAATTGGAAAAGTTGCTGCTTAAGTTTTTATAATAGCAATTTGCATATACTCCAGAATGTTATGAAGAATGATCAGATGAATTGCATAGTCCTTCTTTGCCATGAAAATTAACTTAATCCCCAAAAAAACTTTCCACTGCATTTTCTTGCTGTCATTAAAGGACCTGCTTAGATCATTTTAGTAATCGTCTTGTTAACTAAGGTGAGAATGTTGACAAGCACAAGGCTGGAGATCATTATGTCAGGCTGATTGCGTTAAAATGGCAGACTTGACCTGTTAAAAGGAGGGTGATGCTTGAAATCATTGTTCTTCCATTGTTAACCATGGTGACCTGCAAAGAAACGCGTGCAGCCATCATTGCGTTGCATACAAATGGCTTCACAGGCGAGGATATTGTGGCTACTAAGATTGCCCCTCAATCAACAATTTATAGGATCCTCAAGAACTTCAAGGAAACAGGTTCAATTCTTGTTTGGGGCATCAGGAAAAAGGCTTGTCCGGAGAAGAAAAGGTGAGCGCTACCATCAGTCCTGTGTCATGCCAACAGTAAAGCATCCGGAGACCATTCATGTGTGGGGTTGCTTCTCATCCAAGGGAGTGGGCTCACTCACAATTTTTCCCCAAAACACAGCCATGAATAAAGAATGGTACCAAAACACACTCCAACATAAACTCCTTCAAACAATCCAACAACAGTTTGGTGAAGAACAATGCATTTTCCAGCACGATGGAGCACCGTGCCATAAGGAAAAAGTGACGTTGACATTTTGGGTCCATGGCCTGGAAACTACCCAGATCTTAATCCCATTGAGAACTTGTGGTCAATCCTCAAGAGTCGGGTGGACAAACAAAAACCCACTAATTCTGACAAACTCCAAGAAGTGATTATGAAAGAATGGGTTGCTATCAGTCAGGAATTGGCCCAGAAGTTGATTGAAAGCATGCCCAGTCGAATTGCAGAGGTCGGTCTGAGAAAAAGAAGGGCCAACACCTCAAAAACTGACTCTTTGCATAAATGTCATGTAATTGTCGATAAAAGCCTTTGAAACGTATGAAGTGCATGTAATTATATTTCGCTACATCACAGAAACAACTGAAACAAAGATCTAAAAGCAGTTTAGCAGCAAACTTTGTAAAAAACTAATATTTGTGTCATTCTCAAAACTTTTGGCCACGACTGTACAGAGGCAGGGACACTAAAACGTTCAACAAAAAGTCCTCTTTATTTAGGCTCTTCATCAAAAGTACAGCCAGTACATTTGGATCGCAGCCGGGTCAAACAGTTGTAGCACACTCTCACAGTGTTACTTCACACTGTGTGCCTTTCCTCCAGACTGAGACACACCTAAGATCCAGCAGCAGGATTAAATAGGATCCCTGTACATGAGCATGCCTCAAGTCCCGGACTGGAACATGGGGAACAGGCACCCACCCAACATATTACCTGTTCCCAGTAAAAGCCTGCCCTGAAGTAGCTGAACCAGCTACACTATCTATTTTCTGTGTCCACCAGCTAACTTAGTGGACACCTACACTAGGGCTTTTACTCCACCAAGGCTGGGCACCTTGGTGTCACATTCCTGATAAGCAAGCCGCTTTAGAATGCTTCCTGCAACATTCTGGGTGACACATATCTCCCCTCATAGATGACTCCTGTCATCGTCTCACACATACAACTGCACCACTGAATGGCAAATATATTTTTCTTTCGCCACTATTACACAACACAAAAGGCTTTAGAACATATAACTGCACCGCTGAACGACAAATATATATATTTTTTTCCACTAATACACGCCACAAAAGGCTTTAGAACATATAACTGCACCACACAAGGGCAAATAAGTTATATAAATATTTCCTTGTAATAATACTTATTAATGGCTGTATCAAACAACACTTGCACCCCAATAAGAACGGTTTGATGGAATTACAGAGTTGTATAATGGCAATTTGGGTGCCCAGTCAGTGCAGCTGTCAGCCCAGTTGTCTGTGCTGGTGTTGCTACCCCTAACCATGGGCAAGGGCGCCGGGCTCGCTCTTTCTCTGCCGCCATGCTGACATGCGCGGGCAGCAGATAGCTAAACTATGGTATCTGTGTTCCATGCTAGTGTTTCCTTCCTGCTGGAGACTTATACTGGTGTTTGAGCCTCTGTCTCACCAGCCTATGGCTGGATGGCAGGAGGTACGTGTATTTAAAGGCTCTTCCTACCACAGGAAGATGCTGTCACGGACGGTGTGCAGAAAACAAGACAAAGCAACATGCATATATGACTCACTGGATCCAAAGCTAAGGAACCAAAAGGGAGACCCCTGTAACAAGACCCGGCACTTTCCCTGGCTGCTCAGCCTATGCAAAGATCCCAAAGGTGGATGGTTGCATATCCACGTACCTCGACTATATAACCCCTGAACACCCTACAATAGTGAGGGGACACAACCACCGGCTCCCTACACCAGACACGGAGGGAGTCAGGGTCACCTGGGATCCAGCAAACAGAAAATAACAGATAAATGTACAGCACTTACCTTTGTAGCAGACTGGGAAACAGGATCAGCATGCACACACACTCCAGGAAGAAGTATAAGCCGCCCAGTAATGCATTATGGGGCGGAATTTAAAGGGATGCAATCAGTCCATCTACAAGACAGCTGAGAGAGGCTAACGAGATGAGGAACTGAACATCACAACAAATAAAACTCAAGAAGGAGGTTCTGAAAGGCTTCTGTCAGAGCTTCTCAGCTGTCTGGTTGTGACAGTACCCCTCCCTCTACGAGTGGACTCCGGACACTCAGAGCCCACCTTCTCAGGATGGGACCTATGGAAAGCCCTGATGAGACGAGAGGCCTTAATGTCCGTCACTGGAACCCACATCCTCGCCTCAGGACCATAACCCTCCCAATGAACAAGGTACTGGTGAGAACCGCAGACAAGCCGAGAATCCACAATCCTAGAGACCTGAAATTCAAGATTCCCATCAACCATAATCGGAGGAGGAGGCAAAGGCGAGGGTACAATGGGTTGAACATAAGGTTTCAATAAGGACTTATGAAAAACATTATGGATCTTCCAAGTCTGAGGAAGATCAAGACAGTAGGCAACAGGATTGATGACAGACAGGATTTTGTAAGGCCCAATAAACCTAGGACCCAACTTCCAGGAGGGGACCTTCAATTTGATATTCTTGGTAGACAACCACACCAGATCACCAACATTCAGGTCCGGACCAAGCACACGTCTCTTATCTGCCACACGCTTATATCTCTCACTCATGCTCTTTAGATTATCCTGAATCTTTTGCCAAATAGATGACAAAGACGAGGAGAATCTGTCCTCATCAGGTAAACCAGAAGACCCCTCTCCCGAGAAAGTCCCAAACTGCGGATGAAACCCATATGCACCAAAAATGGTGACTTATCAGAGGACTCCTGACAACGGTTATTTAAAGCAAACTCAGCAAGGGACAAAAAAGAACACCAATCCTCCTGACTCTCCGCCACAAAACAGCGCAGATATGTCTCCAGATTCTGATTGACGTGCTCCGTCTGGCCATTCGACTGCGGGTGGAAAGCAGAAGAGAATGACAACCGAACCCCCAAGCGAGAACAGAAAGCCTTCCAGAATCTGGAAACAAACTGCGTGCCCCTATCAGAGACTATGTCTGAAGGAATACCGTGCAATTTGACAATGTGATCAATAAATGCCTGCGCCAGCGTCTTAGCATTGGGCAAACCAGGAAAAGGGATGAAATGCACCATTTTGCTAAAACGGTCCACCACCACCAGAATCACAGTCTTCCCCGAGGAACGAGGCAGGTCCGTTATGAAGTCCATGGACAGATGTGTCCAAGGACGGGAAGGAATGGGTAAGGGAAGGAGAGGACCTGACGGCCGTGAATGAGGGACTTTGGCACTAGCGCAAGTCTCGCAGGCTGCCACAAAACCCTCAACCAACTTACGAAGCGCAGGCCACCAGAATCTCCGAGCGATGAGATCCAGTGTGGCTCTTGCCCCCGGGTGCCCAGCAAGGACTGTATCGTGGTGTTCCTTAAAAATCTTGTGTCTTAAAGCGAGAGGCACAAACAACCTCCCAGGAGGACAAAGATCAGGAGCCTCTGACTGGGCTGCCTGCACCTCTGCCTCCAATTCAGAAAAAAGAGCAGAGACCACCACACCTTCGGCCAAAATGGGACGCGGGTCTTCAAAATTCCCGCCTCCCGGAAAACAACGTGACAGGGCATCTGCCTTCCCATTCTTAACCCCAGGGCGGAACGTGACAACAAAACTAAATCTTGAAAAGAACAAAGACCATCTGGCCTGTCTCGGGTTCAGACGCTTGGCTGACTCCAAGTAGGCCAGATTTTTATGGTCAGTAAACACGGTAATAGGGTGTCTGGCTCCCTCTAGCCAATGGCGCCATTCCTCAAAAGCCAACTTGATGGCCAACAATTCCCTATCTCCCACATCGTAATTTCTCTCTGCGGAGGAGAGTTTTTTCGAGAAAAAGGCACACGGTCGCCATTTGGCAGGAGAGGAACCCTGAGACAAGACCGCACCCACACCCACCTCAGAAGCATCAACCTCAACTATGAAGGGTAAAGAAATATCAGGTTGCACCAAGATGGGAGCGGAAGCAAAACTCTCCTTGATATTAGAAAAAGCCTTACGCTCCTCTACCGACCAAGAAGAAAAATCTACCCCCTTTCTGGTCATATCAGTGAGTGGTTTAGCAATAGAGGAATAATTCAAAATAAACTTCCTGTAATAATTGGCAAAGCTCAAAAAACGCATCAGCGCCTTCTGATTCTCAGGAAGCTCCCACTCGAGCACAGCGCGGACCTTCTCGGGGTCCATGCGAAAACCAGAAGCGGAGAGAAGAAACCCCAGAAATTGAATTTCTGGAACCGCAAACACACATTTTTCCAGTTTCGCATATAATTTATTCTCCCGCAGAATGAGCAAGACCTGCCGTAAATGTTCCTTATGAGTCTTGAAATCAGGAGAAAAAATCAAAATGTCATCCAAATACACTAATACAAATTTTCCCATCAAATGATAAAAAATGCTGTTCACGAAATGCTGAAAAACGGCTGGGGCATTCATCAAACCAATAGGCATAACCAAATTTTCAAAATGGCCCTCAGGGGTATTGAAGGCCGTCTTCCATTCGTCTCCTTCTCTGACCCTGACCAGGTTGTATGCCCCTCTTAGATCTAATTTGGAAAAGACTTTAGCCCCAACAACCTGGTTAAACAGGTCCGGGATCAGAGGAAGCGGATAAGGGTCACGAATAGTGATACTGTTCAGCTCCCTGAAATCCAGACAAGGTCTTAAAGAACCATCTTTTTTCTTAACAAAGAAAAAACCAGCGGCAACAGGTGACTTCGAGGGTCGTATGTGTCCCTTTCTCAGACTCTCAGAGATATAAGCACGCATAGCGATCCTTTCAGGTTGGGAAAGATTGTATAAACGAGATTTAGGCAGCTTAGCGCCTGGGATGAGATTAGTAGGGCAATCGTACTCCCTGTGCGGGGGCAAATCCTGAACTCCACTCTCAGAGAAGACATCTGAAAATTCAGAGAGAAAAGATGGTACAGTCTTAGTAGCAACCTCAGAAACAGATGTCGTGAGGCAATTCTCTCTGCAAAAGTCACTCCAACCATTTATTTGCCTCGCTTGCCAATCAATGGTGGGATTATGTTTAGTGAGCCAGGGTAGCCCCAACACTAGAGGAGTAGGCAAACCGCTAAGGACGAAACATGACACATCCTCAACATGAGCATCACTCACAATTAAACGGATATTGTGAACTATGCCCTTTAATGATTTCTGAGAAAGTGGAGCGGAATCAATAGCAAAAACAGGACTATCCTTTCCCAAAGTGCACACCTGGAAACCATGAGTTATTGCAAATTGATTATCAATGAGATTGACCGCTGCTCCACTATCCACAAAAATCTCACAAAAAATGCTCTTGCTCTCTAGCGCCACCCTAGCAGGCAGGACAAAACAGGAACTACAAGCAAACGGAAAACCTTCAATTTCCGCCTCAACCCTGCCAATAGTAACAGACGGAACTTTTTTAAAAGATTTTTTCCTCTTTGTTTCTTTATTACTCCCAGAGAACTGCCTGAATCTCCTAGAGGGACAAACATTTGCCAAATGATTTATACCTCCACAACAAAAACAAACCCTCCCATGCTGGCGTTCTATTGTCAGAAGCAATCAACCCCAGCTGCATGGGCTCCTGCTCAGAAGGGGCTGACAGCGACTGAGACCCCTGCGCACAGAATGGGACCGCTGCACTGTCCTGGGACTGAGTATGACAGGAAGGAGAGATCTCTCCTCTCTCTCTAAGACGCCTGTCAATACGAACGGCCTGAGACATAGCAGAGTCCAAGGAAATAGGCCTTTCATGAAAGGCAAATGCATCTTTCAATCCCTCTGAAAGACCATGGCAAAATTGACTTCGGAGTGCAGCATCATTCCAACCAGTATCAGCTGCCCATCTCCGAAATTCTAAGCAGTATATCTCTCAGGATTGTTTACCCTGGCATAATAGACGTAGTCTAGACTCAGCCAGAGCAATACGATCCGGATCATCATATATCTGACCAAGGGCTAAAAAGAATTCATCCACTGAACGGAGGGGCCGTGCCCCCTCCGGCAGCGAAAAGGCCCAGGACTGAGTGTTACCCCTGAGCAGCGATATAATGATTCCCACCCTCCGTTCCTCATCACCAGAGGAATGGGGAAGAAGGCGAAAATGGAGTTTGCAAGCCTCTCTAAAACGCACAAAATTCTCACTACCCCCGGAAAACGTATCCGGGAGCGAGATCTTAGGCTCAGAACAAACTCCATGAACGCCAGCTGAACCGGTCACTTGAAGCTGAGAAAAAGTCCTGCGGAGATCAGCTACCTCCAATGAAAGACCCTGAAGGCGTTCAGCCAAAAGTGAAACCGGATCCATGCTTGAGACGGTTTTGGGCGGCTTATAATGTCACGGACGGTGTACAGAAAACAAGACAAAGCAACATGCATATATGACTCACTGGATCCAAAGCTAAGGAACCAAAAGGCAGACCCCTGCAACAAGACCTGGCACTTTCCCTGGCTGCTCAGCCCATGCAAAGATCCCAAAGGTGGATGGTTGCATATCCACGTACCTCGACTATATAACCCCTGAACACCCTACAATAGTGAGGGGACACGACCACCGGCTCCCTACACCAGACACGGAGGGAGTCAGGGTCATCTGGGATTCAGCAAACAGAAAATAACAGATAAATGTACAGCACTTAACTTTGTAGCAGACTGGGAAACAGGATCAGCAGGCACACACACTCCAGGAAGAAGTATAAGCCGCCCAGTAATGCATTATGGGGCGGAATTTAAAGGGATGCAATCAGTCCAACTACATGACAGCTGAGAGAGGCTAACGAGATGAGGAACTGAACATCACAACAAAGAAAACTCAAGGAGGAGGTTCTGAAAGGCTTCTGTCAGAGCTTCTCAGCTGTCTGGTTGTGACAGATGCCTCAGCAACTCATTGTCTCTAGCTTCAAGTGCAAAGGTGTTTCTCTTGTCTGCTTCACTGTGTACCGGACTCTGCTTCTTGAACTCCTGGACTTTGCCTGTTTGCCGCCTGCCTCTGACCTCGGATCTCGTTTTTTGGAATTTGTTTGCCGCCTACCTCTGACCTTGGATCTCGTTTATGGACTTTGTTCATTTGCCGCCTGCCTCTGACTTTGCTTACTGACCTTTCTTGATCGCTGCCTGTCCAGGCCCGGATCTTCCTAGCCACCCACATCCCCTCGGTGCTTGCACGGGTACTATGACCCCTGGTCAGCTGCCACTGACTCAGGGACTGCTCTGGAGTTGCACCTGGCAACTACCCAAACAGCTCAAGCCTATTCTCACCATAAGAGACTCTAGTGAAGACCAGGTAGTTGCTTAGTTACGCCCCTCCAGAGTACAGCCATTCAGTGGCGCAGCAAGGTATAATAAGATTGTTCCTATTACCCAGGTTGTAATCTCCCCTACTGAACCCTGTTAAACATAAAAGCTGCTCAATTATTCCTCCCTATCCTTTCCCTACACCTTGAATAATCTTTCCCTGCACTTGTAAATCTTTTTTTAGCACAATGAAGTTTTTTCCAGCACTGACCCTAGCTCCTGCTAACGGATCTCCCTGCACTAAGTACACTGGAAAATGGCAGATTCCAAGATGGCTGAGAGTATTTATAGGGCTGTGACATCAAAGGGCTGGCTGCTGATTGGCTGCATGCATGGCATTATGGGTGATCCCACCTTCCCAGAGTTTCTTACCGCCATTTTAGGAAAAAATACGATTCGTTACCACAAAGCGTGAGGAAATTCGGATTCAGTGCAAATCAAATTTTTCCTGAAATTCTGAATTAATTCCACTTCGTCAGCTTCGATTCGTTCATCTCTAATCATAATCCATTTTGACAATTTTACTTGTAAGCAAAGAAACAATTGTTACAGAAAAGTTTGCTTTACGATTTTAAATGAGCTACCTGTGTTGTGGATTCCAAGAAAAGTGTGTAGAGAAAGTGTGAGAGTATTTCAGCTGAACAGGTCAGTAAGCAAGCATTCACAGAATAGGTTACAAACAGGAGCAGAGTCACTCAAAATGTTTAGATTGCCTTGTGCACCCAAGTGCCTACAGTACGGTTGAGTGAATTGAAGTATCCAGAGTAGACTTTGATCTCAATTTCAGGGCAAATTCAATTCACTGCTTAGCTGAATTTCTACGGAGGGGGGGGGGGGGGGTTTACAATCTCTGTTCTCCATTATTACAACCGCTAATTATAAAGAAATGCGCTGCAGAGAGGAGAATGTGGAGTAAGGCAATGGTGAGAACAAGTTGTGAGTGGAATTTAATTACCATCAAGATAGAGGGGTCTGTACTTTTCATTGATACTATTGTGGGATGTGCTTGACTTTTTGATCACTTTGTATTACAATTTTAGCGGGAGGTGAAATGGCCCAAAAATGGTGAATCATTCATTTAGTTTTTTCCATTTTGCCGTTTGCTGTATGTGATAAATATTCCTCTATTTTAATAGTTCAGGCATTTCTGCACACAGTGATGCCCATGATGTTAATTTTTCTAAATTATTTATTTTAATTATGGGGAAAGGCGGGTGATAACTTGAGCAGGGGAACCTTCCGTTTAATAGTGTTGAGCGCGAATATTCGAATTGCGAATTTTTTTCTCGAATATCGCAATTTTGAGATTTCAGAAATATTTAGAATATAGTTCTATATATTTGCGAAATCGAATATTCTTTTTTTTTTTTTAATTGTTAGATTTTTTTCTTTCCCACTTCCCTAAAGTTGTTCTTACCTGTCCTTTGGATTCCTGGCTTCTTAGCTGCTCCAGTCAGTGCCCGTTGCTGCTTCTGTCGACTTCCGTGCTCATGGAGCGTCCCCATCACCATGGGAACGTCTCCATATACTAGAGTCGGATTTGAGAATTACGTTGAAATCGCAATTCGATTAATTCAAGTTATAATAATCGAATTGCGATTTCAACTTAACACTGCTATATTCCATATTCGTTAATTCTAGCCTATTAGGCTAGAATTAATGAATATGGAATATAGCAGTAAGTTGAAATCGCAATTCGATTATTATAACTTGAATTAATCGGATTGAGATTTCAACTTAACACTGCTATATTCCATATTAGCTAAATTACAATCTATATGGGTATTTTACGAAATTTCGTAATTTTGCTCTAACTTCGTCTTTTAGAATATTCGTAATATTCCTCTAACTTCGTCTTTTAGAATATTCGTTATATTGCTCTAACTTCGTCTTTTAGAATATTACGAATATTCTTAAAGACGAAGTTAGAGCAATATTAAGAATATATGTAAAAAGTTGAAATTGCAATGCGATTAATATAACTCGAAGTAATCGCATGGCGATTTCAACTTAGCACTGCTATATTCCATATTAGGCTAGAATTAACGAATATGGAATATAGCAGCGTTAAGTTGAAATCACAATCCGATTAATTCAAGTTATAATAATCGAATTGCGATTTCAACTTAACACTGCTATATTCCATATTCGTTAAATCTAGCCTAATATGGAATATAGCAGTGCTAAGTTGAAATCGCCATGCGATTACTTCGAGTTATATTAATCGCATTGCGATTTCAACTTTTTACGTATATTCTTAATATTGCTCTAACTTCGTCTTTTAGACTATTCGTAATATTCTAAAAGACAAAGTTAGAGCAATATTACAAATATTCTAAAAGACGAAGTTAGAGCAATATTACGAAATTTCGTAAAATACACATAGATTGTAATTTAGCTAATATACTGCTATAGTAATTTTTTTAATAGTGTACATATTTTACAAAACTTAAGTTCAGAAGAGGCAAAAAGAATTAGAGAAAAAAAAGGATTATAGCACTATAATAGCTAGATTACAATCTATATGTGTATTTTATGAAATTTCGTAATATTGCTCTAACTTCATCTTTTAGAATCTTCGTAATATTCTAAAAGACGAAGTTGGAGCAATATTACGAAATTTCGTAAAATACACATATTAGCCTAGCCATAGTCAATTAGTCATAGGAATGCTGCCTTATACTATCAAAAGAAAAATCACAATACACAATTAATTAAATTGCATATTATTCGCGATCATTGGAATAATTACGAATATTCAATTTCGACGAATATATAACACAAATATTCAATCGAATATTCGCGAAATATCGCAAAATCGAATATTGCACCTCCTGTTCATCACTACCGTTTAATGCATGATTTGAAACCATGACGGCGCAGTGTTCTACCGACAGTGACCTTTGAAACTGTGGCCCAGCTCTTTTTATGTCATTGACCAGCTCCTCCCTTGTAGTTCTGGGCTGATTCCTCACCTTTCTTATCATCGATGATACCCCACGAGGTGAGATCTTGCATGGAGCTCCAGTTCAAGGGAGACTGATAGTCGTCTTTAGCCTCTTCCATTTTCTAACAATTGCTTCAACAGTTGATCTATTTTCACCAAGCTGCTTGGCAATTGCCCCGTAGTCCTTTCCAGCCTTGTGGAAGTCCACAATTTTGTCTCTGGTGTCTTTTGACAGCTCTTTGGTCTTGCCCATGGTAGTAGTTGGCGTCTGACTGACTGTGGGGTGGACAGGGATCTTTAAAGAGCTCAGAAAGGTGCTACTAAGTTAGATTAATGAGTGGAGTAGAGGTGGACTTTAAAGGTACAGTAACAGGTCTTTGAGAACCAGAATTCTTGCTGGTTCTCAGCTGTTCAAATACTTATGTTCAGCAGTGCAAAACAAATAAATTCTTTAAAAATCATACAATGTGATTTCCTGATTTTTTATTTTTAAATTTTTATCCTGTCTCTCAGAGTGGGAATGCACCTACAATGTGAATTTCAGACCCTTCCATGATTTCTAAGTGGGAGAACTTGCAAAATCACAGGGTGTTCAAATACTTCTGTTCCTCACTGTATATTGGCCTTATAAAGACAGCTATTGTTGAGTACAAGAATAATGAATGACCTTTATTTTTACCATCATGTCTTTCATTTGTGGTCTTCAAAACCATATCTTTCTTCTTTAACCTCTTCTTTTGTATGCATTTTGGGCCTTTGTGACCAGGCAGTTTTTCATTTTTTTATTGTTGCATTCTAAGAGCTCTAACTTTTTTTTTATTTTTCTCTCAATGTAACCGTATTAGGTTTTGTTTTATTATGGGACAAGCCATCATTTTGGGGCACACATCACAGTAGTGCCGCCATTGTCATTTTACATGATACATTTTGCAACCTTCACTTTGCCGAATAAATAACATGATAATTTTACTCTCTGGGTCAGTACGATTACAGTTGGCTTGATTTTTGTGGGATGACTTCCAGTTCTCAAGGGTATCATTTTAGTTGCTTTCCATTACATCTTTTATATGGCAAATAAGAAAAAAACAGCAGCTCTGCCATTGTTTTTTGTTGTTTTTTAGACAGCACTCACCATCTGGGATAAGTTATGTAATATTCATATAGTGTGGGTTGTTACAGATGTAGTGATACCAAACATGTGAAGATTTTTATTTATTTTTTTGCTAAAACTTTATTTCCATCTTATTGTACCACTTATTTCCACAAGGGGACTTTCACATGAGATCGTTTGATCGCTTACATTGTACTACTTTAGTATAAAATGATTCAATCAGGCTGGGCCTCTTGCATTGTCTGATACATACACTGAGGGCAGACATAGGGGTCTTCATTAAGCACTCAAATTCTATGTACAGACATCAGCACCCCACAGTCTCATTGGCAATAGCACCCTCTGTAATCACTTGGATGTTGTGGTCGCTATTGACCACAGCATCTTTAGGGTTAAACGTCCAAGATCGTGAGTATGAGAGCATGAACCTGGATGTCATATGAGAGCCAAGGCCCCTTAATGACCACCATAAAAAAAGCATATCAGCAGTCATTAAGGGGTTGATGTGGCTATGGGCAGCATGGTGGCTTAGTGGTTAGTACTGGTGCCTTACAACACTGGAGTCCTAGGTTCAAATCTGACCAAATGTATCTGCATAGAGTTTGTATGTTCTCCCAGTGTTTGTGTGGGTTTGCTCCGGGTCCTCCGGTTTCCTCCCACACTCCAAAGACATACTGATAGGGACTTTAGATTGTGAGCCCCATTGTGGACAGCGTGCTAATGTCTGTAAAGCACTGTGGAATATGTCAGCACTATATAAGTGCATAATATAAATATATTAATAAAATAGATAATGAATTGAAGCAAATTTGCAATATGTTCATGCTATTTATGGTAGGCAGTTCCCAAAAACTGTACTGTTTTCTTCTGAAATGCATGAGCAGAATTTCAAAAATCCTACTCACCAGTATGTAAAATCTGACCTCTGCGAAAATAACAGCATTGTCCAAAACCATGTGAACATGTTGTAATTTTAGTGTGCCATTGTAAGTCTGAATGCTCTGAATGGATGCAATAAAAATGCAAAATTTCTCTTTTCAAAAGTGTTTCAAAAGTCAGTAAATCAAAAACACATTAGAAATAGCAAACTAAACATTTCCGGACTCACTGAATGATGGATCAGTAATGTATTCAGAAGTTATATTGGAAATGTAATGTGCTAAGCTAAGTCAGTTATCTCGTATCGAGCAAAAGTGATGTCAGATTGTTCTGTTGCAGGGAAGGATGGATTCTGTACAGTATGCACAGTTATTAGGGGCTTTAGAGTACCCTACATGCTTATACATTATGACATCATTGGTTCTTGTAGATCTTTGTATACAGTCCCCAGCACATCTACGCTACTGTAAATACACATAGAAGCTGCAAGTTGATAAAGTTTTATTTCAGGTTTCCTGCTGCTCTGCTTATAGCTTTTAGATTACCATCTGTTTCTGCTTCCTCATTATAAGCTATTTAATGAGAGAGGTTATAAAGAACAGGATATTGAGTAAGAGAGGCTTTTGTTCATCCTGTTCAATGACTGACTTCTAATTGTCTATTTTTTGTTTAAAGATCATGGAATGGATATATGAAAAGGGTGACATCGTTTTAACACTCCATAAATCTCCTATAGGTCATATGATCCAAATGTCATGATATTACACAATGCATAGACTTCTGTTCATTATCTGTCACTGGAATCTAGAATATGATAACTTAAAGATGACCTGTCAACAAAAATGTAATCTGCAGGCAGCATGATATAGACCAGGAGGAGCAGAGCAGAATGATATTTAGATTTGTGGGAAAAAACTCTGTAAAACCTGTAATTTATAAATTGATATCTTTGCTTTTTCTGAACTTATAACAGCACCTGTGTTCCCCCATGTACAGATGAAGTCAGAAAAAACTGAAACTTAAATGTATAAATGAAAAGTTTTATGAATCTTTTCACACACAATTATATATCAATCTGCTCATCTCCTTCTGCTTTATAGCCTGCAGATTCAACTGCATTTTGTGATAACAGGTTCTCTTTAACCCCCTCCTCGACATATATTCCTGTACATATACAGGTCAGGTATTTAAATCTCCATAGCTGCTCAGTGCCTGCTATCAGACAGCAGACAATAAGAGCTCATTTCTGTGATTGGCGATAAGGTGTGTCCCGGGCTCACTAGGGAAGGTGTTCCTTAGTAGCAATAGGCCTGAGCCTATACTAGGTTACCAGGCCTATTACTGGTATATTCCAATGCAGGCTTGCAGGTGGTAGCACTGCATTGAAATGTATTACATGTTTGATTCAGCAATGGATTTAATTATTTTACTGAATACAAAATGACAATCTAATAACTGCAAGTCTAAAAACTGTAATCACCCCCTTTCCCCAAAATTTAAATATTAACAAATAAACAATAAAAAAAAAAGCATAGGCATCATCATGTCTAAAAACGCTGTACTATTACAATATAAAATATTAATCTCACGTGGCAAACGATATAATGGAAAAAAAATCTAAATGCCCAATTTGTCATTTTTTGTTCCTTCACCTCCTCTAAAAAATGTAATAAAAAGTAATAAAAAATTCATACACATTCCAAAATGGTATCAATAAAAACTACATGTCATTCATTCAAAATGTGAGCTCTCAAACAGCTCTGTAGACATAAATATAGAAAAGTATGGGGTCTGAATATTTATATATGAAGAAAATTATTTTTTTCCAAGGCATTTTTTTTTAAATTAAAACATAAGAAAAACTAAATAAATGTGGTATTGCTGTAATTATACTGACCTGGAGAGTGTAACAGATCAGTGAAAAGTGTTTGTGAGATGAGTATTTGACACTTTCTAATATAGTCCATTTAGAAATTTTGTACAATTTTGTAAATTTTGTACAATTAGAAATTTTGTACAATTTTGTATAGTCCATTTTGTACAATTTTGTACACTTTGGTTTTGCTCCCATTTTGCATGAGCTGAACTCAAAGATCTGAAGCATTTTCTACATACACAAAAGACCCATTACGCTCAAATGTTGTTCACAAATCTGTCTAAATCTGTGTTAGTGAGCACTTCTCCTTTGCCGAGATGATGCATCCCACCTCACAGGTGTGGCATATCAAGGTGCTGATTAGACAGCATGAATATTGCACAGGTGTGCCTTAGACTGCCCAAAATAAAAGGGCACTCTGCCCTGAACAGTGAAAACTGTGACTCATCAGTGAACAGAAAGCTTCTCCAACATGCCAGACACCATCGAATGTGAGCATTTGCATTGGTTATGCAAACTAATTGTTGCTGAAGCTGTCCGGGTGGCTGGTCTCAGATGATCATCGAGGTGAACATGCTGGATGTGGAGGTCCTGGGCTGGTGTGGTTACACGTGGTCTGCGGTTGTGAGGCTGGTTGGATGTACTGCCAAATTCTCTGAAACCCCTCTGGAGACGGCTTATGGTAGAGAAATTAACATTTATTGAACGGGCAACAGCTCTGGTAGACATTCCTACAGTCAGCATGCCAATCGCACGCTCCCTCAAATGTTGCGACATCTATGTCATTGTGTGATCAAACTTCACATTTCAGAGTGGCCTTTTTTTATTGTGGGCAGTGTAAGGCCCACCTGTGCAATATTCATGCTGTCTAATCAGCACCTTGATATGCCCCACCTGTGAGGTGGAATGGATTATCTCAGTAAAGGAGAAGTGCTCATTAACACAGAATTAGATTTGTGAACAATATTTGAGAGTAATGGGTCTTTTATGTATGTAGAAAATGTTCCAGATCTTTGAATTCAGCTCCAACAAAATGGGAGCAAAACTGAAAGAGTTGTGTTTATATATTTTTTAAGTGTATATTTCATAATGTATGCCTCCTTGTTTACAAAGCCTTTTCTGCCAGCTACATAGAGGTCCTGTCCATAAAATAGCTGCTGATGGAGGATCATGTGACCAGGCAAATCACCTCCACCATTCAAACACACCACACCTGCCAACAGCACTAGTTCTGCTGGAAGTTTAGTGTAGATGCAATTCATTTGAATAGAGGTGGCATCGCGTGGAGATGATTTGACTAGATTGTTTGAATATATATATATATATATATATAACAAGAAAAATGAGAGGCACTCCAAGTAATAAAGTGGTGAATCCTTTATTCACACCAGTGGTGCAACGTTTCGGCTCTGATCGCGAGCCTTCCTCAAGCCTGGCTTGAGGAAGGCTCGCGATCAGAGCCGAAACGTTGCACCACTGGTGTGAATAAAGGATTCACCACTTTATTACTTGGAGTGCCTCTCATTTTTCTTGTTATTTTCAATAGGGAAATTTTCCATTCCCTCTGAGGCGTGCACCCGCTTTTTCTTCGTTGAGCCAGTGCCGCCTTTTTTCTTCATATATATATATATATATATATTTACAGTACAGACCAAAAGTTTGGACACACCTTCTCATTCAAAGAGTTTTCTTTATTTTCATGACTATGAAAATTGTAGGTTCACACTGAAGGCATCAAAACTATGAATTAACACATGTGGAATTATATACATAACAAAAAAGTGTGAAACAACTGAAAATATGTCATATTCTAGGGTCATCAAAGTAGCCACCTTTTGCTTTGATTACTGCTTTGCACACTCTTGGCATTCTCTTGATGAGCTTCAAGAGGTAGTCACCTGAAATGGTTTTCCAACAGTCTTGAAGGAGTTCCCAGAGATGCTCAGCACTTGTTGGCCCTTTTGCCTTCACTCTGCGGTCCAGCTCACCCCAAACCATCTTGATTGGGTTCAGGTCCAGTAACTGTGGAGGCCAGGTCATCTGGCGCAGCACCCCATCACTCTCCTTCATGGTCAAATAGCCCTTACACAGCCTGGAGGTGTTTGGGGTCATTGTCCTGTTGAAAAATAAATGATGGTCCAACTAAACGCAAACCGGATGGAATAGCATGCCGCTGCAAGACGCTGTGGTAGCCATGCTGGTTCAGTATGCCTTCAATTTTGAATAAATCCCCAACTGTGTCACCAGCAAAGCACCCCCA
Source organism: Bufo gargarizans (assembly GCF_014858855.1). NCBI lineage: Eukaryota > Metazoa > Chordata > Amphibia > Anura > Bufonidae > Bufo > Bufo gargarizans. The sequence continues at coordinate 139,200,820 of NC_058084.1, forward strand.
CACCATCACACCTCCTCCTCCATGCTTCACAGTGGGAACCAGGCATGTAGAGTCCATCCGTTCACCTTTTCTGTGTCGCACAAAGACACGGTGGTTGGAACCAAAGATCTCAAATTTGGACTCATCAGACCAAAGCACAGATTTCCACTGGTCTAATGTCCATTCCTTGTGTTCTTTAGCCCAAACAAGTCTCTTCTGCTTGTTGCCTGTCCTTAGCAGTGGTTTCCTAGCAGATATTCTACCATGAAGGCTTGATTCACACAGTCTCCTCTTAACAGTTGTTCTAGAGATGTGTCTGCTGCTAGAACTCTATGTGGCATTGACCTGGTCTCTAATCTGAGCTGCTGTTAACCTGCGATTTCTGAGGCTGGTGACTCGGATGAACTTATCCTCCACAGCAGAGGTGATTCTTGGTCTTCCTTTCCTAGGGCGGTCCGCATGTGAGCCAGTTTCTTTGTAGCGCTTGATGGTTTTTGTCACTACACTTGGGGACACTTTTAAAGTTTTCCCAATTTTTCGGACTTACTGACCTTCATTTCTTAAAGTAATGATGGCCACTCGTTTTTCTTTACTTAGCTGCTTTTTTCTTGCCATAATACATATTCCAACAGTCTATTCAGTAGGACTATCAGCTGTGTATCCACCTGACTTCTCCACAACGCAACTGATGGTCCCAACCCCATTTATAAGGCAAGAAATCCCAATTATTAAACCTGACAAGGCACACCTGTGAAGCGAAAACCATTTCAGGTGACTACCTCTTGAAGCTCATCAAGAGAATGCCAAGAGTGTTCAAAGCAGTAATCAAAGCAAAAGGTGGCTACTTTGAAGACCCTAGAATATGACATATTTTCAGTTGTTTCAAACTTTTTTGTTATGTATATAATTCCACATGTGTTAATTCATAGTTTTGATGCCTTCAGTGTGAATCTACAATTTTCATAGTCATGAAAATAAAGAAAACTCTTTGAATGAGAAGGTGTGTCCAAACTTTTGGTCTGTACTGTATATTAGCACTACAGAGGGTATATATATACTGGCACTACAGGGGGGTGGCAGAGAAGTACCATATTATATACTGAAACTATGGGAGAGCTATATAATACAGGGAGCACTACAGGAGGGGAATTATAAATATTTGGGTCACTAGTGGCATTATTACTACCAGGGATACTGTGGGGGCATTATTATTACTAGACACAATATAGAGGGCATTGTTACTAGAGATGGCTTTGAGGTTCGCCCAGCGGTCGTTTCACGGCAAACTTTGCTCGTTTGCGGTTCGCCGAACGGGCAAACATATGGCGATGTCCACCAGCACCATATTCTTTTACATTGTGAAGAACTTTGAACCATGACACATCCATCAGGTGGATTTCCCTTTAAGATGCATAAAAATTTCCCCTGATTAAGACATATTTTTTGTTGGAATTTTTGTCATTGATTTGATGAAATCCCAGAGGAGAAACTTCTTTTAAACAAGACTCAGCCACACTAGATCGGCCCACCCCCACCAGAAGCAGTAATAACAACCGATAAGGAACGGTCAGTCCAAGCCGCCGCCGGTGATGGAGCCTCTGCTCCTGTACTAGAAGCAGCACCTTGAGCCAGGTCAGAAAAAACCATGGCTAAACCCTGTAAAAAATAAACATTACAGTTATCATTAAATGCAAAACAATCAGGCAGAGGTAACTGCCTACCAATATCCTCATCAAAGATCTGCTCTGGGAGGAGACCGGTGGCACCCACCTAATCCTGAATTCCTGGAAGGTGAGTAAGTGATCCTTTGCCTCTTCTTCCGTCCAGATGGAGTACCCTCCTGATGACGAGATTCCTGGCTGGAATACTTCCGGTGCAGGGCAGGAAGCGCAGTTGCTGCCTGGCTCAGCCCTTGAATGTCTGCTCCGTCGCTCCTCCTCTTCAGTCACGTGAACCGCTCCTTCTTCCTCTTCCTGAGATGCGGGTCCAGCCACCACGATCCCCGGCAGTCCTTAAGCCAGACACCTGCGCAGCCACTCATCTCCGCTAGTGATGGATAAACATTGGTTGGGACGATTCACATTAATGGCAGGCGAACCTGAAAAACCTTCAGGTCATTATTACAGCCACCAAATACTTACAAGAAGTGTACAAATCATCCCACAACATGGACAGTGACATACCAGCGGGGGGTCAATGGCAAAAATTCCCAGAAAATAGATTTGTATTTTAATCAGGGGCCATTTGTATGCGTCTTAATGGGAAACTGTCAAAAATATGGCCTGCTGGAGCCTAGAAAATTTTTATTTTAGGCCACTGGAGTACAGACCCCAAAAATTAGGCATTCATCTGACAGAAAACATCAAGTGACTATGTGGCTGGAGGTATATTAGATGGTCACTGGATATCAATTTTACTGCAAGCCAGTACAAATAGATGTCAAATACATATGTTTAAAATAACAAAAATATAAAATCCCCCCTCTTGAAAAAAAACAAATCATAATAGTTGAAATTCTATAACACGTGGTCGTCGTCAACAGGTGTTGAATACCTCAGAGGTCCCAAACATGGGTTGCATGCTTGACGGCCGTCAGAAGGTTCTCCCAGTGGACAGTAAAAGTTATGTACTTTCCCTTCCTGTGTTTTCTAGACCACGTGTCTGTGGTCAGATGTATCTTGGCACAGACACTGTGTGCCAGAGATACAGTCACTTGCCGCTGAAAGTGGCCATATAGCTCTGGATGCACTTCTGGGAGAAATATTTCCTTCTGGTGACTTTCCATTGCGGTGTGCCAATGGCCACAAATTTTCTAAAGGCCTCCGAGTCCACCAATTTTATATGGCAATAGTTGGCGAGCTAGCAGTTCTGACAAGCCAGCGGTCAGCCGTTAAGTAAGAGGATTATCCAACGTCATCATTTTTATACTCATCATTTTTAGCCATGGAAGACTGCCTTGTGCCAGATGAACTGGACGATGGCACGGTGGAAGGTGGAGTGGAGGACACATGGGAGGAGAGAGTAGAAGGATGTGGAGCACCAAGGGTGTGGCTTTGTGGGTTCTGAAGGCATTGCTCCCAGGCCAGGTGCCTTCTTAAGGCTGTCGTCCCTAGGTGAGTGTTGGGTTATTGCGACTTGTGCGTTGACAGCACAGGCAGCAGAAGTCTGTGACATGGGCATTGGGTCAGGGCCGTCGGGGGGGGGGGGGGTAATGTTCCATGGGGGAAGGGGAAATGTGACACAATAAGGGGTCATGATGTGACACAAAGGGGGTGATGTGACATGGTTTAGAGGGGGAGAAATGTGACATGGATGGAGGGGGAGAAATTTGACATGGATGGAGGGAGGAGAAATTTGACATTGAGGGGGTGAAATATGACATGGAGGGGGAGAAATGTGACATGGGGGTGATGTGACAGAGGGGATTATGTAAAAAGGAGGGGGAGAAATGTGACATGGAGGGGGGGATGTGACATGGGGGGCTGATGTGACATAGGGGGGTGATTTGACATGGAGGGGGAGAAATGTGACATGGGGGCTGATGTCTGATATGGGGGGCTGATCTGAGGCATTGGGGGTCTGATCTGAGGTCTGATTAACATTGGGGGTCTGAAAACTGGTCTTACTTGAGGTGTAATGGAAAATATTTTTTTTTTCTTTTTATCCTCCTGTAAAACCTAGGTGCATCTTAATGGGTGAAAAATATGGTCCTCAAACCAGCGATTGTCTAAAGCAGAGAGAAGATACCAGGATTACACAGAGGAGAAGCCAGCTGCTGTAGATGGGACCAGGGCCACGTGAGCTTCGCTTTTGTTGGCAAAAGTCCTTGCACCGGCCCTGTGTATAGCTTGGGTATCTCAGAAGAAATAAATTATATGGAAATGATATTATAGGTATATCAAACCCTTGCCTCAATTAGTTTTTTTGGGGGGCAACTGGTATATCACACCAGTTTAAATTATTTGTTCCAATAGAGTTTGTCCCTCTGTATAGCTGCGGTGTCTCAACAGAACTGCACACAACTCCTGCAAAAAGAAATGCACTACAGTTGCAAGAAAAAGTATGTGAACCCTTTGGAATTATATGGATTTCTGCACAATTTTTTTATAAAATGTGATCTGATCTTCATCTAAGTCGCAACAATAGACAATCACAGTCTGCTTAAACTAATAACACACAAATAATTACATTTTACCATGTTTTTATTAAACGCATCATGTAAACATTCACAGTGCAGGTGGAAAAAGTATGTGAACCCTTGGATTTAATAACTGGTTGAACTTCCTTTGGCAGCAATAACTTCAGCCAAACGTTTCCTGTAGTTGCAGATCAGACGTGCACAATGGTCAGGAGTAATTCTTGACCTTTCCTCTTTACAGAACTGTTTCAGTTCAGCAATATTCTTGAGATATCTGGTATGAATCGCTTTCTTGAGGTCATGCCACAGCATCTCAATCGGGTTGAGGTCAGAAATCTGACTGGGCCACTCCAGAAGGCGTATTTTCTTCTGTTTAAGCCATTCTGTTGTTGATTTACTTCTATGCTTTGGGTCATTGTCCTGTTGCAACACCCATCTTCTGTTGAGCTTCAGCTGGTGGACAGATGGCCTTAAGTTCTCCTGCAAAATGTCTTGATAAACTTGGGAATTCATTTTTCATTCGATGATAGCAATCTGTCCAGGCCCTGACGCAGCAAAGCAGCCCTAAACCATGATGCCCCCACCACCATACTTCACAGTTGGGATGAGGTTTTGATGTTGGTGTGCTGTGCCTCTTTTTCTCCAGACATAGTTTTGTGTTTCTTCCAAACAACTCAACGTTGGTTTCATCTGTCCATAGAATATTTTGCCAGTACTGCTGTGGAATATCCAGGTGCTCTTGTGTAAACTGTAAATGTGCAGCAATGTTTTCTTTTGTACAGCAGTGGCTTCCTCTGTTGTATCCTCCCATGAAATCCATTCTTGTCTAGTGTTTTACGTATTGTAGATTCACTAACAGGGATGTTAGCATATGCCAGAGTCTTTTGTAAGTCTTTAGCTGACACTCTATAATTCTTCTTCACCTTATTGAGCAGTCTCTTGCAGTCATTTTACAGGACGACCACTCCTAGGGAGAGTAGCAGCAGTGCTGAACTTTCTCCATTTATAGACAATTTGTCTTACCATGGACTGATGAACAGCAAGGCTTTTGAAAATACTTTTATAACCCTTTCCAGCTTTATGCAAGTGAACCATTCTTAATCGTAGGTCTTCTGAGAGCTCTTTTGTGCAAGGCATCATTCACATCAGGCAATGCTTCTTGTGAAAAGCAAACCCAGAACTGGTGTGTGATTTTTATAGGGCAGGGCAGCTGTAACCAACACCTCCAATTTCATCTCATTGATTGGACTCCAGTTGGCTGACACCTCACTCCAATTAGCTCTTGGAGATGTCATTAGGCTGAGGGTTCACATACTTTTTCCACCTGGACTGTGAATGTTTACATGGTTTGTTCAAAAAAACATGGTAAAATGTAATTCTTTGTGTGTTATTAGGTTAAGCAGACTGTGATTGTCTATTGTTGTGACTTAGATGAAGATCAGATCACATTTTATGACCAATTCCAAATCCATATCATTCCAAAGGGTTCATTCATACAATTTTTCTTGCAATTGTATATGGAAAGTATATTCTAGGAATATCAAACTCCTGCCTCAATCAGTTTTTTTGAGGGGCAAATTTTATATCACACCAGTTAAAATGATTTGTTCAAATAGCTTTAGTAATCTGTATAGCTGGGGTATCTCAGCAGAATCGCACACAACTGCTGCAGAATACAAATTCACTTTATGGAAAGTATATTCTAGTTATATCACACCCCAATTTTTTTTTTTTTTTGGGGGGGGGGGGGGGGGCAACTGATATATCACACCAGTTGAAATTATTTGTTCAAGCGTTTTTTCACTCTGTATAGCTGGGGTATCTAAAAAAAACTGCACACAACTCCTGCAAATTACAGATGTACTATATGGAAATCACAGTGGATATAAAAAGTCTACACACCCCTGTTAAAATGTCAGGTTTCTGTGATGTAAAAAAAAAAACTTTGACAAAGATAAAACATTTGAGATTTATTTTTCCACTTTTTCTTTTTTTTAAATAGAAATCTACAGTCTACCAATTCAATATCAAAAAAAGCATAGTACAACATAGTATCATCATGTGTTAAATCTCCCTCCTATCTTTACCCTCCCATCCCTCCCTTCAACCCCCTTTTTCCGCAGAGAGACTATCGTAACTTTAAGTGTTCTCATTTCCAATTGCCCCATATCCGCAGCCAGACTGCTTTTTTCCCCGCTGTTTGGGCAAGACTGTATTCATACTCCTTTACCCTTTCCATATACTCCGTCCAATCCTGGAAACTTGGATATTTCATGGAGCCCCAATGTTTGACAATTATTATTTTGGCCAGAGCTATGCCCCGAAACCAAAAAAGTTGCTCAATTTTATTTTTGTCTGTCTTGAAATATGGACTTCATATTTCACGAGAGAGCTGTTCTGCAATTTCCAGAATATTTTGATCCAGTAATCTTTTATACCCGGGCATTCCCACAATAGCTGTTTATAATCTCCTCTATCCTTATTGCATTTATAACTATTTGGTTCTTTATCTTTATAAATAGTGTGTATTAGTACTGGTGTGTAGTATAAGCGGTGTATGATTTTTAAAAGAATCCATGTATGGGCAGGGGAGACTGTAGACTTTTTAATATTTCTATAAACAGTGTCCCACGGGATCAGTTCTGTATTCTGCAAGTCTTTTTCCCATTTTATCTCACCTCTAAATGTGATCGATTTTGTGTATTCATATTTAAATTTTGCATAGATGTGCGATATAGCAGGGGTGTTTAATGTCGTATCGTAACAGAAATCTAAAAAAGTGTTCCGTGCAATATTTAAATACTTTTTATTTTCAGTGTAGTGTAAAGCGTGTCGTAGCTGTTCATATCGAAATGTATCAATAAATCCTGGTGTAGTGTCTGAAAGGATTTCGAGAATATAAAAAAGATCTTCCCAAGGTCTACAGTACTCCCTAAAAATTAGCCACATACAGTTATTTTTTCGGTTTTTCATACACCATCTCAATTGTGCAGCTACATAATATCCTTTAAGAAAGGGTACATAAATTCCTCCCTCTTCTTTGTACAGATATTGTAATTTAATTCTAACCCGTTTGCGCCCCCATATTAATTCATTGAAAAGGGTCTTCAGTTTGTTAAAAAACATATCTTCAATCGTTATTGGACTTGCATTTAATGCAAATAATAGCATTGGTAATAATGTCATTTTTATAAGGGCAATGCGATTAATTAATGACAGGGGGAGTTTTAACCATGTTCTGATTTTCTCCTTTACTTTGTCTATTATTGGAAGTATGTTCAGTTTTGTATAGTGTTCCAGTTTAGTCCCTATGTGGATGCCCAGGTATAATAGAGAGTCTGATGGATCCAGTATGCTAACCCAGGAATTGTGACCCGGTGGCACTGGGCGTCTTAATGGGAGAAATTTTGATTTCTCCCAGTTTATTTCATATCCGGATAGACATCCAAAATCGTCCACGCTTTCCATAATCCTGGGTAAAATCGTATACCCCCTCCTTAAAAAGAGCAAAATATTGTCTGCATATAGACTTATTTTATCGACTTCTCACTCACACCCGAAGGACTGTATTTTCTCATCTGCTCTGATTTTGCATGCCATTGGTTCCAGGAACAATGAAAAGAGCAGAGGGGAGAGGGGGCATCCCTGATACGTTCCTTGAGTCAATGGAAAGGGTGAAGAGCATTCCCCATTGATTCGGACTCTGGAGACAGGATCTCCTATTTTCACCCGTGTCAACACTCTCCAGAGGAAGGACCACTCCACCCTGTCGAAGGCTTTGGCCGCATCCAAAGACAGGATGGAGCAGTCCTCCCCCTCCCCCGTCTGTATATTCAAAAAAGCCCTCCTCACGTTGTCCTGTATTTTCCTTTTGGGGATAAACCCAGTTTAGTCAGCGTGGACGATTTTGTGAATTACAGTTTTTAATCTGTTGGCTAACAGTTTGGCAAGGATTTTATAATCTGTGTTCAACAGAGAGATGGGGCGATAGGAGGTCGTTATCAACGGGTCCTTCCCCTTTTTGGGGAGTAAGGTGATGATTGCTTCCATCCAAGAGGGGGGTAGAGAGCCCAATGTCCAGGATTGGTTTAGTACTTTCAGCATTTGAGGAAGGATAATTCCCTCATGGTTACGGTATAGTTCGAATGGGAAGCCGTCCAACCCTGGAGATGTATTGCCCTTGATGGATTTCAGCGTGGATTGTAGCTCAATCAGTTGAATTGGTCTGTTCAACCATTCAATATCTTGTGTGTCAAATTCCGGGATCTTAATATCATCTAGGTATTGATCTATTTTTTCTCCCTGATCTGTAAGCCGCGCCTGGTATAGCCCAGAGAAGTATCAAGTAAATTCCCCTAAAATGTCATCGGGGTCTCGTAGGATATTTCCTGCCTCTGTCCTGATACCCATAATGTTATTACTCCCTCTTTGAATTTTTATTATTGTGGATAGTAATCTACTTGGTTTACCGGATTCGCTAAAGGTCCTCTGCCCCAATATATTCTGTGCTTTTTTATATAGATATTGTTTATATTCGTCTCGCGCTTTTTTTAGTTGATGTTGTTTTTCTGGGGTGTTTACCTGAGTGATCTCCTGCGTTAACTGGTTGATCATCCCTTCTATTTCTCTTTGAGTTTGGGCAAAGGAGTTCTTCTGTTTCCTAATTTGGTATAAATATATACCTCTTAGGTATACCTTTAGTGAGTCCCAAACCATATGTATATGTGTTGAGTTGATATTGTCACTCCAAAAGGACATAATTTCTGTATTGATCTTCTCTATATCTTTTATCAATATCATCCAATAGGGGTTTGGTTTTTTCAGACCATCAATTAATACCATGACCGGGGAGTGATCGGAGATACCATGACTTTCATAATTTATTTTCCTAACCCTATTAATAAGCCCAGAGCTGGCGAGGGCCAGATCAACTCGAGAGATGGACCTATATGGACTTGCTTATTTCAATAGAGGGACCGCCATATATCGACCAATGCCATCTCTTTGCACATCCTGGATAGTAATGTACTTGAACTGGCATTTTGTTCATAGTTGGTTATAGTGGATATCCTATCTATTTTTACGTCCATGACCTAGTTGAAGTGGCCCACCACCAGCACTGGGCACTCCTCTCGTGTTGAAGTGTAATCCATCAATTTACATAACACAGTTACTATGAAAGGGGGTGGAATGTATATAAAAGCGATAATACTCCTTTGACCCTGCCAGCGGCAGTGGAGAAAAATATACCGACCCTTTTGATCAATTAATTGTTCTACCTGTCTGTGAACATAGACGCTGATTCCACAGGAATGATATTCATGAGAGGCCCATCTCCTTCTGCGAAGCGCTGCCACTTTTTCGCATGATAGGCGTGTTTCTAACAGGGCCACTATAGCCGGTAGGTGTCTAGAAACTAAGTCAAACACTGCACACCTCTTGATTTTATCAGAAAAACCGCAAATGTTCCATGTCAATATTCTTGACTTTTTTTTTTTTATGTCAGCACAAAGCAGAAGGAAAGGGGCACCCTCAGCAATACACCCACAGTACCTCGGCTGTCCCCTGCGGAAATAGCCCTCCCCCCCCTACCCCCACCCCCATACTGACCTACGAGTCGCTGGATGTAACTCATAGGTCTCTAACTATAGTCTCCCCCCCCCCCCCGCCGTCGACCCCCCCAGCTCCCCCCTTTATCGCTACAGGTAGCTTATTTAATGCCCTTAGAATCCATTCATTCTGCTGCATCACTTGGACAGCAGAGACACGGAGCATTAACATGATTGATAATGCTCCGTGCCTCTCTCTGACCTTTTTACTACAAAATCACAGTGACAACTTTATGTCACTCAGATTTTTTTTTAAAAAGATCACCGAGAGGCACCGAGTATTATCAATCATGTTAATGTTTCGTGTCTCTACTGTCTAGAGCGTGACTTGGCTGTCTTTGACGCAGCAGATTACACGCACGGGATCTGCTCGTGTGAAACAGCCCTTAGAAGTCTGGAATGTATTGGATAACACTGACAGCATTATGTAAGTGTTATACAATACCTTACAGAACTGTACGGGTTACATAAATCAATATAATGCTATGCGACCCCGGCAGTGCTTGGAGATCAGGACAGGAGCTGCGCTGCAAGTCCGGAGTGTGACACTCGCTCATGTGAAACCAGCCTAAGAATGAAATCACAGTATTATAAATCATTATAAGGCCATGAGTTCATGTCACAGGAGCAGCATTCAACCTAGCTCACACATGGGGCGTGTTTCCTGGACTTAATAGGCTGGTATGAAAGTGCCTAAGTACAGTAGTGTGAACAATATACTTATCTAAAACCAAGTAATTGAAGCTAAAATTTATTCGAATAAATGTTAAAATATCGACAGATAATAAAAAAAAAAATCGTTATACCAACAGTATTTGAGTAAAGTGAGCCACTAGTGGTTAAGGCTGAAGCTCAGCCTGCGTTTGTGGGAGGGGCGAAGGAGGCCTATATAGCACCGCCCCGCTTATCCTCATGGACGCCGCGCTCTTACGCGACATCCCTTCTGCTTCTGGGTCTCCTGCACACGCCGCCGCTCGCCCGACCTCGCTGCCGCCTGAATCGCACTGCCGCCTGATTCGCACTGCTGCCTGAATCGCACTACCGCTGCCATCCTCTCACCCATCTGGTAAGCTCGCAGCGCCTTGAGCTGCTCCCCTTTCTGGGACCTTCGGCGCCCGTTCTTCCGGTGTATTCTGCTTTGGCCGTCCTCTCGCGATACTTGGCCCCCGCATTCCGCATTGGTCTCCTGGGCAACGCCGGCCGCGTCATCTGGCTAGCTCAGATTCTTTCCCAGCAGGTCGGCAGCACAGACCATTGTTACATAATATTATTCTGATATAAACCACAGCCAGCATACATCTTAGTACTCACATCTCATTACAAGCAGAGACATTACAAGCCATTGCAGAAGTACCCAGTAGCAGCCCCAGCCCCCCCCAAAAAAGGGACCCCTCCAAAGGGTCCATTATGTAACACATGGACCACCATTCATTTCACTGACCATTTTGTACCAGTTCATGCATAATTAAGCTAATGTTTTACAGATACCAGGTACGCACAATTCACTTGCCATCATCTCGCAGTTCCATTTAACCGCCTCCGGACGGCCTAACGCAGATGTGCGGTCCGGAGGCGGCAGCGCTGTGCAGAGTCACGCATATACGCGTCATCTCGCGAGACGCGAGATGACGCGCTTTGCCGGCCCGCGCATGCGCAGTTCGGGCTGGCATTTCGTCAAGGGGGGTCGCGTCATCAGCTTGCCAGCCAATGATCGCGGCTGGCAAGCTGATGATTTTAAAAAAATCCAATGAGAAGCCAGATAACAGATCATATTAGTAAATATGATCTGTTATATGGCTGCCCTGCTCCTCTGCTGGTCCTTTTTGTCGGTTGGATCCAGCAGAGGAGCAGGCTTCACAGTGAGTACCACCAACAGTACATACTTAGCCCCAGATCACCCCCTGCACCCCAATTAACCCTTTGATCACCCCTTTGATCGCCCCTGTCAATCACTAGTGAAAGGAAAAAAGTGATCAGTGCAAACTGTCACTTTTTTTTTTCACTGGTATTGACCGTTAGGTTTTAGGATAGTTTAGGCCCCTTGGTTAGGTAGTTTAGGGATCGGTTAGCGCCCAGCCCACCGCACCGCAGTCACTGATTCGCTGATTAGCGTATCGCTAATCAGCATTTGTACTTTTATAGTATCTGGAAGTGATCAAAACTGATCACGGTCAGATCTATAATTGTATTAGTGTCACTTTAGTTCTCCCTCCACCCAAAACGCAGTGTTTGCCCGATCAGGCCTGAACGGTCGCCCACACGTGCGTTCGCCCACACCCGCCCCACCGCAGTGACAAATTTTTTTTATTTTTTTTATCACTGCACATTCACTTTACACGCGCTGTGGCAATTAAAAAATCAGTTTTGATATTTTTTATCAACCGCAGCGGCCTCCGGTACTTCGCTAGCCTCCCCTTTGTAAGACAGGCTTGCTTTTTTTCTTGGGTAGTCTCAGGGAATACCCCTAAATTTAGTTGCCCAAATGTCAAACAGGGGGTATTCTTCTGAAGAGGCCTACAGGCTTCTGACCCAGTCGGATGAGGAATGGGAACCCTCATCTGATGAATCTAGCGGGTCAGAATACGAACCTGTAGAAAGCAGTGGCTCTCTGACCCAAAGTTCGGACGAGGAGGCTGAGGTCCCTGATAGCACCAGGCGTACCCGGCCCCGTGTCGCTAGACCACAGGTTGGGCAGGATCCGCTTCAAGAGCAGCAGAGTGGGACTGGTGCTGTTGGATTACGTGGTGAGGCATACACCAGCAGCGCAGCCCTCCCTAGACCTAGTACCAGCACTGCCGTACAACCTGGTGAAGTGGCGAGCACCAGAAGGGCAGTTGAAGCTGGTATGGTGGCACGAGCAGTAGTGACCCCGTCGCAGCCACCGCAAAGACGTGCCCGTAGAGCCCCTAGAATCCCTGAGGTGCTGGCAAACCCTGATTGGCAGTCCCCAACTTCAGCCGCACCTGTAGTTTTCCCTTTTACTGCCCAGTCTGGAGTTCGGGTTGAGACAGCTCAGATCGGTTCGGCCCTGGGATTTTTTGAGCTGTTCTTGACTGCGGAGCTCTTAGACATAGTTGTGGCCGAAACAAACAGGTATGCCACACAATTTATAACCGCCAACCCGGGAAGCAATTATGCCCAGCCTTTCCGGTGGAAACCAGTCCAAGTTTCCGAAATTAAAACTTTTCTGGGCCTTCTCCTCAACATGGGTCTAACTAAAAAGCATGAATTGCGGTCATATTGGTCCATGAACCCAATTCATCACATGCTCATGTTCTCTGCTGCTATGTCCAGGGCACGTTTTGAGGCCATCCTGCGTTTCCTGCACTTTAGCGACAACACCGCCTCCCGTCCCAGAGGCCACCCTGCTTTTGACCGACTCCACAAAATTCGGCCCCTCATAGACCATTTCAACCTGAAATTTGCAGATTTGTATACCCCAGAGCAAAACACCTGCGTAGACGAGTCCCTGATACATTTTACCGGGCGCCTTGGCTTCAAACAATACATCCCAAGCAAGCGCGCCCGGTATGGGGTCAAATTGTATAAGCTCTGTGAAAGGGCCACAGGCTATACCCACAAATGTCGGATCTATGAGGGAAAAGATCAGACCCTGGAGCCGGTCGGTTGCCCTGACTACCTGGGGAGCAGTGGGAAGACAGTCTGGGACTTGGTGCCATCCTTATTCGGCAAGGGGTACCATCTTTATGTGGCAATTTCTACACAAGTGTGGCCCTCTTTAGGCATTTGTTTCTAGAACGGATTGGCGCCTGTGGCACCGCGCGGGCTTCCCCCAACGGCTCGTTACCACCCGTCTTGTAAGGGGGCAGAGGCCAGCATTGTGTAACGAAGAACTGCTCGCAGTGAAATGGAGAGACAAGCGTGACGTTTACATGCTCTCCTCCATTCACGCAGACACGACAATACAAATTGAGCGAGCAACCCGTGTCATTGAAAAGCCCCTCTCAGTCCACGACTATAACCTTCACATGGGAGGGGTGGACTTCAATGACCAGATGTTGTCTCCGTATTTAGTTTCCTGCAGAACCAGACGCTGGTATAAGAAGGTGTCTGTATATTTTTCAATTGGCTCTGTATAATAGTTTTGTTCTCTACAGTAAGGCTGGGAGAACTGGATCCTTCCTCAAATTTCAGGAAGAGATCATCGAGAACCTCCTGTACCCAGGAGGTTCCGTGGCCCCATCCACCAGTGTAGTTAGCCGTCTACACGAGCGACATTTCCCCAATGTCGTTCCTGGTACCTCAACCCAACCGTCACCCCGAAAAAGATTTTGTGTCTGTAGCAGGAGTGGAATAAGGCGTGACACCCGCTATTTCTGTCCTGACTGTCCTGACCACCCTGCCCTATGCTTAGGGGAGTGTTTCCGGAAGTACCACACACAGGTACACCTAGCATAGGGATCATCTCACCAGGACAGGCACACAGGGCTATTAGGGCCCATTTACTCACAGCTGCTGCAAACCTCTCCTTCCACCTGGGACAAAGTGCATAACGCGATTTGCACTTTGCACATTGACCCATGGGGAAGGAGAGGTTTGTTCTATAAAGGTTAAAAAAAAAAAAAAAAAAAAACACCAGTAAGCAAAAAGGTTAATGTTTAGTTCAAAAAGTTAAAGTTTATATATTCTGTTCCAAAGTTAATAAAATTATTGTGTTGCGGCCTGGTCTTTTCTTTTTTTTTTTTTTTTTTTTACCTTCCAGGTGGACCAACCGATCGACTAGCTGCAGGCACTGATGTGCATTCTGACAGAAGCATTGCGCTGCTGTCAGATTACACGCAAGTCGGTGTATGCGGCGCTGCAAGACAAGATTTCTACTCTGCAGTAAAAGATACGTTTGCCAAGGCATACGAGCTGAGGAGGAGGAGGCGTTCCTATGCTTTGGCAAACACTTTGTATATAAAAAAAATAAATTAAAATCCCGGCAATGATTTATTCATCCACATCGATTGATGTGAATGGAGAAATCTGGTTTGCCAGGGCATACGAGCTAAGTGGGTATGGATGTTGGGCGGAGCTCCTATGTCCTGGCAGACGCCGTTCCCCTCCTTTTTTTTTTTTTGGCAGAGATTTTTTCATCCACATTGATCGATGCGAATGAAGAAATCTGTGCCGTTCATTTTTTTCTTTCAGCCCAGAGGCTGAACGGAAAAAAAAATCTCATTACCTGTATGCTCAATATAAGGAGAATATCAGAAACTCCAAATGCTGGCCATACATGTAATAATTGCGGAGACCCTCAAATGCCAGGGCAGTACAAACACCCCACAACTGACCCCATTTTGGAAAGAAGACACCCCAAGGTATTTGCTGAGGGGCATATTGAGTCCATGAAAGATTTCAATTTTTGTCCTAAGTTAGCGGAAAGTGAGACTTTGTGAGAAAAAAACAAAAAAAAATCAATTTCTGCTAACTTATGCCAAAAAAATAAATTTCTATGAACTTGCCAGGCCCCTCATTGAATACCTTGGGGTGTCTTCTTTCCAAAGTGGGGTCACATGTGGGGTATTTATACTGCCCTGGCTTTTTAGGGGCCCTAAAGCGTGAGAAGAAGTCTGGGATCCAAATGTCTAAAAGTGCCCTCCTAAAAGTAATTTGGGCACCTTTGCGCATCTAGGCTGCAAAAAAGTGTCACACATGTGGTATCGCCGTACTCAGGAGAAGTTGGGGAATGTGTTTTGGGGTGTCATTTTACATATACCCATGCTGGGTGAGATAAATATCTTGGTCAAATGCTAACTTTGTATAAAAAAAATGGGAAAAGTTGTCTTTTGCCAAGATATTTCTCTCACCCAGCATGGGTATATGTAAAATGACACCCCAAAACACATTCCCCAACTTCTCCTGAGTACGGCGATACCAGATGTGTGACACTTTTTTGCAGCCTAGGTGGGCAAAGGGACCGACATTCCAAAGTGCACCTTTCGGATTTCACCGGTCATTTTCTACAGATTTTGATTGCAAACTACTTCTCACACATATGGGCCCCTAAATTGCCAGGGCAGTATAACTACGCCACAACAGACCCCATTTTGGATAGAAGACACCCCAAGGTATTCCGTGAGGGGCATGGCGAGTTCCTAGAATTTTTTTATTTTTTGTCGCAAGTTAGTGAAATATGAGACTTTGTAAGGAAAAAAGAAAACAAAAATCATCATTTTCCGCTAACTTGTGACAAAAAATAAAAGATTCTAGGAACTCGCCGTGCCCCTCACGGAATACCTAGGGGTGTCTTCTTTCCAAAATGGGGTCACTTGTGGGGTAGTTATACTGCCCTGGCAATTTAGGGGCCCAAATGTGTGAGAAGTACTTTGCAATCAAAATGTGTAAAAAATGGCCTGCGAAATCCGAAAGGTGCACTTTGGAATATGTGCCCCTTTGCCCACCCTGGCTGCAAAAAAGTGTCACACATCTGGTATCGCCGTACTCAGGAGAAGTTTGGGAATGTGTTTTGGGGTGTCATTTTACATATACCCATGATGGGTGAGAAAAATATCTTGGTCAAATGCCAACTTTGTATAAAAAAATGGGAAAAGTTGTCTTTTGCCAAGATATTTCTCTCACCCAGCATGGGTATATGTAAAATGACACCCCAAAACACATTCCCCAACTTCTCCTGAGTACGGCGATACCAGATGTGTGACACTTTTTTGCAGCCTAGGTGGGCAAAGGGACCGACATTCCAAAGTGCACCTTTCGGATTTCACCGGTCATTTTTTACAGATTTTGATTGCAAACTACTTCTCACACATATGGGCCCCTAAATTGCCAGGGCAGTATAACTACGCCACAAGTGACCCCATTTTGGAAAGAAGACACCCCAAGGTATTCCGTGAGGGGCATGGCGAGTTCCTAGAATTTTTTATTTTTTGTCGCACGTTAGTGGAATATGAGACTTTGTAAGAAAAAAAAAAATCATAATTTTCCGCTAACTTGTGACAAAAAATAAAAAGTTCTATGAACTCACTATGCCCATCAGCGAATACCTTAGGGTGTCTACTTTCCGAAATGGGGTCATTTGTGGGGTTTTTCTACTGTTTGGGCATTGTAGAACCTCAGTGAACATGACAGGTGCTCAGAAAGTCAGAGCTGCTTCAAAAAGCGGAAATTCACATTTTTGTACCATAGTTTGTAAACGCTATAACTTTTACCCAAACCATTTTTTTTTGCCCAAACCTTTTTTTTTTATCAAAGACATGTAGAACTATAAATTTAGCGAAAAATTTATATATGGATGTCGTTTTTTTTGCAAAATTTTACAGCTAAAACTGAAAAATGTCATATTTTTGCAAAAAAATCGTTACATTTTGATTAATAACAAAAAAAGTAAAAATGTCAGCAGCAATGAAATACCACCAAATGAAATCTCTATTAGTGAGAAGAAAAGGAGGTAAAATTCATTTGGGTGGTAAGTTGCATGACCGAGCGATAAACGGTGAAAGTAGTGTAGTGCAGAAGTGTAAAAAGTGGCCTGGTCATTAAGGGGGTTTTAGCTAGCGGGGTTGAAGTGGTTAATCCACATCTACAGACTGTTGGTATTCAGGAACAGGGGTTAGGATAAGAGACATACCATCAGGCCCCCCGTTATTCACTTATCCTAAAACAAATGACACGGACACCGTTTAACTTTTAACTCTCTTTTACTGGGAGATGATCGGCCACAGCTAACATTATAAAGGCAACTTTAAACTCCTCCTCCAACCACTCCTTCGGTGCGGTGTGCCAACCCCTGGACCCCAGAGGGCACGTGCGCCAAATCTATTCCCATCATGCTCCTCTACATTGCCGCCAGCTGTGACTTCCGAAACCGCACCACTCAGGAACCTTGAAAAAGGAAAGGCAACATGACCATCCAAATACAAAACAAACAATACCATAACAAGGGAGGGAGGGCGGGACCAGCTTGCCTTCTCCGAACAGAGGAAGAGGCAGGAGCAGGGGGGGGGGCATATATATCACCTGCCATCGCCACCTCCCCTTCCTGCTCCTTAGCCCCCACCACCACTCCTTTAACCCTTCCAACCCCTGCTCCCATTCCTTTAAACCACACATCGCCCAGACGGGCCAGAGGGGAGGGACATGGGCCTGTTCTTATAACCTGGGAAGTGATGGGGGGCACCATCAGTCCCTCATCACCCTCCTTAAACTGTCGGGTGCTCTCCATTCTGGGCGCCGACTCAACTTTGCCATACACTTACGTCTATGCTGAGTTGCCTGACACGCACCAGGCACATGTTTGGTTCCATTTTCTGACGCGCATCAGAAAAAAAAAATATATAAATTTGTCTGACACGCATCAGGTTCGTCTGGTCCAGTATCTGTCACGCAGCAGAATTATGTCATGTTATTTTCCTGACACAAATCAGGTTCGTCTGGTCCGGTATCTGTCACGCAGCAGATTCATGTCATTGTTATTTTCCTGATATGCATCAGGTTTGTCTGGTCCGGTATCTGTCACGCAGCAGATTCATGTCATTGTTATTTTCCTGATATGCATCAGGTTCGTCTGGTCCGGTATCTGTCACGCAGCAGATTCATGTCATTGTTATTTTCCTGACACGCATCAGGTTAGTCTGGTCCCGTATCTGTCACACAGCAGATTCATGTCATTGTTATTTTCCTGACACGCATCAGATTTGTCTGATCCGGTATGTGTCACGCAGCAGATTCATGTCATTTTTATTTTCCTGATACGCATCAGGTTCATCCAGCCAGGTATCTACCACGCAGCAGATTCATGTCATTTTTATTTTTCCTGATACGCATCCGGGTCATCCGGTCAGGTATCTGCCACGCAGAAGATTCATGTCATTTTCAAGGTTCTTAAACGCATCAGGTTCAGCTGCCACCCTGACACGCATCAGGCACATGACAGGTTCTTTTCTGCCTCTGTTTCACGGTCCTGCCACGCGGCAGGCATATCGGGTCGTCTGACACGTATCAGGCATGTTCAATCGGTTCATTGATTATTTTTGCCCAGATGTGCATCGGGCGCAGCTTGCCACTGGCCAGGTATTTCCTCCAGGTATCAGTCTTAGGTCCTTGGTCATCCGGATCATTCAAGTTCCACGGTATCATACGCCCAATCCAGGTAAGTTTCGATGTTTCACTATTTCGTCCTTCAAGATCCTGCCGGAATCATGTATGTCGCCTTTTTCTTAGGTAATCTAGGCCAGCTCGTCAGGTGGGTGTTGTATTCAGAGGGTTCCGCAGGTTCACTCAAGGGCGTCAGGTGGCTCTACCACCCTCCTCACTTCCATTTTTCATTTTCCCATCATTTGTTTCACAGCATTATGTCCCACGCTTCTGATATCGCCGAGACTTGCTCCATTCCGGAATCACCTAGCTCGGCCCATGGAAGCAATCATTCCTTCAGGCAGTGGACCATTCCAAAGCGAATGACCAAATTAACTAGGATAGGCATCCGCTATCCTGCCTCGGCTCGCAAAGCAGATTTGTACAGACTGCTAGCTGCTGAGCCTATCTTAGCTGCGGAAGAACAAGTGTCCCTGTGTACAATCCAGACATCGCTGGCCCAGCTTCACTCAACCAGCAACACTCTTTCCAGTTCAGTGTCTGATATGCAGACCAGGTTGATGGCTGTGAAGACCAGGCCGTCAATACCGGACATACCTACCTCTCCGGTTCCACCTCTCATGCCCCAACCCCAGGTAGGGCTCCCAGCTTCTTTACCATTGCCCCATCACACTTCATTCCTGACAACATCCAGAAGTATATTTTGGCAGGTAAAGACGTAAACCTGGCTTCTATCCTCATTTCCACTCACGAATCCAATGAAAACAAGACCATCGCATGTGGAGACGTGTCAGTGGTTCTCAAGTCCAAAGATGCCCGCTTGCACAAAAAACTCTCCATTCCGGAATTTGTGCTGGCTTTCAGCTTATTCCGGGATATTCTATGCTCTGTCCAACCACACCGTAGAGAGGAACTAGACACCTACCTGTACAGAGTTACTGATTTGGCTCACAAGTATGGAGGTCATGCTTTTTATGACTATCATCGCTCGTTCTCTGCCAAAGCCGCTGCTGCTCCGTCCCAATTCCAGCACATCACGGATTGGTCCACACTAGACATGGAGCTGTTCTGCAGGCATTTTGCGGGTCTTAAAGCGCCCACCTGTGCCACCTGTCAATCCATCTCACATTCCTCCGTCTGGTGTCCCAATTCGGGATCTCTGGCCCAAGGTAGGCCACCTGCCATTCCTTCCGGGTCCTCAAGTTCAGGGCAGAACGTTGACAAATGGGGCAGGCCCATAGTGTTTCTGGGCAGGAGTCAGGTCTGCAATAATTTCAATTGGTCAGACTGTTATTTTTCAAAATGCAAGGCCTTGCACGTTTGCTCCATTTGTTTCAGGGCCCATCTCCAGTCTTCTTGTCCACAAAGTTCGTCCAAAAAGCTATGACTAGCTGGAGTCAATATAGAATTACTAGCTGCCCTCCTTCAGCATCATCACGACACCAAATTTGTGCAGTTTTTCATTTCTGGGTTTTCACAGGGGTTCCACACAGGGCTGGTTTCCTCTCCGCTGGCCACATGGGAAGGCTCCAATCTCCGTTCCGCCTTGGCAGATCCGGAGTCAGTTGACTCTCTCATCCAGTCCGAAATCAGCAAGGGTTTTCTCCTAGGTCCATTTGCAGTCCCCCCCCCCATGACACTTTGACATCTGGAAGGTCAACCCCATAAGTCTGGTCACAAAAAAAGTTTTCAAATAAAAAAAGGCTGATATTTGACCTCTCTGCTCCTCATGCTTCCAGAACACCTAGTTTAAATTCCCTAATTCCGGCATATTTGGAAAAGAACGTGCAAGGCCTGATTCCACGGGGAAGGCCTGACTACATGTGCCAAACAATTGCCTGTGTGCGAGTTTATTACGAAATATTGGTCTGCAAACTCAGAGGACCATAACTTCATCTTTGTCGATTTATCAAGGGAGACGGTAAGACCATTCGATTTTATCCAGCGATTATTATCCCACTATTTAAAAACTGCACTAATATTCCAGTGGGACGCCACTGGTCGATACTATTAGCGGGACGCCGCTTGAGTTTGTCCATTTGATTGCGCATTTGGGACTTTGCTTATTTCCGGATATCCCTGATACATATTGAAAGGGACGTTGTTAAAGGACATTGGTTTATCGCAACCATTTAGTACGAGACTTTCCCATACGAATATTTATCGAATATTCATACGCGATATTATCGAATATTCCATTTTATTCCTCAAATTTTAGTATTTATATTTTTAGTATACCATTTTCCATTTGTCGTATTGTATTACTGCATGTTGTGTTTATGGTTTTGTATGTTTTAATATTATTACTGTCAGCACGTACAGTTACTCATGCTATTACATGTTAATACATTTCAATTGGTCCAGATATCCTGAGAGTGCCCAGTTATCTTTGTTTTATTATATTGTCCTTTTCAGAGTGGACTGGGTGAGTCCACTCAACTGAGTGCACCTTTTGGGTCATTAGCCAGTCCAGTGCGTCACATTTACTCCATTTTTTTTACTTTAGATCATCCAGCCAGCCAGTCCATATTTTCTTCTCAAGCCATTAAATCCACTGTGAGAGGAATCCAAAAGAGCAACAATAAGCCAGAGTCCCGCAGGAAGCCAGTCACCGGGGCAATGTTCAGGGCCTTTTCCACCGTCCTAGACAATGATCCTTTCGGGCCATACAAAAGCATAGTGATCAAAGCAGCCATGTACCTCTGTTTTTACGGGTTCTTATGGCCCGTGGAATTCACCAGCTCTCCTGGACACGCAGGCCCCACCATAGATCAATTAGCCTGGCAGCAGACACATTGCACCCTATCACTCCACTCCACTAAAACCTCTCAGGTGGGTCCGCCAGTTAAAATCCCCTATTTCCAGACCTTTAATGACTGGTGCCCAGTTGCTGTGTTCAAACAGCTATTTGCTACCTTTAAAAATCCTATGCCAGACAGCCCTCTTTTCCCTTTCAATTCCAAACATCTCACAGCATCACAGTTCGTTCACCACAATAGAATCTTAGCTTCCGGACTAGGTTTAAATGCCAAGGCCATTTCGGGACATTCGTTTCGCATAGGGGCAGCATCCGCAGCGTCAAGTCATGGGGTCCCAGCGCATGTCATCCAAAAAATGGGCAGATGGCAATCTTCCTGTTTTGCGCACTACGTTCCAAACCCGCAGGTTGAAATTGCCAAAGCCTTTACCAGTTTAGCTCTCTGAGTCCAGTAACTAGCCATTTCCTACCTGATTGATTTTTGCCCCTCATTTAGCTCGCACACGGCCATGGCTTCCAGCACACCTCAGCCATTGATAGTTGACAGTCAAGTCAATTTTCCTAACCTGGTTTGTCCACTCTGTTCCCACCGTAGCCAGGACCACAATAATACTTTACAACAATATACTTATGTTACTAATAGGAACTTACAGTATTTAATGAAACTTCAGTTCCGACCACCTGAAAATGTAATTTAACTCCTTTAGGACCCTACTATTTTAATTTTTCACTCTGCTTTCCTGAAGCCATAACTATTATTTAACTGTTATTTATTTTTCCGTTCACATAGCCATATAGGGGTATTTTTTTCAGAGACAAGTTGTACTTTTTAATGGTACCATTTACTATTGCATAAAAAATATACAATGCAACAGCACTCTGCAAACCAAATAAAGTACAATAATGCCAAAATAATAGAAAGTATTCTGGTGCTAATGCTACGCTAATAAATTTGAGATGCTTGGCAAATATATTTTGTACAAAATGATTTGGGCCCATCTGCCAAACATCAAGGCGATCTCAGTAAAATGGGAACCTAACACTAAATACCACATTAACTGGTGCCATACTGGCCTCCGTTACATACAGGGAATACAGGTTCCACATCGTATTATGTCTCTTATGGTGCCAGATGGCCTCCATTATATTCAGGAGATGCAGGCTCCACATGCATGCCGAACCCACACTATAAAATTCCTCTTTGGTGCCTGGCCTCCATTTTGTTCAGGGAATGCAGCTTCCACTAGCACGCTGTGCCAACTCTATATTTCACCTTTCCTGATGCCAAATGGCCACCAATACATACAGGGAGAGCAGGCTACAGCTTTATAGCTACACTAATTAAAATCAGCCTATGGCTAAATGCACACGACCGTTGTGTGTTTTGCTGTCCGCAAATCGTGGATCCGCAAAACACGGATGGCGTCCGCGTGCGTTCCGCAATTTTCAGAACGGCACAGGCAGCCTTTAATATAACTGCCTATTCTTGTCCGCAAAACGCGGACAAGAATAGGACAGGTTATATTTTTTTAGCACACCACGGAATGGAGCGTCGGAGTGCTGTCCGCATCTTTTGCGGCCCCATTGAAGTAAATGGCTCTGCTTTCGAGCCGCCAAAACTGCGGCTCGGATGCGGACCAAAGCAACGGCCGTGTGCATGAGACCTTCGTGGCAAAAAGGTTAATGATGGGGAATGGAAAATCGTGTGCGGTTATGAGATGATCACACTGGCTGGGTGCGGTGACATGCCTGGCCAGCGCGGTGCCGGTCACGTCACCCAACACAAGATTTTGCATGTTTTTTTTCTTCTCGCTGCCGAGCTCAAGGTGTAGACAAGCTCATAGACTTTCTGGTGGAAACGTTTACATTCTCCCGGTCAGCATGGAGGAGAAGCTGTGCTTGGGCTGAGCGCTTCTGACTCATCATTCTAGCGATCAGTAGGGGTCTCAGAGCTCTAATCCCCACCGATCAACACTCCTGATATATCCCTATGACATTAATCTTTAAGGTACGGTATAGTAAGCTTACAAAAGATATTTATTGACTTTTTTAACCAATCTTATATTTTCTTCTCCTGTTTTAAATTAAAATTCCAATATTAGGGGGAATTCACACGACCGTATCTATAATGAAGATATGGTCGTGTGAATGCCGGTATCCGCAAAACAGATACGGTCGAATTAATGCACATACCTGCTTTGTAGTCCTCAAATCACAGATCAGCAAAACACAGATACCAGACGTGTGCACCCTGCTTTTTCCTCTTCTGCAGGTCCCGCACTATGTAACAAATATTTTTTCTTT
The DNA here is from genome assembly GCF_014858855.1 of Bufo gargarizans. NCBI lineage: Eukaryota > Metazoa > Chordata > Amphibia > Anura > Bufonidae > Bufo > Bufo gargarizans. Next base: position 139,224,665 of record NC_058084.1, read on the forward strand.
TCCCCAAATGGACAAGATTATGACATTTTGGGGGGCGGAACATATGGATGTGGACAACATACGGGCAGATTGAAATGAATGGGTTCCGCATGCAATCCACAACAAATGCTGATCGGATGTGGACAAAAATATGTTGGTGTGAATGCCCCTTACAAAAGATTTTTACCTTACTTAGTTTTTTTATAATCAAAAAATATTGAATGGGTTCTCAAATACTTGCAAACATAGTTATAGTACTTCTCTTGTGCTGCTTTTGAATTACATACAGTGGATATATAAAGTCTACACACCCCTGTTAAAATGTCATGTTTCTGTGCAATCACATTTAAAATCATGTTAACCACCTCCCGACCGCCTAACGCGCCGATGCGTCCGGGAGGTGGATGATTTGTTCCTCCTGGACGCATTGGCGCGTCATCTCGCGATACCCAAGATTTCCTGTGAACGCGCGCACGCAGGCTCCATGGATCCGTAAAAATCATGCGGACGTCTGAATGGAGCTTTACAGGGGGTGATCAATGACAGAGGGTGATCACCCATATACACTCCCTGATCACCCCCTGTCATTGATTACCCCCCTGTAAGGCTCCATTCAGACGCCCGCATGTGTTTTGCGGATCCTATCCATGTATCCATGGATCCGTAAAAATCATGCGGACGTCTGAATGGAGCCTTACAGGGGGTGATCAATGACAGGGGGTGATCACCCATATACACTCCCTGATCACCCCCTGTCATTGATCACCCCCCTGTAAGGCTCCATTCCGACGTCCGCATGTGTTTTGCGGATCCGATCCATGTAATAATGGATCCGTAAAAATCATGCGGACGTCTGAATGGAGCCTTACAGGGGGTGATCAATGACAGAGGGTGATCACCCATATACGCTCCCTGATCACCCCCTGTCATTGATCACCCCCCTGTAAGGCTCCATTCAGACGTCCGCATGTGTTTTGCGGATCCGATCCATGTATCCATGGATCCGTAAAAATCATGCGGACGTCTGAATGGAGCCTTACGGGGGGTGATCAATGACAGGGGGTGATCACCCATATACACTCCCTGATCACCCCCTGTCATTGATCACCCCCCTGTAAGGCTCCATTCAGACGCCCGCATGTGTTTTGCGGATCCGATCCATGTATCCATGGATCCGTAAAAATCATGCGGACGTCTGAATGGAGCCTTACAGGGGGTGATCAATGACAGGGGGTGATCACCCATATACACTCCCTGATCACCCCCTGTCATTGATCACCCCCCTGTAAGGCTCCATTCAGACGTCCGCATGTGTTTTGCGGATCCGATCCATGTATCCATGGATCCGTAATAATCATGCGGACGTCTGAATGGAGCCTTACCAGGGGGGTGATCAATGACAGGGGGTGATCACCCATATACACTCCCTGATCACCCCCTGTCATTGATCACCCCCCTGTAAGGCTCCATTCAGACGTCCGCATGTGTTTTGCGGATCCGATCCATGTATCCATGGATCCGTAAAAATCATGCGGACGTCTGAATGGAGCCTTACCAGGGGGGTGATCAATGACAGGGGGTGATCACCCATATACACTCCCTGATCACCCCCTGTCATTGATCACCCCCTGTCATTGATCACCCCCCTGTAAGGCTCCATTCAGACGTCCGCATGTGTTTTTGCGGATCCGATCCATGTATCCATGGATCCGTAAAAATCATACGGACGTCTGAATGGAGCCTGACAGGGAAGGTGATCAGTGACGGGGGTGATCAATGACAGGGGGGTGATCAGGGAATCTATATGGGTGATCACCCCCCTGTCATTGATCACCCCCCCTGTAAGGCTCCATTCAGACATTTTTTGGGCTGAAGTTAGCGTAAATATATATTTTTTTTGTTTGTTTTTTCTTACTAATCTCATATAGTCTCATATTCCACTAACTTGTGTCAAAAAATAAAATCTCACATGCACTCGCCATACCCCTCACGGAATCCAAATGCGTAAACATTTTTAGACATTTATATTCCAGACTTCTTCTCACGCTTTAGGGCCCCTAAAAAGCCAGGGCAGTATAAATACCCCACATGTGACCCCATTTAGGAAAGAAGACACCCCAAGGTATTCGCTGAGGGGCATATTGAGTCCATGAAAGATTGAAATTTTTGTCCTAAGTTAGCGGAAAGTGAGACTTTGTGAGAAAAAAACAAAAAAAAATCAATTTCCGCTAACTTATGCAAAAAAATAAAAATTCTATGAACTCGCCAGGCCCCTCATTGAATACCTTGGGGTGTCTTCTTTCCAAAGTGGGGTCACATGTAGGGTATTTATACTGCCCTGGCTTTTTAGGGGCCCTAAAGCGTGAGAAGAAGTCTGGGATCCAAATGTCTAAAAATGCCCTCCTAAAAGGAATTTGGGCACCTTTGCGCATCTAGGCTGCAAAAAAGTGTCACACATCTGGTATCGCCGTACTCAGGAGAAGTTGGGCAATGTGTTTTGGGGAGTCATTTTACATATACCCATGCTGGGTGAGAGAAATATCTTGGTCAAATGCCAACTTTGTATAGAAAAATGGGAAAAGTTGTCTTTTGCCAAGATATTTCTCTCACCCAGCATGGGTATATGTAAAATGACACCCCAAAACACATTCCCCAACTTCTCCTGAGTACGGCGATACCAGATGTGTGACACTTTTTTGATGCCAAGGTGGGCAAAGGGGCACACATTCCAAAGTGCACCTTTCGGATTTCGCAGGCCATTTTTTACACATTTTGATTGCAAGGTACTTCTCACACATTTGGGCCCCTAAATTGCCAGGGCAGTATAACTACGCCACAAGTGACCCCATTTTGGAAAGAAGACACCCCAAGGTATTCCGTGAGGGGCACGGCGAGTTCCTAGAATTTTTTATTTTTTGTCACAAGTTAGCGGAAAATGATGATTTTTCTTTTTTTTCCTTTTTTTCTTACAAAGTCTCATATTCCACTAACGTGCGACAAAAAATAAAAAATTCTAGGAACTCGCCATGCCCCTCACGGAATACCTTGGGGTGTCTTCTTTCCAAAATGGGGTCACTTGTGGCGTAGTTATACTGCCCTGGCAATTTAGGGGCCCAAATGTGTGAGAAGTACTTTGCAATCAAAATGTGTAAAAAATGGCCGGCGAAATCCGAAAGGTGCACTTTGGAATATGTGCCCCTTTGCCCACCTTGGCTGCAAAAAAGTGTCACACATCTGGTATCGTCGTACTCAGGAGAAGTTGGGGAATGTGTTTTGGGGTGTCATTTTACATATACCCATGCTGGGTGAGAAAAATATCTTGGTCAAATGCCAACTTTGTATAAAAAAATGGGAAAAGTTGTCTTTTGCCAAGATATTTCTCTCACCCAGCATGGGTATATGTAAAATGACACCCCAAAACACATTCCCCAACTTCTCCTGAGTACGGCGATACCAGATGTGTGACACTTTTTTGCTGCCAAGGTGGGCAAAGGGGCACATATTCCAAAGTGCACCTTTCGGGTTTCGCCGGTCATTTTTTACACATTTTGATTGCAAGGTACTTCTCACACATTTGGGCCCCTAAATTGCCAGGGCAGTATAACTACGCCACAAGTGACCCCATTTTGGAAAGAAGACACCCCAAGGTATTCCGTGAGGGGCATGGCGAGTTCCTAGAATTTTTTATTTTTTGTCGCAAGTTAGTGGAATATGAGACTTTGTAAGGAAAAAAGAGAAAAAAAAATCATCATTTTCCGCTAACTTGTGACAAAAATAAATAAATTCTAGGAACTCGCCATGCCCCTCACGGAATACCTTGGGGTGTCTTCTATCCAAAATGGGGTCACTTGTGGCGTAGTTATACTGCCCTGGCAATTTAGGGGCCCAAATGTGTGAGAAGTACCTTGCAATCAAAATGTGTAAAAAATGACCGGCGAAACCCGAAAGGTGCACTTTGGAATATGTGCCCCTTTGCCCACCTTGGCAGCAAAAAAGTGTCACACATCTGGTATCGCCGTACTCAGGAGAAGTTGGGGAATGTGTTTTGGGGTGTCATTTTACATATACCCATGCTGGGTGAGAAAAATATCTTGGTCAAATGCCAACTTTGTATAAAAAAATGGGAAAAGTTGTCTTTTGCCAAGATATTTCTCTCACCCAGCATGGGTATATGTAAAATGACACCCCAAAACACATTCCCCAACTTCTCCTGAGTACGGCGATACCAGATGTGTCACACTTTTTTGCTGCCAAGGTGGGCAAATGGGCACATGTTCCAAAGTGCACCTTTCGGGTTTCGCCGGTCATTTTTTACACATTTTGATTGCAAGGTACTTCTCACACATTTGGGCCCCTAAATTGCCAGGGCAGTATAACTACGCCACAAGTGACCCCATTTTGGATAGAAGACACCCCAAGGTATTCCGTGAGGGGCATGGCGAGTTCCTAGAATTTTTTATTTTTTGTCGCAAGTTAGTGGAATATGAGACTTTGTAAGAAAAAATAAAAAAATAAAAATCATCATCATTTTCCGCTAACTAGTGACAAAAAATAAAAAGTTCTATGAACTCACTATGCCCATCAGCGAATACCTTAGGGTGTCTACTTTCCGAAATGGGGTCATTTGTGGGGTTTTTCTACTGTTTGGGCATTGTAGAACCTCAGGAATCATGACAGGTGCTCAGAAAGTCAGAGCTGTTTCAAAAAGCGGAAATTCACATTTTTGTACCATAGTTTGTAAACGCTATAACTTTTACCCAAACCATTTTTTTTTGCCCAAACATTTTTTTTCATCAAAGACATGTAGAACAATAAATTTGGCGAAAAATTTATATATGGATGTCGTTTTTTTTGCAAAATGTTACAGCTGAAAGTGAAAAATGTCATTTTTTTGCAAAAAAATCGTTACATTTTGATTAATAACAAAAAAAGTAAAAATGTCAGCAGCAATAAAATACCACTAAATGAAAGCTCCATTAGTGAGAAGAAAAGGAGGTAAAATTCATTTGGGTGGTAAGTTGCATGACCGAGCGATAAACGGTGAAAGTAGTGTAGTGCCGAAGTGTAAAAAGTGCTCTGGTCATGAAGGGGGTTTCAGCTAGCGGGGCTGAAGTGGTTAAATAGGAGTCAGCATGCACCTGCCATCATTTAAAGTGCATTAACCCCAAATCAAGTTCAGCTGCTCTCGTTGGTCTTTCCTGCAATTTTCTTAGTCACATCCCAGCAACATAAAGGCCTCTTTCACATGGCCGTTGCGGAAACATGTGCGGGTGCGATTTTTCCGTGCGAGTGTAAAACATTGTCATGCGTTTTGCACGCGCGTGAGAAAAATTGCGCATGTTTGGTACCCAAACCCGAGCTTCTTCACAGAAGTTCGGGTCTGGGATCGGTGTTCTGTAGATTGTATTATTTTCCCTTATAACATGGTTATAAGGGAAAATAATAGCATTTTGAATACAGAATGCATAGTAAGATAGCGCTGGAGGGGTTAAAAAAAATAATAATAATTTAACTCACCTTAGTCCACTTGCTCGCGTAGCCGGCATCTCCTTCTGTCTTCATCTTAGCTTTGTGTAGCAACAGGACCTGTGGTGACGTCACTCTGGTCATCACATGATCCATCACCATGGTAAAAGATCATGTGATGGATCATGTGATGACTGTGACATCACCAAAGGTCCTTGTTGCTACACAGAGCTAAGATCAAGACAGAAGGAGATGCCGGGCTGCGCGAGCAAGTGGATTAAGGTGAGTTAAATTTTATTTTATTTTTTTAACCCCTCCAGCGCTATTTTACTATGCATTCTGTATTCAGAATGCTATTATTTTCCCTTATAACCATGTTATAAGGGAAAATAATATTGATCGGGTCTCCATCCCGATCGTCTCCTAGCAACCGTGCGTGAAAATCACACCGCATCCGCACCTGCTTGCGGATGCTTGCGATTTTCATGCAACCCTATTCACTTCTATGGGGCCTGCGTTACGTGAAAAACGCTGAATATAGAGCATGCTGCGATTTTCACGCAACGCACAAGTGATGCGTGAAACTCATCGCTCTTGCGAATAGCCCCATTGGATGGGTCGGTATTCAGTGCGGGTGCAATGCGTTTAACTCACACATCGCATCCGCGCGGAATACTCGCCCATGTGAAAGGGGCCTAAAGGAGCTGTAGGAATATCTGGCAAGTACTGGCTGTTAGAGATGGCCTTGTGGTTCGCCTGGCGGTCGTTTTGCGGCGAACTCTGCGTGTTCGCGATTCACCTAACATGCGAACATATGGAGAAATTTACACCCGCCATATTCTTTTACATTATGAAGAACTTTGACCCATGACACATCCATCAGGTGGTACATAACAGCCAATTGAGACATTTCAGCACATGGACATACCGCCTACTTTATAAATAAACCTGATCTGGCCGCCATTTTACATTCAGTGTTTTGTCAGTGTAGGGAGAGGTTGCTGTGTGGAGCAGGGACAGGCTGTTAGGGACACCAAACGCTAGCTAATAGGGCCACAAAAGTAATTTTAAGCACTAGTAAAGGTGTGCTATTGATATGTGTGAGGGGTGCAATATACTTATAATATACTTTGAGTCAAAAACACATAGGTAAGGTTCCGGACGGGGTCGCTCTTATTAGGGCGGGAGGTCTGTGGTTAGGCTTTCAGGGCCAGAATAGCACCCCCTGTAGGGCAATATCAGGGACAGTTCTTTGCCCACCCTGTCCTTCAATACCACATCATCATCTAGCCCAGGGATAGATGTTTTTTGCTTTCCCTCCGGGATTCATGGATGAGCACTGGAACCCCCCGGATTGTGGTAGGACATATGGTTTCTGATTTGGTGCTGCCGAGCACCTGATTTGGTGCCGCCGAGCACTTGTTATTGCCTACCACATCTATGCTTTTTGCTAAACTTTAATAATTTAATTTATTTTCATTTTGAGGGATAACTTTTCCATTCACACGTCCGCAAAATGGGTCCGCATCCGTTCCGCAATTTTGCAGAACGGGTGCAGACCTATTCATTTTCAATAAGGCCGGAATGTGCTGTCCGCATCCGCATTTGCGGATCCGCACTTCCGCATCTGTGCTTCCGTTTCCGCCCAAAAAAAAGATCATGTCCTATTCTTGTCCGCAATTGCAGACAAGATTAGGCATTTTCTATTATAGTGTCGGCGATGTGCGGTCCACAAATTGCGGAATGCACGTTGCCGGTGTCCGTGTTTTGCGGATCCGCAAAACACTTACGGACGTGTGAATGGACCCTCATAGTAAAATTATTAAAGGTTACGTTTTATCTTTATGTATATTCTAATGGATTGCCTTCCTTGTACAATGTTATAATATACTATCTATGTTAGAAAGTATATTATAGTGCATTTGTATTGTGCAGCAGTTGTGTGCGGTTCTGCTGCGATACTGCAGGTATATAGAGGGACAAGCGTTATTGGAACAAATAGTTTCTACTGGTGTGATATACCAGTCATCCCACAAAAAAACTGACTGAAGAGGGGTGTTATATACCAATATACTTTCTTTATAGTGCATTTGGTTACTGTATAGGGCATTTGCACATGCGTGTACAAGAAAATTATTTTGCCGATATTTCGCATTGAAAAAAATTATGAATGGAGATCGCAAATTCGAATAATACATCTGGTATGTCACTGTCCATGTTGTGGGACTATTTGTGCACTTCTAGTAATTATTTCTTGGCTGCAAATATGAGCTGAAGGTTTTTCAGGTTCGCCTGCCATTAAAATGAATGGTACCCACCGCAAACTTGTGGTTCGAACATTTGATCGCGTTCGCGAACTGTCCTGGCAGATGTTCGTCCATCACTATTGGCTGTGTGGTACATGTGACAACAATCTCCCGTATTCTTCATATGTCTGGGCTATGGGGTAGAGTGGCAAGACGAAAGCCTTTTCTTACGAAGAAAAACATCCAAGCCAGGCTACATTTTGCAAAAACACATCTGAAGTCTCCCAAAAGCATGTGGGAAAAAGTGTTATGGTCTGATGAAACCAAGGTTGAACTTTTTGGCCATAATTCCAAAAGATATGTTTGGCGCAAAAACAACACTGCACATCACCAAAAGAACACCATACCCACAGTGAAGTGTGGTGGTGGCGGCATCATGCTTTGGGACTGTTTTTCTTCAGCTGGAACTGGGGCCTTAGTTAAGCTAAAGGAAATTATGAACAGTTCCAAATACCAGTCAATATTGGCACAAAACCTTCAGGCTTCTGCTAGAAAGCTGAACATGAAGAGGAACTTCATCTTTCAGCATGACAACGACCCAAAGCATACATCTAAATCAACAAAGGAATAGACTAAAATTTTGGGATGGCCCAGCCACAGCCCAGACCTGAATCCGATTGAAAATCTGTGGGGTGATCTGAAGAGGGCTGTGCACAGGAGATGCCCTCTCAATCTGACAGATTTGGAGTGTTTTTGCAAAGAAGAGTGGGCAAATCTTGCCAAGTCAAAATGTGCCATGCTGATAGACTCATACCCAAAAAGACTGAATGCTGTAATAAAATCAAAAGGTGCTTCAACAAAGTATTAGTTTAAGGGTGTGCACACTTCTGCAACCATATTATTTTATTTTTATATTTTTTCTTCCCTCTACCTAAAAGATTTCAGTTTGTTTTTCAATTGAGTGGTACAGATTATAGGTCACATTAAAGGTGGAAAAAGTTCTGAAATGATTTATCTTTGTCTCATTTTTTACATCACAGAAACTTGACATTTTAACAGGGGTGTGTAGACTTTTTATATCCACTGTGTGTTATTTTATTTTCCTTCCAGACAAGAAGTTAAATTCAGAATACTGCGGAATTCATGTTTTCATAAAACAGTATGTCATGGAAAACCCTAAGGGCTCTTTCACATAAGCGGATGCCATTCGGTTAATTCGCTGCATGAAAGAGTCAAGCCCTGTTCCAGAAAGCAGAGACATGGAGCATTAACATGACTGATAACGCTCCGTGCCTCTCTGTGATCTTTTTACTACAAAATCACAGTGAGATAAAGTTGTCACTGTGATTTTGTAGTAAAAAAGTCAGAGAGGCACTGAGCATTATCAATGATGTTAATGCTCTGTGTATCTGCTGTCCAGAGCTAGGCTTGGCTCTCTTTCAGGCAGGGGATTATCCGCACGGCATCCGCTTCTGTGAAAGAGCCCTTAGGAATCAGAATACTAAAGACATTTCATGCTGGTTTGCTGCAGAAATGTTTCTAAGGCCTCCTGCACGCGAACGTGTGCTGCCCGTTGCTGTATTGCAGACCACATTTGCGCATTCGCAATGCACGGGCCGCATTCCGTGTGCATTCCGCATTACGGATGCGGACCCATTCACTTCAATAGGTCAGCAAATCCAGAGATGTGGAACAAAAGCACGGAACGGAACACTACTGAAGCACTACGCAGTGGTTCCCTGGGGTTTCGTCCCGTACTTCCATTCCGCAAAAAGAGAGAACATGTCCTATTTTTTTGCGGAATGGCCGGATTGCGGACCCATTAAAGCGAATGGGTCCGCGATCCACTGCGGCTGCCCCACAGTCGGTGTTCGTGCATTGGGCCTGCTTTTTGTGGGCCGCAGCATGGCCACGGGGCGCGCACGTTCGTGTGCAGGAGGCCTAACTAAATATCCCTTCTATCTGAACGTGGTTGTTTCTGAAGCATGTGCATTGATTTCTGCAAATCCCATTCAGTTAAGTGTGCTTTGTGTATACATATCCTTATGTAGGAGCCAAACCAGGCACATAAAATAATTCATAAAGTACATGAATAGTAGATTTGATAATTCATCAATAACATTACATGAGGCATCATTTTAATGTTGTAGTAATTGATAAAATATGCTTTATTTATTTTATCTGCTATGCTGTTTTACATCCCTGGTAGCTTTAAGATTAAAAAATGATGCTATAATATTAAGAAATATGAAAAGTTAATAAAAAGAACCTCTAGAAGAAGACAAGACATTATTTTCAGACCAAAAGAGAATATATAGTAAAGTAGATCTGCTTTTTATAGGTTTAATAACTCTAGCAGCCTCCCAATGGTGGTTACAAATACATGAGAGCGACCAGTGCCAAGCCCTCTGCTGCTAATCAAGAAAGTATTCTTTATATTGTCTGCCATTAGATGGTTCATCAATAAAAAAAATTTAAAATGCTAATTCTGTGTTTGTGACTTTTAACCCCTTACGGACACGTACATGTAAGGCGCTGGTGTCTGTGATTAAAGGACCAGGAGTTGCACCCGTCCGATCAGCTGCAGGGGTCCGGCAGTCACTGATTGCTGGACCCCTGCTGTATGCGCCGGCATCGGTGACCGTGGTACATGTGATGTGTGCAGAGGGAGGGAGCTTCCATCGGATGCTGTGATGGGGACCCGATGGCAGGGAAGGCATCCGGATGCCTTCCTTACGCAACATGGCTGCCTTCCGTGACAGCCTGTGAGATCTAGCCCGCTGGATCTCACAGGCAAGCAGGCTGTAAGTGTATTACACTGGTAATATACTTACAGCAAATGCATCAAAATACAGAAGTATTGTGATGCATTGTAAAGGGGATCAGACCCCCAATAGTTGAAGTCCAGGAGTGGGATAAAAAAATAAGTAAAAAAAAAATTACGTTTTACATAAAACATTTTTAAGTTTTAAGTAAAAAACTTTTCCCCGGCAAAAATTAAAAAAATAAATTGTAAAAAATAGGGAAAAAATAATAATTATTGTCACCTTACATCATAAAAAGTGTAATACCAAACGATCAAAAAGTCATATGCACCCTAAAATAGTACCAATCAAACCGTCATCTCATACCCCAAAAAATGAGCCCCTACATAAGACAGTCGCCCCAAAAAAACATATGGCTTTCAGTATATGGAGACACAAAAAAATGCTTTATTATGTAAAACTGAAACAAACAAACAAAAAAAGGAGTGGCATCGCGTCCATAACAACCTGCTCTGTAAAAATACCACATGATCTAACTTGTCAGATGAACATTGTAAATAACAAAAAAAAAAACTGTACCAAAACAGCTATTTTTTGTTACCTTGCCTCACAAAAAGTGTAATACACAGCAACCAAAAATCATATGTACCCTAAAATAGTACTAACAAAGCCGCTACCTTAGGCCTCATGCACATGGCCATTGTGCGGCCATTCTGTGCATTGGGGATCACAATTGCTGTCCCCAACGCACGGAAAACATCCGTGCTGCGGGCCGGACCCATTTAACTTGACATGTCATATTTATTTACGGTGCGGAACAACGGAAAGAAACACCACGGAAGCACTCTGTGGTGATTCCAGTGTTACATTCTGTGACTCTGTTCCGCATCTCCGTAATTGCAGACCCATTCAAGAGAATGGGTCTGCATTCGTGATGCGGGTGATTAGGTCTTATTCTGTCGTTTCTAAAATTTTGGGGAGTTTCTACTCTAGGGGTGCATCAGGGGGTCTTCAAATGTGAAATGGCAACTTAAAATTCTGCCAGTAAATTCTGCCCTCTAAAAACCACATGGAGTTCCTTTCCTTCTGCGCATTTCCATGTGCCCGTACAGCAGTTTACGACCACATATGGGGTGTTTCTGTAAACTACAGAATTAGGGCAATAAATATTGAGTTTTATTTGGCTGTTAACCCTTGCTTTGTTACTGGAAAAAATTGATTAAAATGGAAAATCTGCAAAAAAAGCTAAATTCAGAAATGCTATCTACATTTTCCTTTAATTCTTGCAGAACACCTAAAGGGTTATCCAAGTATGTAAAATCAGTTTTAGTTACCTTGAGGGGTGTAGTTTCCAAAATGGGGTCACTTTTTTGGAGTTTCTACTCTAGGAGTGCATCAGGGGGTCTTCAAATGTGACATGGCAAATTAAAATTGGACCAGTGAAATCTGCCCTCTAAAAACCATATGGCATTCCTTTTCTTCTGCACCCTTCCGTGTGCTAGTGTTAAGCGCGAATATTCGAATAGCAAATTTTCGCAATCAAGTAAACAATGACTGGAGATCACAAATGCTCGAATTTGCTAATTTATGGTGAATATTCGGCCAAATATTTGCAAAATTTCGCAAATTCGAATATTGCCTATGCCGCTCATGAACGCTTGCCCGTTCAGCAGTTTGCAACACACATATGGGGTGTTTCTGTAAACTACAGAATCAAGGCAATAAATATTGAGTTTTGTTTGGCTGTTAACCCTTGCTTTGTTACTGGAAAAAATAGATTAAAATGGAAAATCAGCAAAAAAAGTAAAATTCTGAAATTTCTTCTCCATTTTCCTTTGATTCTTGTGGAACACCTAAAGGGTTAACAAAGTTTGTAAAATCAGTTTTGAATAGCTTGATGGGTGTAGTTTCCAAAATGGGGCCATTTATGGGTGGTTTCTATTATGTATAATATGTAAGCCTCACAAAGTGACTTCAAACCTGAATTGGTCCTTAAAAAGTGGGTTTTGGAAATTTTCTGAAAAATTCCAAGATTTGCTTCTAAACCTTCTAACATGAAGTAGACATATGGGTAGAGTTGAGCGAACACCTGGATGTTCGTGTTCGAGAAGTTCGGCCGAACTTCCCGGAAATGTTCGGGTTCGGGATCCGAACCCGATCCGAACTTCGTCCCGAACCCGAACCCCATTGAAGTCAATGGGGACCCGAACTTTTCGGCACTAAAACGGCTGTAAAACAGCCCAGGAAAGGGCTAGAGGGCTGCAAAAGGCAGCAACATGTAGGTAAATCCCCTGCAAACAAATGTGGATAGGGAAATGAATTAAAATAAAAATTAAATAAATAAAAATTAACCAAAATCAATTGGAGAGAGGTCCCATAGCAGAGAATCTGGCTTCCCGTCACCCACCACTGGAACAGTCCATTCTCAGATATTTAGGCCCCGGCACCCAGGCAGAGGAGAGAGGTCCCGTAACAGAGAATCTGGCTTCATGTCAGCAGAGAATCAGTCTTCATATCATAGCAGAGAATCAGGCTTCACGTCACCCACCACTGCAACAGTCCATTTTCATAAATTTAGGCCCAGCACCCAGGCAGAGGAGAGAGGTCCCGTAACAGAGGATCTGGCTTCATGTCAGCAGAGAATCAGTCTGCATGTCATAGCAGAGAATCAGGCTTCACGTCAGCCACCACTGCAACAGTCCATTGTCATAAATTTAGGCCCAGCACTCAGGCAGAGGAGAGAGGTCCCGTAACAGACAATCTGGCTTCATGTCAGCAGAGAATCAGTCTTCATATCATAGCAGAGAATCAGGCTTCACGTCAGCCACCAGTGCAACAGTCCATTGGCATATATTTAGGCCCAGCACACAGGCAGAGGAGAGAGGTCCCGTAACAGAGGATCTGGCTTCCTGTCAGCAGAGAATTAGTCTTCATGTCATAGCAGAGAATGAGGCTTCACGTCAGCCACCACTGCAACAGTCCATTGGCATATATTTAGGCCCAGCACCCAGGCAGAGGAGAGAGGTCCCGTAACAGACAATCTGGCTTCATGTCAGCAGAGAATCAGTCTTCATGTCATAGCAGAGAATCAGGCTTCACGTCACCCACCACTGTAAGAGTCCATTTTCATAAATTTAGGCCCAGCACCCAGGCAGAGGAGAGAGGTCCCGTAACAGAGGATCTGGCTTCATGTCAGCAGAGAATCAGTCTGCATGTCATAGCAGAGAATCAGGCTTCACGTCACCCACCACTGCAACAGTCCATTGTCATAAATTTAGGCCCAGCACCCAGGCAGAGGAGAGAGGTCCCGTAACAGACAATCTGGCTTCATGTCAGCAGAGAATTAGTCTGCATGTCATAGCAGAGAATGAGGCTTCACGTCAGCCACCACTGCAACAGTCCATTGGCATATATTTAGGCCCAGCACCCAGGCAGAGGAGAGAGGTCCCGTAACAGACAATCTGGCTTCATGTCAGCAGAGAATCAGTCTTCATGTCATAGCAGAGAATCAGGCTTCACGTCACCCACCACTGCAACAGTCCATTGTCATAAATTTAGGCCCAGCACCCAGGCAGAGGAGAGAGGTCCCGTAACAGAGGATCTGGCTTCATGTCAGCAGAGAATCAGTCTGCATGTCATAGCAGAGAATCAGGCTTCACGTCACCCAACATTGGAACAGTCCATTGGCATATATTTAGGCCCCGGCACCCAGACAGAGGAGAGGTTCATTCAACTTTGGGTAGCCTCGCAATATAATGGTAAAATGAAAATAAAAATAGGATTAAATGAGGAAGTGCCCTGGAGTCCAATAATATATGGTTAAGGGGAGGTAGTTAATGTCTAATCTGGACAAGGGACGGACAGATCCTGTGGGATCCATGCCTGGTTCATTTTTATGAACGTCAGCTTGTCCACATTGGCTGTAGACAGGCGGCTGCGTTTGTCTGTAATGACGCCCCCTGCCGTGCTGAATACACGTTCAGACAAAACGCTGGCCGCCGGGCAGGCCAGCACCTCCAAGGCATAAAAGGCTAGCTCTGGCCACGTGGACAATTTAGAGACCCAGAAGTTGAATGGGGCCGAACCATCAGTCAGTACGTGGAGGGGTGTGCACATGTACTGTTCCACCATGTTAGTGAAATGTTGCCTCCTGCTAACACGTTGCGTATCAGGTGGTGGTGCAGTTAGCTGTGGCGTGTTGACAAAACTTTTCCACATCTCTGCCATGCTAACCCTGCCCTCAGAGGAGCTGGCCGTGACACAGCTGCCTTGGCGACCTCTTGCTCCTCCTCTGCCTTGGCCTTGGGCTTCCACTTGTTCCCCTGTGACATTTGGGAATGCTCTCAGTAGCGCGTCTACCAACGTGCGCTTGTACTCGCGCATCTTCCTATCACGCTCCAGTGCAGGAAGTAAGGTGGGCACATTGTCTTTGTAGCGTGGATCCAGCAGGGTGGCAACCCAGTAGTCCGCACAGGTTAAAATGTGGGCAACTCTGCTGTCGTTGCGCAGGCACTGCAGCATGTAGTCGCTCATGTGTGCCAGGCTGCCCAGGGGTAAGGACAAGCTGTCCTCTGTGGGAGGCGTATCGTCATTGTCCTGCCTTTCCCCCCAGCCACGCACCAGTGATGGACCCGAGCTGCGTTGGGTGCCACCCCGCTGTGACCATGCTTCATCCTCATCCTCCTCCACCTCCTTCTCATCCTCATCCTCCTCGTCCTCCAGTAGTGGGCCCTGGCTGGCCACATTTGTACCTGGCCTCTGCTGTTGCCAAAAACCTCCCTCTGAGTCACTTCGAAGAGACTGGCCTGAAAGTGCTAAAAATGACCCCTCTTCCTCCTCCTCCTCCTCCTGGGCCACCTCCTCTTCCATCATCGCCCTAAGTGTTTTCTCAAGGAGACATAGAAGTGGTATTGTAATGCTGATAACGGCGTCATCGCCACTAGCCATGTTGGTGGAGTACTCGAAACAGCGCAACAGGGCACACAGGTCTCGCATGGAGGCCCAGTCATTGGTGGTGAAGTGGTGCTGTTCTGTAGTGCGACTGACCCGTGCGTGCTGCAGCTGAAACTCCACTATGGCCTGCTGCTGCTCGCACAGTCTGTCCAGCATGTGAAAGGTGGAGTTCCACCTGGTGGGCACGTCGCATATGAGGCGGTGAGCGGGAAGGCCGAAGTTACGCTGTAGCGCAGACAGGCGAGCAGCAGCAGGATGTGAACGCCGGAAGCGCGAACAGACGGCCAGCACTTTATGCAGCAGCTCTAACATGTCGGGGTAGTTGTGAATGAACTTCTGCACCACCAAATTCAGCAAATGCGCCAAGCAAGGGATGTGCGTCAAATTGGCTAGTCCCAGAGCTGCAACGAGATTTCGCCCATTATCACACACCACCAGGCCGGGCTTGAGGCTCACCGGCAGCAACCACTCGTCGGTCTGTTGTTCTATACCCCGCCGCAACTCCTGTGCGGTGTGGGGCCTGTCCCCCAAACATATGAGTTTCAGAATGGCCTGCTGACGTTTACCCCGGGCTGTGCTGAAGTTGGTGGTGAAGGTGTGTGGCTGACTGGATGAGCAGGTGGAAGAAGAGGAGGAGGAAGCCGAGAAGGAGGAGGTGGCAACAGGAGGCAAAGAATGTTGCCCTGCGATCCTTGGCGGCGGAAGGACGTGCGCCAAACAGCTCTCCGCCTGGGGCCCAGCTGCCACTACATTTACCCAGTGTGCAGTTAGGGAGATATAGCGTCCCTGGCCGTGCTTACTGGTCCACGTATCTGTGGTTAGGTGAACCTTGCTACAGATGGCGTTGCGCAGTGCACACTTGATTTTATCGGATACTTGGTTGTGCAGGGAAGGCACAGCTCTCTTGGAGAAGTAGTGGCGGCTGGGAACAACATACTGTGGGACAGCAAGCGACATGAGCTGTTTGAAGCTGTCTGTGTCCACCAGCCTAAATGACAGCATTTCATAGGCCAGTAGTTTAGAAATGCTGGCATTCAGGGCCAGGGATCGAGGGTGGCTAGGTGGGAATTTACGCTTTCTCTCAAATGTTTGTGAGATGGAGAGCTGAACGCTGCCGTGTGACATGGTTGAGATGCTTGGTGACGGAGGTGGTGGTGGTGTTGGTGGTACATCCCCTGTTTGCTGGGCGGCAGGTGCCAACGTTCCTCCAGAGGCGGAGGAAGAGGCCGAGGCGGCAGCAGCAGAAGAGGCCGAGGCGGCAGCAGCAGAAGAGGTAGCAGGGGGAGCCTGAGTGACTTCCTTGGTTTTAAGGTATTTACTCCACTGCAGTTCATGCTTTGCATGCAGGTGCCTGGTCATGCAGGTTGTGCTCAGGTTCAGAACATTAATGCCTCGCTTCAGGCTCTGATGGCACATCGTGCAAACCACTCGGGTCTTGTCGTCAGCACATTGTTTGAAGAAGTGCCATGCCAGGGAACTCCTTGAAGCTGCCTTTGGGGTGCTCGGTCCCAGATGGCGGCGGTCAGTAGCAGGCGGAGTCTCTTGGCGGCGGGTGTTCTGCTTTTGCCCACTGCTCCCTCTTTTGCTACGCTGTTGGCTCGGTCTCACCACTGCCTCTTCCTCCGAACTGTGAAAGTCAGTGGCACGACCTTCATTCCATGTGGGGTCTAGGACCTCATCGTCCCCTGCATCGTCTTCCACCCAGTCTTGATCCCTGACCTCCTGTTCAGTCTGCACACTGCAGAAAGACGCAGCAGTTGGCACCTGTGTTTCGTCATCATCAGAGACATGCTGACGTGGTATTCCCATGTCCTCATCATCAGGAAACATAAGTGGTTGTGCGTCAGTGCATTCTATGTCTTTCACCGCTGGGGAAGGGCTAGGTGGATGCCCTTGGGAAACCCTGCCAGCGGAGTCTTCAAACAGCATAAGAGACTGCTGCATAACTTGAGGCTGAGACAGTTTCCCTGGTATGCATGGGGGTGATGTGACAGACTGATGGGGTTGGTTTTCAGGCGCCATCTGTGCGCTTTCTGCAGAAGACTGGGTGGGAGATAATGTGAACGTGCTGGATCCACTGTCGGCCACCCAATTGACTAATGCCTGTACCTGCTCAGGCCTTACCATCCTTAGAACGGCATTGGGCCCCACCATATATCGCTGTAAATTCTGGCGGCTACTGGGACCTGAGGTAGTTGGTACACTAGGACGTGTGGATGAGGCAGAACGGCCACGTCCTCTCCCAGCACCAGAGGGTCCACTAACACCACCACGACCATGTCCACGTCCGCGTCCCTTACTAGATGTTTTCCTCATTGTTATGGTTCACCACAACAACAAAAATATTATTTGGCCCAATGTATTGTATTCAAATTCAGCGGGATATAAATTTGAGGCCTAGTATTTAGGCGCTGGGTGACCGGTATGGATTTACTAACAGAATTAGACTTGGAAATGCACAGTAGCGTGTGTGTGTGAAGTTATTCTGAATGACCCTATGTGCACCTTGAATATTATATACCCTTTTAGGGATAGATTTCAAATAGCTCTGATATAGCAGAAACCACTAAATTATGAAATTGCTAAATTGGGAATTGTATTTCAACCCAGAACAAAAAATGTGCTTTGACGGACACTAAATAACTTTCCCAGCCACAACAGTACAGCGGAAACGAGAGATTTAGCGGGATATAAATTTGAGGCCTAGTATTTAGGCGCTGGGTGACCGGTATGGATTTACTAACAGAATTAGACTTGGAAATGCACAGTAGCGTGTGTGTGAAGTTATTCTGAATGACCCTATGTGCACCTTGAATATTATATACCCTTTTAGGGATAGATTTCAAATAGCTCTGATATAGCAGAAACCACTAAATTATGAAATTGCTAAATTGGGAATTGTCTTTCAACCCAGAACAAAAAATGTGCTTTGACGGACACTAAATAACTTTCCCAGCCACAACAGTACAGCGGTAACGAGAGATTTAGCGGGATATAAATTTGAGGCCTAGTATTTAGGCGCTGGGTGACCGGTATGGATTTAGTGACAGAATTAGACTTGGAAATGCACAGTAGCGTGTGTGTGAAGTTATTCTGAATGACCCTATGTGCACCTTGAATATTATATACCCTTTTAGGGATAGATTTCAAATAGCTCTGATATAGCAGAAACCACTAAATTATGAAATTGCTAAATTGGGAATTGTATTTCAACCCACAACAAAAAATGTGCTTTGACGGACACTAAATAACTTTCCCATCCACAACAGGACAGCGGTAACGAGAGATTTAGCGGGATATAAATTTGAGGCCTAGTATTTAGGCGCTGGGTGACCGGTATGGATTTACTAACAGAATTAGACTTGGAAATGCACAGTAGCGTGTGTGTGAAGTTATTCTGAATGACCCTATGTGCACCTTGAATATTATATACCCTTTTAGGGATAGATTTCAAATAGCTCTGATATAGCAGAAACCACTAAATTATGAAATTGCTAAATTGGGAATTGTATTTCAACCCAGAACAAAAAATGTGCTTTGACGGACACTAAATAACTTTCCCAGCCACAACAGTACAGCGGTAACGAGAGATTTAGCGGGATATAAATTTGAGGCCTAGTATTTAGGCGCTGGGTGACCGGTATGGATTTAGTGACAGAATTAGACTTGGAAATGCACAGTAGCGTGTGTGTGAAGTTATTCTGAATGACCCTATGTGCACCTTGAATATTATATACCCTTTTAGGGATAGATTTCAAATAGCTCTGATATAGCAGAAACCACTAAATTATGAAATTGCTAAATTGGGAATTGTATTTCAACCCAGAACAAAAAATGTGCTTTGACGGACACTAAATAACTTTCCCATCCACAACAGGACAGCGGCAACGAGAGATTTAGCGGGATATAAATTTGAGGCCTAGTATTTAGGCGCTGGGTGACCGGTATGGATTTACTAACAGAATTAGACTTGGAAATGCACAGTAGCGTGTGTGTGAAGTTATTCTGAATGACCCTATGTGCACCTTGAATATTATATACCCTTTTAGGGATAGATTTCAAATAGCTCTGATATAGCAGAAACCACTAAATTATGAAATTGCTAAATTGGGAATTGTATTTCAACCCTGAACAAAAAATGTGCTTTGACGGACACTAAATAACTTTCCCAGCCACAACAGTACAGCGGTAACGAGAGATTTAGCGGGATATAAATTTGAGGCCTAGTATTTAGGCGCTGGGTGACCGGTATGGATTTAGTGACAGAATTAGACTTGGAAATGCACAGTAGCGTGTGTGTGAAGTTATTCTGAATGACCCTATGTGCACCTTGAATATTATATACCCTTTTAGGGATAGATTTCAAATAGCTCTGATATAGCAGAAACCACTAAATTATGAAATTGCTAAATTGGTAATTGTATTTCAACCCTGAACAAAAAATGTGCTTTGACGGACACTAAATAACTTGCCCAGCCACAACAGTACAGCGGTAACGACTGATTTAGCGGGATATAAATTTGAGGCCTAGTATTTAGGCGCTGGGTGACCGGTATGGATTTAGTGACAGAATTAGACTGGGATATGGCCAAAAAATAACCACACTATTGCTGGTTAAATGCACTTGGTGTGACAGCTTGACCAACCTCACTACTGAGGGTTAAATGCACTTGGTGACGGGCGCAGCTTGCCCCTGATGTAGTATATATATGGCCAAAAAATGAACAGACAATTGCTGGTTAAATGCACTTGGTGTGACAGCTTCACCCTGATGTAGGCTTTAGCCAAAAAACAACCACACCATTGCTGGTTAAATGCACTTGGTGACAGGCGCAGCTTGCCCCTGATTTAGTATATGGCCAAAAAATGAACAGACTATTGCTGGTTAAATACACTTGGTGTGACAGCTTCACCCTGATGTAGGCTTTAGCCAAAAAACAACCACACCATTGAGGGTTAAATGCACTTGTTGACAGGCGCAGCTTGCCCCTGATGTAGTATATGGCCAAAAAATGAACAGACTATTGCTGGTTAAATGCACTTGGTGTGACAGCTTGACCAACCACACTACTGAGGGTTAAATGCACTTGGTGACGGGCGCAGCTTGCCCCTGATGTAGTATATGGCCAAAAAATGAACAGACTATTGCTGGTTAAATGCACTTGGTGTCACAGCTTGACCAACCACACTACTGAGGGTTAAATGCACTTGGTGACGGGCGCAGCTTGCCCCTGATGTAGTATATGGCCAAAAAATGAACAGACTATTGCTGGTTAAATGCACTTGGTGTGATAGCTTGACCAACCACACTACTGAGGGTTAAATGCACTTGGTGACGGGCGCAGCTTGCCCCTGATGTAGTATATGGCCAAAAAATAAACAGACTATTGCTGGTTAAATGCACTTGGTATGACAGCTTCACCCTGATGTAGGCTTTAGCCAAAAAACAACCACACCATTGAGGGTTAAATGCACTTGGTGACAGGCGCAGCTTGCCCCTGATGTAGTATAAGGCCAAAAAATAAACAGACTATTGCTGGTTAAATGCACTTGGTGTGACAGCTTCACCCTGATGTAGGCTTTAGCCAAAAAACAACCACACCATTGAGGGTTAAATGCACTTGGTCGCAGCTTGGATGCACTTGGTCGCAGCACCGCACAAGACACAAAATGGCCGCCGATCACCCCAGAAAAAAGTGACTGACAAACGGTCTGGGCAGCCTAAAAACAGTGAGCAATTGAGTATCAGCAGCTCAATGATCCACAGCTGCAGATCGATCAATTAATCAAGTGCTTTGGAGGAGTTAATCAACCTAATCTCGCCCTACTGTCGCAGCCGCAACCTCTCCCTATGCTAATCAGAGCAGAGTGACGGGCGGTGCTATGTGACTCCAGCTTAAATAGAGGCTGGGTCACATGACGCTCTGGCCAATCACAGCCATGCCAATAGTAGGCATGGCTGTGACGGCCTCTTGGGGCAAGTAGTATGACGCTTGTTGATTGGCTGCTTTGCAGCCTTTCAAAAAGCGCCAAGAAAGCGTCACAAAAGCGCCAAGAAAGCGACGAACACCGAACCCGAACCCGGACTTTTACGAAAATGTCACGGACACCCCAAAATTCGGTACGAACCCGAACTATACAGTTCGAGTTCGCTCATCCCTACATATGGGGAATGTAAGTAATAACTATTTTAGGAGGTATCACTATCTGTTTTAAAAACAGAAATTGAACTTTTGAAAATTGAAAATTTTTCCAAATTCTTGGTAAATTTGGTATTTTTTTAAATAAAAAATGGAATATTTTGACTCAAATTTACCACTGCCGTGAAGTACAATATGTGAAGAGAAAACAATCTCAGAATGGCTTGGATAAGTAAAAGCGTTTTAAAGTTATCACAACATCAAGTGACACATGGTAGATTAGCAAAAAATGGCCTGGGCCGGGGCCCACTGAGCTGCTATGAGCACTTCCAACAATACAGATGGAAGCTCTCACTGCTGTCATTTCAATTACGCAGTACCCCTTTGGTGGGCCCTCTGAGTCACATGAGGCCGGCTGCTGCAGAGACTCAGACACGCCCCTTCTACTCAGGACATGCTGCCTGTGGAGAGAGACTGGCAGGGCTGGAGCAGAGAAGTGTGAACACAGTCTGTGAGTAAGTCTGCACTGTGACTTTCACTTCTCTGTGGGGCAGGAGGGACACAGGAAGGGGGGGGGGCTCTTTGATATGCTGCTTCATTCTATTAAGTTGCTTTACTGCTTTATTAAGCAGTTTGTCTCCATGACACCTTCCCCCCCATATCCTGTCCTATCTCATCCTCATGGAGCCCCTGCTGTCTCCTTTCTTCCCTCATGTATCCAGAGCTTCTGTTCCACCCTCCTATCTCCTATTGCTGCCCTGCACAGACCTCCTGCCACTACTTCTTGTATGAATCCCCCTCAGAGCCCCTTCCAGCTACTTGCTGTGTCCACCCCTCCTGTCCATCCAGGATCCCGGGCCCCTGTCTCACTCCTCTGCCTCTCATTATGGTGGAATCTGAACCGCATTCACCATAAGGACCTTCTAACGTCACAAGGTCATGTGACTGTGCCCCCCACCCTGTACTGTGCCCCCCACCCAGTACTGTGCCCCTTTATACCGTGCATTGTACCCTCTTACCACACCCTGTGCAGTGCCTCTAGTCATTTCCTGTACTGTGCCCTCTTATACCCTTTTATCCGGTCACTGTATGGTGGTTTTATCATTGTATGGCGGTGTTATCACTATATGGCGGTGGTATCCAATAACTGCATCCCCTTCCCTGCCCACGCCACTTTTTTTAGACCTAGCATTTGCAGGAAAAGATACAGATTGTGGTGCTAAGGACCTTTGCGCCACAATCTGTGTCAGAAATATGCCTAATATAGACTTATTTCTGTATAATAAAAGACCCCCTAATTGTATTATTTTTCGGGGATAGGGCTAATATCTTTATATTATATAGATTCTAGTGTATTATACTGTGCCCTGTATTTCCCATTAGAAAATGATCCTTGGGAAGCACAGTCCTCATCCCTGACCACCAGGACCAGGCAGCGCTCTGTCAGTACATGGCGGGCTCCCCTCTCCGCCACGCTGCTCCGCTGTGTACTGGTGCTTATTCTGACACTAGGGCTGGGTTCACATTCCATTTGTGCCATCCATTTAATGTATACCAAAAATGTATGCGTTAATAGATGCCTCAGACTGATGCCGTACAGTGGCGTCCGTTCACCATACAGTTCCATTGTAAAAAAAACATATACGTTAACATAAGCATTTTTTACTGGACTCTGTAGGATACAAAAACGTGGAGTGCTGCACATTTCTATACATCAAACCGATAGGAAAAACATGATGTGAACCCACTGGGTGGGCGTGTACTAAAATTTGCTGTGGGGCCCAGTCAGTTCTAGCTACATCACTGCACATCTCCTTCTCTCCTCCAGGCCCAGCCCAGGGGTGACGTCATGACGTATGTCTCCTTGCTGCAGTGGGCCAGAGGAGAGAAGGAGCACAGGGAGCTGCTGTTAGTGAATGACAGAACCGCCAGCTCCGCTGCACTCCAGCAATGACAGGTATGTGAGGGGGCCACTGGGGGTGTCATTACACTGTGAGGGCCCCTTACACAGTATAATGACCCCCAGTGCCCTCCATTTAGTATAATGATCCCCATTGACCCTCCATTTAGTATAATGACCACCAGAGCCCCCATTAAATATAATAACCCCCAGTGCCCCCTCCATACAGTATAACCCCCAGTGTGGGGGCAACTGGGGGTCATTATTCTTAATGGAGGGCCACTGTGGGGTCCTTATACTGTGAGGGCCCCTTACATAGTATAATGACACCCCATTGTCCCCCATTTAGTATAATGATCCCCAATGATCCTCCATTCAGTATAATGACCCCCAGAGCCCCCTCCATACAGTATTCCCCCAGTGTGGGGGCTACTGGGGGTCATTATTCTGCATGGTGGGGTGACTGGGGGGTTATTAATTTGAATTGAGGGCCACTGGGGGTCATTATACAGTGGGGGGGAATTGGGGGGTCATTATACTGTGTAAAGGGCCACTAGTGGTCATTATACTGTATAGGGGCCACTGGGGGCTCATTATACCATGTGGGAGCCACAGGGGGACATGTAAATGTAAAAAAATACCTCAAAGGGGCCCACTGGGATTTATCGCCCAAGGGCCCACATGAACCTGGACACGGCCCTGACCACTGAAACTAACTTTAATTGTAAATGGCATTTCTACACCATCCTCTCCACTTTCTGAGAAGGGTGTGTGGCAAGGGTGGGGGGGGGGGGGGCATATTGCTGAGCAACAGGGTGGGTGGATGAGGCCTCAAAAAATGTGACCTTTACATGGCCAGATGCTCACAGCTGCAGTGTATATTGTCATAACGAAGAATAGGGTGAGTGGATGCATAGTACCATAGAAACATAGTTTACAAGGCTGAAAAATGACATCTGTCCATCCAGTTCAGCCTGTTATTCTGCAAGTTGATCCAGAGTAAGGCAAAAAGAAAAAAATGTGAAGTAGAAGCCATTTTTCCTTTGCCGAATAAAAATAAATAAATTGCTTTGTGATGAATTCATTTCTCACAAAGCGCATTTTTTTTTTAAAGTAGCGGGTGAAATGATGGGGACATGTGACAGCGATGCCCCCGTCATTGTACCACTCAGATGCTGCGTTCATACATGGTCACGGCATCTGAGTGTAAAAATGTTTTACAGCACGAGGAAATTTGGCTACAAGGTGAATAGACTTTATCCTGAAATTTGGATCGAATTCCACTTCATGGTATTTGATTTACTCATCTCTAATGACATCCATTCAAACACCGCGGTCAAGTCTACAACTTACCTTCTCATAGAAACTGATAAGATTAGTTTGACAGGACCAATCCCCTATGAAGCTGTGCTGATATGGTGTTATTCACTTATTTTCATTAAGATATTCCAGAATAGCATCTCTTAGAAAACCTTCAAACATTTTACACATAGATGTTAAACTTACTGTCCTATAGTTTTCGGGCTCTGCTTTTGACTAGTGTTGAACGAACCCGAACTGTAAACTTCGTGTCCGTACCGAACTTTACGATTTTTGGTACCCGGACCCGAACCTGAACTTTGCCGGAAAAGTTTGGGTTCGAATTTGGTGTTCGTGCATTTAATAAAGCTTGTTGAATCAACAAGCTTTTAAGATGTGTGCCCTTAGAAGCCATGCCCGCTA
The DNA here is from genome assembly GCF_014858855.1 of Bufo gargarizans. Classification (NCBI taxonomy): domain Eukaryota; kingdom Metazoa; phylum Chordata; class Amphibia; order Anura; family Bufonidae; genus Bufo; species Bufo gargarizans. Next base: position 139,249,836 of record NC_058084.1, read on the forward strand.
ATGGCATGGCTGTGATTGGCCGGTGTATCATGTGACCTAGCCTCTATATAAGCTGGATCACGTGTAGCACCCCTCATCAGCTCTCAGTAGTGAAGGGACAGAAAGCAGGGAGCTTAAGTGAGGGACAGTCTTATTGCAATTTTTTTTATTTTATTTTTTGTGTGGGTACAATACACCATCTTTGCTTGCACCCCTGACACAGAAAGCTAATCATAAATCTGGCTGTAAATTCTGTGGATGACCTACAGCAATTTTTTATTTTTTTTGTGGGTGCAATGCAACATTGTACTTTGTACCCCTGACACACAAATATAATAGTTAATCCGTCTGTTAGTTAGGTGCACGTCATATACCCATTTATTGCGTGAGGTACACCTGCACTGCATACGTGACATGGAAATTGATATAGTTAATCCGTCTGTTAGTTAGGTGCACGTCATATACCCATTTAATGCGTGAAGTACACCTGCACTGCATACATGACAGGAAAATTGATATAGTTAATACATCTGTTAGTTAGGTGCACGTTATATACTCATTTATTGAGTGAAGTACACTTGTACTGCATACGCGACAGGGAAATTGATATAGTTAATCCGTCTGTTAGATCGGTGCGCGTCATATACCCATTTATTGCGTAAAGTACACCTGCACTGCATACATGACAGGGAAAATAATATAGTTAATCTGTTTGTTAGTTCAGTGGCTGACCTCAAAGAATGAGGAGAGCATCAAATAAGGGACGTGGCCTTGGTAATGGTGCCGCTGGGGTTGGTAGAGCTCCTGTTGCAGGGAGAGGATGTGGTCGATCTGTGCCAGATACACGCCCAAATGAAACACCTTTCTCAGGTGCACGTATACGACAGAAAGCTCTGCGTTATTTTGTAGGCCTGAATACCGGTGTATGAATGGTGAGGCCAGAACAAGTAGAGGCGGTAGTAGATTGGGTGGCTGACAGTGTCTCCATTTCCTTCACATTGTCTCCCACCAAGTCCCTTGCTGAAAGCGCAGAATATCTTTCACCTCACCCCCTTGAAAACCAGCCAAGCATTCTGAGCCCCAAGTCATGCAGCAGTCTCTAATGCTTTTTGATGTCTCTGCTGGCAGGGTTTCCGAGGACAGCCCACATAGCCCTGCTTCAGAAGTGGAAGAGATTGAGTGCACTGATGCCCAACCACTTATGTTTCAGGATGTGGACATGGGAGGACCATCGCGGCACATCTCTGATGATGACGAAACACAGGTGCCAACTGCTGCGGCTTTCTGCAGTGTGCAGACTGACAAGGAGGGCAGGGGTGAAGACTGGGTGGAAGATGATGTGGAGGACGATGAGGTCCTTGACCCCACATGGAATCAAGGTCATACGAGTGACCTATGTAGTTCGGAGGAAGAGGCAGTGGTCGAACAAAGCCACCAGCACAGCAGAAGAGGGAGCAGGGTGCAAAAGCAGAGCGGCCATCCCCTAGACAGTACGCCTCCTACTGCCCACCGCAGCAAGGGCCCGAGCACACCAAAGCCAGCTCCAAGGAGTTCCCTGGCGTGGAAGTTCTTCAGACAATGTGCTGACGACAAGACATGAGTGGTTTGCATGCTGTGCAATCAGAGCCTGAAGCGAGGCATAAACATTCTCAACCTGAGCACAACCTACATGACCAGGCATTTAAGTGCAAAGCATGAGCTGCAGTGGAGTAAACACCTCAAAAACCAAGAAAGGTCTCTGGCTCCTCCTGCTTCCTCATCTGCTGCAGTCTCTGCCTCTTCATCCACCTCTGGAGTGACAGTGCCACCTGCCACGCCGCAAACAAAGGATCTACCAGCAACACCACCACCTGGGTCACCAAGCATCTACACAATGTCCCACTGAAGCATTTGTGGCGTGCCAGAACCACAGGGGCTACACGTGAGGTGCACGGTAGGCCGATGAGGGGCCAATAATAATACAGTTCATCGGTTTACTCACGATTAGCAGAAAGCCTCCCTGGGCCAGCAGCACAGTGATGAGGAAGAGGGCACAAAATCCTCCGGGGAACACTCTGTGGTAGGGAAGCACCAGCCTAGATGGAGGTTGAGGTGCCCTTGATGGCAGTGGTGGTATTTGTCGTGACGCCAGTACCGTTAATGGTGGTACAACCAGTTGTAGTGAAATTGAAGAATTAAGTAGACAGTGGTAGGATACAACTCACAACTTTTACTGAAGTTGGTACCAGTTGTGGCATATACAGCCAGACAGAATACAGTCTTTTGTGATTTAGATGAATTCTGTTGATCCACTGTTAATAGGTTTGGCGGGGTTTAACTTAGTTTCAAGGTCCTTTTTAAATCAGTGTAATTTGGTGAGGTTGCCTGTAATACTTATTGGTATGCTTAGTCCTATTATTTCTGCATCTTCCAAGCCCTTAAACAGGTAGCTAATCTGTATTCTTCAATGTATGGTGAGGCTGCCTGTAGCTAGATTGTCCTCCACCATGTGCAAACGTGCCCATTAAGCCCTAGGTAGTTGCTGTTATCACCGATGTCTCTCTTTAGCTTGGTTTTCTTCCGGGGACGAAAACGCTATCCTCTGGTTGTAGGATGTAGGAACTAACAGGATTACAGGAGGAAAACACTCTCCTGCCCCTCATACCTTGGCTCTACCTCATTGCTGCATCTGACTTCACCTACTACTCTGTGGTGTGTAGACTCAGCTTAACAACTGACTCTGCTCCTCTCATCTCCTCACTTGTCTCCACCTTCCTCCACTCTCTCTCTCTCTCTCTCTCTCTCTCTTTACACTAGGCCTGACCTAAGTATTTATATGACCTAAGTGCTATCCCCATATAGTGGTGGGATGTATAACTTACACCAGACCAGCCTATGAACAGGGATACAACAGGTGTTGTAATACAAAATTACATGCAATATGGTAATGCTGTTTCACAGTAATTTTTGCAGTTTCCACATGTCCTGAGTGGGACGCTGCACGTTCAGCTCTCCATCTCCCAAACACTTGAGCCGAAAAGGAAGTACCCCCATACCCACCTGCGATCCCTGGCCCTGAATGCCAGCTTCTCTAAATTACTGGCCTTTGAAATGCTGTCATTCCGTCTGGTGGAGACAGAGAGTTTTAAAGGCCTTTTGGCGGTGGCTTTCCCACAGTATGTCGTGCCCAGCCACCACTACTTTTCCAGGCGAGCCATCCCTTCCCTGCACAACCAAGTGGGGGACAAAATTAGGTGTGCACTGCACAACTCCATCTGTGGCAAGGTGCACCTTACTATGGATACATGGACCAGTAAGCACGGTCAGGGACTTATATCTCCATAACAGAACACTGGATAAATGCAGTGGCGGCTGGGCCTGAGGCTGATAGCAGTTTGGCGCATCTCCTTCCACCACCGAGGATTGCAGGGCGCTTCAGTTTGCCTCCTGTTGCTTCCTCCTCCTACTCCGCATCCTCATTCTCTAACGGCTCCTCATCCCGTCAGCGTACCACCTTCACCACCATCTTTAGTACAGCCAGGGTGTCACGGATGGTGTTGTAGAAAGCTGGAACTTATAAATAAACATCCGACTGGCTTGATCCCAAACTAAGGAGCATATGGGTGAGCCCTATAAAACCCCTAGAGCTCTCCCTGACTGCTATGCCCATGCAAAGGTCTTTATGGTAGACAATTGCATGCCCACGTACCTAATACTGTTTAACACCTGAAAACCCTATAATAGTGAGGGGCCACGACCACCGGCTCCTTGCATTTAATACGGACAGAGTCAGGGTCACCTAGAATCAAGCCAGCAAGGAAACACAATTAAAGGAAAAATACTTATCTGAGGAATCAGCAGTAGCAGCCTCCAGCAGTGAACAACTCATCCAGAAAGAAGTATAAACCGCAAAGTGAGGCAGTATGGGAGGGAATATAAAGGGAGACAATTAGTGTAAATAGGTGACAGCTGGGAGAAGGAAAGGAGATGACAAAGTGAAACCAAAACAAAAAACGTCATGAAAGAGGTAAAGAAGAACGTCTAACAGACCTTCTCACAGAACTGGCGGTGACACAGGGGTAAACGACAGCAGGCAGTTTTAAAACATATCTGTTTGGGGGACAAACCCCACACCTCGCAGAAGCTGTGGATGGGCCTTGAACAACAGACCGATAAGTGATTGGTGCCAGTGAGCCTCAAGCCCGGCCTGGTAATGTGCGATAATGGGCGAAATCTCATATCAGCTCTAGGACTAGCCGGTTTGACGCACATCCCTTGCCTGGTGCATGTGCTGAATTTGCTGGTGCAGAGATTCCTTAAAAATTACCCCGATATGTCATAGCCGTCTGTGTGCGCTTTCGGCATTCTCACCCTGCTGCTGCTCGCCTGTCAACGCTTCAGCGTAACTTTGGCGATAGTGGAGTTTCAGCTGCAGCACGCACGGGTGAGTCGCTCTGCGGAACAGCACCACTTCAACACCAACGACTGGGTCCCCATGCGAGACCTGTGTTCATTGTTGCGCTGTTTCGGGTACTCCACCAACATGGCCAGTGCCGATAACGCCATTCTCAGCATTACTATCCCACTTCTATGCCTCCTTGAAAAAATGCTGCTGGTGATGATGGAAGAAGATGTGGCACAGGAGGAGGAGGTAGAAGAGGGATCATTTCGTAAGGTTTCCAGCCAGTCATTCACAAGTGGCTCCGAGGGTGGGTTCCTGCACCCGCAAACGCCAGGTACACAATTGTCCAGCCAGGGAACAGTTCTGGAGTATGACGAGGTGGAGGATCATGAGGAGGAGATGGAGGAGGAGGAACCTTGTTCACAGCAGGGTGGCACCCAGACCAGCTCATGGCCATCACTGGTGCGAGGCTGGGAGGATACAGAGGACACAGACGATACACCTCCCACCGAGAACAGCTTTTCATTGCCTCTGGGCAGCCTGGCACACATGAGCGATTACATGCTGCAGTGTCTCCGCAAAGACCGCCGAGTTGCCCACATTCTAACTCGTGCTGATTACTGGGTGGCCACGCTGCTGTATCCCCTTTGCAAGGACAGCTTACCGTCCTTAATTCCCTCACTGGAGCGTGATCGTAAGATGCACAAGTACAATCGCACGCTGGTAGACGAGATGCTGGTGGCATTCCCACAGGACAGCGTGGGCACAGTGGAAGCACAAGGCAAAGAAAGAGGAAGAGGCCGCCAACGCAGCTGGGGCACCGCCAGCACCTCAGAAGGCAGGGTTAGCATGGCCAAAATGTGGAAAAGCTTTGTCAGCACGCCACAACAACCAGCACCACTAGCTGATATGGAACGTCTTAGCAGGTGGAGCAGAACGTCTTAACATGGTGGAGCAGTATGTGTGCACACGCTTACACGTACTGAATTATGGGTCTGCCCCCTTCAACTTCTGGGTCTCCAAATTGGGCGCATGGCCTAAGCTTGCCCTTTATGCCTTGGAGATGCTGGCCTGCCCTGCAGCCAGTGTATTGTCTGAATGTGTGTTTAGCACGGCATGGGGCGTCATCACAGACAAGCGCTGCCGCCTGTCCATAGCCAATATGGACAAGCTCACTTTCACTAAAATGAACCAGGCATGGATCCCACAGGACTTGTCCATACCTTGTGCAAAATAGACACGTATACCGGCCTTAACTAACCATTGTTATACTACAATGCAATTGCTCATTCTTGTCATTTATATTTTTTATTAAAACCCAAAAACAGTGTTGGCTACCTCGTCCTCTGCTGCTTCCACCACAATGCTACATCCACCGCTCCTCAAACTCCTACTCCATATTGGCCTCCACTTCATAAATCAGATTTTGAATTTTCGGGTGAGATTCACCAATTTTTGGGTGTGATATACCACTGCTATACCTAGTAGACAGGTAAAAAAAAAATCACAAATTTGTCTGTTACATTTTCAGGTGAAATTCACCAATTTTTGGGTGTAGTATACCCCTCCTCTACCTAGTTGACAGCTTAATAAATTTCACTCATTTTTCTTTTACATTTTCGGGTGACATTAAACAATTTTGTTCTGTCATAGACCCCTGCTCTACCAAGTAGACAGGTTAATACATTTCAATAATTTTTCTGTTACATTCTTCAATTGACATTTTACAATTTTGGACGTGAATAAAACCTTGCTCTGCATAGGTGACAGGGAATAAAATTTCAGAAATTCTTCTTTAATTGATGCACGCCACCTCCTTTCATTAAATGCTTAAACTTTAACAAGTTGTCCCACATCTGCTTCAATAATTTGTCCCACATTTGCACTTCAATAATTTGTCTTACATTTGTGCTTCAATAACTTTTCCCACATTTGTATTTCAATAAGTTTTCCCATATTTCCGCTCTATCAAAATAAAGTTTCATCCATTTATCTCCCTTGGATATGGTCTCTCTTTCTCACGCTCCCCCTCCAGCGTGGAACCCTGATTCGCCGATAACCGTGATCAACATAGTAGGCTCAGAAAAGAACATCGAAAGTTGATAGAGAAGATATCCAAATGGATGGTGGATGTCACAGGGACGTGCGATCAGGCAGAAGTTATCTAGAGTCAACAAAGCGGCAGCAGGGCCTCTCCTGGCTAACGTTTCCAAATCCAAAATACCACAGTGACATTCCCTATAACTTTTTATTAATCATTCCAATAACAGGGCATCTTAAGAGTACTGTATTGTTATTTATCATCACTACCTCCCTGAGTCGGGCGCGCCCCCTCCTTTCCTTCAATTCTTCTGTTTTAATAGCTTCTCCCACATTTTCACTCAATCAAAATTAAATTTCATGCATTGATCTCCCTTGGATGTGGTCTCTCTTTCTCATGCTCCCTCTTTGGGGTGGAACCCTGATTCAGCGCTAACCGTGATCAACATGGCAGGCGCAGAAAAGAACATCAAAAGTTGATAGAGCAGATATCCAATTATATCGTGAACATCTTGGGGACGTGCGACATGGTGGGGCAGTATGTTTGCACACGCCTACACAAACTGACTGATGGTTCTGCCCCCTGCAACTTCTGGGTATCCAAATTGGGCACATGGCCCGAGTTTGCCCTTTACGCCTTGGAGGTGCTGGCCTGCCCTGTAGCCAGTGTATTGTCTAAACGTGTGTTTAGCACGACTGGAGGGGGTTATCACAGGTTATATTTCCTAATATTTTGGGGTATACCCGAATTAAAAAAAATATATATAAATTTAAAACAAAAAAGCAGTGTAGGCTACCTCCTCCGCTTCCACCTACACCACTACATCCACCGCCTACTCAACCTCCTACTCCATATGGACCTCGTCCTCCTAGATCAAGATTATTAGTTTTAATTTTTACGTATTTTATGTTATTTGAAGTCATTTCCCTATCCACATTTGTTTGCAGAGCACTTGCCATGCTCTTAACCACATTTTGCTGGCATTTGCAGCCCTCTAGCCCTTTCTGTGACATTTTGAGAGCCATTTTAGTGCTCAAAATTTTGGGACCCTATTGAATTCAATGGGGTTCGGGGTCAAGTTCGCATCCCGAACTCGAACTTTTTTGTGAAGTTCGGCCGAACCCTTTGAACCTGAACATCCAGGTGTCCACTCAACTCTAGTTATTATATATTGTTGTTGTTTATTAATCGGTTGTGAGTGAGACAATTCATTAATACAAATATTAGTAAAAACCTTGTTTTAGATCTACAATCTCACTGGTGTAAAATATATTAGTGGTGTGAATGTACAATAGGGATATGTTATCATCATCCCTACACCAGTTTTCTGGCATAAAAATTTAAAACCCCGGGATTGCAACTTAAACACCACTGTGCGTAAATCTAGGTCAGTGATGTTATTTTACCACCTTCACCACTTTCCAAAATGGGGCATGTTGGGGGGCAGAGTGTGTGTTGGGACATCTGGTTTAAATGGTGACTGAAATCTACACCATTTATGGGCTAGCATAGATTTAATTTTAGACACACAGACTGCTGGAGGATGCACTTAATGCAATTCATGACAAGGAGTGCGTTTTGCGATAAATTACGCACATCTTATGGTATCTCGGGGATATCTAAGACCAGTTTAAAACAATGGTCTTTGATAAATTACTCCCACTGTCTTCTCTGTTTATACTTACCATAAGCAAACATAACACCAAAACTTAAAGGGGTATTAACATCACATACAATGGGGCATATCGCTAGTATATGCCCCCATTGTCTGATAGGTGCGGGTCCCATCTCTGGGACCCACACTTACAAGGAGAATGGAGCAGGGAGAGCTGTGGCTGGAAGACCCCTGGTTTTCCGGGGTTCGTCCACCACCAAGTGCTGCTCCCCGCTGCTCCCATACAAGTGAATGGGAGTGTACCGCACACTCACGGCCCCTGCTCCCATTCATTTCTATGAGGCAAATGGAAATAGCTGAGCCAGCGCTCTGCTATTTTTGGCTGCCCCATTGAAATTAATGGAGGGTGGCTGCGCATGCGTACTCCATTCATTTCCCCACTCTGTTCTCGTTGTAGGTGCGCATCCTAGACGAGGGACCTGCACCTATCCTAGCGATATTCCCCCATTGCATGTGATGGCAAAACTCGTTTAAGGCAGTATTACACTAGACGGCAATCGCCTGCTTGCTAGCAGAGCAGACTGCTGCTAATGCATGGGGCGATTTTCTCTACAGCATGGGGAGGAGTGATCATTATGTCATATCTTATCCCCATGCTATCTAGTTATTTGCCGGCAGCAGATTGTGATTAGACAGCATGATCTAACGCAGGCAAATCATGATCTTTCAGCATGCTGAAAGTTTGCTTGTTCACTTGGTAATCCGCAGCCATATTAGGCTGCCAGCTAATGCTAATGTAGGTTACTATGAAAATTTGCCAGTATAATACTGGTTTTACTGATTGCAACTGCTAGAGCTCCCAGTATAGTTTATACTTCTTTTCCCTAGACAGAGACACAGAGATCTCTACCACATCTCAAGGAACACAACTATCGCTCAAAATTCCCAGCTAAAGTCAACAACTTTGGAATGTTCTGGTGTCAGATGTTGGCTCTGGTCAATATACAGTTTTGAGACATATTTGTTTTATGTTGGATTTGCATGGAATTGATTAAAACGACCCCTGTATGCCTGTTAAAATCAAAGGCATATGAAGTTAAAGTAGAGGTCAATTGCACCTCTACAAAAGCAGTATTGTAGCCCTCCACAATATTCCTAACTCTTATATATATTTTAAATATGGCTTTTTTCCCCGCATATTTGAATATATTATTTTTATTCCATGGAAAAATAATATGCATATAAAGCTAACCAGCAGGAGCTGAAGCATTAAGTCACTATTATAATATTCTCACATTTCTAAAGAGAACTAATGACAGATTTTAATTTTAACATGCATTAATATTAACGTCATTAGCATGTTTTTTTAAGCAAAGTCTTTGATGTAGACATAATCCTCTTTGACTACATCTAAACATTTGAATGTATCTAGGCATTTGTTGGTATTTGCAATCACCTAACGTGGTTTTATATATGTATTTTTTGAGTGCATAATGACACAGCATTCGTTAACACTGTCCTAAAAAAAGGTTTATGCAACCTATTTTTAACCTATGACTCACAGTCAGTGCTCACATAATTAGAATCTTTCCATTCATTCACACATAACGTGATAAAAAATAATTTATCCAAAATGATTTCTATTCTCACTTTTATAACAGATAATTCTAAAGTCCCTTAGCTTCCTGGTTGACACTTATTTTAACAGTCAAAGATGTCTGAAGTCACAGTACATAGGTTTAAGGAGCATTGTAGAAAAAAAAAAAATCAAAGCTCTGTTCTTTCATTAAAGCTTTAAATATCTCATTATGAAAGTTCCTCTCTTCTAGTAGTCTACAAATTAGCATACATGTAGGCTTGACTACTTCAGATATTTGTTTTAATAATGTTCATAACATAATAATAATAACAACAATACAAACCGGATTCCCAAAAAGTTGGGACACTATACAAATCGTGAATTAAAACTGAATGCAATGATGTGGAGGTGCCAACTTCTAATATTTTATTCAGAATAGAACATAAATCACGGAACAAAAGTTTAAACTGAGAAAATGTACCATTTTAAGGGAAAAATATGTTGAATCAGAATTTCATGGTGTCATCAAATCCCCAAAAAGTTGGGACAAGGCCATTTTCACCACTGTGTGGCATCTCCCCTTCTTCTTACAACACTCAACAGACGTCTGGGGACCGAGGAGACCAGTTTCTCAAGTTTAGAAATAGGAATGCTCTCCCATTCTTGTCTAATACAGGCCTCTAACTGTTCAATAGTCTTGGGCCTTCTTTGTTGCACCTTCCTCTTTATGATGCGCCAAATGTACTCTATAGGTTAAAGATCTGGACTGCAGACTGGCCATTTCAGTACCCGGATCCTTCTCCTACGCAGCCATGATGTTGTGATTGATGCAGAATGTGGTCTGGCATTATCTTGTTGAAAAATGCAGGGTCTTCCCTGAAAGAGATGACGTCTGGATAGGAGCATATGTTGTTCTAGAACCTGAATATATTTTTCTGCATTGATGGTGCCTTTCCGGACATGCAAGCTGCCCATGCCACACGCACTCATGCAACCCCATACCATCAGAGATGCAGGCTTCTGAACTGAGCGTTGATAACAACTTGGGTTGTCCTTATCCTCTTTGGTCCGGATGACATGGCGTTCCAGATTTCCAAAAAGATCTTCGAATCGTGACTCGTCTGACCACAGAACAGTCTTCCATTTTGCCACACTCCATTTTAAATGATCCCTTGCCCAGTGAAAACGTCTTGTGGATCTTGCTTAGAAATGGCTTCTTCTTTGCACTGTAGAGTTTCAGCTGGCAACGGCGGATGGCACGGTGGATTGTGTTCACTGACAATGGTTTCTGGAAGTATTCCTGAGCCCATTCTGTGACTTACTTTACAGCAGCATTCCTGTTTGTGGTGCAGTGTCGTTTAAGGGCCCGGAGATCACGGGCATCCAGTATGGTTTTACGGCCTTGACCCTTACGCACAGAGATTGTTCCAGATTCTCTGAATCTTTGGATGATGTTATGCACAGTTGATGATGATAGATGCAAAGTCTTTGCAATTTTTCGCTGGGTAACACCTTTCTGATATTGCTCCACTATCTTTCTGTGCAACATTGTGGGAATTAGTGATCCTCTACCCATCTTGGCTTCTGAGAGACACTGCCACTCTGAGAAGCTCTTTTCATACCCAATCATGTTGCCAAATGACCTAATTAGTGTTAATTGGTCTTCCAGCTCTTCGTTATGCTCAAATTTACTTTTTCCAGCCTCTTATTGCTACTTGTCCCAACTTTTTGGGGATTTGTTGACACCGTGAAAATTTAAATCAACGTATTTTTCCTTTAAAATGATACATTTACTCGGATTAAACGTTTGATCTGTCATCTACGTTCTATTACAAATAAAATATTGACATTTGCCATCTCCACATCATTGCATTCAGTTTTTATTCACAATTTGTTTAGTGTCCCAACTTTTTGGGAATCCGGTTTGTATTATGGGAGTTACAGTAAGCTGGCTACTGTAGTAGCATTCACTGTTATGATAGTAGCAAAATTATGGCAAGGAAATAAAGTGGCCATAAAATACGGTATTTCAATTTTGCGGCATATATCTTGGTAAAAGGGCCTACATGCATAAATAATCATACCAACTGCAACAATGTAGGTCTACAATAGTGTTTGGTTTTTCTAAAAAAGCAGATAATTAGAGATAAGCGAATTTCTCAAACATTTTATTTAGCCGGTTCGCCAAATCTTTTGAAAAATTTTGGTTTGATGCGAATATACTTGCGGGGAATCACGTTAAAAAACAGCTATTTTCTGGTACAGAGAGCCTTTATAGTGGTGTAGAACACTGTGCCTTGCAGTAACACGCATAGGGAGTCTGCTGTGGTAGTGAAACAATACTGTGAGTCAGTATGACATGCAGATGACAGGCGTCGCTCTTAGAATCACGGTACACTTCACTTATTTGGGCAGTTACGGGGCCAAAACTAACCAAATAACTCAAGTGTGAACTTACAGGTCAATATTAGCGTCAAGAAGAAGTGGACTCCTTTTACACTGTCAGCAGCTGATTTCACATAGATGTCTACGTCTAAATAACCTGTTCTATTAAACTTGCATACAAGTAGAATCCCCCGACACAGTGGAGAGGGTGTCAGCAGTAAGTTTGTGTTGATTAGGCTCCAGGAGAAGTATATAGTGGGCTCAGCATGCATGTTGGTACTTGCATCCCTGGATCCGATGAAAGCTGTAATGGCACCGGACGGGGTTAAAAGCAGAGTGTGCTTGGCGTGCATGCTGTACCTGCGCTCCCTGGACTTTGTGTGGCGGTCATGGCCCATAAAAGGTAGGAACTAGTGTTAGGGACCACTCATTAAGGCGACCTTGACGTGGTGAGTGGCTTATTACGCTTTGGCCAAAATGTACACCAATGCCTTATTCAACATCCAGCATAAAGGCAGGGCAGAGTGCTGGTTGCAGAGTGCGATTGCATTTGTATTTCGCCATAGCAATCTGCACCTGCTAGGGGTTGTGCGGGCTGAATCCCCCATATTTTAAGTTTGTGTTGATGTCACTGATTATTTTGCACTTCCTCTAAACCGTCAGAACAATAACCCTCCAAAAAAGGGTCCTGTCTGTTAAGCATCCGCCTTCACTCAGCATTTGGTCAGTAATCCATTAGTATTGCTAATTCTGTGTTTTGTACCTACTCCTCCTTTTGGCTACCAAATCATAAGCCAATTCTGATGCAAAATGTCATGCAGGCCTTACAGCTGCTGCACAGACAGGATCCGTTGTGAATCAATTTTTTTCTTTCTTCTGACAAATCAGAAGAAGGGTCAAATAAATGATGATGTCAGCCAAGCCAAAAGGCTAAATAGTGGCCCAGTCATGAAGTGGGGAGAGTGGGAACATCATGAGAAGTCCAGAAAGTGGCCCTATGACATAGTGGTGAGGTGGAAGCAGCATGAGGAGACCACAGAGTGGCCAAATGACAGAGTCTGGAGGTGGCGGCAGCATCAGGAGGCCACAGAGTGGCACAATGACAGAGTGTGGTGGTGGCAGCAGCAGCATCAGGAGGAGGCCAAAGGGTGGCTTAATGACAGTGTGGAGGTGGCAGCAACATCAGGAGGCCACAGAGTGGCACAACAACAGTGTGGAGGTGGCAGCCCAGCAGCATCAAGAAGAGGCCACATGATGGCACAATGACAGTGTGGAGGTGGCAGAAGTAGCAATAGGAGGAGGTCACAGGGTGCACAATGACAGTGTGGAGGTTGCAGCAGCATCAGGAGGAGGCCACAGGTGGCACAATGACAATGTGGATGTGGCAGCAGCAGCATCATAAGGCCACAGAATGGCACAATGACAGAGTGTGTAGGTGGCGGCAGCAGCATCAGGAGGAGGCCACAGGGTGGCACAGTGACAGTGTGGAGATGGCAACAGCAGCATCAAGAGGCCACTGAATGATACAATGACAGAGTGTGGAGGTGGCGGCAGCAGCAGCATCAAGAGCAGGCCACAGGGTGGTACAATTAGTGACTGGAGGTGGCAGCAGCATCATCAGGAGGCCACAGAGTGGCAAGTTGACATAGTGTGGAGGTGGCAGCAGCATCAGGAGGCCGCTGAGTGACCCCTTGACAGAGTGGGGAGGTGGGTGGCAATACCAGTACCAACTGAAGATGCTAGGGGAAAGAAGGAGCACTTGGCATAAGATGTGTGTCATCAGGAGGGTGGCTGCATCAGAATAGTAGCTGAGGCAGGTAGCCAGAAGAAACCGGTCACTTTTGACAAAGTGTTGGTGTGGCACCATAGATGATCTAGTCTGACGCATCAGTCATTGGTGGGTGGAAATCCTGGATGATCCACACCTGATTCATCTTGACAAAGGTCAGTTTCTTCACATTTTGGGTGGATAGGCAAGTTCTTCTTGGGGTAACTATGGACCACGCTGCTCTGATGCCACACTACTGGCCGGGCAGTACAGCTGTTTCAGGGCAAACTCTGCCAAATCCAGTTTGGCTGCCCAATAGTCCAGCGGATCTTCAATGTGGAGTGGCAGGATGCTGTCAAAGTATGCCACCACCTGCTGGTTCAGCTCCTGCTCCAGGTCTAGCTGCTGCTGCTGGTGAGTAGTTTCTTCACTAGGCGGGTTGCTGCGAATGGAGTTGGAACTGCTCCTACCCCCTCACCATGCCACAGCAGCAATGGCAGAGGAACGTGAGAGCAGAGGGCCCCCCGGTCATACCTGTGAGAGGATGGACGATGCAGATAGGCAGCGGCCAACTCCCTACATAGAATGTCTCTATAGTAGTTAAGTTTGTCCTCCCTCTCAGCGGGTGTAAGAAAGGCCCCAATTTTGGACCGGTAGCGAGGGTCAAAAAAGATGGAGAGCTAGAAGTCATCCCATTGCTGAATGGTGACAATTCAGCTGTCACTATGCAAGCAAGTGAGCATGCATCGGACGATTTGTGCAAGTGACTCGGAGGAACTCCCTGCCTCCATCTCCACTGCATACTGCCACGGTGTGTCAGTGTCCTCTGTCTTGTCTTCCTCATCACCTTGTAGCCTCTGGCTGCTCCTCCTCTTCTGTCACCTGTGTAGAAAAACCACCCATTTCGCTACATTGCTTGTGCTCCAATGTCCTCCTCCTTCTCCAGTTCAGCCCCCACAGGGCTCATGAGGTTGTGATATCTAGGCGCCACGTCTCCAGACCCCTGACCAGCCAGATTTACAGGCATATGTTCCAGGACATGAAGCAGTGGAATGACATTGCTCATCCTGTAGTCTGACTGACAAATAATGTGTCCTCCTCAAAGGGCCTGAGCAAACGGCAGGTGTCATGCATGAGCTGCCACTGGTTGACATTGAAGTTACACAGGGGAGTACTCCTGTTCTCTTAAATCATCAAGAAATTGTTCATGGCCTTTCTCTGTTTGTATAGTTGGTCCAGCATATGGAGGGTGGAAACGTTGCATATTAGCCTATGTTGGGGGTTGCTGTTCTGCTGCTGCAGCTCAAGAAGGGTGTGCTTTGTGGCGTACGAGTGTCTGAAGTGCATGCAAATTTTCCTGGCCATTTTTAGGATGTCTTGCAGATGGGTGGAAGACTTAAAGGGAGTCTTTCACCTAATCTGAGCATTTTAGACTGCTCAGATCAGATTATAGACTCTTTGACCCTCATTACAATTGTACCTTTCTCTTCTGTGTCCCTCGTCCAGATAATGAAAATAACACATTTTAAACTTATGCAAATGATATTTTGAAGGTGCCCAGGGGCGGCGTTACTGGGCGATGTGCCCAGAAAAACACACCTCCAGCCGACGAACGTCACGAGCGGCACCATAGGATGGCGGGCTGGGTACTGGCCCGCACCTGCGCACTGCTCTGCCCATTATGAGCAGAGGAACAGCTTTTCATATTGCACATGCGCCGGCCAACTAAAGACAGCCGGCCGGCGCATGCGCAATATGAAAGGATGTTCCTCTGCCTATAATGGGCAGAGCAGTGCGCAGGTGCGGGCCAGTTCCCAGCCCGCCGTCCTCTGGTGCCGCTCGTGACGTCCGCCGGCTGGAGGTGTGTTTTTCTGGGCACATCGCCCAGTAACGCCGTCCCTGGGCAAATTCAGAAGATCATTTGCATAAGTTTGAAAAGTGTTATTTTCATTATCTGGACGAGGGACACAGAAGAGAAAGGTACGATTGTAATGAGGGTCAAAGAGTCTATAACCTGATATGAGCGGTCTAAAACGCTCAGATTAGGTGAAAGAATCCCTTTAAGGAACCGCTTGACAACCATATTGAACACGTGTGCCATGCAGGGCACATAGCTCAGCGCTCCTTGACACAGCGCTGACACCATGTTCTTCCCGTTGTTGGTCACCATGGTTCCGATTTTGAGTTGTCGCAGAGAAATACAGGATTTGATTTCTTGACGGAGGACATGGAGCAGATCCTCCCCTGTGTGACTCTTTTCGCCTAGGCAAATGAGGTTCAGAACACTGTGACACCGCCGTGTCCTACACATGTGGTATGCTGGAGGGGCACTGTGAATTGTCCCTGCAGTGGAGGCTGACACAGTGGAGGATGAGAAGGCAGAGGCGGACATTGTCACAGGACCAACGGCATGAGAACGTGAAGGCGGAAGCGGCGTCACCTGGCCAAGTTGCTGGTGTGGGTGTGCAGGAACCACATTCACCCAATGGGTTGTTATGGACATGTATTGTCCCTGACCGTAGTTACAGCTCCACGCGTCAGCGCTGCCGTGCACTTTGGCAGACACTGACAGGCTCAAGGACTGGCCCACCTTCTATTCTACATGTGTATGCAGGGCTGGTACTGTCTTTTTGGCAAAGAAATGCCAGTCACTCGGGCCTGATGGGATACACCCAAAGCTATTAAAAGAGCTTAGCGGTGAACTAGCAAAACCATTAACAGATTTATTTAACCAATCACTAGTAACAGGAGTCGTCCCAAAAGATTGGAAATTAGCAAATGTTGTACCCATTCACGAGAAAGGTAGTAAGGAGGAATTGGGCAACTATAGGCCAGTAAGCCTGACAGTGGGGAATAGTGGGGAAATTAATGGAAACCATACTTAAGGAGAGGATTGTGGAACATCTAAAATCCCATGGATTGAAATATGAAAAACAGCATGGGTTTACTTCAGGGAGATCATGTCAAACTAATCTTATTGATTTTTTTGATTGGTTGACTAAAATAATAGATTGCGGAGGTGCAGTAGACATCGCTTATCTA
The DNA here is from genome assembly GCF_014858855.1 of Bufo gargarizans. Taxonomy (NCBI): domain Eukaryota; kingdom Metazoa; phylum Chordata; class Amphibia; order Anura; family Bufonidae; genus Bufo; species Bufo gargarizans. Next base: position 139,266,626 of record NC_058084.1, read on the forward strand.
GACCTTAGTAAGGCTTTTAATACTGTCCCACATAGAAGGCTTATCAATAAATTGCAGTCTTTGTGCTTGGACGTTGAATGGATTAGGCAGTGGCTGAGGGACAGACAACAGAGGGTTGTAGTCAATGGAGTATACTCAGACCAAAATCTTGTTACCAGTGGGGTACCTCAGGGATCTGTTCTGGGACCCATATTGTTTAATATCTTTATCAGCGAAATTGCAGAAGGCCTCAATGGTAAGGAGTGTCTTTTTGCTGATGGCACATAGATTTGTAACAGGGTTGATGTTCCTGGAGGGATACACCAAATGGAAAAGGATTTAGGAAAACTAGAGGAATGGTCAAAAATCTGGCAACTAAAATTTAATGCTGATAAGTGCAAGATAATGCACCTGGGGCGTAAAAACCCAAGAGCAGAATATAAAATCAGTGATACAGTCCTAACCTCAGTATCTGAGGAAAGGGATTTAGGGGTCATTATTTCAGAAGACTTAAAGGTAGGCAGACAATGTCATAGAGCAGCAGGAAATGCTAGCAGAATGCTTGGGTGTATAGGGAGAGGCATTAGCAGTAGAAAGATGGAGCTCATGCCGCTCTACAGAGCACTAGTGAGACCTCATTTGGAGTATTGTGCGTAGTACTGGAGACCATATCTCCAGAAGGATATTGATACTTTGGAGAGAGTTCAGAGAAGAGCTACTAAACTAGTACATGGGTTGCAGGATCAAACGGATCCGTCTGACTAACAATTAGACTTTTTTTTTGCACAGAATGCAGACGGATCCGTTCTGAATGGATACCATAATTTGCATTTATAGGTGCGGATCCGTCTGTGCAGATACCAGACGGATCCGCACCTAACGCAGGTGTGAAAGTAGCCTTAGCTGGACAGTGGTCTCTGTCCTCTAGTAGCTCAACCTCACTGTATAGTGGAGCTGAGCCCACAGCATATAATACTTCTCTGGCTGAGGGAACAGAAAAGGACAGAGGCAGGTTGAGGACAGATGAGGGCACAGAGCCTGCTCCCAGGCCATGCCAACTAAGGTTTGTGTCTGACGAACCCACCGACTCCTGGCTTGGGGTGTCGGATGTCACTTGGAAAAAAGTGGATGACCGAGTCAACCATTCAAGAAACGGTTGGTTCCTTGTCAAGACACGACTTCTAGATGACACCGGAAGCTCAGGCCTCTCGCTGCGACTCCTGCTGCCACACCTTCTTACTCTGCTGCGACCTATGCCTGCACCAGAAACATTTAGGCCTCTGCCACTCCCTGTACAAGGCCTGGCTGACATAGGCCTCTTGCTCACGACCGTATGGCTTTTTCAGTATTTTGGGGTCTGCAAAAAACGGATCTGCAAAAAATACGGATGAAGTCCGTGTGCATTCAGTTTTTTTTGCGGAACAGAACAGCTGGCTCCTGATAGAACAGTACTATCCTTGTCCATTATGCAGACAATAATAGGACATGTTCTATCTTTGAAAGGAACGTAAAAACGGAACTACGGAAATGGAAGGCATATGGAGTACCTTTCGTTTTTTTTGCGGATCCATTGAAATGAATGCTTCCATATACGGTCCGTATACAAAATGCAAAAAAACTGATTGTGTGCAAGAGGCCATACTGTTAGATCAAATAAATAAATAAAAAGGAAATTAAAACCCACCAAAATTTTCTTACTTCACTACACAACAGCTAATAACTCCTTTTTCTCCACTAATACAAGCCAAAAAGGGCTTTAGAACATATAACTGCACCACTGAACGGCAAATAGACCCTTATTTATTTCCACTTATACACGCCACATTTCTTAGTTCACCACACAACATAATTTTTTTCTTTTTTGTGCCACTAATACAAGCAAAAAAGGGCTTTAGAACATGAAACTGCACTGTTCAAAGGCAAATATATATTTTTTGGCCACTATTTCACGCCAAAAAGGGCTGTAATTGTCTCACTTAACCACACAATGGCAAATACTTTTTTTTGTGCCACTAATGCACACCAAAAAGGGCTTTAGAACACATAACTGCACTGTTGAACAGCAAATATATATATTTTTGGCACTAATACATGCCAAAAAGGAATGCAATTTTCTCACTTTACCACACAACGGCTGGAATTACAGAGCTGTATAATGGCAATTTGGATCCGCAGTCAGTGCAGCAAGGTGTAATAGGATTGTTCCTATTACCCAGGCTGTAACCTCTTCTACTGAACATTGTTCTGCTTCAATACTGTGGAATGATTCCTCCCTATCCTTTCCCTGAACTTCTATACAGCAAAATAAAAGTTTTAAAGTTTTTTCTACCACTGTCCCTAGCGCCTGCTGATGTCTCTCCCTGCACTAAGTACACTGGAAAATGTCTGAATCCAAGATGGCTGAGGCTATTTATAGGGCTGTGACATCACAGGGCTGGCTGGCTGCTGATTGCCTGCATCATGGCATTGTGGGTGATCCCTCGTTCCCAGAGTTCCTTGTTCCATGTCCTAACACGTGCAGCAGCCATTTTAGGAATACGTTTTAAGGCTGATTCATTGGCCTGTATTTGTGGGAGGGGCACCGCTGCCTATATCATGGCAGAATGTCCCCTCCCTCAACGAACGTCGTTTCAGCATTGGTGTCGTTTCTGTGCGGGGAAGTGCTACAGCTTTAGCGTCTTGCCAGAGAAATTTCCATGCCTGACAACTTCGCCGACAAACCCGCACCAAGAACAAGTAAGTGGCTGCCTCGTATCGCAGCTCCGATGTCGAAAGTCCAGCTGGCTGTGCCGGCTCCCTAGGTAAGGCGGAGCTACACCGCACCAGAGCATTCTGCCCGGCAGCTTCGGCTCCCACGCGGCATGAATTGTAGGGAGCAGGGGTCAGCGAGATCCCGAATCGATTCACACATCTCACACCTGTAATGTATGGCACGGGCCGCCGTGCCGCTAGCGAGGTAGGGTTGCAAGCTGCAGCACAAGTTCATCGTAGTTATGCCGGCTCCCGCACTCACTCACCCCTGCCTCGCACTGATCTGCCGTTCGGGTTCCACAGGCGCTCATTGCAGTGTCTCTTGTGCCCTCTAGTGGTCTGTCAGGAAGAGAGTTACAGTTTCCCATGTTTGCTCCCTCTAGTGGGCACTTTAGTTACTACAAGTAATTGTTGCAGTGTTTAAAATAAATAAATAAATATATATATATATATATATATATATATATATATATATATATATATAAAATAACAAAAGAGGGCAGCACTCCATCAAGTAAAAAAATGAAAAATACTTTAATTACCCATATGGGACAAGCGACGTTTCGGCTCAATGTGTGAGCCTTTCTCAAGCAATGTGTACAGATAAAGTGCCAAGCATATATACTAGTGCAAATCAATACAATCAATGTTCAACACAGGTGTACATAATTCGTATTAAGTGAATTAATTGACTTAAAAATGCAATATAGACATCATGTCCATAGATTATTTCATAAAGAATCAGTGCAAAAAATAATCGATTGAATAATCAATTAAAACATACAGACGTTATTCACCAGAGTGTACAGAAATGATCAAAAAGTTCATAATTATTCATTATCATATAATTGGTGCCAGCTGTATACATCAATAAAGTGCTGAGTGCTTACTGTGTGGGTCAGGCAAACAGGTGGTGAAGGAGGACATAGGGTATGGACGGCTAATTCACCACATGCGGTTCGGCGTGCCGGCGACATGACTGCGCATGTCATGATGACGTCTACAGAGTACTTCCTGGTTACGGTGTTGATGCGATGCCGTAGCTGTGTATTAACTTCCTGATGTCTCCTACACCATCTTGGATAAGGGCATCGTGCCTATATTGCCAGATACCCAAGATGGTGGCAGCCAGTCTATAACACACACAGGTATGGGCACAGTTAAGTGCTCTTTTTAACCTATATAATTGGCAAGGTGAGTCCAGATACGGGAAGCGACCGTAAAGCCGCCACCCACATCCATGATCCCAGTGCAACTGCGTACCCACAGATTAGTGTGGGATCGCAATGCATCTGCGGTCAATGCCCACACACAGCCATCCTATAGGGAGGGATCTCCTCATATCAACCTGCTATGTAGGTACGGGCTGTCACCACCAAGGCACCAATCGCATCTAGAGGCGCGGAATATACTAATAAACAAGAACCGTCATTGCATAGATGTAAATAGAAACCATTATTGTGTGGATGTGCCGTCCATTGTAGCCATCTCATATCTCCTCACTCCATTCACCGTGGCCCACCCACTACAGGAGAAAGAAAAAAGAAGAAGAAAAAATTAATAAATATATTAATTATAACGAGAAATTAAACAAGAACAATATATTCTTTATCTTGTACAAAAAATTGCAATACAGGCAGGTGCGGTTGACAATACACCATACGTACAGAAAGCAAACCACAGTCCTAACCCACCCCAATCTTGTAGTCCACATTTAGACCACAAGGTTTGAGGGAATTGAGGGTGTGTATCCACCTGAGTTCCCGTCTACTAAGAAGATTAGCCCTATTGCCACCTCTTCTGGGCATGGGTATAAAATCAATGATACAGCACCTAAGATCTTTTTCAGTGTGTTTGAGGTCCGTGAAATGTTTAGCTACTGGCAAATCAAGCCGTTTTTTTCTTATGCTCAGGCGATGATTATTAAGTCGTGATTTAAAATCGGTGGTGGTTTCGCCTACATAAATTAAATTACATGGACATATAAGTACATAGATGATGTAGCTGGAGTCACAGGTTAGATAATGTTGTATTGGATATGTTACCCCAGTTTGTGGATGTACAAAATTTCTGCCTTTCACAATGTATCTGCAGTTTACACAAGATAAGCATGGGAAACATCCTGTGCTGGTTGCTGTCAATGTTGTCTGTCTTGATTTTTTAGAGGTTCCTACATCAGCCCTGACTAGCTGATCTTTAAGGCTTTTGGACCTACGGTAGGACATCAGAGGGGGGGAATGGAATTCTTTTATGTTACTGTGGCATCCACCCAGTATACCCCAGTGACGTCGGATGATGTTCCCTATCATTGTGCTTTGTTCTGAGTGCATGGAGATAAATGGAATTCTAGCTGGCTTTGTCCGGTGTACCTTACTTTTAAGCGTGTCATTCCTATTTAGTTTCTTAACCAATTCTTTTTTGTCATAAAGTAATTGAGAGGGATATCCTCGTTTTCTAAATTTGTTAGTCATCACCTCAAGTGTGGTGTCTAACATATCCTGATCTGAGACTTGCCAATTATATAGGTTAAAAAGAGCACTTAACTGTGCCCATACCTGTGTGTGTTATAGACTGGCTGCCACCATCTTGGGTATCTGGCAATATAGGCACGATGCCCTTATCCAAGATGGTGTAGGAGACATCAGGAAGTTAATACACAGCTACGGCATCGCATCAACACCGTAACCAGGAAGTACTCTGTAGACGTCATCATGACATGCGCAGTCATGTCGCCGGCACGCCGAACCGCATGTGGTGAATTAGCCGTCCATACCCTATGTCCTCCTTCACCCCCCGTTTGCCTGACCCACACAGTAAGCACTCAGCACTTTATTGATGTATACAGCTGGCACCAATTATATGATAATGAATAATTATGAACTTTTTGATCATTTCTGTACACTCTGGTGAATAACGTCTGTATGTTTTAATTGATTATTCAATCGATTATTTTTTGCACTGATTCTTTATGAAATAATCTATGGACATGATGTCTATATTGCATTTTTAAGTCAATTAATTCACTTAATACGAATTATGTACACCTGTGTTGAACATTGATTGTATTGATTTGCACTAGTATATATGCTTGGCACTTTATCTGTACACATTGCTTGAGAAAGGCTCACACATTGAGCCGAAACGTCGCTTGTCCCATATGGGTAATTAAAGTATTTTTCATTTTTTTACTTGATGGAGTGCTGCCCTCTTTTGTTATTTTATCTATTTGGATTGGCTTTTATCCGTATTTGGGCCAGCTGCACCCACATCTCTCATTGACGGTGCTGCCACTGAATCTTTTTTCTGCATATACAGCCTTTTTTGTGGCGCCTGCACGTCTTTTTTACTTCATCTGTTTTTTCATCATGTCCACCAATGAATCAACTTTACCCGGGGGCTCCGCATACACGCAGGATGCGGTGGATAAGATACTGTGCGGTATTGGAGGAGATGCCGCATTCCTGGTCACCCCCACGGCCAAAGAGCTGAAGAGGCAATTTGAGTTCCTGTCTAAGAGGTCTATTTCTCTACGCCTGCACATGACTACCTTGGGCGAATATTATAAGGTACAACGGATCCCAAGAGGGATGAGGTCCACTTTACGTCCTAATTTATTTTCTGGCAGTCAACAATTCTGCAAAAGATTTGAGACTCTCTCTAACCGTTATGCATTTGATTTCATACTGTTGAATATTGAATATCTACAAGATGAATTATCTGGCGTTTCATGTGAATTAACTAAAATAGAGCAGCAATTGAGTAATCTGCTCCCAACAGATGAACACGGGACTTTTCAGGATACAATGTCTACCCAGTTACAAAATTTCCGCATAGACATGGAGGAAGGAAAACGCTCCAAATGGAATCGTGATACTGAGGACTACAAGAAGGGCAACGTTTATTCATGGCAATCGGATGACAAAAATATACAGTCTAATAAAGACACATGGAAGAAAAAGAAAAGGAATGTACAAATTCCCTCTACAGATCAATCTTTTTTAGCTGTGAAGGAACCGGAAGCGTCTGGAAACAACGTATCAGACGTGGAGGCCACAGACATCGAAGGTACCAAAAGGCTTCGCGGCAACAAGACACGGCCAACACCAGGCAGGAACCTTCCACCCAGGAGGAAACAATTGTGATAAATCTTTCATCAAAGGTCTTGACTGACTCTCAAGTGAGTGTTCTTAGTAAAGGACTTTCCTTTTGCCCAAAAACTGTCGCTAATTGGTTTGAACTTGACTATGATTTACATGTTTTTTTCCGGGCTATCAGACTCAAGGTCTGGTTTCAGAACAAGGAGCGGATCGGACATGCCAAGATGAGTGAGTTATCTCTTGGCATGTTCGATCTCTCACTTGGAAGCAACTTTAACCCTGTTATTCATGATCCTGCTATTGAGGCATACATGGCTGCGGTTAAGTCTGATATACAGGCATTAAGAGAGACACACTCTCGACAACCTTTCAGTCATCCCAATGTAACTGTTGATGAAGTTGTTGCTCTTAAAGAACTAAAATGCGACCCCGCACTCACCATCAAAGCCGCCGATAAAGGCGGAGCGGTGGTCATACTAGATACCAGCAAATATATTGCGGAGGTATTGAGACAGTTGAGTGACAACACCATCTACAGACCCATTGATGCTGACCCTAAATTCAAGGTTGCTGAATCAATCAAAAATGTATTGACCACTGCTTTAGATGCGGGGATCATAGATGAGGGACTTGTGGATTACCTTACAGTAACGCATCCAGTTACTCCGGTACTGTATGTGTTGCCTAAGATCCACAAGTCTCTCATCGATCCCCCTGGTCGTCCTATTGTTTCAGGATCTGATTCAATCTTTAGCCATGTTGCCATCTTTTTAGACAAGATACTTCACAGCTTTGCATGTGGAGGAAGTTCCTATGTACAAGATACCACTGATTTTTTATTGAAGCTTCAGTCGATCAATTTGTTAGGTGTGGAGAGTGTGACGTTAGCATCTTTTGACGTCACATCCCTTTACACCTCAATTGATCACTGCAAGGGTTTAACAGCAGTTGCACACATGTTGAATGAATCTTCTTTAACCAGTCAAGCTCAACACTTCATATTATCTCTTCTTGAAATTGTTTTGAGATCCAATTATTTTCTTTTTCAAGATTGTTATTACGTGCAGGAACAGGGCGTGGCGATGGGGTCCAACGTGGCCCCAACTTACGCCAATATATTTATGCGGCGGTTTGAGGAAGATGTCGTCTATGGAAGCCACCACTTCAAGCATGCCATGGCGTGGTGGCGGTACATAGACGACATCTTCCTCATCTGGACTGGCACTATTGAACAACTACTTGATTTTCACATTTTTCTGAATGGGTTCGATAAAGCACTACAATTCACCTTAGTGCACTCCCATACTGATATGCAGTTTCTTGACACATGTGTGTTCGTGTCGGGCGGTAAGCTGCAGACCAAACTTTTCACAAAACCGACCGACAGGAACACACTTTTGACATACAGCAGTAACCATCCTAAAAAATATGATTAGATCTTTGCCATATTCTCAATTTTTGAGAGCAAGACGTATAGTCTCAGATCAGGATATGTTAGACACCACACTTGAGGTGATGACTAACAAATTTAGAAAACGAGGATATCCCTCTCAATTACTTTATGACAAAAAAGAATTGGTTAAGAAACTAAATAGGAATGACACGCTTAAAAGTAAGGTACACCGGACAAAGCCAGCTAGAATTCCATTTATCTCCATGCACTCAGAACAAAGCACAATGATAGGGAACATCATCCGACGTCACTGGGGTATACTGGGTGGATGCCACAGTAACATAAAAGAATTCCATTCCCCCCCTCTGATGTCCTACCGTAGGTCCAAAAGCCTTAAAGATCAGCTAGTCAGGGCTGATGTAGGAACCTCTAAAAAATCAAGACAGACAACATTGACAGCAACCAGCACAGGATGTTTCCCATGCTTATCTTGTGTAAACTGCAGATACATTGTGAAAGGCAGAAATTTTGTACATCCACAAACTGGGGTAACATATCCAATACAACATTATCTAACCTGTGACTCCAGCTACATCATCTATGTACTTATATGTCCATGTAATTTAATTTATGTAGGCGAAACCACCACCGATTTTAAATCACGACTTAATAATCATCGCCTGAGCATAAGAAAAAAAACGGCTTGATTTGCCAGTAGCTAAACATTTCACGGACCTCAAACACACTGAAAAAGATCTTAGGTGCTGTATCATTGATTTTATACCCATGCCCAGAAGAGGTGGCAATAGGGCTAATCTTCTTAGTAGACGGGAACTCAGGTGGATACACACCCTCAATTCCCTCAAACCTTGTGGCCTAAATGTGGACTACAAGATTGGGGTGGGTTAGGACTGTGGTTTGCTTTCTGTACGTATGGTGTATTGTCAACCGCACCTGCCTGTATTGCAATTTTTTGTACAAGATAAAGAATATATTGTTCTTGTTTAATTTCTCGTTATAATTAATATATTTATTAATTTTTTCTTCTTCTTTTTTCTTTCTCCTGTAGTGGGTGGGCCACGGTGAATGGAGTGAGGAGATATGAGATGGCTACAATGGACGGCACATCCACACAATAATGGTTTCTATTTACATCTATGCAATGACGGTTCTTGTTTATTAGTATATTCCGCGCCTCTAGATGCGATTGGTGCCTTGGTGGTGACAGCCCGTACCTACATAGCAGGTTGATATGAGGAGATCCCTCCCTATAGGATGGCTGTGTGTGGGCATTGACCGCAGATGCATTGCGATCCCACACTAATCTGTGGGTACGCAGTTGCACTGGGATCATGGATGTGGGTGGCGGCTTTACGGTCGCTTCCCGTATCTGGACTCACCTTGCCAATTATATAGGTTAAAAAGAGCACTTAACTGTGCCCATACCTGTGTGTGTTATAGACTGGCTGCCACCATCTTGGGTATCTGGCAATATAGGCACGATGCCCTTATCCAAGATGGTGTAGGAGACATCAGGAAGTTAATACACAGCTACGGCATCGCATCAACACCGTAACCAGGAAGTACTCTGTAGACGTCATCATGACATGCGCAGTCATGTCGCCGGCACGCCGAACCGCATGTGGTGAATTAGCCGTCCATACCCTATGTCCTCCTTCACCACCTGTTTGCCTGACCCACACAGTAAGCACTCAGCACTTTATTGATGTATACAGCTGGCACCAATTATATGATAATGAATAATTATGAACTTTTTGATCATTTCTGTACACTCTGGTGAATAACGTCTGTATGTTTTAATTGATTATTCAATCGATTATTTTTTGCACTGATTCTTTATGAAATAATCTATGGACATGATGTCTATATTGCATTTTTAAGTCAATTAATTCACTTAATACGAATTATGTACACCTGTGTTGAACATTGATTGTATTGATTTGCACTAGTATACAGACGTGGACAAAATTGTTGGTACCCTTTGGTCAATGAAAGAAAAAGTCACAATGGTCACAGAAATAACTTTAATCTGACAAAAGTAATAATAAATTAAAATTCTATAAATGTTAACCAATGAAAGTCAGACATTGTTTTTCAACCATGCTTCAACAGAATTATGTAAAAAAATAAACTCATGAAACAGGCATGGACAAAAATGATGGTACCCCTAGAAAACACAGAACATAATGTGACCAAAGGGACATGTTAATTCAAGGTGTGTCCACTAATTAGCATCACAGGTGTCTACAACCTTGTAATCAGCCATTGGGCCTATATATATGGCTCCAGGTAATCACTGTGTTGTTTGGTGATATGGTGTGTACCACACTCGACATGGACCAGAGGAAGCAAAGGAAAGAGCTGTCTCAAGAGATCAGAAAGAAAATTATAGACAAGCATGTTAAAGGTAAAGGCTATAAGACCATCTCCAAGCAACTAGATGTTCCTGTGAGTACAGTTGCACATATTATTCATAAGTTTAAGATCCATGGGACTGTAGCCAACCTCCCTGGACGTGGCCGCAGGAGGAAAATTGATGACAAATCTAAGAGACGGATAATCCGAATGGTAACAAAAGAGCCTAGAAAGACTTCTAAAGAGATTCAAGGTGAACTTCATGCTCAAGGAACATCAGTGTCAGATCGCACCATCCGTCGTTGTTTGAGCCAAAGTGGACTACATGGGAGACGACCAAGGAGGACACCATTGTTGAAAACGAATCATAAAAAAGCAAGACTGGAATATGCCAAACTACATGTTGACAAGCCACAAAGCTTCTGGGAGAATGTCCTGTGGACAGATGAGACAAAAATTGAAGTTTTTGCCAAGGCACATCAGCTGTATGTTCACAGACGAAAAAATGAAGCATATCAAGAAAAGAACACTGTCCCTACTGTGAAACATGGAGGAGGCTCTGTTATGTTCTGGGGCTGCTTTGCTGCGTCTGGCACAGGGTGTCTTGAATCTGTGCAGGGTACAATGAAATCTCAAGACTATCAAGGAATTCTAGAGAGAAATGTACTAGCCAGTGTCAGAAAGCTTGGTCTCAGTCGCAGGTCATGGGTCTTGCAACAGGACAATGACCCAAAACACACCGCTAAAAACACCCAAGAATGGCTAAGAGGAAAAAATTGGACTATTCTAAAGTGGCCTTCTATGAGCCCTGACCTCAATCCTATTGAGCATCTTTGGAAGGAGCTGAAACATGCAGTCTGGAAAAGGCACCCTTCAAACCGGACACAACTGGAGCAGTTTGCTCATGAGGAGTGGGCCAAAATACCTGCTGAGAGGTGCAGATGTCTCATTGACAGTTACAGGAAGCGTTTGATTGCAGTGATTGCCTCAAAAGGTTGCGCAACAAAATATTAAGTTAGGGGTACCATCATTTTTGTCCATGCCTGTTTCATGAGTTTATTTTTTTACATAATTCTGTTGAAGCATGGTTGAAAAACAATGTCTGACTTTCATTGGTTAACATTTATAGAATTTTAATTTATTATTACTTTTGTCAGATTAAAGTTATTTCTGTGACCATTGTGACTTTTTCTTTCATTGACCAAAGGGTACCAACAATTTTGTCCACGTCTGTATATGCTTGGCACTTTATCTGTACACATTGCTTGAGAAAGGCTCACACATTGAGCCGAAACGTCGCTTGTCCCATATGGGTAATTAAAGTATTTTTCATTTTTTTACTTGATGGAGTGCTGCCCTCTTTTGTTATTTTATCTATTTGGATTGGCTTTTATCCGTATTTGGGCCAGCTGCACCCACATCTCTCATTGACGGTGCTGCCACTGAATCTTTTTTCTGTATATATATATATATATATATATATATATTAAAATGAAAACTCCAGCACTGTGCGTCAAAAATTATTATTTTGTTTATTTGAGATGCGGCGTCGTGATGTGACGTTTAGGCCACAATGGCCTTTATCAAACTGTGTGACAAGACAATCAAAAAGGTAACAATTACAATCATGCATAATATCCAACACATGGTGTAAATGTAGGTATAGTTGACATAGGATAATGTAGAACACAGATGTCCCACAAGTCAATCACAAATATTATGGTCAAGAGCATTATTTGGATAAACATCAAGATAGATACAAGTAAAGAGACAAAGAACATAAAAAGAAAAAAAAAATAACAGCATATTCAAGTCGATACTCCCAGTGGTGAGAGTATATATGGGTCATATACGTCAAGGGAACCTATGGAGGTGAAAATGATATAAAGCAGTTAAGGACAAATACTGAATATGGTACATAATCCCGCCTACTTTCTATGTCAGGTCTAGGGTAGGGGAGAGGGAACCTATAGGGGTATAGACAACTGCAAAAATACTGAAGCACAAGATTGTAGGTCATATAGGGTTAATTTAGATGAGAGGTGGTTGTACAGATAGAACTGCGGGCCATGGTAGGTATATATAGCAAAGTATACTAGGCAAAGCGCTCTTAGTGAATCCTACAGCACCAGGATCTGTATGTATATTAAGGAGCTTACCTAATGCTGCTGTCCGGAAGTGCGCCCATAAACGCTGCGCTATCAGTCATCTAAATTAACCCTATATGACCTACAATCTTCAGTATTTTTGCAGCTGTCTATACCCCTATAGGTTCCCTCTACCTACCCTAGACCTGACATACAAAGTAGGTGGGATTATGTACCATATTCAGTATTTGTCCTTAACTGCTATATATCATTTTCACCTCCATAGGTTCCCTTGACGTATATGACCCATATATACTCTCACAACTGGGAGTATCGACCTTTCTGCCCCGCATGGTTCCTCCATTCCGAGTGTTGCGGTTACTCCCAGGCTAGCTGGAAGCTGGACCGCTTGGATAGTCTGGATCTCTGTTTAGGGAGAGAGAGAGGAGCCGCTTCGTCTCGATATCCAGAAGGATCCTGTAAATGTAGAACAATCCCACTAGCTATTTTACAGCTAGGATAATCTTTCCCCCACAAAACGAGGCGAGGCTGCGATTTGAAGGTCAAACTAGGACTGACTGCCCTGGGGCATACAGCCTCTTTTATTTACAATCCACAAACATAGCACTGCCCACAGGGGTTTGAAATACAACCAATCAATCCGTACAATAAACACAGACACTCCCACGCAAAATCCTCCTCTCTGTCTGTGATAAGATTACTGAATACAATGGCGAATATAATTATCACAGGCAGAGAAATACAGTTTTATAAAACATATCACAGGAACCCCAAAACATGCAATAACCCCATAACAAGTATATCCTCGGAACCGGGGGATCTGGGTGAACCACATATCCGAAATTCACCCAGATCCGTTCAGTAGTCTGGAAGATACAGTTTTATGCCAGTTACACCGAAAATATACAAGTTATACAGAAAATAGTCACTAATAAATGTGTCCCTTGTTTGGTAGTTTCAAACTACTGAATGATGTCTCTGTGCACCAAATACCGGCGAGATGGCACCGTGTAGAAAAGTCCAAACAGTGTCTGTGAGTTAAAATGGCCGCCATCCATTGTTCTCACCATGTGCTTCATCCATTCAGACTAACAGGGTAAATAACAGTTTTGTAACAGTGCTCCCTTTTTGTGGAACACTCTGGCAGACACTGTCTGACCCCTTTTCGGGGCAGACTAAGGCTGTCCAGACCGCTGGTTATGCTGGGCTGAGGTCTGTTTGTCTGGACAACCCGTCGGCGTTGCCATTCTGTTTCCCAGGTCTGTAGGTAATGGTGAAGTTGAAGGGTTGTAACGATAAACTCCAACGTAAAAGTCTGCCGTTATCCCCAGAGACCCGGTTTAGCCACACCAACGGGTTATGGTCTGTAACCAGAGTGAATTCTTGTCCATACAAATAGGGAGTCAATTTCTTTAGTGCCCACACCAAAGCCAAACACTCTTTTTCTACCGCTGCATAGCTGACTTCGCGTGGCAGGAGCTTACGGCTGATGTAGACAACTGGGTGCTCCCCTCCGTCTTCGCCTACTTGGCTGAGGACAGCTCCCAGCCCTGAACATGGAAGCGTCTGTATGGACGATAAAACGCTTGTTAAGGGCTGGGGCCGCCAAGACAGGAGCAGTTAACAAGAGCATTTTTGAGAGCTTGGAAAGCCGTTTCACAGTGGGGAGACCACAGGACCTGTCGAGGTAAGTTTTTCTTGGTCAGGTCGGTCAGGGGTTTGGCAAGTGTGCTGTAGTCTGGTACAAACCGTCTGTAGTACCCTGCTGTGCCCAGGAATGCTAGGACCTGAGTCTTAGTGGTGGGGGTGGGCCAATTGGCGACAGCTTCTATCTTGGCCGGTTCTGGTCGCTGTTTCCCACACCCCACCCGGTGACCCAGGTACTGTACCTCGGCCATCCCAAAGTGGCATTTTTCTGTCTTCAGAGTCAGGCCAGCAGCCCGGATCTGATCCAGAACCATTCCTATGTGAGCTAAGTGGTCCTCCCAGGACTCACTGTGGATCGCTATGTCGTCCAGGTATGCGCAAGCAAAACTCTGGAAGCCATCCAGGAGCCTATCGACCAAGCGCTGGAATGTAGCTGGGGCATTCTTCATCCCAAACGGCATTACCTTAAAATGATATAAGCCGAACGGGGTGACGAATGCCGACTTGGGGACACCCTCCTGGGCCAGGGGGATCTGCCAGTAACCCTTGCAGAGGTCGATGGTGGTCAGATAATTTCCCCTGGCTATACGATCGAGTAGCTCGTCTACCCTGGGCATAGGGTAAGCGTCCGTCACTGTCTTTTCATTGAGCCTCCGATAGTCTACGCAAAACCAGGTTGTACCATCTTTCTTGGGCACCAGGACCACTGGGGAAGCCCAGGGACTATCGGAGGGCTCAATTACCCTGAGTTGGAGCATCTCATCGATCTCCTTCTTCATCCCTGTCCTAACTGCCTCGGGGATTCGGTAAGGAGCCTGGCGTAAAGGAGCTTGTCCCGGGGTATCTACCTGGTGGGTGGTTAAGGTAGTGTACCCTGGCTTCTGGGAGAAGGTGGGGCTTTTGGACTGCAGGAGTTGATTAAGCTGCTCCCTTTCAGTGGGGCTAAGTCGGTCCCCTATCTTGACCTGAGCTACTATATCTGCGTGGGGACTCTTTTCTAACAGATCTGGAATGGGTAGACTGTCGGGGTCTTCCTGAGGGGGACAGCATACGGCCGTCACGTTCTCCGGCCGCTCAAGATATTCCTTGAGCATGTTCACATGGAATGTCTTTATAAGATTGCTGTCATGGCAGCTAGCTATTATGTAAGTGGTGTCTCCCCTTTTCTCCACTATCTGGTAGGGGCCCTGCCAGGACGCCTGCAATTTGTCTGTCTTAACTGGCTTAAGCACTAACACATTTTGCCCTATGGTAAAGATTCTCTTTCGGGCCCCCCGATCGTACCATACCTTCTGTCTTCTCTGGGCCGATTGGAGGTTAGCCTGCACTGATTTGGCTAATTGCTCCATTCGGTCCCTGAGTTCCAGCACGTACGGCACAATGGGGACACCATCAGTCTCCATCTCTCCCTCCCAGTGCTCCCGAATCAGGTTTAGGGGTCCCCGTACCTTTCTTCCGTAGAGCAACTCGAAGGGAGAGAACCCGGTTGTTTCCTGGGGCACCCTCCGATAAGCAAATAGGAGGTGTGGCAGAAAATGCTCCCAGTCTCGGTATTCCTGAGCAAACAACTTGAGCATTTGTTTGAGGGTCCCATTGAACCTCTCACAAAGTCCGTTCGTCTGGGGGTGGTATGGAGAGCTCAGAAGGGACTTCATTTTGCAAACCTGCCAGAGTTGCTGAGTCAATTCGGCAGTAAATTGGGTGCCTTGGTCGGACAGGATTTCTTTCGGAAATCCTACCCGGGAGAACACCTGCACCAGCGCATTCGCTACCGTATCCGCTTGGATGTTGGATAGGGCGACAGCTTCAGGGTACCTGGTAGCGTAGTCCACTACGGTAAGAATGTAGCGCTTACCGGACAGACTAGGGGTAGCCAGCGGTCCCACTAGGTCAATAGCAACCCTGCTGAAGGGTTCCTCCACAATGGGCATATTTACTAGATGAGCTTTAGGGTGATCGCCTCTCCTCCCTACTCGTTGACACACATCGCAGGTATTACAATAAGTCCTAACATCAGCGTGTACTCCTGGCCAAAAGAACGTGTGAGTAATGCGGTGTAGTGTGCGGGTTACAGCTAGGTGGCCTGCCAAGGGAATGTCGTGTCCTATCTTGAGTATTTCTCGACGGTATTTGTGGGGCACTACCAGCTGTCGCCTATGCTGCCCCCTTTTCTCCGTCAAGCGATATAGCTTTCCCTTTTCCCATAAAAAGGTTTCGTTATCTGACCTGCTCCCTCCGATCTCTGCTCGTTCCCGGTACTTTTGTAATGTCGGGTCAGTCTTAGACTCTGTCTCGAAAGCATCTGGGGTGTCCCAGGGTATGGGACCTAACGGGTCAGTCAAGGTTGGGGTTTCTGCCATTGTGAAGCCCTGATCCAATTCGGTTAATTTTGCGATCAGTTCCCTTCTCGGACGGTTGCTGGCGTTCCCCCCTCTGCTTTCGAGTAAATCCTTTAGGGTCGCACGTTTCAATTTTTCGTAAGCACTCTCCATCTGTTCAGTACCTCTCCTAGGAAATCCAGGACAATCCCACCGCTGCCATCCAAATGTTACGGTTACTCCCAGGCTAGCTGGAAGCTGGACCGCTTGGATAGTCTGGATTTCTGTTTAGGGAGAGAGAGAGGAGCCGCTTTGTCTCGATATCCAGAAGGATCCTGTAAATGTAGAACAATCCCACTAGCTATTTTACAGCTAAGATAATCTTTCCCCCACAAAACGAGGCGAGGCTGCGATTTGAAGGTCAAACTAGGACTGACTGCCCTGGGGCATACAGCCTCTTTTATTTACAATCCACAAACATAGCACTGCCCACAGGGGTTTGAAATACAACCAATCAATCCGTACAATAAACACAGACACTCCCACGCAAAATCCTCCTCTCTGTCTGTGATAAGATTACTGAATACAATGGCAAATATAATTATCACAGGCAGAGAAATACAGTTTTATAAAACATATCACAGGAACCCCAAAACATGCAATAACCCCATAACAAGTATATCCTCGGAACCGGGGGATCTGGGTGAACCACATATCCGAAATTCACCCAGATTCGTTCAGTAGTCTGCAAGATACAGTTTTATGCCAGTTACACCGAAAATATACAAGTTATACAGAAAATAGTCACTAACAAATGTGTCCCTTGTTTGGTAGTTTCAAACTACTGAATGATGTCTCTGTGCACCAAATACCGGCGAGATGGCACCGTGTAGAAAAGTCCAAACAGTGTCTGTGAGTTAAAATGGCCGCCATCCATTGTTCTCACCATGTGCTTCATCCATTCAGACTAACAGGGTAAATAACAGTTTTGTAACACCCAGCATCAATTCCCTCATTCCGTCAGAAGAAGTCAGCATGAGATATTTTTTCATAGACCAAGCCATTGCCATCATATTGCTGTTAAGCCCTGACTCAATTCTGTCAAAAGTTGACATTTCAGATGCCTTCAAATTACTGCCTATCAAGCCGTCTCTGTGGCAGTGGCATGGTATCAAGTGGAGGTATCTTTATTATTTTGCATCCAAACTCCCCTTCGGCTCCAAGAGTAGCCCATGGTTATTCGACCAGTTAGCCCAAGCTCTCTACTGGATACTAATCCATGAATTCCACTGCAGTAATATCATTCACTACCTAGATGATTTTCTAATTATCGAACACCCTGACTCCACCACAAAAGACCTTCATTCACTTCTAAATTGTTTCAGTCAACTCGCCATTCCTGTGTCTCCCAGGAAGGTTGAGGGCCCATCCACATTTATCACCTTCCTTGGCATCGTTTTAGACACCCACAATAGGCTAGCCAGATTACCGGTTGACAAATTACACAGGATCAGGGAACTCATCCACAATTTCAAGTTAACCAGGGTGGTCAAAAAAGTGGAGCTACAGTCACTCTTAGGCATGCTAAACTTTGCCATGCGCATCATACCGCAAGGTATGGCATTAATTTCTTGTTTGCTCACAATCCTCCCTACAGCCCCCTCCCAGGATAGCCTGGACGAGCTGATCATTGCCGATTTAAACTTATGGGACCACTTTCTTAGGCAGTGGAATGGCATTTTGCTTTTCATTCCCGAAATATCCAACAACTCTCCCGTAGTTTTTTCTGATGCCGCCGCAAATACAGGCTTTGCAGCTATTTTTGGCACCCACTGGCTAGCGGACAAGTGGCCGAGTGAAGTCAGCTCAATCCCAGGTTTCTTTCAGACTTCAGCAATATTTGAACTTTACCCCATAGTAGCAGCTGCCCACGTTTGGGGTCAAGAATGGCCTGGCCAAACAGTATCATTTGTTTCAGGTAATGCTGCAGTCATTTACATTCTGAATAGGGGGTCATCCAAATCCCCTCATGTTATGTCATTTATAAGACGTATGGTTCTTCTTTCCCTACAAAACCAATTCCGTTACATATGTTCGCACATTCCCGGGACTAACAATACAGCTGCCGATTCCTTATCTCGATTTAACTTTTCCCTTTTCTCGCAGGTTTGTCCAGAAGCAGATGTCATCGGTGCCACAGTCCCTCTGTACGCCTCTCTGACCCTAATCTAGACACTCATCTGGCCACAGCTTGTTCGTTGTTAGCCAAATCCCTCTCGTCTAATACTGCTAGGGCCTAACAGACAGGTTGGGGAACTTTTCGGAAATTCCAGGACAAATTTCCTCAAGGCAACACTGAGTTTGTTGAGTACATTCTAGCATTCATTGGTTACTGTTATACCGATTTAAAACTGTCACACTCCACGGTCAAATCCTACCTCGCGGGAGTTCAGCATTTCAGAGCCATGAGTCACCCGGAAGAGGGTTCCTTGTTTTCTATCTATGCCATCAAAGCCACTCTAAAGGGTCTGAACAAATGTAACAATGAGAGACGCACTTGCCGGCAACCCATTACCGGCCAGGTTTTCCGTGATTTGTCCGACATGCTGGACAGAGAACCTTTCGGTGCCCAGCAAAGTTTAGTAGTGAAAGCAGCCATGTACTTGGCCTTTTACGGTTTCTTTAGACAGGGAGAGTTCACTTCCCCTCCTAACAGTGATAGGTTTGTCACCATCAGACAGCTCAACGCTACCAGAGATGGCTTCATACTCTCGCTAATTACGTCTCAGGTAGGCCACCCGACTCAGGTGTTATATTTTCCCACCACCCACTACCATTCAACGATACTCACCTCACCTGCCCCAAATTCATAACCCACATTCGTCTATTGTTGGCTAACCTTGGAATAGACCCGTCCTCAGTATCTAGGCATTCTTTTCGTATAGGGGCGGCATCCGCCACGTCCAAAAATCAAGTACGAGCACATATCATCAAGAGACTAGGTCGCTGGCGTTCCTCTTGTTTTAACGGATATATACCTCACCCGAATTCCGAAATGTCTCATGCTTTTCAAAGTTTGGTGTTGTAATTAGAAGTAATAAAGTTATCTTGGAAGAAATTTGTTGTTTATTTTTGGCCTCCTTAAGGCATCCCTACAACGGCGTGGTTTCTGCACAAATCTAACTGCTTTAGTTATACATCAACAGGTAAGAGTTACGTTCTCCCGTCAGTGCCCCGACCACAAATGCAAGCGTGAGGAAATTCGGATTCTGTGCGATTCATATTTTTTCAGAAATTCCGATCGAATTCCACTTCATCAACTTCTATTCCCTCATCTCTACAGATAATGATGTATCAATTCACAGATCCTATATATTTCTATGGGAAAGGCTGATAATAAATTCCATAAGTATGCTGAAAATAAAACTATGTGTATTATGTACCCTAGTAACATCACACCATTATCAAATACTACCAAATCACAAATGAAGCACAGGTATCCATTTACTTCTAATAATCTAGCATACAATCACCGATGTTAATCATCTAGTTCATTCAAGAGGGTGAATCACCATAAGACTTAACTTTTAATAAATGTCATCCTAAAGCACAACTAGTTCATAAAAACAGTCCCTCCCCAATTGATTACAGAGAAGAAAACCACACAATCATGGCATATACATGCTGACTACAGATGAGCGAATCAAAGCTGAAAGTGGAAAGTGGAAATCGATCCGAATGGTGGTAACGAATCACATTTTTTACTAGCGGCCCTTGCACCGCGCCTGGTGGTCCCCGACACTACTACTAGGCCCAGTGAGGCCCCGCTCCACACGCCCGCTGGCTTCCACTCCGCCGCCCAGTCAGACTGAACCCAGTCCCAGTCACCTTAATCCAGAAGTCCGAATAGAGATCACCTGTCATGCCCAAAGCCAGTGGGAGTATAAGACAGCCATTGAGGAGTGGGTGAAACAGGTACTGGATGACCCCCAGCCAGGGGACCCCAAACTCGCCCGGCGCACAGGAATCGTACTCTGGTTTTATGCAGAGAGGAGTGGGCTTCCTCCAAGACAACTACTCGGGAGCCGAGGTATTTGTGGGCCGCCGCTCTGTCAAACGCACTTACCTGCCTCGGGCCCGACACAATCTGTATGTGGGGGACCAGGTTGAATTCACTCCAATGCGGTCACTTCAAGGCCCCTTTGATGCAGGAGTGACCCTCCTGGCCAAGCCACTATCCCTTGCATTTACCCCTAAGACCTGGAAGGAAGACCCAGGCTCTGCAGGGAGGGTCTGTTGTCTACAGGAGACCCCAGATGGCAAGTTGCGGTTCAGGGAACAAGCTCAACTGAACCAGAGCCCCTAATCCCTGACCTGGCAGCACCCCCAACACTACGGGTGGGTCCGATAAACAATTCCATATTAAACTTTAATCCAGGGTGCAACCATACATCCTGCCCTGGAAGCTCCCAGAGGCACCCCCAGTTTGTCTGCCAGAGCCTCTCCAGATGAAGGCTTTGTCCATGTCACGGCCTATGGTGTGCTTAGTGACACTTTCCTTCACTTGGTTGCCCGTGACTACGTTTGGTGTTCTGTGCATGTGGTGGCGGTGTCTCTGCCTTCTGGCTGATCCCCAGGACATGGTTGCCACGCATGCTGTTGCCCACGGTAACAGGTGGAGTGTGATCTTTATGTGTGTACTTCCCCTTTAAGTTGCCGTCATCCCTTGCCTTGTGTTGGAAGGGTTAACTTCCTTCCTAGTGTGTGTGCACTGGGTGTGTCTGTGTGTGGGTGTGGCTACATGGGCTATTTAGCCTCTGCTGTGATCAGTAGTCTGAGAGGTACTTCAGCCATGGCTCACTGGAGTCATCCTCCTATGATATACCATCAGCCAGTGGGGTCCACCCTTGTGGTCATAAGTTATGTTACATGGTGTTAGAAAGGTGTGCGTTTGGTCTCCTTGCTATTGCAGCTTATGGTTCTGAGTTACTGTGTGAAGTGTGGTGTGTGCTGTGTCCGCCATATCTTCTGGACAGCAGCGTTTCTGCATGGGTTCCAGGCTTTGTGTCTGTGGCAGGTAGGTGTTACTTGTTGCATTTACCTGCCATTGCCATAAGCTGTTCATGTTTCCCTTTCTATGTAGCTTGGCCAGTGAGACTCCTGTTCCTCTGTGTTTAGGAGGAACAGGTCGTCTTACCCTGCTCCTAGTCCAGGGCCACCCTGAGGGCTAGTAGGAATTTTAGGTTCCAGAGTATGAGCCCTCCTACCATCAGAGTTGGCTCATACGGCTAGGAGACAGGGTCAGAATTAGGGATGTAATAGGAGGTGACCTGCTCCCTGATTCCTATCCTGGCCTTGCATCGACCATCCATCTTCTGGCATCGCACGGCTGAGGGTTTTCTCCATCCTCAGCTGTGACAGTCCACCTCTGCACAGGCTAGGGATTTCGGCTTGCAGCAAGTCACCACAGCATTTACCAGGCGAACTGCCCAGTCAGCACCAAACAACACCACAAGAGGAAAGTGACGCAGCACTACAACTGCCAAGTTGAGATACTAAAGACAGGAGCGCCCTTTAATGAGCTTTAGCAGCTCAAGTAGTGAGGAGGACGTGCAAGTCCTTTTTTAAATATCCTCTTAATCCTAAATAAAGACTTCTGAGCCACAGTGTGGACTGGTCTTGAAATATGAGGGACTGTCGGACAATTTTGTTATTTTCGTTGCCGCTAGTTACAGCCTCAGCTGAATGGCCACTTTTGTAAGGACTCCCCCCAACTACTTTAACTTTTTATACCCCAGTTTTCACATTGTTTTATCCCCGTTCTCAGGTTATTTGAGAGCCTCATGGAACTATGGTTCTCACTTTTGGTGCTCTTTTATGCGTTTTATAATCTTTTATACCATCCCTTGGATTTCAAATACACTTTCTATTGGATTACAATTAACTCTATTGTTTCCCGTGGATTACAAGTGACTTTTGTTTCCAGTGTATTTCAGTCTTAAAGCACTTCAAAGAAAAATAACTCAAGTCATATTTGAGCGTATTATTGAATATTGAATGAACGCGTAATATATTTACACAGTTTTACAAGTTATGCAACGTAAGAAAGGACTCAAACGTGTACCTGAGCTCTTTGTGATCTCTATTGTGATATTTTTACACTATATTTTTGCACTCATGTTTACAGGCGTAGCAACGTTTAAGTACTTATGCCCATTGTGTGTATTCTTTTCCAGGTGCAGCAATGTGACCTCCATGCACCTTTTTTTGTGAAACTGCACTTAACTTTTGCCTTTAGCCAGATGAGTAGCACCTTGCTTTTGTGTCACCTTGCTTCATAGCTCTGTTCTCTTTATACGGACTGCCTCTGCAGATGCTTAATACTAATGGCCTACTCATAGTGCACAAGTAAGACATGTGGCGATTCCCAGGCATGTCCAGCAAGGGTAACCCTGCTGCTTCAGGATTGGCTAGGGGAGTCATATACCCCTCCTTCCTGTTTTTTATATGTGCCAGGATTGGTAATGAGACTACTAAATCCCCATCCTGGTGTGTCTTCCAGGAGTTCCATGGGATTATAATACCCTCCTCCTGTGACATTGCCAGAAGCACATGGAGAAGCTGATACCTCCCCCTTCTGTGCCTTTGCCTAAGGTATGGCGCCTCCATCTTAGAGCCATTTTAGCTACCCTTAGTCACCATAGTGATTGTGCTATAAGCTTTATATTTTGACTTTGGTGCAGCGAAGGGAATACAGGATAAAGCCACCCCTCAATTTGCGGGCATTTTATTACACAATGGTCGCATTACAGAGTAAAGACACTCCCATGCTTTCTTTGGTGTTCAATGGCCAGAATACTTAAAACTCAGACAGTAGTAATTTCTTAGTGCAGACCGTTGGTTCACTGGGTATACTGAGAGTGAAACGGTTAATTAGGACACTTTACTCATGTGGGCAGGAACCTTAGGGTAGCCGTTATATGTTTGTCTTCATATGTCTTTATGTGTACTACATTCAGCACTTTGTATTAAATTGGGTACCCCAGAGCATGTTCCTCTCACCCTAAGCATAAGCCGAGGGCGGCTTAACTCAAAGTAAGGGGTAATGTAACACCCAAGAGTTGTGTTAGAACATGCCTCCACCCCGCTACTATCTTCTAAGAGCCTTTACATTGTCATGTGATATAATTTGCATTATGTCTTCACAAATGTGCATACAAAACCATGTTAAATACAATTGTTCCTTGTAACTTTCCAGGTTTTCCAGCAGGTGGCAGCAACCCATTGGCCAGGTACTACTCCTAGTTTAGTATATTTAGTACCCTAAACAAGCACCGCATAACAGCAGCCTGAGGAACACACTCACCTTGGCGTCACGGGCGGTCGCCTCTGCTGTGCCCGGGCAGCGGGTGACACTCTGGACTTGTTTGCACAGCTCTCCTGCAAAGTTTTTTTTTCTCCACCCACAAAAGAGGGAGGAGGTTTAGACAAACTGACGCAGTTTGAGCCTCTTCAGCCACCGTCCTTGAGGTTGGTGGTTTTCTGGGGGCTTCCGTAGTCTTATCTGCTGGCTGCTCCACTGCAGAGATGTGTTTGTGAGCTCCGGGGTAAGTTGTGTGCGCAACTCTGTGTTCTTCTATGTTTCTCATTGCACTCACTGAACTGATTTACGTCTCATAGCAAGTCCGTGGTTCAGCCTCTTGAAACTACAACACCGAGCATGCTGTCAGGAGAGGGCTGGAGTAGTAGTAGTGACTGAGTAAGTTGTGTTGAGCTGGTCTGCTGCTGTCTTTTGATATGTGTGGCAGGCTGATGATGGGGGTCATAGTATCAATGCACTTCCCAATGATCTTGTCACTTTTCTGTAGACACAAGAAGTCCCTCTCTGTTATTGCTCAAGCAATGGCAGCCTCCATAAACCTCTCATTTCAGTTGTCCTTAAGGTTACTTTCTTTCTGTGTTGACACACAGGACTCTCTTTATTTTTTCATATTAAAAGAATATTGAGTTGGGATTAGGGATGAGCGAACTCGAACTGTATAGTTCGGGTTCGTACCGAATTTTGGGGTGTCCGTGACACGGACCCGAACCCGGACATTTTCGTAAAAGTCCGGGTTCGGGTTCGGTGTTCGTCGCTTTCTTCGCGCTTTTGTGACGCTTTCTTGGCGCTTTTTGAAAGGCTGCAAAGCAGCCAATCAACAAGCGTCATACTACTTGCCCCAAGAGGCCATCACAGCCATGCCTACTATTGGCATGGCTGTGATTGGCCAGAGCACCATGTGACCCAGCCTCTATTTAAGCTGGAGTCACATAGCGCCGCCCGTCACTCTGCTCTGATTAGCGTAGGGAGAGGTTGCGGCTGCGACAGTAGGGCGAGATTAGGCAGATTAACTCCTCCAAAGGACTTGATTAACTGATCGATCTGCAGCTGTGGATCATTGAGCTGCTGATCCTCAATTGCTCACTGTTTTTAGGCTGCCCAGACCGTTTGTCAGTCACATTTTTCTGGGGTGATCGGCGGCCATTTTGTGTCTTGTGGTGCGCCAGCACAAGCTGCGACCAAGTGCATTTAACCCTCAATGGTGTGGTTGTTTTTTGGCTAAAGCCTACATCAGGGTGAAGCTGTCACACCAAGTGCATTTAACCAGCAATAGTCTGTTCATTTTTTGGCCATATACAAAATCAGGGGCAAGCTGCGCCTGTCACCAAGTGCATTTAACCCTCAATGGTGTGGTTGTTTTTTGGCTAAAGCCTACATCAGGGTGAAGCTGTCACACCAAGTGCATTTAACCAGCAATAGTCTGTTCATTTTTTGGCCATATACTAAATCAGGGGCAAGCTGCGCCTGTCACCAAGTGCATTTAACCCTCAATGGTGTGGTTGTTTTTTGGCTAAAGCCTACATCAGGGTGAAGCTGTCACACCAAGTGCATTTAACCAGCAATAGTCTGTTTATTTTTTGGCCATATCCCAGTCTAATTCTGTCACTAAATCCATACCGGTCACCCAGCGCCTAAATACTAGGCCTCAAATTTATATCCCGCTAAATCTGTCCTTAGTGCTGTAGCTGGGCGAGTTATTTAGTGTCCGTTCAAGCACATTTCTTGTTCTGGGTTGAAATACAATTCCCAATTTAGCAATTTCATAATTTAGTGGTTTCTGCTATATCAGAGCTATTTGAAATCTATCCCTAAAAGGGTAGATCATATTCAAGGTGCACATTGGGTCATTCAGAATAACTTCACACACACCCGCTACTGT
The DNA here is from genome assembly GCF_014858855.1 of Bufo gargarizans. Classification (NCBI taxonomy): domain Eukaryota; kingdom Metazoa; phylum Chordata; class Amphibia; order Anura; family Bufonidae; genus Bufo; species Bufo gargarizans. Next base: position 139,292,555 of record NC_058084.1, read on the forward strand.
GTATTTCCAAGTCTAATTCTGGCACTAAACCCATACCTGTCACCCAGCGCCTAAATACTAGGCCTCAAATTTATATCCCGCTAAATCTGTCCCTAGTGCTGTAGCTGGGCGAGTTATTTAGTGTCCGTTCAAGCACATTTCTTGTTCTGGGTTGAAATACAATTCCCAATTTAGCAATTTCATAATTTAGTGGTTTCTGCTATATCAGAGCTATTTGAAATCTATCCCTAAAAGGGTATATAATATTCAAGGTGCACATTGGGTCATTCAGAATAACTTCACACACACCCGCTACTGTGTATTTCCAAGTCTAATTCTGGCACTAAACCCATACCTGTCACCCAGCGCCTAAATACTAGGCCTCAAATTTATATCCCGCTAAATCTGTCCCTAGTGCTGTAGCTGGGCGAGTTATTTAGTGTCCGTTCAAGCACATTTCTTGTTCTGGGTTGAAATACAATTCCCAATTTAGCAATTTCATAATTTAGTGGTTTCTGCTATATCAGAGCTATTTGAAATCTATCCCTAAAAGGGTATATAATATTCAAGGTGCACATTGGGTCATTCAGAATAACTTCACACACACCCGCTACTGTGTATTTCCAAGTCTAATTCTGGCACTAAACCCATACCTGTCACCCAGCGCCTAAATACTAGGCCTCAAATTTATATCCCGCTAAATCTGTCCCTAGTGCTGTAGCTGGGCGAGTTATTTAGTGTCCGTTCAAGCACATTTCTTGTTCTGGGTTGAAATACAATTCCCAATTTAGCAATTTCATAATTTAGTGGTTTCTGCTATATCAGAGCTATTTGAAATCTATCCCTAAAAGGGTATATAATATTCAAGGTGCACATTGGGTCATTCAGAATAACTTCACACACACCCGCTACTGTGTATTTCCAAGTCTAATTCTGGCACTAAACCCATACCTGTCACCCAGCGCCTAAATACTAGGCCTCAAATTTATATCCCGCTAAATCTGTCCCTAGTGCTGTAGCTGGGCGAGTTATTTAGTGTCCGTTCAAGCACATTTCTTGTTCTGGGTTGAAATACAATTCCCAATTTAGCAATTTCATAATTTAGTGGTTTCTGCTATATCAGAGCTATTTGAAATCTATCCCTAAAAGGGTATATAATATTCAAGGTGCACATTGGGTCATTCAGAATAACTTCACACACACCCGCTACTGTGTATTTCCAAGTCTAATTCTGGCACTAAACCCATACCTGTCACCCAGCGCCTAAATACTAGGCCTCAAATTTATATCCCGCTAAATCTGTCCCTAGTGCTGTAGCTGGGCGAGTTATTTAGTGTCCGTTCAAGCACATTTCTTGTTCTGGGTTGAAATACAATTCCCAATTTAGCAATTTCATAATTTAGTGGTTTCTGCTATATCAGAGCTATTTGAAATCTATCCCTAAAAGGGTATATAATATTCAAGGTGCACATTGGGTCATTCAGAATAACTTCACACACACCCGCTACTGTGTATTTCCAAGTCTAATTCTGGCACTAAACCCATACCTGTCACCCAGCGCCTAAATACTAGGCCTCAAATTTATATCCCGCTAAATCTGTCCCTAGTGCTGTAGCTGGGCGAGTTATTTAGTGTCCGTTCAAGCACATTTCTTGTTCTGGGTTGAAATACAATTCCCAATTTAGCAATTTCATAATTTAGTGGTTTCTGCTATATCAGAGCTATTTGAAATCTATCCCTAAAAGGGTATATAATATTCAAGGTGCACATTGGGTCATTCAGAATAACTTCACACACACCCGCTACTGTGTATTTCCAAGTCTAATTCTGGCACTAAACCCATACCTGTCACCCAGCGCCTAAATACTAGGCCTCAAATTTATATCCCGCTAAATCTGTCCCTAGTGCTGTAGCTGGGCGAGTTATTTAGTGTCCGTTCAAGCACATTTCTTGTTCTGGGTTGAAATACAATTCCCAATTTAGCAATTTCATAATTTAGTGGTTTCTGCTATATCAGAGCTATTTGAAATCTATCCCTAAAAGGGTATATAATATTCAAGGTGCACATTGGGTCATTCAGAATAACTTCACACACACCCGCTACTGTGTATTTCCAAGTCTAATTCTGGCACTAAACCCATACCTGTCACCCAGCGCCTAAATACTAGGCCTCAAATTTATATCCCGCTAAATCTGTCCCTAGTGCTGTAGCTGGGCGAGTTATTTAGTGTCCGTTCAAGCACATTTCTTGTTCTGGGTTGAAATACAATTCCCAATTTAGCAATTTCATAATTTAGTGGTTTCTGCTATATCAGAGCTATTTGAAATCTATCCCTAAAAGGGTATATAATATTCAAGGTGCACATTGGGTCATTCAGAATAACTTCACACACACCCGCTACTGTGTATTTCCAAGTCTAATTCTGGCACTAAACCCATACCTGTCACCCAGCGCCTAAATACTAGGCCTCAAATTTATATCCCGCTAAATCTGTCCCTAGTGCTGTAGCTGGGCGAGTTATTTAGTGTCCGTTCAAGCACATTTCTTGTTTTGGGTTGAAATACAATTCCCAATTTAGCAATTTCATAATTTAGTGGTTTCTGCTATATCAGAGCTATTTGAAATCTATCCCTAAAAGGGTATATAATATTCAAGGTGCACATTGGGTCATTCAGAATAACTTCACACACACCCGCTACTGTGTATTTCCAAGTCTAATTCTGGCACTAAACCCATACCTGTCACCCAGCGCCTAAATACTAGGCCTCAAATTTATATCCCGCTAAATCTGTCCCTAGTGCTGTAGCTGGGCGAGTTATTTAGTGTCCGTTCAAGCACATTTCTTGTTCTGGGTTGAAATACAATTCCCAATTTAGCAATTTCATAATTTAGTGGTTTCTGCTATATCAGAGCTATTTGAAATCTATCCCTAAAAGGGTATATAATATTCAAGGTGCACATTGGGTCATTCAGAATAACTTCACACACACCCGCTACTGTGTATTTCCAAGTCTAATTCTGGCACTAAACCCATACCTGTCACCCAGCGCCTAAATACTAGGCCTCAAATTTATATCCCGCTAAATCTGTCCCTAGTGCTGTAGCTGGGCGAGTTATTTAGTGTCCGTTCAAGCACATTTCTTGTTCTGGGTTGAAATACAATTCCCAATTTAGCAATTTCATAATTTAGTGGTTTCTGCTATATCAGAGCTATTTGAAATCTATCCCTAAAAGGGTATATAATATTCAAGGTGCACATTGGGTCATTCAGAATAACTTCACACACACCCGCTACTGTGTATTTCCAAGTCTAATTCTGGCACTAAACCCATACCTGTCACCCAGCGCCTAAATACTAGGCCTCAAATTTATATCCCGCTAAATCTGTCCCTAGTGCTGTAGCTGGGCGAGTTATTTAGTGTCCGTTCAAGCACATTTCTTGTTCTGGGTTGAAATACAATTCCCAATTTAGCAATTTCATAATTTAGTGGTTTCTGCTATATCAGAGCTATTTGAAATCTATCCCTAAAAGGGTATATAATATTCAAGGTGCACATTGGGTCATTCAGAATAACTTCACACACACCCGCTACTGTGTATTTCCAAGTCTAATTCTGGCACTAAACCCATACCTGTCACCCAGCGCCTAAATACTAGGCCTCAAATTTATATCCCGCTAAATCTGTCCCTAGTGCTGTAGCTGGGCGAGTTATTTAGTGTCCGTTCAAGCACATTTCTTGTTCTGGGTTGAAATACAATTCCCAATTTAGCAATTTCATAATTTAGTGGTTTCTGCTATATCAGAGCTATTTGAAATCTATCCCTAAAAGGGTATATAATATTCAAGGTGCACATTGGGTCATTCAGAATAACTTCACACACACCCGCTACTGTGTATTTCCAAGTCTAATTCTGGCACTAAACCCATACCTGTCACCCAGCGCCTAAATACTAGGCCTCAAATTTATATCCCGCTAAATCTGTCCCTAGTGCTGTAGCTGGGCGAGTTATTTAGTGTCCGTTCAAGCACATTTCTTGTTCTGGGTTGAAATACAATTCCCAATCTAGCAATTTCATAATTTAGTGGTTTCTGCTATATCAGAGCTATTTGAAATCTATCCCTAAAAGGGTATATAATATTCAAGGTGCACATTGGGTCATTCAGAATAACTTCACACACACCCGCTACTGTGTATTTCCAAGTCTAATTCTGGCACTAAACCCATACCTGTCACCCAGCGCCTAAATACTAGGCCTCAAATTTATATCCCGCTAAATCTGTCCCTAGTGCTGTAGCTGGGCGAGTTATTTAGTGTCCGTTCAAGCACATTTCTTGTTCTGGGTTGAAATACAATTCCCAATTTAGCAATTTCATAATTTAGTGGTTTCTGCTATATCAGAGCTATTTGAAATCTATCCCTAAAAGGGTATATAATATTCAAGGTTCACATTGGGTCATTCAGAATAACTTCACACACACCCGCTACTGTGTATTTCCAAGTCTAATTCTGGCACTAAACCCATACCTGTCACCCAGCGCCTAAATACTAGGCCTCAAATTTATATCCCGCTAAATCTGTCCCTAGTGCTGTAGCTGGGCGAGTTATTTAGTGTCCGTTCAAGCACATTTCTTGTTCTGGGTTGAAATACAATTCCCAATTTAGCAATTTCATAATTTAGTGGTTTCTGCTATATCAGAGCTATTTGAAATCTATCCCTAAAAGGGTATATAATATTCAAGGTGCACATTGGGTCATTCAGAATAACTTCACACACACCCGCTACTGTGTATTTCCAAGTCTAATTCTGGCACTAAACCCATACCTGTCACCCAGCGCCTAAATACTAGGCCTCAAATTTATATCCCGCTAAATCTGTCCCTAGTGCTGTAGCTGGGCGAGTTATTTAGTGTCCGTTCAAGCACATTTCTTGTTCTGGGTTGAAATACAATTCCCAATTTAGCAATTTCATAATTTAGTGGTTTCTGCTATGTCAGAGCTATTTGAAATCTATCCCTAAAAGGGTATATAATATTCAAGGTGCACATTGGGTCATTCAGAATAACTTCACACACACGCTTCTGTGCATTTCCAAGTCTAATTCTGTCACTAAATCCATACCGGTCACCCAGCGCCTAAATACTAGGCCTCAAATTTATATCCCGCTGAATTTGAATACAATACATTGGGCCAAATAATATATTTGTTGTTGTGGTGAACCATAACAATGAGAAAAACATCTAGTAAGGGACGCGGACGTGGACATGGTCGTGGTGGTGTTAGTGGACCCTCTGGTGCTGGGAGAGGACGTGGCCGTTCTGCCACATCCACACGTCCTAGTGTACCAACTACCTCAGGTCCCAGTAGCCGCCAGAATTTACAGCGATATATGGTGGGGCCCAATGCCGTTCTAAGGATGGTAAGGCCTGAGCAGGTACAGGCATTAGTCAATTGGGTGGCCGACAGTGGATCCAGCACGTTCACATTATCTCCCACCCAGTCTTCTGCAGAAAGCGCACAGATGGCGCCTGAAAACCAACCCCATCAGTCTGTCACATCACCCCCATGCATACCAGGGAAACTGTCTCAGCCTCAAGTTATGCAGCAGTCTCTTATGCTGTTTGAAGACTCCGCTGGCAGGGTTTCCCAAGGGCATCCACCTAGCCCTTCCCCAGCGGTGAAAGACATAGAATGCACTGACGCACAACCACTTATGTTTCCTGATGATGAGGACATGGGAATACCACCTCAGCATGTCTCTGATGATGACGAAACACAGGTGCCAACTGCTGCGTCTTTCTGCAGTGTGCAGACTGAACAGGAGGTCAGGGATCAAGACTGGGTGGAAGACGATGCAGGGGACGATGAGGTCCTAGACCCCACATGGAATGAAGGTCGTGCCACTGACTTTCACAGTTCGGAGGAAGAGGCAGTGGTGAGACCGAGCCAACAGCGTAGCAAAAGAGGGAGCAGTGGGCAAAAGCAGAACACCCGCCGCCAAGAGACTCCGCCTGCTACTGACCGCCGCCATCTGGGACCGAGCACCCCAAAGGCAGCTTCAAGGAGTTCCCTGGCATGGCACTTCTTCAAACAATGTGCTGACGACAAGACCCGAGTGGTTTGCACGCTGTGCCATCAGAGCCTGAAGCGAGGCATTAACGTTCTGAACCTGAGCACAACCTGCATGACCAGGCACCTGCATGCAAAGCATGAACTGCAGTGGAGTAAACACCTTAAAACCAAGGAAGTCACTCAGGCTCCCCCTGCTACCTCTTCTGCTGCTGCCGCCTCGGCCTATTCTGCTGCTGCCGCCTCGGCCTCTTCCTCCGCCTCTGGAGGAACGTTGGCACCTGCCGCCCAGCAAACAGGGGATGTACCACCAACACCACCACCACCACCTCCGTCACCAAGCGTCTCAACCATGTCACACGCCAGCGTTCAGCTCTCCATCTCACAAACATTTGATAGAAAGCGTAAATTCCCACCTAGCCACCCTCGATCCCTGGCCCTGAATGCCAGCATTTCTAAACTACTGGCCTATGAAATGCTGTCATTTAGGCTGGTGGACACAGACAGCTTCAAACAGCTCATGTCGCTTGCTGTCCCACAGTATGTTGTTCCCAGCCGGCACTACTTCTCCAAGAGAGCCGTGCCTTCCCTGCACAACCAAGTATCCGATAAAATCAAGTGTGCACTGCGCAACGCCATCTGTGGCAAGGTCCACCTAACCACAGATACGTGGACCAGTAAGCACGGCCAGGGACGCTATATCTCCCTAACTGCACACTGGGTAAATGTAGTGGCAGCTGGGCCCCAGGCGGAGAGCTGTTTGGCGCACGTCCTTCCGCCGCCAAGGATCGCAGGGCAACATTCTTTGCCTCCTGTTGCCACCTCCTCCTTCTCGGCTTCCTCCTCCTCTTCTTCCACCTGCTCATCCAGTCAGCCACACACCTTCACCACCAACTTCAGCACAGCCCGGGGTAAACGTCAGCAGGCCATTCTGAAACTCATATGTTTGGGGGACAGGCCCCACACCGCACAGGAGTTGTGGCGGGGTATAGAACAACAGACCGACGAGTGGTTGCTGCCGGTGAGCCTCAAGCCCGGCCTGGTGGTGTGTGATAATGGGCGAAATCTCGTTGCAGCTCTGGGACTAGCCAATTTGACGCACATCCCTTGCTTGGCGCATGTGCTGAATTTGGTGGTGCAGAAGTTCATTCACAACTACCCCGACATGTCAGAGCTGCTGCATAAAGTGCGGGCCGTCTGTTCGCGCTTCCGGCGTTCACATCCTGCTGCTGCTCGCCTGTCTGCGCTACAGCGTAACTTCGGCCTTCCCGCTCACCGCCTCATATGCGACGTGCCCACCAGGTGGAACTCCACCTTGCACATGCTGGACAGACTGTGCGAGCAGCAGCAGGCCATAGTGGAGTTTCAGCTGCAGCACGCACGGGTCAGTCGCACTACAGAACAGCACCACTTCACCACCAATGACTGGGCCTCCATGCGAGACCTGTGTGCCCTGTTGCGCTGTTTCGAGTACTCCACCAACATGGCCAGTGGCGATGACACCGTTATCAGCGTTACAATACCACTTCTATGTCTCCTTGAGAAAACACTTAGGGCGATGATGGAAGAGGAGGTGGCCCAGGAGGAGGAGGAGGAGGAGGAAGAGGGGTCATTTTTAGCACTTTCAGGCCAGTCTCTTCGAAGTGACTCAGAGGGAGGTTTTTGGCAACAGCAGAGGCCAGGTACAAATGTGGCCAGCCAGGGCCCACTACTGGAGGACGAGGATGAGGAGGAGGTGGAGGAGGATGAGGATGAAGCATGGTCACAGCGGGGTGGCACCCAACGCAGCTCGGGTCCATCACTGGTGCGTGGCTGGGGGGAAAGGCAGGACGATGACGATACGCCTCCCACAGAGGACAGCTTGTCCTTACCCCTGGGCAGCCTGGCACACATGAGCGACTACATGCTGCAGTGCCTGCGCAACGACAGCAGAGTTGCCCACATTTTAACCTGTGCGGACTACTGGGTTGCCACCCTGCTGGATCCACGCTACAAAGACAATGTGCCCACCTTACTTCCTGCACTGGAGCGTGATAGGAAGATGCGCGAGTACAAGCGCACGTTGGTAGACGCGCTACTGAGTGCATTCCCAAATGTCACAGGGGAACAAGTGGAAGCCCAAGGCCAAGGCAGAGGAGGAGCAAGAGGTCGCCAAGGCAGCTGTGTCACGGCCAGATCCTCTGAGGGCAGGGTTAGCATGGCAGAGATGTGGAAAACTTTTGTCAACACGCCACAGCTAACTGCACCACCACCTGATACGCAACGTGTTAGCAGGAGGCAACATTTCACTAACATGGTGGAACAGTACGTGTGCACACCCCTCCACGTACTGACTGATGGTTCGGCCCAATTCAACTTCTGGGTCTCTAAATTGTCCACGTGGCCAGAGCTAGCCTTTTATGCCTTGGAGGTGCTGGCCTGCCCGGCAGCCAGCGTTTTGTCTGAACGTGTATTCAGCACGGCAGGGGGCGTCATTACAGACAAACGCAGCCGCCTGTCTACAGCCAATGTGGACAAGCTGACGTTCATAAAAATGAACCAGGCATGGATCCCACAGGACCTGTCCGTCCCTTGTCCAGATTAGACATTAACTACCTCCCCATAACCATATATTATTGGACTCCAGGGCACTTCCTCATTCAATCCTATTTTTATTTTCATTTTACCATTATATTGCGAGGCTACCCAAAGTTGAATGAACCTCTCCTCTGCCTGTGTGCTAGGCCTAAATATATGCCAATGGACTGTTGCAGTGGTGGGTGACGTGAAGCCTCATTCTCTGCTATGACATGCAGACTAATTCTCTGCTGACATGAAGACAGATTCTCTGTTACGGGACCTCCCTCCTCTGCCTGGGTGCTGGGCCTAAATATATGCCAATGGACTGTTGCAGTGGTGGGTGACGTGAAGCCTGATTCTCTGCTATGACATGCAGACTAATTCTCTGCTGACATGAAGACAGATTCTCTGTTACGGGACCTCTCTCCTCTGCCTGTGTGTGTGCTGGGCCTAAATATATGCCAATGGACTGTTGCAGTGGTGGCTGACGTGAAGCCTCATTCTCTGCTATGACATGCAGACTAATTCTCTGCTGACATGAAGCCAGATTGTCTGTTACGGGACCTCTCTCCTCTGCCTGTGTGTGTGCTGGGCCTAAATATATGCCAATGGACTGTTGCAGTGGTGGGTGACGTGAAGCCTCATTCTCTGCTATGACATGCAGACTAATTCTCTGCTGACATGAAGACAGATTCTCTGTTACGGGACCTCTCTCCTCTGCCTGTGTGTGTGCTGGGCCTAAATATATGCCAATGGACTGTTGCAGTGGTGGGTGACGTGAAGCCTCATTCTCTGCTATGACATGCAGACTGATTCTCTGCTGACATGAAGCCAGATTGTCTGTTACGGGACCTCTCTCCTCTGCCTGTGTGCTAGGCCTAAATATATGCCAATGGACTGTTGCAGTGGTGGCTGACGTGAAGCCTCATTCTCTGCTATGACATGCAGACTGATTCTCTGCTGACATGAAGCCAGATCGTCTGTTACGGGACCTCTCTGCTCTGCCTGTGTGCTAGGCCTAAATATATGCCAATGGACTGTTGCAGTGGTGGGTGACGTGAAGCCTCATTCTCTGCTATGACATGCAGACTGATTCTCTGCTGTCATGAAGCCAGATTGTCTGTTACGGGACCTCTCTGCTCTGCCTGTGTGCTAGGCCTAAATATATGCCAATGGACTGTTGCAGTGGTGGGTGACGTGAAGCCTCATTCTCTGCTATGACATGCAGACTGATTCTCTGCTGACATGAAGCCAGATTGTCTGTTACGGGACCTCTCTCCTCTGCCTGTGTGCTAGGCCTAAATATATGCCAATGGACTGTTGCAGTGGTGGCTGACGTGAAGCCTCATTCTCTGCTATGACATGCAGACTAATTCTCTGCTGACATGAAGCCAGATTGTCTGTTACGGGACCTCTCTCCTCTGCCTGGGTGCTGGGCCTAAATTTATGACAATGGACTGTTGCAGTGGTGGCTGACGTGAAGCCTGATTCTCTGCTATGACATGCAGACTGATTCTCTGCTGACATGAAGCCAGATCCTCTGTTACGGGACCTCTCTCCTCTGCCTGTGTGTGTGCTGGGCCTAAATATATGCCAATGGACTGTTGCAGTGGTGGCTGACGTGAAGCCTCATTCTCTGCTATGACATGCAGACTGATTCTCTGCTGACATGAAGCCAGATTCTCTGTTACGGGACCTCTCTCCTCTGCCTGTGTGTGTGCTGGGCCTAAATATATGCCAATGGACTGTTGCAGTGGTGGCTGACGTGAAGCCTCATTCTCTGCTATGACATGCAGACTAATTCTCTGCTGACATGAAGACAGATTCTCTGTTACGGGACCTCCCTCCTCTGCCTGGGTGCTGGGCCTAAATATATGCCAATGGACTGTTGCAGTGGTGGCTGACGTGAAGCCTCATTCTCTGCTATGACATGCAGACTAATTCTCTGCTGACATGAAGACAGATTCTCTGTTACGGGACCTCTCTCCTCTGCCTGGGTGCCGGGGCCTAAATATCTGAGAATGGACTGTTCCAGTGGTGGGTGACGGGAAGCCAGATTCTCTGCTATGGAACCTCTCTCCAATTGATTTTGGTTAATTTTTATTTATTTAATTTTTATTTTAATTCATTTCCCTATCCACATTTGTTTGCAGGGGATTTACCTACATGTTGCTGCCTTTTGCAGCCCTCTAGCTCTTTCCTGGGCTGTTTTACAGCCTTTTTAGTGCCGAAAAGTTCGGGTCCCCATTGACTTCAATGGGGTTCGGGTTCGGGACGAAGTTCGGATCGGGTTCGGATCCCGAACCCGAACATTTCCGGGATGTTCGGCCGAACTTCTCGAACCCGAACATCCAGGTGTTCGCTCAACTCTAGTTGGGATCACTTTGTTTCTTAAACCGTTCACACAATTATTATGTACAGGATTTGTAGGATTCGAGAGTCGAAAGATTCAATATATTCAAGAACCTTTTCGGATTCCTATTAGAAAAAAAAAAAAATTCGTCCCACCTCTACTATTTTCCCATTCTCCCCAGAAAGAGTTAATAATAGTTAATCAGCAAGTCATGTGTAACCCCAAATGATGCCATTAAAATGTGTCCCACAAAAAACAAGCCCTCATATATCTACATTGACAGAAATATAAAAAAAATCATAGCTCTTGGAATGTGACGATAAAAAAAATAAAAAATAAAAAATTGTTTGGTCACTAAGGCCCATAAACAGGCTGATCAATAAGGAGTTAATATTATTCTGATTGTTCTGATTATATTATTCATTGTTCACAGATGATGTGAATGAGTTGACAAACTATTTGTTAGACCGGGTAAATAAAAATGTCAATTGACTAAACAAATACAAATATGTTTTAATAACTTTTAGATAAATTATTTTTATATTATTACATATTTTTTTCTGTTCTCCAGGGTCTTATTTTACTTTAAGGGCTGTTTCACACGAGCGGATGCCGTGCGTAACATCCGCTGCGTGAATGACAGCCAAGACCCGATGCGGACAGCAGAAGCACGGAGCATTAACATGACTGATAATGCTCCGTGGCTCTCTGTGATTTCTTTACTACGAAATCACAGTGAGATAAAGTTGTCACTGTGATTTCGTAGTAAAGAGATCACAGAGAGGCACGGAGCATTATCAGTCATGTTAATGGTCCGTGTCTCTGCTGTCCGCATCGGGTCTTGGCTGTCATTCACGCAGCGGTTGTCACGCACGGCATCCGCTCGTGTGAAACAGCCCTAAGAAAAACATTAAATAGTAAGGACCCTCTTTACTAGAGTTGAGCGAACACCTGGATGTTCGGGATCGAGAAGTTCGGCCGAACTTCCCGGAAATGTTCGGGTTCGGGATCCGAACCCGACCCGAACTTCGTCCCGAACCCGAACCCAATTGAAGTCAATGGGGGACCGAACTTTTCAGCACTAAAAAGGCTGTAAAACAGCCCAGGAAAGGGCTAGAGGGCTGCAAAAGGCAGCAACATGTAGGTAATTCCCCTGCAAACAAATGTGGATAGGGAAATGAATAAAAATAAAAATAAAATAAATAAAAATTAACCAATATCTATTGGAGAGAGATCCCATAGCAGAGAATCTGGCTTCACGTCACCCACCACTGTAACAGTCCATTGTCATATATTTAGGCCCCGGAACCCAGGCAGAAGAGAGAGGTCCCATAACAGAGAATCTGGCTTCATGTCAGCAGAGAATCAGTCTTCTTGTCATAGCAGAGAATCATGCTTCACGTCACCCAACACTGGAACAGTCCATTGTCAGATATTTAGGCCCAGGCACCCAGGCAGAGGAGAGAGGTCCCGTAACAGAGAATCTGGCTTTATGTCAGCAGAGAATCAGTCTTCATGTCATAGCAGAGAATCATGCTTTACGTCACTCACCACTGTAACAGTCCATTGTCATAACTTTAGGCCCCGGCACCCAGGCAGAGGAGAGAGGTCCCGTAACAGAGAATCTGGCTTCATGTCAGCAGAGAATCAGTCTTCATATCATAGCAGAGAATCATGCTTCACGTCACCCACCACTGTAACAGTCCATTGTCATAAATTTTGGCCCCGGCACCCAGGCAGAGGAGAGAGGTCCCGTAACAGAGAATCTGGCTTCATGTCAGCAGAGAATCAGTCTTCATATCATAGCAGAGAATCATGCTTCACGTCACCCAACACTGGAACAGTCCATTGTCAGATATTTAGGCCCAGGCACCCAGGCAGAGGAGAGAGGTCCCGTAACAGAGAATCTGTCTTCATGTCAGCAGAGAATCAGTCTTCATATCTGTCACCACCAGACATCTGAGAAGCTCTGACAGATGCCTTTCAGAACCTCCTCCTTGAGCTTCCTTTGTTTTGCTTTCAGTTCCTCATCTCGTTAGCCTCTCTCAGCTGTCATGTAGTTGGACTGATTGCATCCCTTTAAATTCCTCCCCATAGTGCATCAGTGTGCGGTTTATATTACTTTCTGGAGTGTGTGTGCATGCTGATCCTACTTCCCAGTCTTCTACAAGATAAGTGTTGTGCATTTATTTGTGTTTTTCTGTTTGCTGTATCCCAGGTGACCCTGACTCCCTCTGTATCTAGTGTAGGGAGCCGGTGGTCGTGTCCCCTCACTATTATAGGGTATTCAGGTGTTATACAGTCGAGGTGCGAGGATATGCGATCATCTACCATTGGGATTTTAGCATAGGCTGAGCAGTCAGGGAGAGTGCCAGGTCTGATGCAGGGGTCTCCCTTTTTGTTCCTTAGTTTTCGATCCAGTGAGTCGTATATTCATTTTGTGTTGTCTTGTTTCCTGTACACCTTCAGTGACAATATCATGGCAGAGAATCATGTTTCACGTCACCCACCACTGTAACAGTCCATTGTCATAAATTTAGGCCCCGGCACCCAGGCAGAGGAGAGAGGTCCCGTAACAGAGAATCTGGCTTCATGTCAGCTGAGAATCAGTCTTCATATCATAGCAGAGAATCATGCTTCACGTCACCCAACACTGGAACAGTCCATTGTCAGATGTTTAGGCCCAGGCACCCAGGCAGAGGAGAGAGGTCCCGTAACAGAGAATTTGGCTTCATGTCAGCAGAGAATCAGTCTGCATGTCATAGCAGAGAATCAGGCTTCACGTCACCCAACACTGGAACAGTCCATTGTCAGATATTTAGGCCCCGGCACCCAGACAGAGGAGAGGTTCATTCAACTTTGGGTTGCCCCGCAATATAATGGTAAAATGAAAATGAAAATAAAAATAGGATTGAATGAGGAAGTGCCCTGGAGTACAATAATATATGGTTAAGGGGAGGTGGTTAATGTCTAATCTGCACAAGGGATGGACAGGTCCTGTAGGATCCATGCCTGGTTCATTTTTATTAACGTTAGCTTGTCCACATTGGCTGTAGACAGGCGGCTGCGTTTGTCTGTAATGACGCCCCCTGCCGTGCTGAATACACGTTCAGACAAAACTCTGGCCGCCAGGCAGGCCAGCACCTCCAATGCATAAAAGGCTAGCTCTGGCCACGTGGACAATTTTTCAATGTTAGTGAAATGTTGCCTCCTGCTAACACGTTGCGTATCAGGTGGTGGTGCAGTTAGCTGTGGCGTGTTGACAAAACTCTTCCACATCTCTGCCATGCTAACCCTGCCCTCAGAGGAGCTGGCCGTGACACAGCTGCCTTGGCGACCTCTTGCTCCTCCTCTGCCTTGGCCTTGGGCTTCCACTTGTTCCCCTGTGACATTTTGGAATGCTCTCAGTAGCGCGTCTACCAACGTGCGCTTCTACTCGCACATCTTCCTATCACGCTCCAGTGCAGGAAGTAAGGTGGGCACATTGTCTTTGTACCGTGGATCCAGCAGGGTGGCAACCCAGTAGTCCGCACACGTTAAAATGTGGGCAACTCTGCTGTCGTTGCGCAGGCACTGCAGCATGTAGTCGCTCATGTGTGCAAGGCTGCCCAGAGGTAAGGATAAGCTGTCCTCTGTGGGAGGCGTATCGTCATCATCCTGCGTTTCCCCCCAGCCACGCACCAGTGATGAGCCCGAGCTGCGTTGGGTGCCACCCTGCTGTGACCATGCTTCATCCTCATCCTCCTCCTCCTCCACCTCCTCCTCATCCTCGTCCTCCTCCGTCCTCCAGTAGTGGGCCCTGGCTGGCCACATTTGTACCTGGCCTCTGCTGTTGCAAAAAACCTCCCTCTGAGTCACTTCGAAGAGACTGGCCTGAAAGTGCTAAAAATGACCCCTGTTCCTCCTCCTCCTCCTCCTCCTCCTGGGCCACCTCCTCTTCCATCATCGCCCTAAGTGTTTTCTCAAGGAGACATAGAAGTGGTATTGTAACGCTGATAATGGCGTCATCGCCACTGTCCATGTTGGTGGAGTAGTCGAAACAGCGCAACAGGGCACACAGGTCTCGCATGGAGGCCCAGTCATTGGTGGTGAAGTGGTGCTGTTCCGCAGTGCGACTGACCCTTGCATGCTGCAGCTGAAACTCCACTATGGCCTGCTGCTGCTCGCACAGTCTGTCCAGCATGTGCAAGGTGGAGTTCCACCTAGTGGGCACGTCGCATATGAGGCGGTGAGCCGGAAGGCCGAAGTTACGCTGTAGCGCAATCAGGCGAGCAGCGGCAGGATGTGAATGCCAGAAGTGCGAACAGACGGCCCGCACTTTATGCAGCAGCTCTGACATGTCGGGGTAGTTGTGAATGAACTTCTGCACCACCAAATTCAGCACATGCGCTAGGCAAGGGATGTGCGTCATACCGGCTAGTCCCAGAGCTGCAACGAGATTTCGCCCATTATCGCATACCACCAGGCCGGGCTTGAAGCTCACCGGCAGCAACCACTCGTCGGTCTGTTGTTCTATACCCCGCCACAACTCCTGTGCGGTGTGGGGCCTGTCCCCCAAACATATGAGTTTCAGAATGGCCTGCTGACATTTACCCCGGGCTGTTCTGAAGTTGGTGGTGAAGGGGTGTGGCTGACTGGATGAGCAGGTGGAAGAAGAGGAGGAGGAAGCCGAGTAGGAGGAGGAGGAAACAGGAGGCAAAGAATGTTGCCCTGCGATCCTTGGCGGCGGAAGGACGTGCGCTAAACAGCTCTCCGCCTGGGGCTCAGCCGCCACTACATTTACCCAGTGTGCAGTTAGGGAGATATAGCGTCCCTGGCCGTGCTTACTGGTCCACGTATCTGTGGTTAGGTGGACCTTGCCACAGATGGCGTTGCGCAGTGCACACTTGATTTTATCGGATACTTGGTTGTGCAGGGAAGGCACGGCTCTCTTGAAGAAGTAGTGCCGGCTGGGAACAACATACTGTGGGACAGCAAGCGACATGAGCTGTTTGAAGCTGTCTGTGTCCACCAGCCTAAATGACAGCATTTCATAGGCCAGTAGTTTAGAAATGCTGCCATTCAGGGCCAGGGATGGAGGGTGGCTAGGGGGGAATTTACACTTTCTCTCAAATGTTTGTGAGATGGAGAGCTGAACGCTGGCGTGTGATATGGTTGAGATGCTTGGTGACGGAGGTGGTGGTGTTGGTGGTACATCCTCTGTTTGCTGGGCGGCAGGTGCCAACGTTCCTCCAGAGGCGGAGGAAGAGGCCGAGGCGGCAGCAGCAGAAGAAGCTGAGGCAGCAGCAGCAGAAGAGGTAGCAGAGGGAGCCTGAGTGACTTCCTTGTTTTTAACGTGTTTACTCCACTGCAGTTCATGCTTTGCATGCAGGTGCCTGGTTATGCAGGTTGTGCTTAGGTTCAGAACGTTAATGCCTCGCTTCAGGCTCTGATGGCACAGCGTGCAAACCATTCGGGTCTTGTCGTCAGCACATTTTTTGAAGAAGTGCCATGCCAGGGAACTCCTTGAAGCTGCCTTTGGGGTGCTTGGTCCCGTCAGTAGCAGGCGGAGTCTCTTGGCGGCGGGTGTTCTGCTTTTGCCCACTGCTCCCTCTTTTGCTACGCTGTTGGCTCGGTCTCACCACTGCCTCTTCCTCGGAACTGTGAAAGTCAGTGGCACGACCTTCATTCCATGTGGGGTCTAGGTTCTCATCGTCCCCTGCATCGTCTTCCACCCAGTCTTGATCCCTGACCTCCTGTTCAGTCTGCACACTGCAGAAAGACGCAGCAGTTGGCACCTGTGTTTCGTCATCATCAGAGATGTGTCCTCATCATCAGGAAACATAAGTGGTTGTGCGTCAGTGCATTCTATGTCTTCCACCGCTGGGGAAGGGCTAGGTGGATGCCCTTGGGAAACCCTGCCAGTGGAGTCTTCAAACAGCATAAGAGACTGCTGCATAACTTGAGGCTCAGACAGTTTCCCTGGTATTCATAAGGGTGATGTGACAGACTGATGGGCTTGGTTTTCAGACGCCATCTGTGCGCTTTCTGCAGAAGACTGGGTGGGAGATAATGTGAAAGTGCTGGATCCACTGTCGGCCACCCAATTGACTAATGCCTGTACCTGCTCAGGCCTTACCATCCTTAGAACGGCATTGGGCCCCACCAAATATCGCTGTAAATTATGGTGGCTACTGGGACCTGAGGTAGTTGGTACACTAGGACATGTGGCTGTGGCAGAACGGCCACGTCCTCTCCCAGCACCAGAGGGTCCACGAGCACCACCACGACCATGTCCACGTCCGCGTCCCTTACTAGATGTTTTCCTCATTGTTACCGTTCTCCACAATAAGAAAAATATTATTTGGCCTAATGTATTGAATTCAAATTCAGGCCTTTTTTTACAGACACCTAACACTATCTGGCTATCTATTTAGGTACCGTATTACACTAATAAAGGCAAAGCAGTAACAACAGATTTAGCTGAATATAAATTTGAGGCCTATTATTTAGGCGTTGGATGACAGGTATACGTTTACGGAGAGAATTAGACTTGGAAATGCACGGTAGCGTGTGAAGTTATTGTGGATGACCCTATCAGCACCTTGAATCTAATATACCCTTTTAGGGATAGATTTAAAGTAGGTCTGATACAGCAGAAACCACTAAATTAGGAAATTGCTAAATTGGGAATTGTATTTCAACCCAGAACAAAAACTGTGCTTTGACGGACACTAAATAACTTGACAAGCCACAGCAATAACCACAGATTTAGATGGATGTAAATTTCAGGCCTAGTATTTAGGCGCTGGGTGAAAGGTATAAGTTTACAGACAGAATTAGACTTGGAAATGCACAGTAGCGTGTGTGTGAAGTTATTGAGAATGACCCTATGTGCACCTTGAATCTTATATACCCTTTTAGGGATAGATTTAAAGTAGGTCTGATACAGCAGAAACCACTAAATTAGGAAATTGCAAAATTGGTAATTGTATTTCAACCCAGAACAAAAACTGTGCTTTGACGGACACTAAATAACTTGACCAGCTACAGCAATAATGACAGATTTGGATGAATATAAATTTAAGGCCTATTTTTTAGGCGCTGGGTGACAGGTATACGTTTACACACAGAATTAGACTTGGAATTGCTCAGTAGCGTGTGTGTGTGAAGTTATTGAGAATAACCCTTTCAGCACCTTGAATCTTATATACCCTTTTAGGGATAGATTTAAAGTAGGCCTGATGCAGCAGAAACTACTAAATTAGGAAATTGCTAAATTGGGAATTGTATTTCAACCCAGAACAAAAACTGTGCTTTGACGGACACTAAATAACTTGACGGGTTAAATGCACTTGGTGACAGGCTCAGCTTGCCCCTGATGTAGTATATGGCCAAAAAATAACCACACTATTGATGGTTAAATGCACTTGGTGTGACAGCTTGACCGATGTAGGATATAGCCAAAAATAACCACACTGTTGAGGGTTAAATGCACCTGGTGACAGGCTCAGCTTGCCCCTGATGTAGTATATGGCCAAAAAATAACCACACTATTGATGGTTAAATGCACTTGGTGTGACAGCTTGACCGATGTAGGATATAGCCAAAAAACAACCACACTATTGAGGGTTAAATGCACCTGGTGACAGGCTCAGCTTGCCCCTGATGTAGTATATGGCCAAAAAATAACCACACTATTGATGGTTAAATGCACTTGGTGTGACAGCTTGCCCCATATGTAGTATATGGCCAAAAAATAACCACACTATTGATGGTTAAATGTACTTGGTGACAGGCTCAGCTTGCCCCTGATGTAGTATATGGCCAAAAAATAACCACACTATTGAGGGTTAAATGTACTTGGTGGCAGCTTGTGCTGGCGCACCACAAGACACAAAATTGCCGCCGATCACCCCAGAAAAAAGTGAATGAAAAACGCTCTGGGCAGCCTAAAAACACTAAGCAATTGAATAGCATGAAGTCTTTTGGAGGAGTTAATCACTGGCTAATCTCGCCCTAACGTCGCAGCTGCAACCTCTCCCTACACTGATCAGAGCAGAGTGACGTGCGGCACTACGTGACTCCAGCTTAAATAGAGGCTGGGTCACATGCTGCACTGGCCAATCACAGCCATGCCAATAGTAGGCATGGCTGTGACGGCCTCTTGGGGCAAGTAGTATGACGCTTGTTGACTGGCTGCTTTGCAGCCTTTCAAAAAGCGCCAAGAAAGCGACAAACACCGAACCCGGACTTTTCCGAAAATGTTCGGGTTCAGGTCCGTGTCACGGACACCCTAAAATTATATACAGTTCGGGTTCGCTCATCCCTACTCTTTACATAAGAGACCAAAAATACCCACTTTGTGATATTCATAGAAATAGTCATGGGATATTTTTAACTTATTACCATAGTTTTACACATTGTACCTAGGCAGTCTTCCAAGCCTAAACATTGTTTAGTTTTAATTTTTTAGATGCCAGCCCAGTATATATGTATTACACACCAGTAGCTAAATATTTTGGAGTGTTTTTTTTGTAAAATATATTATGAAAGCAATATATTTTCATATTTTTTGCTGCATTTTAAGAAATAAATAAAATATGAATAGTATAAAAGTATAAATATATTTATAACAGAAGTAACTTTGTTAGTTTTGATTATAAACTGGTTACAAAAAGTTTAACTTATCTTCTGTGTCTGCTTTATATGAGACACCATGCACTTTAACAAGCTTGGCTCTGATCCCACTTGCCAAGCATGAAATGGATTTGTACTTGCAATGCTTCACAAGGAGTTTTATAGCTCTTGTAATATAGATCAATGAATTAAATTGTCCAGAACAAATAGGGTGAAAGGGGTGACACCAAATAACAAAACAGAACACCAGCAGATAATGAGTTACTATTGTTAACATGATATTAATTATCTGGTTTTGGTGAATTAGATGTTAAATGAAATAGTATTTACCCTCCAAATGATAAAAGTGACCATTTAGGTTCTTGTCATACTTCATTTAAGTCAATCAATAGCGAATAGAACATGTGATTAAATTGTAATCACAATTACAATTTCAACCAACGCTGTTTGCTGCTTCTTTAGCAGACTAAAACAATTACTTTTTCTTAACATCTTTATTTGGAACCTAGGTAAAAAAAAAGGGATACAATAAATGAAACTTCTAATAGGAAAACAAGGAATAAGGTCTCATCCACATGATCATTGCCCGTCTGTGGCTCGTATTGTGGCCCACTTGAATGGGTCCGCAATCCGGAGATGTAGTGCGGAACAGATGCATCGAACCCCACGGAAGCACTGCGGAGTGCTTCTGTGGTGTTTCTATTCGTGCTTGCAGTGCGGATGGATCCGTTATGGCTGCCACACGGATGGTGCCCGTGCATTGGGGACTGCAAAATGTGGTCCCCAATACACGGAGCGGCCGCACAACGGCCGTGTGCAAGAGGCCTAGTTCTATTTTGTTTACAGTGCGGACGGATCAGAGACCCATTCAAGTTCAATGGGTTTGGATCTGTGGCGACTGCTGCACAGATGGGGCCCGTGCATTGAGGACCGCAAATTGTGTTCCCCAATGCATGGAACGGCTGCACAATGGCCGTGTGAAAAAGGCCTAAGAAAGATACACTATATTTTAGTATCATTGGTAAAAAGAACAATTCATGTCATCCATTTTATAAACCAGGTCCCTTTAAATTAGAAGCTCAAAAATATAAAAATTATAAAAAAAAAAAAACATGGATTCCTTATTAGTTTATGGACTTGCAGAGCTTTCTCACAATCTGTTGTATTATTACATGTGCAGTGCTGGTTTACAATTAGCTTGCTTTTTATGCGCATACATGTAGTGTCCCACTAGGTAGGAGTGGGCACTACACAAGGGTCAATTGGGTAACGTGTTACTTCTGCTCCCAAGGGACAGTGATATTATATCTATCCATGCATTGTAATGTATTTTCTGTGTTTTTACATTGGTATGTTTCCCCTGTTAGATATTCAGCAGGCCTAGTTGGGTGTAATTTGACATCCCAGACACTAGAGGGAGATAGGAAGCCCCTAGTATCAATGTCCAAGCCCAGATAGGGAGGGGGAGGTCATAGTCAGGAGTCTGTGGAGACAGAAGTGAGAAGGCACCAGCCCGAGATATGCTGAGGGCCTCCTCCTGACATGCAGCTAGATAGTCCAGGCTTCTAGTTGCACCAGGAGGCTAGAAGGAGTACAGCCTGCGTGGAGACCAATAATCCAACCAACACAGATGAGACACCCCAGTAGTAGGAGAGCACCTCCTGGGAGAAACCTGCAGCCACCTTTCCAACCCAGCAGAGAATCCAGCTAAGAAGCAGAGGTAATGTAATATTTAAAGCAAGTGCCAATACTGGAGGAAGGAATTTATATACCAAGGATTCAAGCCAGCAATTAGGCATCCGGGCCTTGGGATCCAGCCAGCTAGAATAGCTGAGGGGATAGAGCAGCATTGTACTGCAAAGCATTAACTGTTTACCCTCCAAGTATCTTGCAAAATTGAAACCTGCTGTGCTCTCAAGTAAACCTGCTGTGCATTTGTACTGTAAAGGACTGCATTATTAACTACTGCAATTACTTGCATAAAGTTGGACTGTTTCACAAAGTAAAGCAACGTTTGGTTTACCATCTGTGTACTCCATTAATCCTCCTGCAAACCGGTGTGCCACCATTACAGGCACTGGCGTCACGATTCTTAAAGGGACCTTACCTAAGGCACTCAAAATACCTGCAACATCCAAGGCACCTCACATACCATCAGGCCTGGTCCCTATTTACCAAGTGTGCCCCAGAGGAACTAGTGTCTACCTCTCTTTCACTGCTGCATGCCTGCCCAGGGTTCTCCTCAGAAAAGTGAGTGACCCTCGATTGCCCATAACCGTGACCTCACTATCGCTATACCCTGCAGGTCTGGCGTGCTGCATATATAGCATATAATCATTAGTTCACAGTTAGTTTACACAGTGCTTGCTGTGTGTAATACTCACAATCTTATTGCGATTTTGCGCTGCTTTACCTCCTACCAGCCTTGGATCGTGATGATTTAGCTGTATTGCTCCTTACTGAGCGTCTTTCCATGCATGCGTGTTGGACTCGCCGGGACGCCAAGCAGACAGCTGGAGTTGCGCTATATTAGAGTTCTTTGTAAATGTCAATCCACACTGTCCGATCAGGACCCCCCCCAGACACGTTTAAGAACTGGTAGTTCCTTCCTTAGTGGTATAAAAGCAATAAAAGCATAGTAGAATAGTATTAATGCACAGCTGCTCAAAGCTGGCATTTAAGGGCCTCTGTCAGCAGTTTTGTATCTGTGAAACTGGGTGATCTGTTGCACATGCGCTTGGCAGCTAAAGACATCTGTGTTGGTCTTGTGTTGATATGTGCCAGCATTGCTGAGAAAAATAATATATGCAAATTAGCCTCTAGTAGTAATGGGGGCATTGCCATTACTCCTAGATGGTCAGCTCTTTCTGCAACTGCCAAGCCCTCTCCACTTTGACAGTTAAAGGTGTGATGACATTTTCCCTGCTTGGAACTAACTACTAAAGTCAATCATAGTGGAGAAGGCACAGCAATTGAAGAGAGAGCTGAGCCTCTAGATGTAACAGCAATGCCTCTGTTGCTCTTAGTGGCTCATTTGCATATATTAAAACATAATTTTTCTTAGCAATGTGGACACATATAAACATGGGACCAACACAGATATCTTCAGCTGATAAGCACGCATGTAACAGGGCAAGCAGTGTCATAAGAACAAATCTGCTGACAGATGCCCTTTAACACCATAAGGACCCAGGACGAGAATGCTCGTCCTAAATGGCCGGTACTTTGCGCCCCAGGAAGAGCATTCTTGTCCTGTGGTCCTTCCTCTCCCCCATGTGCGGTGCCGCGTTCAGTAGCACGGATCCAGCTATTACTGACAGCCAGATCCCTGCTGCTGCATCCACTAGCATCGGTGATAACGCAGATGCCGGTGGATTAACCCCTCATATGCGGCAGTCAGTGCTGACCGCAGCATATGAGAGGTTCGCGCTCCCTCTCCTTAGCCATTGGGTCTCAGTGCTGCAGTGGCAGGGACCCGATGGTTGCCATGGCAGCCCCAAGCCATTCCAAGGCCTTGGGGCCCGGCATGTACGGAGGCCTATGAGGCTCAGCACCCAGGGTTTCATAGGCAAACTTTCAGTGTATTACACTGTGTAATACACTGATAGTCAAAGCAGTACAATACAGATGTATTGTTCTGCATTGAAGCAGGGATCAGACCCTGTAATGCTGAAGTCCCATAGTGGAACAACAGTAAAAAAAATAATAAAAGTGAAAAAAATGTGTTTTTAACAATAAAAAAATAAAGTTTTAATAAAAAAGCCCTTTTCGTATAAAAAAAAAATATAAAATAAAAAATACAAGTTAGGTATCACCACGTGCGTCGTAATAACCTGATCTATAAAAATATCACATGATCCACTCTGTCTAGTCAACACTGTTATTTTTTTAAATAAAAACTGTGGTAAAAAAAGCTATTTTTTTGTCACCTTACATCACAAAGTGTAATTCCAAGCGATCAAAAAGTCATTAGTACCCCAAAATCATACTGATCAAACCGCCATCTCACCCCGCAAAAAATGAGACCCTCCAGTAAGACAATTGCCCCCAAAAAATATTAGGTATTGCCGCATCCGTAACAACCTGCACTATAGAAATACCACATTACCTAACCCCTCAGGTGAACACCGTGAAAAATAAAAATAAAAACAGTGACAAAAGAGCAATTTTTACCTTGCCTCACAAAAAGTGTAATATAGAGCAACCAAAAATCATATGTACCCTAAAATAGCACCAACAAAACTGCCACCTTAGGCCTCATGCACACAACCATGACATTTTTTGCAGTGCGCAAACCGCGGATCCGCAAAAAAACGGAAGCCCGTGTGCCCATTGTAGAAATGCCTATTCTTGTCCGCAAAACGGACAAGAATAGGACATGCTATATTTTTTTGCAGGGCCACGGAACGGTGCAACGGATGCGGACAGCACATGGAATGGGTCCGCATCCGAGCCACAAAAACAGTCGTGTGCATGAGGCCTTATCCTGTAGTTTCCAAAAGGGGGTATTTTTTTTGGAGTTTCTACTCTAGGCGTGCACCAGGGGGAACTTTAACTTATCCCTGTGAAAACTGCCTTCCAAAAACCAAATAGCATTCCTTTACTTCTGTGCCCTGCCGTGTGCTCATAAAGCAGTTTACGAACACATACGGGGTGTTTTTGTAAACTACAGAATCAGGGTAATAAATATAGAATTTTGTTTAGCTGTTAACCTGTGCTTGGTTACTGGAAAAAAATTGATTAAAATGGAAAATCTGCCAAAAAAGTGAAATTCTAAAATTTCATCTCCATTTTCCTTAAATTCTTGTGGAACAACTAAAGGGTTAACAAAGTTTGCAAAAAAGGTTTTGAATACCTTGTGTGTATTTTCTAACAAGGGACCATTTATGGGTGGTTTCTATTATGTAAGCCTCATAAAGTGATTTCAGACCTGAACTGGTCCTTAAATAGTGGGTTTTGGAAATTTTCGGAAAAATTTCAAGATTTGCTTCTAAACTTTTAAGCCTTCTAACTTCCCAAAAAAATAAAATGTAATTTACAAAATTTTCCAAACATGAAGTAGACATATGGGAAATGTAAAGGAGGTGTCTCCGGTAAGGAAGGTAGAAATGAAGTGCACCCCCTTAACTGCCACCCTCAACCCTGCCCTGCCTACTTTCACTACCCGCCCTAGGTGACGGGGCGCAACTGGGCGACGGTCCCTGACCTACGTAAGTGCAGAGCGAACAGAGACAGAGAGGAACAGACAGCCAAGGCAGAAGGCGGTACACGAGACTTAGGCAAACGGATAGGCAGGGAGGTAGATAAGACAAAAGTACCCAGTGATGGGAAAGGCAATGGCAGGTCAACTAGCCGAGGTCGGTCTGGGAGGTCCTGTCAATACAGGGGATGAGGCAGGAGACAAAATCCGAGAACGAGCCGAGGTCAAATCTGAGAGATAGCGTAAGTACCAAGGGAGCGGGCAAAAGCAAGGTCAGTAAACTGACTAGGTCAATACCAGAGGTCAAGTTGGATGCTAATAGTAATAGTACACACAGTCCTAGAGACTAAATCACAGGCAACCTGTGGCCTGCAGGTTGCCTGTTTAAATAATGGGGGAGAGGGATCATGTGACGTGGCCAGCGTCACATGATCCATCCTCCCTGACTGTAGCCGAGCGCCGAGTGCCCCTCCTGGTTCCCATGGCGATAAGGGATGCCGACCGCTCCTGCAAGAGGAATGCGGCCGGGCGTACCGCGACCCCCGTCACCATGGCAATGGAGACGCCAGGAGGCGCAGCCGGACGCCGCGAGCGTCCAGGCTGCAAGGAGATCGAGGAGCATCGAGAGCTCAGGGGGACAGAAGCCCGCCGCCTGCCTCTCGTGTCAGGAGGTATCACTATCTGTTTAAAAGCAGAGAAATAGCAATTTTGAAAATTGCGATTTTTTCCAAATTTTGGGTAAATTTGGTATTTTTTTTATAAATAAAAATGAAATATTTTGACTCACATTTAGCACTGTCATGAAGTGCAATATGTGACGAGAAGACAATCTCAGAATGGCTTGGAGACGTAAACGTTATCACTACCTAAAGTGACACGTCAGATTTGCAAAAAATTGACTGGTGCTTAAAGGGAACCTGTCATCAACTTTATACTGACCTCACTAAAAGCAGCATAAAGTAGTGACAGAAATGCTGATTTCAGCGGTGTGTCACTCATGAGCTAAAAGTAAGTGGTTGCTGAGAACCAGCATCATAATCACTGCAGCCAAGGCCTTGAATAGAGTCAAATCTACCTGCGAGGAGTCATGTTTATTCATAATCTCCTGCACTCTCACCCATCTGCTGATGATTGGCAGTTCTCTCCTAGACAGAAAGGGAGAAAACTAGGTAAAAGATGTCAGTCATAAGCAGGTGGGCAGGGAGACCAGGAACTTATGAATAACCATGACTCTTTTCAGGTAGCTGTGACTCTTTTCCAGGCTCAGTATGCAATGTTTGTGAGGTTCGTTCTCGGCAACCACTTACTTTTAACTTTTAAATGTCAGACCGCTGAAATCAACTCGCCTGTCTCTACTTTATATTGCCATTAGTATGGGCAGCACAAAGGTGATGACAGGTTCCCTCTAAGGTGAAAAATGGCAAGGTCCTTAAGGGGTTTAAATTGACCTAAATAATCAGACAATTTTAAAGACATCAGATTTATTATGAAATGTATGACATTCTCACCAATTAAATTGGTGCAAAATACGACTTTATTTATAAATGTGGTTCAATGTCTAATGTAATGTAAGGGAATCTGGAGAGATATTATGACAAAATAATCCCAGATTTAAAACAAATATTGAATGAATCTAAAAAAAAAAAAAAAAAAGTTTTTCATCTAATAATTGCCTTTCTGAAATTCTATTTTTTTTTTATTAACACGCCTTTATATATTACATTTTGAAAATCCTACCTCCTAATATCATCATCAGACTCCTACCAATCAGACACCTAACACCTATCCTGTAGATTGTTGATAAATAATTATGGTGGTACAATCCCTTTTAATGTAGATTATGTCTACTATGTGATAGCTAAGATTTTATGATGTCTATACCAGACATTTATGCTTAACACTTAAAGGGGTTGTCTCACTTCAGCAAATAGCATTTATTATGTAGAGGAAGTTAATATAAGCCACTTTCTAATGTATTGTAGTTATCCATAGTGCTTTCTTTGCTCGCTGAATTCATTTTTCCATCACATTATGCACTACTCATTTCTATGGTTACGATCACCCTGCAATCCATTAGTGGTGGTCATGCTTGCACACTATAGAAAAAAGAGACGACCTCTCTGGTGGCAGTGGCGGATCCAGAGCCTGGTCTCGGGAGGGGCACTTCCAGATTATTTTCTGTCCGCCGCCACAAGACTACACAGTGTAGAGGTATACTGTATATTGTGTGGTACAGTGTATGCTATATAAAAAACATATTTCACATGAAAACTTACAATTACTTGGCTTGGCCTTAGGGGATCTCGGACACCACTTCAACACTTTGGCCGGGGGCTCGGTGGAGCTGATGTTGTGTTTTATCCTAATGAGAAAGATTTCATAATAAGGATTTGGAGAAGGGGGAGGATGGTGCTGCTACTAGGGGGTCATACCATGGGGGAGTAATAAAGCCCACCATAATGCCCCCCCCCCAGTAGTAATAATTCTCCTTTTAATAGACAGTGCAAAAAATACCCCCTTGTAATGCCCCCAGTTGACCTAATGTCCCCATAGTGCCCCCACAATGCTCCAGTATAAAATACCCCTATATAGTGGCCCCAGTAAATGCCCCCATAGTGCTCTTCTCCCCCGTTCCTCCTAGTGCCCCCCACAATTTACCAGTATAAAATGCCTCATATATAGTGCCCTAGTAGATGCCCTCAGTGTCCCTCATAATTTGCTAGTATAAAATACCCCTTCTTAGTGCCCCCCGAAGATGACCCCATAATACTCTCCCCCCTTCCCCATAGTACCCACCATAATGTGTCCCAGTATAAAATGCTACTGTACAGAGCCCCCATATAAAATACCCCTTCTTTGTGGCCTCAGTAGATGTCACTATAGTGCCCACCAATCACGTGCCTGTAACAAGAGCACCCCCCCAATCATGTGCCAGTAACAAGAGCCCCCGCAATCATGTGCCAGTAACAAGAGCCCCCCAATCATGAGCCAGTAACAAGAACCCCCCTAATGTGCCAGTAACAAGAGCCCCCAATCATGTGCCAGTAACAAGGCCCCCCTAATGTGCCAGTAACAAGAGGCCCCCCCCCCAATGTGCCAGTAACAAGAGGGGCCCCTCTAATGTGCCAGTAACAAGAGGCCCCCCTAATGTGCCAGCAACAAGAGGGCCCCCCTAATGTGCCAGTAAAAAGAGGGGCCCCTAATGTGCCAGTAACAAGAGGGCCCCCTAATGTGGCAGTAAAAATAGGGGCCCCCCTAATGTGCCAGTAACAAGAGGGCCCCCCTAATGTGCCAGTAGCAAGAGGGGGCCCCCTAATGTGGCAGTAACAAGAGGACCCCCCTAATGTGCCAGTAACAAGAGGGGCCCCCCTAATGTGCCAGTAACAAGAGGGGCCCCCTAATGTGCCAGTAGCAAGAGGGGCCCCCTAATGTGCCAGTAACAAGAGGGCCCCCCCAATGTGCCATTAACAAGAGGGGCCCCCTCTAATGTGCCAGTAAAACTATTGCATATATAAAAAAAAACAAAAAAAACACTTATACTTACCTCCGTGGCAGCGTTGCGATGCAGGCCTCTTCCGGCCTGTGTCCAGCGCTGTACGGCTCAGGCGGCACGATGACGTCATCACGCCGCCTGAGCCAGCCTCTGATAGGCTGCTGGCCTAGTGCCTGCAGCCTATCAGAGGAAGGGGAAGGGACAAGCCTCTCCCTCCACTGCCCTTTCGGTCTCCCAGCAAAGTCATCTGTATCTCTGTCCTAAGGACGGCGATACAGATGACTATGGAGATGAGCGCTTCCACAATGGAAGCGCTCATCTCCCTGTGCCCTGCGGCGGCAGCCCCCACCTCTGAGCAGCTCGGAGGAGGGCAATTGCCCCGTTGCCCCCCCCCACCCCCACTGGATCCGCCAGTGTCTGGTGGCAGGTAGAGATGGCCTTGCGGTTCATCTGGCGGTCATTTCGCTGTGTACTTTGCTCGTTCAAGGTTCGCCGAACATGCGAACATATGGCGATGTCCGCCAGCGCCATATTCTTTTGCATTGTGCCAAACGTTGACCCATGACACATCCATCAGGTAGGACAGGACAGCCAATGTATTGCGATGCCCCTGCTATGATTTGGACTGCACATCCGCAGTGGAAAAGGACAGGGGAGGGGAGTAAACGGGCGGGCAGAGGCGCACGGAGGGCGGGGTTATGAGCTGTTTAGGAGGTGCTGCCTGGGGCTCCGAGGATTGAGAGACCGCCCTGGGCACTTGAGAGGGCTCATAACATAATCTTATAAGTTCATTTTCGGCTAAAAGAAAAGTCCGTTTTCTACAACAAAGGTACAGTTTTTAAGTTCTGGGTGGATCATATAACCCTATTTGATCGGTCTAATATGCTGAAATGTGGTGACAGACTCCCTTTAATCAGTCTGTTAGGTTGGCGTCAGAGACCATTTTTGCAAGTGCAGTGCACTTGCAACTGCCTGTGTGCCAGGGACATTACTTAAATCCTTTTCTGGTAGCTTAGTAGCCAGGGGAAGGGAAAATAATATAGGTAATCTGTCTGTGACTTCAGGGCCCCGGGGGGAACATATCCACGTTTTTTTTCTGTGAATTACCCCTGTGCTGAATATCTGACAGGGAAAATCTATTCATTAAATCCATCTGTTAGATTCCAGGGGGACAAATTCCCTTTTTTTGGCGGTCAAGTACCCCTGCGGCCTGCAGTGCATACCTGCCAGTGAAAATAAATAGGGTTGAGCGAAACCGAACTGTAAAGTTCAGGTTCGTACCAAACTTTAGGATTTTTTGACCCCAGACCCGAACCCGAACTTTAGATACTGCTGTTATATTCTTGTTTTAAAAAACACCAGTTATTTGAAAAACCCTACATCTGGGGCCTTTGCTGCATTTGTCACAGTCAAATACAACCAGTCAATACTGCTGTTACATTGTCGGCTGACAAATTAACATTTTTTGTGAAGTAAATGTATAAAATTGTAACACTATTGTGTGACCTCGAGAAAATTTTCCTCTTTATGACACCGGCACTGCCTTACTCTCAGTGAACTTAAGTGTTGACTATTGGCGGTTACATCTGTTAGTTTGATGGGTGAACGCAAAGAATGAGGAAAGCGTCAAATAAGGGACGTGGCCCCAGTCGTGGTGCTGCTGGTGGAGCTCCTGTTGCAGGGGGAGGACGTGGTCGATCTGTGCCAGCTACACTCACAAGTGAAACACCTTCCTCAGGTGCGAGTAGGGGACAGAACCTTCAGCGTTATTTTGTATGCACGAATGCCGCTCTATGAATGGTGAGGCCAGAACAAGTAAAGGCGATAGTAGATTGGGTGGCTGACAGTGCCTCTAGTTCCTTCACATTGTCTCCCACCCAGTCCCCTGCTAAAAGATCAGAGTTTGAACCTGCAGCTGATGTCCATCAGTCCTTTACCTCACCCCCTTGCAAATCAGCCAAGCAGTCTGAGCCCCAAGTCATGGAGCAGTCTCTTCTGCTTTTTGATGACTCTTCTAGCAGGGATTCCCAGGGCCATCCACATAGCCCTGCCCCAGAAGTGGAAGAGATTAAGTGCACCGATACCCAAACACTTATTTTTCAGGATGAGTACATGGGAGGACCACCGCAGCACGTCTCGGATGATGATGAAATACAGGTGCCAACTGCTGCGGCTTTCTGCAGAGTGGCGACCGACAAGAAGGGCAGGGGTGAAGACTAGGTGGAAGAGGATGTGGAGGATAATGAGGTCCTCGACCCCACATGGAATCAAGGTCATGCGAGTGACCTGTGTAGTTCGGAGGAAGAGGCAGTGGTCGCACAGAGCCACCAGCTCGGCAGAAGAGGGAGCAGGGTGAAAAAGTGGAGCGGCCGTGCCCAAAGCAGCAAGGGATCGAGCACACCAAAGCCAGCTCCAAGGAGTTCCTTGGTGTGGCAGTTCTTCAGACAATGTGCTGATGACAAGACACGAGTGGTTTGCACGCAGTGCAACCATAGCCTGAAGCGAGGCATAAACATTCTCAACTTGAGCATAACCTGTGAGACCAGGCATCTAAGTGTAAAGCACGAGCTACAGTGGAGTAGACACCTCAAAAACCAAGAAAGGTCTCTGGCTCCTCCTGCTTCCTCTTCTGCTGCAGTCTCGGCCTCTTCATCCACTTCTGGAGTGACAGTGGCACCTGCCACCCCGCAAACAGAGGATATGCCAGCAACACCACCACCTGGGTCACCAAGCATCTCCATAATGTCCCATGAAAGCGTTCAACTCTCTATCTCCCAAACACTGGAGCGAAAGAGAAAGTACTCTCCTACCCACCCATGATCCCTGGCCCTGAATGCCAGCATTTCGAAATTACTGGCCTTTGAAATGCTGTCATTCCGTCTGGTGGAGACAGAGAGTTTTAAAAGCCTTGTGGCGGTGGTTGTCCCACAGTACATCCTGCCCAGCCGACACTATTTTTCAAAGCGAGCCATCCCTTCCCTGCACAACCAAGTGGGGGACAAAATCAGGTGGGCACTGCGCAACTCCATCTGTGGCAAGGTCCACCTAACTACAAATACATGGACCAGTAAGCCCGGTCAGGGACGTTATATCTGCCTAACAGCACACTAGGTAAATGCAGTGGTGGCTGGGCCTGAGGCAGATAGCAGTTTGGCGCATGTCTTTCCACCACCGAGGATTGCAGGGTGCTTCAGTTTGCCTCCTGTTGCTTCCTCCTCCTACTCCGCTTCCTCATCCGGTCATCGTAACACATTCACCACCAACTTCAGCACAGTCAGGGGTAAACGACAGCAGGCAGTTTTATAACGTATCTGTTTTGGGGGACAAATCCCACACCGTGCAGGAGCTGTGGACGGGCATAGAACAACAGACTGATGAGTGGTTGGTGCCAGTGAGCCTCAAGTTTGGTGGTGTGTGATAATGGGCAAAATCTCGTAGCAACTCTGGCACTAGCCAGTTTGACGCACATCCCTTGCCTGGCGCATGTGCTGAATTTGGTGGTTCCTTAAATATTATTCCGATATGTCAGAGCTACTTCAGAAATTGCATGCTTTCGGCGTTCTCACCCTGCTGCTACTCGCCTGTCAGCGCTGCAGCGTAACTTCGGCCTTCCCGCTCACCGCCTCATAAGCGATGTGCCCACAAGGTGGAACTCCACCTTGCACATGCTGGCCAGACTGTATGAGCAGCAGCAGGCGATAGTGGATTTTCAGCTGCAGCATGCATGGGTGAGTCACTCTGCGAAACAGCACCACTTCACCATCAATGACTGGGCCTCCATGCGAGACCCGTGTGCCTTGTTGCTCTGTTTCGAGTACTCCACCAACATGGCCAGTGCCATTGACGTTGTTCTCAGCGTTACTATCCCACTTCTATGCCTCCTTAAAAAAACACTTTGGGCGATGATGGAAGAGGATGTGGCACAGGACGAGGAGGAGGGAGAGGGATCATTTACAAGGGTTTCAGGCCATTCATTCACAAGTGGCTCCGAGGAAGGGGTTCCTGCACCCGCAAACTGCAGGTACACAATTGTCCAGCCAGGGCACAGTTCTGGAGGAGGAGGAGGTGGAGGATGAGAAGGAGGAGATAGAGGAGGAGGAACTGTGTTCACAGCAGGGTGGCACCCAAACCAGCTCATGACCATCACTGGTGCGTGGCTGGGGGTTACAGAGGACACAGACGATACACGTCCCACAGAGGACAGTTTTTCGTTGCCTCTGGGAAGCATAGCACACATGAGCGATTACTTGCTGCAATGTCTCCCCAACGACCACCGAGTTGCCCACATTAAAACTTGTGCTAATTATTGGGTGGCCACACTGCTGGATCCCTATTACAAGGACAAAGTACTGTCCTTAATTCCATCACTGAAGCTTGATCGTAAGATGCGCGAGTCCAAGCGCACTCTGGTAGATGCACTGCTGGCTTCATTCATTTCTATCTCACAGCGGGGGCACAGTGGAAGCACAAGGTTAAGGCAGAGGAGGAGGAAGAGGTCGCCAACTAAACTGTGGCACCACCAGCACCTCAGAAGGCATGGTTAGCATGGCCGAAATGTGGAAAATCTTTGTCAACACGCCACAACAACCAGCACCACCAGCTGATATGGAACGTCTTAGCAGGAGGCAGCATTTCACCAACATGGTGGAGCAGTATGTGTGAACATGCCTACACGTAATTAATAAAGGGTCTGCCCCCTTCAACTTCTGGGTCTCCAAATTGGGCACATGGCCTGAGCTTGCCCTTTACGCCTTGGAGGTGCTAGGCTGCCCTGCAGCTAGTGTATTGTCTGAATGTGTTTTTAGCATGGCATTGGGTGTTATGACAGAAAAGCACAGCCACCTGTCCACAGCCAATGTGGACAAGCTCACGTTCATTAACATGAACCAGGCATAGATCCCAAAGGACTTGTCCGTACCTTGTGCAGAATAGACATGTATTCCGTCCTTACCCAGCCATTGTTATACTACATGGCAATTGCTCATTGTTGTATTTTTGATATTTCCCACTCTTTTGGGGTGTACCCTAATTTAAAAAAAATATATAAATGAAAAAATAAAACCAAAAACCAGTGTTGGCTACCTCCTCCTCCTCCACCACCGCTTCCACCTACACCACTACGTCCACCGCCTCCTCAACCTCCCATATGGACCTCCACCTCATAGATCAAGATTATTATTATTTTTTTTACGTATTTTATTTAAGTCATTTCACTGATACATTTTTGGCTGTGATATACCCCTGCTCTATCTAGTAGACAGGTTAGTAAATGTCACTAATTTGTCTGTTACATTGTCAGGTGAAAGTCACCAATTTTTGGCTGTGATATACCCCTGCTCTACCTAGTGTACAGGTTAGTAAATGTCACTAATTTGTCTGCTACATTGTCGGGTGAAATTCACCAATATTTTATTTTTATGTATTTTATGTTATTTTAAGTCATTTCCCTATCCACATTTGTTTGCAGAGCACTTGCCATGCCATTTGCAGCCCTCTAGCCCTTTCCATGACTTTTTTTTAGGGCCATTATAGTTCTCAAAAGTTCAGGTCCCCATTGACTTCCATGGGTTTCGGGGTCAAGTTCGGGTCCTGAACTCAAACTTTTTTGTTAAGTTCGGCCGAACCTGTCGAACCCAAACATCCAGGTGTCCGCTCAACTCTAAAAATAATTCAATTACGTTAGTTTTTCGCATATTTGTGTGACCTAAAGCGATTTTTTTTCTCTTTCTGACGCGGGCACTGCAGTCAAATAAAACCATTAAATACTGCTGCTAGAACAGTTCAGAAGGAAAGGTGTAGGATAAAAAATATACATAAACCTCTCAAATGTATGTATACTAATGCCAGAAGCCTGACTAATAAAACTGGTGAACTGGAATTAGTGATGTGTGAGGAGGACTATGACTGATATATATATATATATATATATATATATATTTATACACATAGCGAGGTACAGATGTATGATGCAACCGGCTTATTTTGTGCGTTTTACACACACACACACACACATAAATATACATATATATATATATATGTGTGTATACATAAACTGTGATACTGTGATCATCATTCTGTATTCCAGTAAAAGGTCCCGTACATCATTACATTAGATACATCCCCCACTTAACTCCTTAACGCCCAATGACGTACATATACGTCAGATCTGGACATGACTTAAAGCCCAGTGATGTAAATTTACTGCATGGGAAATGGGCGGGCGCAAGAGCTGCGCACGCCCGATCAGGGTCTGGGGTCTGGCAGTCACTGATAGCCGGACCCCTGCCGTATGGGCCAGGCGCCGGCATCGGCATATTATGTATCATCGTGTCCGTATTGACCAGTTCTATAAAAATATCACATGACCTGACCCCTCAGGTGAACACCGTTCAAAAATAAAAAAATTAAAACTGTGCTAAATAAACCTTTTTTTGGCACATTACATCACTAAAAGTGCAACACGAAGCAATCAAAACGGCGTATGACCCCCAAAATAGTTCTAATGTAACCGTCACCTAATCCCGCAAAAAATTAGCCCCTACCCAAGACTATCACCCAAAAAATAAAACAAATATGGCCATGGGCGTCCGCAGAATTTTTTTCCGGGGGGGGGGGGGCATAATTTTATTGATATCCATGCTCTGTTTGTTTCTGAGAATGTAATGAAGGGGAGGGGCATATTCATTATAACAAAGTATAATAACGCATGAGCTGTGCAGTGGCGGATCCAGAGCCTGGTCTCGGGAGTGACTGAAAAAAAATAACGTTAATAAGTCAGTTAGGTGGGCTGCGGCAGCGGCCATTTTATGCAAGCTCAGTGCACTAGCACTGCATCTGAGCTTTTGGGACATTGAAAATCCAAATTTTTTGGGCAATTTACAACATCTGGTGCATTTGCAGGCTTAATCAGTGTGCAATTTAAGCTAGAAATACAGCCATCATTGTGTGGGTTTTTAAAAACACACTTTTTGTGCCAAAATTCACTATTTTCCAGATCTGCAAGTGTTAAATTCAAGTTTAATATATACAGCTTTCATATTCCATTACAAAAAAAAACAACTTTTTGGGCAATATACAACATCTGGATTAGTCAGTGTGCAATTTAAGCTAGAAATACAGCCATCATTTTCTAGGTTTCTAAAAACACACTTTTTTGCCAAAAAAACACTATTTTCCTGATCTGCAAGTGTTACATTCAAGTTTAATATATACAGCTTTCATATTCTGTTACCAAAAAAACACTTATTTTGCAATATACAACATCTGGATTGGTCAGTGTGCAATTTAACCTAGAAATACAGCCATCATTTTCTGGGTTTTAACCCCTTAAGGACGCAGGGCGTATCGGTACGCCCTATTTCCCGAGTCCTTAAGGACTCAGGGCGTACCGGTACGTCCTAACTTTAAATCGGTATTCCGGCGCCGCGGGGGTTAATCGGAACGGGATGCCGACTGAAATCATTCAGCCGGCATCCCGTAACAACGCAGGGGGGGGTCATTTGACCCCCCGTATCGGCGATCGCAGAAAACCGCAGGTCAATTCAGACCTGCGGTTTTCTGCGTTTCCGGTCCATTCGGGTGTCCTGTGACCCGATGAACCGGAAAAAGACTGCGATCGGTGGCGTAATTATACACCACCAATCGCAGTCCGAGGATTTGAGGAGGCGGTGCTGGCCCTGGTGCTGAACACTGCTGTCCAGGGTGCTGATTGGTGCAGGGGAGAGAGGCGCGAGATTCAAACTTCCTGCGCTCCTCTCTCCCCTCCTCTTCCTGTTCTGCACGAGCACCCGGCAGCATCGTCCAGCACCAGCTCCTGTGTCCCCCTAATCGCCATCCATCACCCTCCTGCACCCATCGCCACCCAGGTAGGTTAGGGTCAGTGAGGGAGAGGCACCGTTAGGCAGGGAAAGAAGGGAAAAGTTAGAAAAAAAAAAAACTTTTATTCCTAACTTTTTTGATCCATCTATCAGACCCCAGCCTCCTTTTATCATCCGCATCCTCATCATCATCATCGGATGACGATGAGCCACCAAGGCGGCGGAGACGCCGCCAGGCGGAGCCAGGGGCCCCACATGCTAGGGATCCTGTGGCCCACCCTAGTACGAGCCGCCCTGGGGTTCGTACTGGTTTCCCGGCCCACCAAATAAGTTCACCGGAGCCCCCTGCCGATGAACTTAGCTGGTGTCCCCCAGTGGACTTTGAGCCTGAGATTCCGGATTTTGCTGGCAATCCTGGAATCCAGATTCCCACAGTGGGGTTTACTGAAATAGACTATTTTAGTTTTTTTTTCAGTAACCCACTGGTGAATCTGATGGTGGAGCAGACGAATCTGTACGCCCAACAGTTCGTCGCTCAAAACCCAGGCTCATTTTTGTCTAGACCCGGTGGCTGGACGCCGGTCAGTGCAGCCGAAATGAGGACATTTTGGGGCCTCGTGCTGCATATGGGTCTAGTCCAAAAACCCAGTGTCAGGCAATACTGGAGTGGGGACGTCCTATACCAGACCCCACTGTACAGTATGGTCATGACACGTCCCCGGTTTGAGGCCATCCGGAAATGTCTGCATTATTCCGATAATGCAGCATGTCCACCCCGAGGTGATCCTGCCTATGACCGGCTGTATAAGATACGGCCGGTCATCGATCACTTTGGGGCCACATTTCAGCAGGCCTACGTACCTGGAAGGGAGGTCGCGGTTGATGAGTCTCTCGTTGCGTTCAAGGGGAGACTCCGTTTCCGCCAATATATTCCCACAAAGCGGGCGAGGTATGGCGTGAAGCTATACAAAATTTGTGAGAGTACCTCAGGGTACACTTACAAATTTCGTGTGTACGAGGGGCGAGATTCCCGTATTCAACCCCCAGAATGTCCCCCCACTCTGGGTGTTAGCGGGAAACTCGTGTGGGACCTTATGTACCCACTGCTGGATAAGGGTTACCACTTGTACGTGGATAACTTTTATACCAGCATTCCTTTGTTCAGGTCCCTTGCCGCCAGATCCACGTTCGCTTGTGGGACCGTGCGGAAAAATCAACGCGGCCTCTCTGCCTACCCCCTCCAGGTACCTATCCCCAGGGGTGAGACCCGTGCACTTACCAGTGGAAACCTGTTGCTGGTCAGGTATAAGGACAAGAGGGATGTCCTTATGCTGTCCACAATCCACGGTAACGGCACCACCCCAGTCTCTGTGCGAGGTACCATGGCAACGGTCCTCAAGCCCGATTGTATCGTCGACTACAATCGGTATATGGGAGGAGTTGATCTCTCTGATCAAGTCCTCACGCCATATAACGCCATGCGCAAAACCCGGGCATGGTACAAAAAAGTTGCGGTCTACTTGGTGCAGGTTGCCATGTACAACTCTTTTGTACTATCCCGAAGCGCTGGCAGCACAGGGACATTCCTCCAGTTCTATGAGGCAGTCCTCAAGGACCTGATCTTTTCGGACCGGGAAAGAGCAGGCCGGAGTACCTCGGGAACTGGAGGCGCCCGGATCGTCCCTGGCCAACACTTTCCAGGTGTGGTCCCCCATACTGGAAAGAAGGGACGAACCCAAAAAAAGTGCAGAGTGTGTCGCAGGAGGGGGATACGGAAGGACACCACCACTCAGTGCGACACGTGCCCCGATCATCCGGGCCTCTGCGTTATCGATTGCTTCAGGGAGTATCACACTTCCATGGAGTACTAAATTTTTATAATCCCCAACAGTCCACTAGAGAACATAAAAAACTATGGCTCTCAGCCTTTGGAGACACGAAAACATTTTTTTTTCCCCAAAAAAATATTAGTTTTAGTGCAGGCATCCTCAAACTGCGGCCCTCCAGATGTTGTAAAACTATAACTCCCAGCATGCCCAGAAAAACCTACAGCCATCAGCAGGGCATGGTGGGAATTGCAGTTTTACAACATCTGGTGGGCCGCAGTTTTAGGATGCCTGCTTAGTGTCTCCAAAGTCTGAGAGCCATACATATTGGGCATCGTCGCGTGCGTAAAAGTCGTCGCTATAAAAATAACTTTTGACCAAACGCCTCGGATGAACGGTGTTAAAAATATAAAAAAAAAACGGTGCCAAAACAACAATTTTTGGGCAAAATTTCCATTTGAATCCTTTTTGCCGGTAATAAAGCAAGGGTTAACAGCCAAACAAAACTCAATATTTATTGCCCCGATTCTGTAGTTTGCAGAAACACCCCATATGTGGTCGTAAATGGCTATATAGCCGCACGGCAGGGCATAGAACGAAGGGAACTCCATACGGTTTCTGGAAGGCAGATTTTGATGGACAGTTTTTTTTTTGACACCATGTCCCATTAGAAGCCCCCCCTGATGTAGCCTAGACTAGAAACTCCAAAAAAGTGACCCCATCTAAGAAACTACACCCCTCAAGGTATTCAAAAGTTACTTTACAAACTATGTTAACCCTTTAGGTGTTCCACAAACTAAATAGCGAATGTAGAAACAATTTTAGAATTTTTTTGTTACATTGCCTCAAAAAAGAGTAATATAGAGCAACCAAAAATCATATTTACCCCTAAAATAGTCCCAAAACAACAACCCCCTTATCCCGTAGTTTCCTAGATGGGGTCACTTTTATGGAGTTTCTACTCTAGGGGTGCATCAGGGGGCTTGAAAGGGTACATGGTGTAAGTAAACCAGTCCAGCAAAATCTGCCTTCCAAAAACCGTTCCCCTTCTTCTATGTCCTGCCGTTCGGCCAAACCGTAGTTTACGACCACATATGGGGTGTTTCTGCAAACTACAGAATCAGGGCAACCCATTTTGAGTTTTGTTTGGCTGTTAACCCATTTTTTCCAGTAATAAAGTAAGGGTTAATTTGGAAAATTTTCCAAAAAATAGAAATTTCAAAATTGTTTCTCCATCTGCCATTAACTCTTGTGGAACACCTAAAGGGTTAACAAAGTTTGTAAACCCAGTTTTGAATACCTTGAGGGGTGTACTTTCTTAGATGGAGTCACTTTTTTGAAATTTCTATTCTAGGGGTGCAACAGGGGGCTTCAAATGGGACATGGTATAAACAAAACCAGTCCTGCAAAATCTGCCTTCCAAAACCCATATGGTGTTCCCCTCCTTCTATGTGCTCCTGTTCGGCCAAACAGTAGTTTACAACCACATATGGGGTGTTTCTGCAAACTACAGAATCAGGGCAACCCATTTTGAGTTTTGTTTGGCAGTTAACCCTTGTTTTACTCCTGGAAAAAATTGATTATATTGGAAAATTTTCCAAAAAATAGACATTTCAAAATTGTTTCTCCATCTGCCATTAACTCTTGTGGAACACCTAAAGGGTTAACAAAGTTTCTAAACCCAGTTTTGAATACCTTGAGGGGTTTACTTTCTTAGATGGAGTCACTTTTTTGAAATTTCTATTCTAGGGGTGCAACAGGGGGCTTGAAATGGGACATGGTATAAACAAAACCAGTCCTGCAAAATCTGCCTTCCAAAACCCATATGGTGTTCCCCTCCTTCTATGTGCTCCTGTTCGGCCAAACAGTAGTTTACAACCACATATGGGGTGTTTCTGCAAACAACAGAATCAGGGGAACCCATTTTGAGTGTTGTTTGGCAGTTAACCCTTGTTTTACTCCTGGAAAAAATTGATTATATTGGAAAATTTTCCAAAAAATAGACATTTCAAAATTGTTTCTCCATCTGCCATTAACTCTTGTGGAACACCTAAAGGGTTAACAAAGTTTCTAAAGCCAGTTTTGAATACCTTGAGGGGTGTACTTTCTTAGATGGAGTCACTTTTTTGAAATTTCTATTCTAGGGGTGCAACAGGGGGCTTGAAATGGGACATGGTATAAACAAAACCAGTCCTGCAAAATCTGCCTTCCAAAACCCATATGGTGTTCCCCTCCTTCTATGTGCTCCTGTTCGGCCAAACAGTAGTTTACAACCACATATGGGGTGTTTCTGCAAACAACAGAATCAGGGGAACCCATTTTGAGTTTTGTTTGGCAGTTAACCCTTGTTTTACTCCTGGAAAAAATTGATTATATTGGAAAATTTTCCCAAAAATAGACATTTCAAAATTGTTTCTCCATCTGCCATTAACTCTTGTGGAACACCTAAAGGGTTAACAAAGTTTCTAAACCCAGTTTTGAATACCTTGAGGGGTGTACTTTCTTAGATGGAGTCACTTTTTTGAAATTTCTATTCTAGGGGTGCAACAGGGGGCTTGAAATGGGACATGGTATAAACAAAACCAGTCCTGCAAAATCTGCCTTCCAAAACCCATATGGTGTTCCCCTCCTTCTATGTGCTCCCGTTCGGCCAAACAGTAGTTTACGACCACATATGGGGTGTTTCTGCAAACTACAGAATCAGGGCAACCCATTTTGAGTTTTGTTTGGCAGTTAACCCTTGTTTTACTCCTGGAAAAAATTGATTATATTGGAAAATTTTCCAAAAAATAGAAATTTCGAAATTGTTTCTCCATCTGCCATTAACTCTTGTGGAACACCTAAAGGGTTAATAAAGTTTGAAAAAACAGTTTTGAATACCTTGAGGGGTGTAGTTTCTAGAATGGGGTCATTTTTGGGAGGTTGCTATTATCTAAGCCCCACAATATGACTTCAAACCTGAACTGGTCTATAAAAAGTGGGATTTTGAAGATTTCAGAAAAATTTCAAAATTTGCTTCTAAACTTCTAAGCCTTGTAACATCCCCAAAAAATAAAATATCATTCCCAAAATGCTACAAACATGAAGTAGTCATATGGGGAATGTAAAATCATCACAATTTTTGGGGGTGTTACTATGTATTACAGAAGTATAGAAACTGAAACTTTGAAATTTGCTAATTTTTCGAAATTTTTGGTAAAAATTGTATTTTTTTATGCAAAAAAATTTACTTTTTTGACCCAATTTTAGCAGTGTTATGAAGTACAATATGTGACGAAAAAACAATCTCAGAACGGCCTGGGTAAGTCAAAGCGTTTTAAAGTTATGAGCACTTAAATTGACACTGGTCAGATTTGCAAAAAATGGCCAAGTCCTTAAGGTGAAATAGGGCTGAGTCCTTAAGGGGTTAAAAAATTTTTTTTTTTTTTTTTTATATCGTCCTAGTGTGGATCAGGGCGTGTGAGATACACCCTTTAAATACAGGGGTTCTATTCAGGTATTTGAAATACAGCCATTTTGGGCCAACAAATTTAATTGCGGCCTAGTGTTGATCAGGGCGTGTGAGATACACCCTGTATATACAGGGGTTATATTCAGATATTTGAAATACAGTTATTTGGTGCACAAATCTTTAATTGAGGCCTACTGTGGGTCAGGCCATGTGAGATACACCCTGTATATACAGGGCTTATATTCTTCTATTAATAAAACACCCTTTTGGGCAAAAAACACAACATTTCAGGCCTTGCAGCATCTTGATGTTTGAAATTCCAGGATTATATACTGCTGCTATATTGAGTTATTAACCCCTTAGGGACACAGCCTTATTTCACCTTAAGGACCAGGCAATTTTTTGCAAATCTGACCAGTGTCACTTTAAGTGCTGATAACTTTAAAATGCTTTGACTTATCCAGGCCATTCTGAGATTGTTTTTTCATCACATATTGTACTTCATGACACTGGTAAAATGAAGTCAATTTTTTTTATTTTTTGCACAAAAAATTACCTAGTTTACCCAAAATTTTGAAAAATTTGCAAATTTCAAAGTTTCAGTTTCTCTACTTCTGTAATACATAGTAATACCCCAAAAATTGTGATGACTTTACATTCCCCATATGTCTACTTCATGTTTGAATTATTTTGGGAATGATATTTTATATTTTGGGGATGTTACATATGTCGTTAACCCTTTAGGTGTTGCACAAGAGTTATTGGCAAATGGGGATGAAATTTGAGAATTTCATTATTTTTTTTGCCTAATTTTCCATTTTAACCCATTATTTCCACTAACAAAGCAAGGGTTAACAGCCAAACAAGATTGTATCTTTATTGCCCTGACTCTGCCGTTTACAGAAACACCCAATATGTATGGCCACACAGCGGGGCGTAGAGTGAAAAGTGCGCCGTTTGGTTTTTGGAGGGCTGATTTTTATGGACCGGTTTATTTACACCGTGTCCTGTTTCAACCCCCCTGATGCACCCCTGGAGTAGAAACTCCCTAAAAGTGACCCCATTTTGGAAACTACGGGATAAGGTGGCATTTTTTGGGGGACTATTTTTAGGGTAAATATGACTTTTGGTTGCACCATATTACATTTCTGTGAGGCAAGGTTACCAAAAATTGAAATTCTAAAATTACATCTCCATTTGCCATAAACTGTTGAGGAACACCTAAAGGGTTAATAAAGTTTTTATAATCAGTTTTGAATACCTTGAGGGG
Organism: Bufo gargarizans; assembly: GCF_014858855.1. Classification (NCBI taxonomy): domain Eukaryota; kingdom Metazoa; phylum Chordata; class Amphibia; order Anura; family Bufonidae; genus Bufo; species Bufo gargarizans. The sequence goes on from NC_058084.1 coordinate 139,335,191, forward strand.
TGTAGTTTCTTAGATGGGGTCACTTTTAGGGAGTTTTTACTCTAGGGGGGCATCAGGGGGGCTTCAAAAGAGACATGGTGTCAATAAAAAAGGCCATACAATTTTGATGGCCTTCCAGAAACCATGTCGGTCCTTTCCTTTTGCGGCCTGCCTTTTACTGATACAGCAGTTTACGACCACAAATGTGGCATTTCTGTAAACTGCAGTATCAGGGTAATACATTTTTACTTTTGATTGGTTGTTAACCCTTGTTTTGTTACCGGGAAAAATGGATTGAAATGGAAAAGTGCCAAAAATAGCGGTTTTGGCACCGTTTTTTTTTTTTTTTTTAACCGTGTTAATCTGGGGGGTTAGGTAATGGGATATTTTTATAGAGGAGATTCTTACAGACGCGGCGATACCTAATAAGTCTAAAATTTTTCATCTCTAAAGTCTGTCTTTTTATTTTTTATCCGATTATTATGGGGGCTCATTTTTTGCGGGATGAGATGACGGTTTTATTGGCACTATTTTGGGGGCTATATGACTTTTTTATAGCTTGCTATTAAACTTTTTGTTATGTAAGGTGGCCAAAAAATTTTGCACCTATTTTTTTTTTTTTTTTTTTACCGTGTTACATAGAAACATAGAAACATAGAAACATAGAATGTGTTGGCAGATAAGAACCATTTGGCCCATCTAGTCTGCCCAATATACTAAGTACTATGGATAGCCCCTGGCCCTATCTTATATGAAGGATGGCCTTATGCCTATCCCATGCATGCTTAAACTCCTTCACTGTATTTGCAGCTACCACTTCTGCAGGAAGGCTATTCTGGAAATCTGGATTCCTGATTGGCCTACAAAATCTGGAATCACGGGCTTGTATCGCTCTGGGCTACACCAGACAAGTTCACCGGCAGGGTGCTCCGGTGGATTTAACTGGTGGGCCGGGAAACCAGTACGAGCCCCAGAGCTGCTCGTACTAGTGTGGGCCACAGGGTCCCTAACATGGCGATCCCCTTGCTCCGCCTGGTGGCGTCTCTGCCGCCTTGGGGGCTCATCATCATCGCTAGATGATGAGGAGGACAAGGATGACAACAGGAATGTGGGTCATCCTCGTCCTCACTGGGACTCTCGGAGTCGGAGGCAAGCTGGGCGTATGCCTCCTCGGCCGAGAACGTCCGGCGGGCCATAGGGGAGTGTGTGTCTGTGTGTATATGTGCGTGTGTGGAAATCTTTATTTGGTGTGCGTGTGTGTGGGGGCACGGGTGTTCGCGGACTTAACCCTAAAACTAACAGAAAAAAAAAAACTAACAAAAAAAAGGGCTAAAAATGTGGGGGAAAAAATTCAAAACCGCTGATCAACCGTCCGAAGTTGATCAGCGGTGGGGTGTGCGATGCGCTAACAGTGACCGGACACTAAGAGTGCCGGCCACAGTCAGCGTACAAAAAAATGTACCTGATGGGGGGTGCTGTGGCACAGATCGGGTCCTGGGGGCACAGATTGGGGTGCTGGCAGCAATGGCGGACACACATGCAGGCAGCTCCTCTCTCCTCAGCTCCGGAACACAAAAGGAGGAGGAGAGGAGCGCCTGCCAATTTTGAATATCGCGCCGGACCGCCCACAGACCAATCAGAAGCGATCCTGAGTGGTGATGTCACCATCACCACTCAGGATCGCTAGATGGTGATTGGTGGGGTGAAATCACCCCACCATCACCATCCTGTTCCGGGTTATCGGGTCTTCAGAGGCCCGAATAACCCGGAAACGCAGAAAACCGCAGGTCTGAATTGACCTGCGGTTTTCTGCAATCGCATACATGGGGGGGTCACCGGACCCCCCAGCGCATTTGCTCCAAGTGCCTGCTCAATGATTTGAGCAGGCACGGGGTTACGATCGCCGCCGGCCGTGCGGCGGTGATCAAAAATACACAGGGCGTACAGGTACGCCCTGTGTCCTTAAGTACCAGGACATCAGGGCGTACCTGTACGCCCTATGTCCCTAAGAGGTTAAACAAATACCCGTTTGGGCAAAAAATGTTTATTTGGCAGCCTGTCATGAGAGGCAGGCGGCAGGCTTCTGTCCCCCTGCGCTCTCGAAGCTCCCCTATCTCCTTGCAGCCTGGAAGCTTGCGGCATCCGGCTGCACCTCCTGGCTCCCGGCGTCTCCATTGTCATGGGAACCGGGAGGAGCTGAGCGCTGAGCTGCACACTCTGCACTCGGCTACAGTCGAGGAGAATGGACCATGTGACGCTGGCCACGTCACATGATCCCTCTCCTCTTTTATTTAAACAGGCAACCCGATGGCCACAGGTTGCCTGTGATTTCGTCTCTAGGGCTGTGTGTACAATTATTATTGCATCCTACTTGACCTCTTGACAGAATCACAGGCCTCAAATTAACATGGACCCCCTACAGAGTCTCACCGAGCATGTACCGGGTCTTGCCCAAATTGTGCAAGAATTAGGGGAGAGGTTACAGGTACAGACACCCCCCATTCTCGCTCCCGCCGCCATTCAGGTAGAAACACATATCAAATTACCTGACTGGTTCTCGGGTGACCGCCGGAGTTTTTTAGCTTTCAGAGAGAGCTGCAGACTTTATTTCCAACTACGACCTCACTCCTCGGGCCCTGACCCACAAAGGGTTGGGATAATCATCTCTTTGCTTCAAAGGGACCCCCAGGAGTGGGCCTTTTCTTTGCCGTCTGACTCCCCTTATCTCAATTCTGTCTACCTCTTTTTCCAGGCACTAGGGGTCCTTTATGATGAGCCTGACCAGGCATCTGTGGCTGAATCTAATCTAAAGGCCCTTACCCAGGGAGAGCGGCCCGTGGAAGATTATTGCACCGAGTTCCGCAAGTGGTGCGTTCCCTTGGGCTGGAACGAACCTGCGCTCAAATGCCAATTTAGAGCAGGGTTGATAGAGAGGTTGAAGGATATGCTGGTCTGCTACCCCAGTCCTGACTCTTTAGAGGAGACCATGACCTTAGCCATCAGATTAGACAGACGAATTAGAGAGAGAGAGCTGGAGCATTTGCTTTCTCCTCATCCCCTTCTCAAACCTGAAACTTCTCCTACAGAACCCAAGAGGAAGGCTCAGTTGTACGAGCCCATGCAGCTCGGGATGACGCAAAGAGAACTACGCCGCCGTCGCGGCTCTTGTTTTTATTGTGGCGATTCCGACCACTGGGTTCGTCAATGTCCCAAAGCTCCTCCTTCTGGAAGATCGTCCAAGTTAGAGGGATCCAAGAACAAGGTATTAGCAGAGGTGGTAAGAAGCAAACTATTGCTGCCTGTCTCAATTTCCTTTGGGGTCTTAAAGGGGTCAGGAAGTGCTTTTTGGGATTCTGGCTCAGCATTTAGTTTTGTTGATCTCAAATTTGTTGAACGGGTAGGGATCCCAATACTAAAATTGTCCACCCCGATCCAGGTGGTTGCTATCGACTCCACTCCCCTCCTGGGGGCACGATAAAACTCCCTACTCCCGAGATTACCCTGTCTGCAGGGGTCTGCCACTCTGAGAAATGTTCTTTTTTCATTTTAGAGAATCTTCCGGTACAATTAGTTCTTGGCATGCCCTTGCTTCAGCAACATAATCCGGTCATAAACTGGAGTTCGGACGAGTTAGAAAGATGGGGTTCCAACTGTAGTTCTTGCTTAACTGTAGTTCAAGCTGGAGTTTCTTTAGCTGCCATTCCTCACTTTATTGCTGATTTTCATGATGTTTTTTCCACTGCTGAGACTGACACTCTCCCTCCCATAGGCCTTTTGACTGTGTTTTTGAGTTAGTTCCCAAGTCCAAGTTTCCTAAGGGACGCATTTACAATCTCTCTGTTCCTGAACGCACTGCCATGAGAGACTACATCCAAGAGAGTCTTAAGAAGGGACATATTAGGCCCTCCACCTTGCCCTTGGGAGCTGGTTCTTTTTTGTTAAGAAGAAGGACGGTGGTCTCAGACCCTGTATTGATTATAGAAACTTGAATAAAATTACTATTAGGAATCAATATTCCATCCCGTTTATTCCGGATTTATTAAACCAGATCTTGGGTGCTTCTTGGTTTTCTAAACTCTATTTGAGGGGGGCTTATAACTTGATTCGTATTAAGGAAGGTGATGAATGGAAAACGGCCTTTAATACCCCAGAGGGACACTTTGAGTATCTTGCTATGCCTTTCGGTCTATGTAATGCCCCAGCTGTGTTTCTGAACTTTGTGAACAACATTTTTAGAGAACTTATCGGCAAAGTTATGATTGTTTATCTTAATGATATTCTTGTCTTTTCACCTCACTGGAATACCCATGTATCTGACATCAGATCTGTTCTTAGAATCCTCAGGGAGAACCATCTGTCCGTTAAATTGGAGAATGTGTGTTTGGAGTTCAAGAGATTCCCTATTTTGGGTATATTCTTACTCCACATTCATTTAAAATGGATCCCAGTAAGGTTCAGGCTATCCAATACTGGGTAAAACCATCCTCCTTAAAGGCACTTCAACGCTTTTTAGGATTCGCAAACTTTTATCGTAAATTCATAAAGAATTTTTCTGTTATCGCTAAGCCCCTTACTGATTTAACTAAGAAAGAGTCTGATCTTGGTAACTGGTCATTGGAGGTCTGTCAGGCCTTTGAGACTTAAAAAAAAAAATTCAAGTGGCCCCAGTCTTGGTTCAGCCTAATCCTGAGGAACCTTTTGTGGTGGAGGTGGATGCCTCGGAGGATGTTGTGGGGGCCATTCTTTCCCAGGGGTCTTCCAACTTCACAAATTTAAGACCATGTGCCATCTTCTCTCGCAAGTTCTCTCCTTCGGAGAGAAATTACGACATTGGAAACTGCGAGTTACTGGCCATAAAATGGGCATTTAAAGAATGGATGCATTTTTTAGAAGGGGCTAAACACTGTGTTACGGTCCTCAATGTTAATAAGAATTTAGTGTTTCTTGAGGCGGCTAAACGCCTTAATCCTAGGCAGGCTAGGTGGGCTCTATTTTTTTTTACTTCTCTGTTACTTTCAGGCCAGGAAGTAAAAATATTAAAGCAGATGCCATGTCCCGGAGTTTTAATGCCATACAACCTCCTGACGCTCTTCCTGAACCCATCTTACCGGCAAGCATCTTTGTAGCAGCGATATCCTCGGATCTTTCCTCTGAAATTCAACGAGCTCAGCAACTTGCTCCTCCACAAACTCCTTCAGATAAGTTGTTTGTTCCCGAGCATTTTTGTTTTCGTCTTATGGGTGAGTGTCATGACTCTGTTCTGTGTGGTCATCCAGGCATCGCTGCCACTAAGGAATTGCTGCTGAGGTCCTTCGGGTGGCCTACTTTGTCTAAGGATGTACGATCTTATGTTTTGGCTTGTGAGGTATGTGCCAGATCTAAGACCCCGAGAACACATCCCGCTGGTGAACTACAACCACTACCCATTCCCTGCAAACCATGGTCACACATTTCCATGGATTTTATTTCTGACCTGCCCCCCTCTGAGGGGAAGTCAGTGGTTTGGGTAATGGTTGACCATTTTAGCAGGATGGTGCATTTTGTTCCTTTAAGTAAGCTCCCTGATGCGAAAACCTTAGCATCCTTGTTTATTGAACATGTGGTACGCCTGCATGGTATCCCTGAAAATATCGTCTCTGTCAAAGATGCAACATCTCTTTATCCTTTTCGTCTGCTTTCCACCCAGAGAGTAATCGGCAGACGGAATGGTTAAATCAGGCAGTGGAACTTTTCCTGAGGTGTTATGTATAGCGCAATCAGCTTTTATGGGTGAGATATCTCCCGATGGCAGAGTTTGCCATCAACAATTGGGTTAATTCATCCACGAGAGTATCTTCTTTTTTGTAATAGTGGTTTTCATCCTTGTTTTAGCACTAATTCCTCCGCGTTCTCACTCAACCCACAGGCAGATGCTTTCACCTCTAGACTGTGCACAGTCTGGGCGCAGGTTCAAGCGAGTTTTAGCTTAGACATGCTAATAAGAAACGTTCCAAGGGAGTAAATTTCATACTTGGCAATAAAGTATGGTTGTCGACTAAGAATCTTTCTTTGAAACATTGTTTTCGAAAATTCTCTCCCCGTTTCATAGAACTATATAATATTATTGAGGTTATTAACCTGGTGTCTTTTAGAGTAAAACTACCCGACTCCCATCGTGTACATAATGTGTCTCATAAGTCTTTACTCAAGAAATATATGTCCCCAGTGGTTCCTTCTAAAAAACCTCCGCCACCTGTGGAGGTTGAAGGTCAGGAAGAATTTGTCATTTCTTGAATCATGGATGTTAGAAAGGTTAGAAACTCCTTTCAATACCTGGTCCACTGAAAAGGTTTTTGGACCTGAGGAGAGGTCCTGGGTACCTGTGTCCAGGATGCATGCTTCCAAGTTAATTGCTAAGTTTCACCGGGAACATCCTGAGAAGCCCTGTCTGCGATTGTTGGGTCCAGGGGCCCCTCGTGGAAGTGGGGGTACTGTCACGAGAGGCAGGCGGCACTCAGCGCTCGGCTACAGTCAAGGAGGATGGACCATGTGACGCTGGCCACGTCACATGATCCTTCTCCTCCATTATTTAAACAGGCAACCTGCTGGCCACAGGTTGCCTGTGATTTCATCTCTAGGGCTGTGTGTACGATTATTATTGTATCCTACTTGACCTCTGGTATTGACCTTGTTTGTTTCCTGATCTCACTTTTGCCCGCTCCTTTGGTACCTACGCCATCTCTCGGATTTGACCTCGGCTCGTTCTCGGATTTTGTCTCCTACCTCATCCCTTGTATTTACGTGACCTCCCGGACCGACCTTGGCTAGTTGACCCGCCATTTCCTTTCCCATCACTAGGTACTGTTGTCTTATCTACCTCCCTGTCTATCCATTTGCCTTAGTCTTGTGTACCGCCTTCTACCTTGGCTGTCTGTTCCTCTCTGTCTCTGTTCGCTCTGTTCTACACTTACGTAGGTGAGGGACCGTCGCCCAGTTGCTTCCGTCACCTAGGGCGGGTGGTGCAACTAGGTAAGGACAGGGTTGAGGGTTGCAGTTTAGGCGGTGCACTTCCTCTCTACCTTCATTACCCGTGACACAGCCTTTGCTGCATATCTCATTGTGAGATACACCCTTTATACATTTGGGTTATATTCAGATATTTAAAAAACCGCCATTTGGTGCACAAATCTTTAATTGAGGCCTACTGTGGGTCAGGCCGTGTGAGATACACCCTGTATATACAGGGTGCGTATTCTTCTATTAATAAAACACCCTTTTTGGGGCAAAATACACAATATTTCAGGCCTTGCAGCATCTTGACGTTTGAAATTCCAGGGTTATATACTGCTGCCATTATCAGTTATTAAACAAACACCCGTTTGGGCAAATAAAGTTTATTTGGCAGCCATTGCTGCATATGTCATTGTGAGATAAACCCTTTATACATTTGGGTTATATTCAGATATTTAAAATACCGCCATTTGGTGCACAAATATTCAATTCAAGCTTACTGTGTGTCAGGCCGTGTGAGATAAACCCTGTATATACAGGGCTTATATTATTTCATTAATAAAACACCTTTTTTGGGGCAAAATACACAATATTTCAGGCCTTGCAGCATCTTGACGTTTGAAATTCTAGGGTTATATGCTGCTGCCAAATTCAGTTATTAAACAAACACCCATTTGGGCAAAAAATGTTTATTTGGCAGCCTTTGCTGTATATGTCATTATGAGATACACCCTTTATACATTTGGGTTATATTAAGATATTTGAAATACCGCCATTTGGTGCACAAATCTTTAATTCAGGCCTACTGTGGGTCAGGCCGTGTGAGATAAACCCTGTATATACAGGGCTTATATTCTTTCATTAATAAAACACCCTTTTTGGGGCAAAAAAAACACTATTTCAGGCCTTGCAGCATCTTGACGTTGGAAATTCCAGGGTTATATACTACTGCCATATTCAGTTATTAAACAAACACCCGTTTGGGCAAAAACTGTTTATTTGGCAGTCTTTGCTGCATATGTCATTGCGAGATACAACCTTTATACATTTGGGTTATATTCAGATATTTGAAATACCGCCATTTGGTGCACAAATCTTTAATTCAGGCCTACTCTGGGTAAGTTCGTGTGAGATGCACCCTTTAAATACAGGGATTTGATTCAGGTATTCGAAATACAACCATTTTGGGCAAACAAATCTTTAATTGAGGCCTAGTCTAGTTCAGGCCGTGTGAGATACACCCTTTACATACAGGGGTTTGATTCAGGTATTCAAAATACAACTATTTTGGGCAAACAAATCTTGAATTGAGGCCTAGTCTGGTTCAGGCCGTGTGAGATACACCCTTTACATACAGGGGTTTAATTCAGGTATTTGAAATGCAGTCATTTTGGGCAAACAAATCTTTAATTGAGGCCTAGTCTGGTTCAGGCCGTGTGAGATACACCCTTCACATATAGGGGTTTGATTCAGGTATTTGAAATACAGCCATTTTGGGCAAACAAATATTTAATTGAGGCCTAGTCTGGTTCAGGCCGTGTGAGATACACCCTTTACATATAGGGGTTTGATTCAGGTATTCAAAATACAACTATTTTGGGCAAACAAATCTTTAATTGAGGCCTAGTCTGGTTTAGGCCGTGTGAGATACACCCTTTACATACAGGGGGTTAATTCAGGTATTTGAAATGCAGTCATTTTGGGCAAACAAATCTTTAATTGAGGCCTAGTCTGGTTGAGGCCGTGTGAGATACACCCTTTACATATAAGAGTTTGATTCAGGTATTTGAAATACAGCCATTTTAGGCAAACAAATCTTCAATTGAGACCTAGTCTGGTTCAGGCCGTGTGAGATACACCCTTTACATATAGGGGTTTGATTCAGGTATTTGATATACAGCCATTTTGGGCAAACAAATCTTTAATTGAGGCCTAGTCTGGTTTAGGCCGTGTGAGATACACCCTTTAAATACAGGTGTTTAATTCAGGTATTTGAAATGCAGTCATTTTGGGCAAACAAATCTTTAATTGAGGCCTAGTCTGGTTCAGGCTGTGTGAGATACACCCTTCAAATACAGGGGTTTGATTAAGGTATTTGAAATACAGCCATTTTGGGCAAACAAATCTTTAACTGAAGCCTAGTCTGGTTCAGGCTGTGTAAGATACACCCTTTACATACAGGGGTTTGATTCAGGTATTTGAAATACAGCCATTTTGGGCAAAGGTATATTTAATTCAGGCATACACAGGTTCAGACCGTGTGAGATACACCCTTTACATACTGTCGTTCTATTCTACTATTAATTAAACACCCATTATGGGCAAGATCCAAAATTCGAGAAATATGAGAAGAGCGTCAAATAAGGGACGTGGCCCAGGTCATGGTGCTGCTGGTGGAGCTCCTGTTGCAGGGAGAGGACGTGGTCGATCTGTACCAGCTACAAGCACAAGTGAAAACCCTTCCTCAGGTGCGAGTAGGCAACATAACCTGCAGCGGTATTTGGTCAGGTCTAATGTGGCTGTCACGACCATGGTAATGGTCGTGACTCCTGTGTCCGCATGCTGTTGCCTGCGGTCTGGTGTGGTTGTTCAGCCACAGGTGAGGGCCGCTAGTTTGTTGCTTCACTTGTGGTTGCCGCTGGCAACATGTGGTTGTTTTGCAGTTTGGCAGCCTGAGCTGGTGCTGGGCAGCTTGCTGCAATGTGCATGTGGTTGCACCTGGCAACCTGCCTTTATATGTGTGCACATTTCCTTGTCTGGTGTGCACAGGGTTTATTGTGTGTATTTCCCTTTTAGTTGCTGTCTTCCCTTCCCTGGTGTGAGAAGGGTTAATTCCCTTCCTAGTCTGTGAGCACCGGGTTTGTCTGCGTGGGTGTGGCTACATGGGCTATTTAACCTCAGTTGAGACCTGAGTTCTGAGGGGTACTCCAGCCTTGTAGTAAGCTGGAGGCACTCTCCTGGTCCCATATACCATCTGCCAGTGAGGGCCACCCTTGTGGTCATAAATTGTGATACTATATGTTTATGTGATGTTAAGTTTATGTCTATGTGGTGTCTGTTATTATTGCAGCTATGGTTCTGGGTCCCTGTGTGTTTATGTGTGCTGTGTCCTTTTATGTTTGTGTGTGGACAGCCAGCACTGGTGTCCATGGATCCAGTCAGTGTGTCTGTGGCAGGTAGAGGTGGAAGTCTTTCACTCTCCTGCCATATCCATAGTCTGTTTATGGTTACATCCCATTGCAGCTCAGCCAGTTTTAGACTCCTGTTTCTCCGCATCCAGGAGGAACAGGTGGTCTACCCAGCTCCTAGTTCAGGGATCGGCGGAGGGTGAGTAGGGATCCGAGGTTCCTGAGCATGGGCCCTCCTACCTTCAAGGTCGGCTCATGCAGCTAGGAGTTAGGGTCGGATTAGGGATGCGTTAGGAGGTGACCTGCTCCCTAATTCTGTCGCCCTGGCCGAGCAGCCACTAACATCTCATGGCATCACACAGCTGAGGGTTTTCCCCATCCTCAGCCGTGACAGCGCCTCTACGAATGGTGAGGCCTGAACAAGTACAGGCGATAGTAGATTGAGTTGCTGACAGTGGATCCAGTTCCTTCACATTGTCTCCCACCCAGTCTCCTGCTGAAAGACCACAGTTGGCACCTGCAGCTGATGTCCATCAGTCTTTCACCTCACCCCCTTGCAAATCAGCCAAGCAGTCTGAGCCCAAAGTCATGCAGCAGTCTTTTCTGCTTTTTTAAGGCTCTGTTAGCATGGTTTTCCAGGGCCATCCACCTATCACTGCCCCAGAACTGGAAGAGACTCTTGAAACCACTTATCTTTCAAGAGGAGTACATGGGAGGACCATCGCAGCATGTCTCAGATGAAGACGTAACACAGGTGCCACTTGCTGGGGCTTTCGAATGTGCGCAGACCGACAAGGAAGTCAGGGATGAAGACTGGGTGGAAGATGATGCGGAGGACGATGAGGTCCTCGACCCCACATGGAATCAAGGTCATGCGAGTGTCCTAAGTAGTTTGGAGGAAGAGGCGGTGGTCGCACAGAGCCACCAGCACAGCAGAAGAGGGAGCAGGGTGCAAAAGCGGAGCAGCCGTCCCCTAGACAGCTACTGCCCACCGCAGCAAGGGACCGAGCACACCAAAGCCAGCTCCAAGGAGATGCCTGGCTTGGCAGTTCTTCAGACAATGTGCTGACGACAAGACACGAGTGGTTTGCACGCTGTGCAATCAGAGCCTGAAGCGAGGCATAAACATTCTCAACCTAAGCACAACCTGCATGACCAGGTATTTAAGTGCAAAGCACGAGCTGCAGTGGAGTAGACACCTGGCTCCTCCTGCTTCCTCTTCTGCAGCAGTCTCAGCCTCTTCATCCACCTCTAGAGTGACAGTGCCACCTGCCACCCCGCAAACAGAGGAGCTGCCAGCATCACCAACACCTGGGTCACCAAGCATCTCCACAATGTCCCAGGGAAGCGTTCACCTCTCCATCTCCTAAATGCTGGAGAGGAAGAGAAAGTACCCCCCTACCCACACGCGATCCCTAGCACTGAATGCCAGCATTTCCAAATTACTGGCCTTTGAAATGATGAGTTTCAAAGGCCTTATTGCGGTGGCTGTCTCACAGTACGTCATGCCTAGCCACCACTACTTTTCCAGATGAGCCACCCCTTCCCTGCACAATCAAGTGGGGGACAAAATCAGGTGTGCACTGCGCAACGCCATCTGTGGCAAGGTCCACCTCACTACGGATACGTAGACCAGTAAGCACGGTCAGGGACATTATATCTCTATAACAGCACACTGGGTAAATGCAGTGGCGGCTGGGCCTGAGGCGGATAGCAGTTTGGTGCATGTTTTTCCACCACCGAGAATTGCGGGGCGCTTCAGTTTGCCTCCTGTTGCTTCCTACTCCTTCTCTGCTTCCTCATCCTCTACAAGATCCTCATCCAGTCAGCGTAACACCTTCACCACCAACTTCAGGACAACCAGGGGTAAACGACAGCAGGCAGTTTTAAAGCTTATCTGTTTGGGGGCAAACCCCACACCGCACAGGAGCTGTGGACGGGCCTTGTACAACAGACCGATGAGTTGTTTGTGCCAGTCAGCCTCAAGTCCGGCCTGGTGTTGTGAGATAATGGACGAAATCCCGTAGCAGCTCTGGGACTAGCCGGTTTGACGCACATCCCTTGCTTGGCACATGTGCCGAATTTGGTTGTGCAGAGATTCTTTAAAAATTACCCTGATATGTCAGAGCTGCTGCATAAAGTGCGGGCCGTCTTTGTGCGCTTTCGGTGTTTTCACCCTGCTGCTGCTCGCCTGTCAGCGCTGCAGCATAACTTCGGCCTTCCCGCTCACCGCCTCATATGTGACATGCCCACAAGGTCGAACTCCACCTTGCACATGCTGGCCAGACTGTGCGAGCAGCAGCAGGCGATAGTGGAGTTTCAGCTGCAGCATGCACTGTTGAGTCGCTGTTTGGCACCACTTCACCACCAATGACTGGGCCTCCAAGCGAGACCTGTGTTCCTTGTTGCGCTGTTTCGTGTACTCCACCAACATGGCCAGTGCCGATAACGCCGTTCTCAGCATTACTATCCCACTTCTATGCCTCCTTGAAAAAACGCTCCTTGCGATGATGGAAGAGGATGTGGCACAGGAGGAGGAGGAGGAAAAGGCCAGTCATTCCCAAGTGGCTCAGAGGGTGGGTTCCTGCACCCACAAATGACAGGTATACAATTGTCCAGCCAGGGCACAGTTCTGGAGGATGACGAGGTGGAGGATGAGGAGGAGGAGATGGAGGAGGAGGAACCATGTTTACAGCAGCGTGGCACCCAGACCAGCTCATGGCCATCACTGGTGCGTGGCTGGGGGGATACAGAGGACACAGACGATACACCTCCCACTGAGGACAGCTTTTCGTTGCCTCTGGGCAGCCTGGCACACATGAGCGAATACATGCTGCAGTGTCTCCGCAACAACCGCCGAGTTGCCCACTAACTTGTGCTGATTACTGGGTGGCTACGCTGCTGGATCCCAGTTACAAGGACAACATACCGTCCTTAATCCCCTTACTGGAGCGTGATTGTAAGATGCGTGAGTACAAGCGCACGCTGGTAGACGCGCTGCTGGTGGCATTCCTACCTGACAGCGGGGGCACAGATGAGGCACAAGGCAAAATTAGAAGACGAGGAAGAGGTCGCCAACGCAGTTGGGGCATCGCCAGCACCTCAGAAGGCAGGGTTAGCATGGCCAAAATGTGGAAAAGCTTTGTCAGCACGCCACAACCACCAGCATTACCAGCTGATATGGAACTTCTTAGCAGGAGGCAGCATTTCACCAACATGGTGGAGCAGGGTCTGCCCCCTTCAACGTCTGGGTCTCCAAATTGTGCACATGGCCTGAGCTTGCCCTTTATGTCATCAACATTTTCTGGGGAAATTAACCAATTTTTGGGTGTATAGTAACACTGTGATACCGAGTAGGCCGGTTAAAAAAATATATAAATTGTCATTAATATTTTATGGTGAAATTAACCAATTTTTGGGTGTATAGTACCACTTCTATACCTAGTACGCCGGTTAAAAAAATAAAATAAAATGTCATAAACATTTTCTAGTGAAATTAACCAATTTTGGGGTGTATAGTACCACTGCTATACCTAGTAGGCCAGTTAACAAAACAAAAAAAAATTCTGTTACATTTTCAGGTGAAATTAACCAATTTTTGGGTGTATAGTACCACTGCTATACCTAGTAGGCCAGTTAACAAAAAATATATATTTCTTTTTTCTGGTGAAATTCAGCAATTTTTTGTTGTGAAGTACCACTGCTATACCTAGTAGATCGGTAAAAAAAAACATTTGTCTGGTTAAATACATAAATTTGTAGGTGTAATATACCCCTCCTCTACCTAGTTGACAGCTTAAACCACAAAAAACAATATAAAATTGATGTGTGTAATCACGTTTTTTTTCCTAGCTGCAGTCCTGAATTAAGGAGTAGGTCCTATTCCCTCCAAGTTCCAATGAAAAATAGATAAAGTTAAGGTCTGCGCTATTCACCACACCATAGACACGTGAACATGGAAATAAAGCATCCAAATTCGGTGTATTCTCAGCAACCTCGTCACAGATTCCAACCGGTAGTCTCCAGTCACCAAGGCACCCTTATATAAAGATAAAACATATTGTGCAATACCCCAAGTGTATCGGGATTTTTTTTTTATTGTACTCACAAATGCAGGCTTGTATTCAGCAAATCAGATACAGATAAAATGCCGGACCCGGGTTTCGCCTCTTGCTTCCTCAAGGGCTCCTAACAAACAAAAGCACCTGAGGCAATTTTATACCTGTGTGCCTAATCACATGATGTGAGTCCATTTACTACTTCCCTCGGTCAAAGGTCACATAATCCAACATATAAAATCTTATAAATAACTCAATATGTTCAAAACAAGTTATAATAAAACACCAAGTCATATAAAAAATATAATATAATAAATAATCTCTCCATTGCATTTATCAAATTGTCCATACACAAAAATATATTTCATCACTAAAAATGACAAAAAAAGGATAAGCCCACATTTGTTTAGTACCTACTATCAATAGAATAATATTGACATGAATCAAGGTCCCAATCTATTTTGTATATAACAAAAATCCTTTTCTATGTCCGATATTTATGGAGAGCAAAAACTGTATTACCGCACACCTTCTAAGCTACTAGTCTACCGTAATCCTCCAAAACACTGCCCATATTCTAACTCCTTCTACACAGAACCATATAGGGGGGATGGAGAACTGACCGGCTGCTTTGTCTATGCTTCTAAGATCGGGGAGACAAGTGGTAAGTGAATATCATGTGAATCCTAGTGTCTATTCCTTCTCTCTTATTCCACATCCTTAATTCGGGTATCTAAAAATTAATTAATACATACTAACTGATTTGATGTCCCATTCTATATTCATACCGGACGGCTGCAGGGCACCCATTTCATATATCCATTGTGCCTCTTTTTTATTTATTTGCTTCACAGGGTCCTACCTTGCTCATAAAACATGGATCTATAAAACTATGCTCCCACTAGGCCATGAAAATATTTGCTAAACTGGGTGCGAATTTTGCACCCATCGCCACGCCGGATGTTTGAAGGTAAAAGGAGTCATCATACCAAAAATAATTATGTGTTAGATGATATTCTATACAATCAAACAATATTTTTTTTTTGTTGTTCATGTATTTCTGTGTCCTGATCCATGTAAAATTTCACTCCCTTCAACCCCATCTCATATAGGGATGTCACATCTGCAGAAGGGAGTGAAATTTTACAGTTCTCCGTCCCCCCTATATGGTTCTGTGTAGAAGGAGTTAGAATATGAGCAGTGTTTTGGAGGATTACGGTAGACTAGTAGCTTAGAATGTGTGCGGTACCGTTTTTGCTCTCCATAAGATAGAAGAGGATTTTTGGTATATACAAAATAGATTGGGACCTCGATTTATGTCAATTTTATTCTATTGATAGTAAGTACTAAACAAATGTAGGCTTATCCTTTTTTAGTCAGTTTTAGTGATGAAATATATTTTTGTGTATGGACAATTTGATAAATGCAATGAAGAGATTATTTATTATATTATATTTTTTATATGACTTGGTGTTTTATTATAACTTGTTTTGAACATATTGAGTTATTTATAAGATTTTATATGTTGGACTATGTGACCTTTGACCGAGGGTAGTAGTAAATGGACTCACATCATGTGATTAAGCACACAGGTATAAAATTGCCTCAGGTGCTTTGCTTGTTAGGAGCCCCTGAGGAAGCAAGAGGCGAAACCCGGGTTGGGCATTTTATCTGTATCTGATATGCTGAATACAAGCCTGCGTTTGTGAGTACAATAAAAGTGTTTTTTTCCAATACACTTGGGGTATTGCACGATATGTTTTATCTTTATATAAGGGTGCCTTGGTGACTGGAGACTAACGGTTGGAATCTGTGATGAGGTTGCTGAGAATACGCCAAATTTGGATGCTTTATTTCCATGTTCACGTGTCTACGGTGTGGCGAATAGCGCATACCTGAACTTTATCTATTTTTAGTTGACAGCTTAATAAATTTCAATAATTTTTATTTTACATTTTCGGGTGACCATAAACAATTGTTTTCTGTCATAGACCCCTGCTCTACCAAGTAGACAGGTTAATTAATTTCTGTAATTTTTCGGTTACATTCTTGGGTTGACATTATACAATTTTAGACGTGAATAAACCCCTGCTCTGCATAGGTGACAGGGAGTAACATTTCTGAAATGCTTCTTTAATTAATGCGCGCCACCTCCTTTGATTCAATGCTTAAACTTAAACAATTGAAAATGGAATGTAGAGGGGCACTTCTTTTATGGGAACAAAGAGCGGTAGTAAGGATAAAAATATTTGTCCAAATTAAAATTTAATGTAAATAACACGCATCACATATAATAGTCATATAAAAACATACATCAATTAACATCAAAAATAAAATAATATAAAAGGTGGGGTCCTGGTTAGACCTATTGCAGTAAAAAAGTTCAGGGGTTCATGGGACACTGCCCACAGTAGGAATCAGTCCCAACAAATCCACATGCACCTAGATGCAGTTTAAAGGGCGTGTGGTTAGATTAAATCAATTGAGGTAAGGTTACCACACAGTGTCCAGCTTCAGGCCTCCAGAGCAGGGAAATAGATGGTAAGATCAAGTCCTGGAGGAAATAGCAGTAAGCGCTTCTTACCGTAAGACTTCAGTAGTCTCGCTTTAGTGGAGTGGAGTATCAGCCTAGCACAGCTGAACGCGGCGTCCCACATGGTGCAGAGTCGAAGCGTGACGTCTCACGTGACTCACCAGCTGGAGCTGTAGTAGCTGTGGTAGCGTATCTTTTTGTGCTTACAAACACCACCTCAAATGCGAGACTGGTTCTGCGGATCACCCCGACCGGCGTTGTCACTACTCGGTCACTTGTGGTATTGGGGGAAAAAAAGGACTCACTGTCCCGACTTGCCCAAACGCGTTTCAGGGTATACACCCCTTCCTCAGTGGTGGAGACAGTGAGCTCTGGACAGCTTTTTATATCCTCCCAGGAAGTTCGTCACAGGTGATATTGCCCTAATTAGGACCTCAGGAAAACCCGATGTGGGAATCAGTAGTAATTCATACAAAACATCAGATCCTACAATATTCACAGCATTGATGTAGTGGACATATTAAAATACAGTTATAAAATCAACATAAGAAGACGCATATATCAACCCCTGCATCTTTCAATAGACCTTCATGTGTCCAATCACACACACCCATCTATATGAGGATCTATATAAGGATCCAATATCATGGAAAAATCCCCACATTTACTAACTGAGAATATTTAATTATACATAAAATATCCTATAAATTATTAAAACTTGAGAAACGACAATGCCGATGCGATCACAATATCAATTACAATGAAAACGCATAAAAAACGCACATGCGATCAGGTGCGTTTTTAGTGCGTTTCTGATGCGTTTTTTCCAAAAATGATAAAAATAATGAAATCTACCAATAAAAGGTTAAAATAACATACTAGAAAGTAAATGACATTAAATGAAACTTTAGAAAGAGTATATATTCAAGGGGAAGCAAACATATCCATAGAATTCATATGAAGATCCATATCTCGGCATTGTCGTTTCTCAAGTTTTAATAATTTATAGGATATTTTATGTATAATTAAATATTCTCAGTTAGTAAATGTGGGGATTTTTCCATGATATTGGATCCTTATATAGATCCTCATATAGATGGGTGTGTGTGATTGGACACATGAAGGTCTATTGAAAGATGCAGGGGTTGATATATGCGTCTTCTTATGTTGATTTTATAACTGTATTTTAATATGTCCACTACATCGATGCTGTGAATATTGTAGGATCTGATGTTTTGTATGAATTACTACTGATTCCCACATCGGGTTTTCCTGAGGTCCTAATTAGGGCAATATCACCTGTGACGAACTTCCTGGGAGGATATAAAAAGCTGTCCAGAGCTCACTGTCTCCACCACTGAGGAAGGGGTGTATACCCTGAAACGCGTTTGGGCAAGTCGGGACAGTGAGTCCTTTTTTTCCCCCAATACCACAAGTGACCGAGTAGTGACAACGCCGGTCGGGGTGATCCGCAGAACCAGTCTCGAATTTGAGGTGGTGTTTGTAAGCACAAAAAGATATGCTACCACAGCTACTACAGCTCCAGCTGGTGAGTCACGTGAGACGTCACGCTTCGACTCTGCACCACGTGGGACGCCGCGTTCAGCTGTGCTAGGCTGATACTCCACTCCACTATAGCGAGACTACTGAAGGCTTACGGTAAGAAGCGCTTACTGCTATTTCCTCCAGGACTTGATCTTACCATCTATTTCCCTGCTCTGGAGGCCTGAAGCTGGACACTGTGTGGTAACCTTACCTCAATTGATTTAATCTAACCACACGCCCTTTAAACTGCATCTAGGTGCATGTGGATTTGTTGGGACTGATTCCTACTGTGGGCAGTGTCCCATGAACCCCTGAACTTTTTTACTGCAATAGGTCTAACCAGGACCCCACCTTTTATATTATTTTATTTTTGATGTTAATTGATGTATGTTTTTATATGACTATTATATGTGATGCGTGTTATTTACATTAAATTTTAATTTGGACAAATATTTTTATCCTTACTACCGCTCTTTGTTCCCATATAAGGAGTGCCCCTCTACATTCCATTTTCAATTTTTGTCTACTGTACGGTCTGGGTGGACCGAGAGGTGAGCACCCATTTCCATCCGGTCTATAGGTTGAGCCGCTGGTTTCCATTACTTAAACTTAAACAAGTTGTACCACATTTAAGCTTCAATACTTTGTCCCACATTTCCGCTATACTCTTTTGGCCAACATTTGCACCTCAATAGCTTTTCCCACAATTCCGCTTGACTCTTTTGGCCCACATTTGGGCTCTGTAATATGTCCAACATTTCCGCCTCAATAGCTTTTCCCACATTTCTTCTTGATCCCAATTTCTTTTTTATAAATTTATCTCCTTTAAACTTGTTCTCTTTTTCTCACGCTCCCTCTCCGGCCTGGAACCTTGATTCCCCGCCACCCGTAATCACCATGGTAGGCGCATAAAAGAACATCGAAAGTTGATAGATCAGATATCAAATTGGATTGTGAACTTTACGGGGACATGCGACATGGTGGGGCAGTAAGTATGCACACGCCTACACAAACTAACTGACAGGGGTCAGCCTCTGCAACTTCTGGGTCTCCAAATTGGGCACATGGCCTGAGCTTGCCCTTTACGCCTTGGAGGTGCCGGCCTGCCCTGCAGCTGGTGTATTGTCTAAATGTGTATTTAGCATGACTGTAGGGTTATATAAAACAAAAATCAGTGTAGGCTACCTCCTTCTCCTCCACCGCCACTTCCACCTACACCGCCACATCCACCACCTCCTTAACCTCCTACTCCATATGGACCTGGTCCTCCTAGATCAAGATTATATTTTTTTTATTTTTACGTATTTTATGTTATTTAAAGTCATTTCCCTATCCACATTTGTTTGCAGAGCACATGCCATGCTCTTAACCACATTCTGATGACATTTGCAGCCCTCTAGCCCTTTCCATGAAATTTTTACAGCCATTTTAGTGCTCAAAAGTTCGGGTCCCCATTGACTTCAATGGGGTTCGGGGTCAAGTTCGGGTCAAGTTCAGGTCCCGAACTCAAACTTTTTTCCAAAGTTAGGCCGAACCCGTCGAACCCGATCATCCAGGTGTCCGCTCAACTCTAGTTACCACCTAACACCTTACTCTGTCATTATTTGCTGAAAAGTGAGGCTTCAGAGAGATTTTTCTCAAAGGTTTTGAGCAAAGCAACCTCCTCATTTACAAGCCATGATAATGCTTAAATACATTACATGTGAAGAGGTCAGAAGCACAAATTTCCCACAGATAAGATATTTCACTATAAAGTGAACATTAGCTATATTGAGATTCTAATTATTTAATATCATTATTCACTCATTTATGCATTTTCTCCATGTGTTCTAGAACAAAGGATCAGTGTATCAATTACTCAGTGGTGATACTTTTGTACTTGAGGAAATAATAAATAAAAAAAAAGATGAGAATTAATAATTCATTTTACAGTTTCTTATACAGTTTAAATACCAATTATATTTTCATTTTCAGTTACCTTATTTTTGGAACAAATTTTCATAATTAATAAAATGGTCTTACTAGAGTAATTTAACATACCAGTTAGAATTAGGTCTTTGACACCATATGCATTAACAACTACTACTGACTTCAATTTGTAAATGGGTAACGATTGTCCAATCTGCCACATATAAATTAGGTGAAAGGGCAGTTGTAATCCCGTTCAAAAAGCAGATGTAAGTTATATTAGTATTGATTTTCAACAAGACCTTTTCTTTTTTCAGGATATTTTATAACAATCTAGAAATTATTATAATGGCACACAGTGCAGGGATCTGTTATCTGTGCAATTCATTTTTTAGGACTTTAAGCGTACTATTGCAGTTCTACTATCTGCCATCAGAGGGTAATATAGTATCCAAGCTGGAGCGGAGTTTTACCTTCAATCTTTAAAGATGTATAACAGTATGGCATCCTTCTTCTTCCTCTCCTTAAGGTTATGTTCAGAAGGAGGTTTTTGGTCGCAGGTTCCAGTACGGATTCGGTGACAAAAATCATACCAAATCTACACTGAAACTGATAACAATGGGAGGCTACATCACAGTTTATGCAGCCAAAGATATTTGCCACATGGTTTCCCATACAGTACCAAGAATATACAGGTCAATTCATAGAGCAGACCTCTCGCAAAGCCGCAGTAGGAGCCTGCTCACAGTTTAGCACCATTAAAAAAATTACTCCACCTATTGAAAACAGATAAAAAATTTATGTAAAAACATACATATATTATTTGTAATTTAGCTCTATAATAATGCACTCTAAATATAACCCTTCCTATGTTTATATTATAAAAGACAGTATCAGTTTATCTATTATACCCCACATTCAGAAAAATATAAGGGATGAGGCCTGTATGGTTTGTTTCTTGTTTATGCCTCACTCTACAAGTTATTGCTCTACACCTTTTGTCTGAAGCTGCACCACTGTCTGCTGCATGCACCCTCCACATAATCCTGTTCATTCTGACAGCTCTCGCTGCTCCCTTTCAGCTGCTTTCTTATGGATTTTATCCATTTCAGTGCAAATCGTGAAATCCAAGGCTTAAAGGGTTTGGCTCATTTCATAAATTGGAGGCATATCGCTATGATATCCCACCAATGTCTAATAGGTGCGGGCTTCAGCTCTGGGACCTGCACCTATCTCTGAATGGAGACTGCAAAGTGAAGGACAGCGGATCATGCATGTGCCAATGCAAGCACAACCAACACTCCACTCACTTTTTTGGGGCTGACGTAAATAACCAAGCAAGTATTCAACTATTTTTGACAGCCCCATAGAAATTAATGGAGGGTGGCCACGCATTCGTGGTCTGCTATCCCTCACTTAGAGTGCTTTATTGGGATCCCTACCTCATTGGGATCCCTACCTCAGACATTGTTGGCCTGATTTTGTGCCATGGACCATGGCTGCAACATATACTTATACACCTATATAACTCTCAGATAGGCTTATCACCAGCTGTCATGGCTTCTTATATTGTTTTGTGCCCACTGCTTATTTCCACAACCTCTATCTCTCGTTTGCTGCTGTTCTTTGTTTGAGAGTGGTGGTTAGATTTTTTATAATATTGCTTGTGTTATATATAGCTATATCACTGCCTGTAAATACAGACTGAGAGTGAGGATTGGAGTGGCAGTGCTGGAAACGGTGGGAGTTAAGTGATAAGTGTACAATCTTTTATTACTTTAACAAATTTAAGAGGGATGATTGCTGCATATAAATGCAGCTCTCACCTCTGATCATGATAGGGCAATTATTGGGAATGAATGGTTCATTCACGATAATTGCATGATTTTCCTATCTTATGACGTAAAGTCATGATTTTATTAAAGACACGGAGGCGAGGATTGCTATCTCTTTCTTTACTAAAATCGTATAGCAGCAAAAAAACGAACAAATCAATCAAAGTGGAAACCATGGCAACTGACTCCTCCCCACTGTGCCAGTATAACAGTCCTAGTCACTGTCGACTCCTCCTCTTTCTTTGATGGTGATAGTCCACTGGAAAAACTGATCCTGATGATTAAAAGTCCATAGAAACTGAAGATCAATCAACTCTTTAACCGAAGAATAGAAACTGGAAACTGAAACGATAGCAGCAGTTGGGAAGTAGTAAATTCATCCTATGAAAAGAAAAAGAGACAAAAGGTAGAAAAACGTCTAAATGAAGGTAACAATCATCAGTTACGCATTGCAGTATACATATAGTACTGTAACTGTCAGATGTAGATATAATATAAAAACCACAGTTATTCAAATCCCAAAACCTCAGGGGGGGAAATAGGGTGGGGCAATACTCGCCTCCGTGTCTTTAATAAAATCATGACTTTACGTCATAAGATAGGAAAATCATGCAATTTTATTACATGACACGGAGGCTCCTATTGCGAGTTCAAAGCTGACTTACCACAGAAGAAAAAACATGAACCGGAGGCCGGAAATAGAATTCACGAAAGGTAGAAACTCGTGACCAATCCGCTAATTTCATAATGTCCTCCAAACGGGCGCCTGCCATAGTCATTGAGGTTGCTGAAGCCCCTCTAGTGGAATGTGCGGTGAAAATTTCCGTATTCACACCTGCCAAGGACATAACCCACTTCACCCAGCGGGCTAGAGTGATTGTTGATACCGGTCCAAAAGGGCGACGGTATGATAGAAAAAGCTGAGGACAATTAGGTGAGCGAAAAGGGAGAGTACGTACCTCATATTCCCGAAGGCAGGTCACTGGGCAGAGGGCAGGGGAGTCTGGAAAACATGGATAAGAAACGGACCTGATACTAGTCTTGGTGCGTCGTGTGATGTTGAATACAACCCCATTGGGAGTGAAGGATCTAGCGTCGTAATCTAAAGCGCGGACGTCGGATACCCTCTTGCAGGAGATCAAACAAAACAAGGAAACCAGCTTAGCCGAAAGCTGGCGAAGGGTAAGGTCCGTATTAGAAGGCCAGGAGGAAAAAAGGGACAGAACAGAAGAGACATCCCACGTAGAGGAAAAACGAGGTCTGGGCGGACGGGAAAGACGGGAACCTCTAAGAAGACGGCAAACAAGGGGATGCTGACCCGCCGGGCACCCCCCAAACCCGTGGTGAAAAGCGGAAATAGCAGAGCGGTACAAGTTGATGGTACGGTAAGCTTTACCGTCCTCAAAAAGCGAAGTAAGAAATTGAAGTACGTCTGTTACAGGGGCTGAAACGGGATCCAGGTGCCTAGCCAGGCACCAATCAGACCAAGATCTCCAGGCTGACCGATAAGACCGTCTGGTCCCCGGAGCCCATGCCTCGTCCAATAGGCGTCTAGCTGAGTCCGAAATTCCAGCGATGTTCCAGGGTTCCCTGAAATTCTGCACGCCAGAAGTTGGAGGGAGCCTTCGAGGATAAGAGGATGTCCGAGACCCGAAGGATCTAACAAGAGGTCCGGGAAGATCGGAAGAAGTAGGGGACACTGAATTAAGCACTCCAGAAGTTGGGGAAACCACGACTGGGTGGTCCAAAACGGGACTATAAGAACAAGATCCGCTCCCTGAAGGCGGGTTAGGGTTAAGACCCGTGGGATCAGAGCGAACGGAGGGAAGGCGTAGGAAATGTGACCTGTCCAATCTTGAAGGAAAGCATCTACCGCCTCTGCGTCTGGATCCGGACGCCAGCTGTAAAATCGTGGAAGTTGGGAGTTCAGGCGAGACGCAAAAAGGTCTAGATAGAACGGACCCCAACGGGATGAAATGGATGAGAAGACTGTGGTGTCTAATCTCCAATCGCTGGAGTCCGACAGAAAACGAGAGCTCCAGTCCGCATGGGTATTGTGTAGGCCCGGTATATATTCTGCCGACACCGTGATCTCCCTGGCAAGGCAGAAAGTCCAGAAATCCCGCGCTAGGTGGGATAGGGTTGTCGAATGTGTGCCTCCCATGGCATTGACATACCTGACTGCAGAGATGTTGTCCATCCGTAATCTGATGCAAGCCTTGGTCAGGTTGCTCGCGAAACTGCGAACTGCAAAAGAGCCCGCCAGTAGTTCTAAGGCGTTTATGTGAAGGGTCGACTCCTCTACCGACCAACGACCTCCAGTAGACACACCGTTGCTGTAAGCTCCCCAGCCTAGAAGGCTGGCATCTGACTCTATCGTGATGTCCGGACGGGGACGAAAAATCGCCTTCCCATTCCACACTTCCAGGTTGTGGATCCACCAAGACAACTCGTCTCTGGTGTCTTCGTCCAAGGTGATCAAATCCGCGTAGGATGCTCCCGATTGAAGGTGGGCAATCTTGAGCCTCTGCAAGGCCCGGTAATGTAGAGGAGCTGGGAACACTGCTTGGATGGACGAAGAGAGAAGGCCTATTATACGGGCCAGGTGGCGTAGAGAGACTTGTGGAAGAGAGAGGGCATGAAGGAGCTCCTTGCGGATGGCTCGCACTTTGGAAGGAGGGAGACTGAGGGTCT
Organism: Bufo gargarizans; assembly: GCF_014858855.1. Taxonomy (NCBI): domain Eukaryota; kingdom Metazoa; phylum Chordata; class Amphibia; order Anura; family Bufonidae; genus Bufo; species Bufo gargarizans. Next base: position 139,359,861 of record NC_058084.1, read on the forward strand.
CCGTGGACGAATTGATGGTGAAGCCTAGAAACTCTATGGACTGAGCCGGAGTCAAAGTCGATTTCTCCAGGTTGAGAAGAAAACCCAGTCGAGATAATAGGTCCATGGAACATTGCAGATGTGTAAGCAGGACGGAAGGGCACTGGGCCATGATGAGGATATCGTCTAGATAAATAATCAGACGAATCCCTTGACTGCGGAGACAGGAGATGACCGGCCGTAGAAGTTTGGTGAAACACCAGGGGGCCGAAGAAAGTCCGAAAGGTAGACATGTGAATCTCCATATCTCCGAGCCCCAGAGAAAACGAAGAAGATCCCTGGACGACTCGGCTACCGGCACTGTCAGGTAGGCATCTTTCAGGTCTAGTTTGACCATCCAGTCGCCATGGAGTAGCAAGTCCCTGAGAAGGTGAATGCCCTCCATCTTGAAGTGCCGATATCGCACGAAAGCGTTTAGGGCCCGAAGGTTGATCACGGGGCGCATTTGACCTCCTTTTTTGGCCACCAGGAACATACTGCTTAGGATTCCCTCCGTGGATACGGGAGCTCGCTCTATGGCACCCTTCTGACGTAGCGCCGTCAGTTCCTGATGTAACAGCCTGCGCGTAGAGGACGGGAGGACTACAGGATGTGGGGGGGGAATTAGGATCTGCGAGCAAATCAGTTCTATGTGGAATCCCCGTACAGTAGAAAGAACCCATGGGTCGGTCGTGATGGTTGACCAGACATGGGAAAAAATACGGAGTCTGCCCCCTACCCAAGGGGTCAAAGAAGATGTTGGAAGTCGACTTACCGAAAGGGCGTCGGTTAGATGAACCCCTTGGTCCACGGGAACGCCAAGTTGATCCTCGGGTGGGGAAGAAGGCGGGTGGCTGTCGGAACTCTTGAGTGTAGTGACGATAGGGGAAGGAGCCTCGACCCGAACCACGGGTCTGGAAGGAAGGACGGCCGGACAGGCGGCCCCTGGAGCTGCCGGCCCTGTGAGAGACCCTACCCTGGAATACTCGTTTCATCGAGGTCTGGGCCTTGTCAAGGGCAGTGAAGGCTCCTACGAACCGGGACAGGTCCTTTATAAAGGAGTCCCCAAACAGTAATCCCTGGGCCTCTTTACCAGCCTCTGTGAGAGCTAAATTGGAGAGTTTGGGTTCTATTTTGAAAAGAATCGCCTTCCTTCTCTCTATGGATAGTGACGTATTAACGTTGCCTGTTATGCACACAGCCCGCTGAACCCATCCCCGGAGTTCCTCCGGATCCACCAGTGAATTCTGGGATTTGGCTGACTCAGCCATTTCAAAAATTTTTGTTAGTGGGCCCAAAAGGTCTAATAGTTTGTCCTGACAGGACTTTAATGCCGACTCTAAACCCTTCTTTGGGTTCCAGCCCGATTTAGCGAGGAATTGACACATTTTCGGGTCAACGATAGGTGTCTCGCATACTTTATTTGGAATTATGGGTCTGGGGCACTCCGCTTTCATTTTATTGCGCGCCTCCTTAGAAAGAGGCTGGCGCACTCGGGCTTCTAGGTACTTTGCCACATGTGAGGACGGGAGCCACTCTGCAGACCTTGGGTGGTGCAATGTATCGGGATCAAATAGGGGTTCACCCTCGGGATCTAAAATGGCTGAAGATTCTATAGGAACCTCCGTGGAAGCAGACCGTGGCGTGATAGATCTGGAGGATGGACCTGGAAGGTCCGAATCCAAAAGATCGTCCTCCTCCAAGTCCTCAAATTCAATAGAATTATACTGAGCCTCCTCATCTGAGTCGGGTTCAGAGCCCGAAACATAATCTTGTAGCGCTCTAGCGCTTTTCCACTGCCTCGCCTTTTCTGCCTGGCGGGCATAGGCTCTTTTGCGTGAACGGGGCACGCCATCTTGGGTGGCTTCAGTTCCACCAGTCTTAATGGTTCTGGAGGCAGGTAGTAAGGTCTCGGATGGATGGGACCTAGAAGTTTTGGAGGAGGAGGGGCCGGCCATAAGGGCTTCAGAAATTGAAGTGGATATGGCCGTGGACATAGACCCCATGGCAGCCTGGATAGCTGCAGTCACTGAACGCTGAATAGCTGAAGTTTGTGCCTCTACAGACATGGCAGCTTGTTCTTGTGCATCAGAGGGCACCTCTACCATTTCAGGGTTAGATTCACACCCACCCATATTCACTTTGGACATTGTATCCAAGACCGTGTATTATCAATAGAGCCTAATGTGGCTTAACAAAAACGGTCTAATATTAATAGGGCCTAATGTGGCTTATTAACAGAGGGCTAATATTAATAGGCTGATATTAATAGGGTTATAAGCAGTAAAATATAGCTCAATATTCAAGCAAAAAACTCTAAATTCTATATCTCTAAGAGGCAGCAGATATGCTGAGGTGTACTGTGATGCTCCGGCAGCTCCTCTGAGGAGAATCGGCGCAAATCTCGCGAAATCCCGCGAGATCACGCTCGATTCAGAGCAGAGAGCGGGATGCGCGCGAAAAGACGTCTGAGGTAAAATGGCGGCCGAAATCTCGCGAGATCTCGGCCGCCCAGAAGGAAGCAGACGCGGAGCGGTGCAGAGGTGGCGGTGGGTGACGGGAGAGTTATGGAGCGGCGAAATGGCCGCACAGGGAGTGGGGACGAACCCAGCAGCGCTACAGGTGGGAAATGAAGCCTAAAAGGGAAGAAAACTTGTGCCTATGGGAAAAAGCAATAAGGGCAAAAGGAAAGGGTGGGGAGGGAAAACACACCTCACCAGAATGAGGACTACAAGGAGGCATAAATATATATATATAACATATAATATATGACATATACTTAATACTAATAATAATAATACCAATAATAATAATACTAATAACGCTCAGCCCACAGACAATAAGACCACTGTACTTATCTGTGAGGAGAGCAGCAAAGAAAGAGGAGGAGTCGACAGTGACTAGGACTGTTATACTGGCACAGTGGGGAGGAGTCAGTTGCCATGGTTTCCACTTTGATTGATTTGTTCGTTTTTTTGCTGCTATACGATTTTAGTAAAGAAAGAGATAGCAATAGGAGCCTCCGTGTCATGTAATAAAATTACCTGCAGAGTCAGTCTATGTAAGTGGACCTTTAGTCATAGATGCACAGATAAATGAGCCAATAAATAATGAACATCATCCTTATAACGTGCATATAGTAACAATAAAATGTATTTCTAGTAATGGAATCCCAATCTTTTCTATCTGTTGAAATTCTGTATATGCATCTCATTAGATGATCTGGAAAGAATATTGTCTGGCAGGAACATTTATAAATGACCAAAATACTTAACTTACTGTAAAACTGTAATAGATTTTTTTTTAAATCATGAAATGTTTGTGCAGTACAGAAATAATAATCTGTCATTACCACCAAGTATAATCTTACCAAACTGCATCAGTTATTAGTACTTCACACAGACATTCATATTGTATTATATCATGTCTTCAAACTGAATGAGCCATGGTTCTTTTATTATTCTTAGATAGATTTTTGACTTATAAGGAAGGCTGTCTGGATTTAGAATTAACAACTTAATGGGTCCTAAATTGTAATTCTATCTCAGAAATATGTCCATATTTGCCATTGCAACCAACAATAGTATATATCTAGGGATGAGCGAACCCGAACTGTATCGTTCGGGTTCGTACCGAATTTTGGGGTGTCTGTGACACGGACCCGAACCCAAACATTTTCGTAAAAAAAGTCCGGGTTCGGTGCAAAGCAGCCAATCAACAAGCGTCATACTACTTGCCCCAAGAGGCCGTCACAGCCATGCCTACTATTGGCATGGCTGTGATTGGCCAGTGCAGCATGTGATCAAGCCTCTATTTAAGTTGGAGTCACGTAGCGCCGCACGTCACTCTGCTCTGATCAGTGTAGGGAGAGGTTGCAGCTGCGACGTTGGGGCGAGATTAGGCAGTGATTAACTCCTCCAAAATACTTCATTCAGTGATCGATCTGCAGCTGTGGATCATTGAACTGCTGCTATTCAATTGTTTACTGTTTTTAGGCTGCCCAGAGCGTTTTTAATTCACTTTTTTCTGGGGTGATCGGCGGCCATTTTGTGTCTTGTGGAGCGCCAGCACAAGCTGCCACCAAGTACATTTAACCCTCAATAGTGTAGTTATTTTTTGGCTATATCCTACATCAGGGTAAAGCTGTCACACCAAGTGCATTTAACCATCAATAGTGTGGTTATTTTTTGGCCGTATACTACATCAGGGGCAAGCTGAGCCTGTCACCAAGTGCATTTAACCCACAATAGTGTGGTTGTTTTTTGGCTATATCCTACATCAGGGTGAAGCTATCACACCAAGTGCATTTAACCATCAATAGTGTGGTTATTTTTTCGCCATATACTACATCAGGGGCAAGCTGAGCCTGTCACCAAGTGCATTTAACCCTCAATAGTGTGGTTATTTTTTGGCTATATCCTACATCAGTGTGAAGCTATCACACCAAGTGCATTTAACCATCAATAGTGTGGTTATTTTTTGGGCATATCCCAGTCTAATTCTGTCTGTAAACGTATACCTGTCACCCAGCGCCTAAATAATAGGCCTCAAATTTATAGTCAGCTAAATCTGTAGTTATTGCTGTGGCTGGGCAAGTTATTTAGTGTCCGTCAAAGCACAGTTTTTGTTCTGGGTTGAAATACAATTCCCAATTTAGCAATTCTCTAAATTAGTGGTTTCTGCTGTATCAGGCCTACTTTAAATTTATCCCTAAAAGGGTATATTAGATTCAAGGTGCAGATAGGGTCATTCTCAATAACTTCACACACACGCTACTGTGCATATCCCAGTCTAATTCTGTCTGTAAACGTATACCTGTCACCCAGCGCCTAAATAATAGGCCTCAAATTTATAGTCAGCTAAATCTGTGGTTATTGCTGTAGCTGGTCAAGTTATTTAGTGTCCGTCAAAGCACAGTTTTTGTTCTGGGTTGAAATACAATTCCCAATTTAGCAATTTCCTAATTTAGTGGTTTCTGCTGTATCAGACCTACTTTAAATCTATCCCTAAAAGGGTATATAAGATTCAAGGTGCACATAGGGTCATTCTCAATAACTTCACACACACGCTACTGTGCATATCCCAGTCTAATTCTGTCTGTAAACGTATACCTGTCACCCAGCGCCTAAATAATAGGCCTCAAATTTATAGTCAGCTAAATCTGTGGTTACTACTGTGCCTGTATTAGTGTAATACGGTACCTAAATAGATAGCCAGATAGTGTTAGGTGTCTGTAAAAAAAGGCCTGAATTTGAATTCAATACATTGGGCCAAATAATATTTTTGTTGTTGTGGTGAACGATAAAAATGAGGAAAACATCTAGTAAAGGACGCGGTCGCGGACATGGTCGTGGTGGTGTTAGTGGACCCTCTGGTGCTGGGAGAGGACGTGGCCGTTCTGCCACAGCCACACGTCATAGTGTACCAACTACCTCAGGTCCCAGTAGCCGCCATAATTTACAGCGATATTTGGTGGGTCCAATGCCGTTCTAAGGATGGTAAGGCCTGAGCAGGTACAGGCATTAGTCAATTGGGTGGCCGACAGTGGATCCAGCACGTTCACATTATCTCCAACCCAGTCTTCTGCAGAAAGCGCACAGATGGCGCCTTAAAACCAAGCCCATCAGTCTGTCACATCACCCCCATGCATACCAGGGAAACTGTCTGAGCCTCAAGTTATGCAGCAGTCTCTTATGCTGTTTGAAGACTCCGCTGGCAGGGTTTCCCAAGGGCATCCACCTAGCCCTTCCCCAGCGGTGGAAGACATAGAATGCACTGACACACAACCACTTATGTTTACTGATGATGAGGACATGGGAATACCACCTCAGCACGTCTCTGATGATGACGAAACACAGGTGCCAACTGCTGCGTCTTTCTGCAGTGTGCAGACTGAACAGGAGGTCAGGGATCAAGACTGGGTGGAAGACGATGCAGGGGATGATGAGGTCCTAGACCCCACATGGATTGAAGGTCGTGCCGCTGACTTTCACAGTTCCGAGGAAGAGGCAGTGGTAAGACCGAGCCAACAGCGTAGCAAAAGAGGGAGCAGTGAACAAAAGCAGTACACCTGCCGCCAAGAGACTCCGCCTGCTACTGACCGCCGCCATCTGGGACCGAGCACCCCAAAGGCAGCTTCAAGGAGTTCCCTGGCATGGCACTTCTTCAAACAATGTGCTGACGACAAGACCCGAGTGGTTTGCACGCTGTGCCATCAGAGCCTGAAGCGAGGCATTAACGTTCTGAAACTTAGCACAACCTGCATGACCAGGCACCTGCATACAAAGCATGAACTGCAGTGGAGTAAACACCTTAAAAACAAGGAAGTCACTCAGGCTCCCCCTGCTACCTCTTCTGCTGCTGCCGCCTCGGTCTCTTCTGCTGCTGCCGCCTCGGCCTCTTCCTCCGCCTCTGGAGGAACGTTGGCACCTGCCGCCCAGCAAACAGGGGATGTACCACCAACACCACCACCACCTCCGTCACCAAGCATCTCAACCATGTCACACGGCAGCGTTCAGCTCTCCATCTCACAAACATTTGAGAGAAAGCGTAAATTCCCACCTAGCCACCCTCGATCCCTGGCCCTGAATGCCAGCATTTCTAAACTACTGGCCTATGAAATGCTGTCATTTAGGCTGGTGGACACAGACAGTTTCAAACAGCTCATGTCGCTTGCTGTCCCACAGTATGTAGTTCCCAGCCGGCACTACTTCTCTAAGAGAGCCGTGCCTTCCCTGCACAACCAAGTATCCGATAAAATCAAGTGTGCACTGCGCAACGCCATCTGTGGCAAGGTTCACCTAACCACAGATACGTGGACCAGTAAGCATGGCCAGGGACGCTATATCTCCCTAACTGCACAGTGGGTAAATGTAGTGGCAGCTGGGCACCAGGCAGAGAGCTGTTTGGCGCACGTCCTTCCACCGCCAAGATCGCAGGGTAACATTCTTTGCCTCCTGTTGCCACCTCCTCCTACTCAGCTTCCTCCTCCTCTTCTTCCACCTGCTCATTCAGTCAGCCACACACCTTCACCACCAACTTCAGCACAGCCCGGGGTAAATGTCAGCAGGCCATTCTGAAACTCATATGTTTGGGGGACAGGCCCCACACCGCACAGGAGTTGTGGCGGGTTATAGAACAACAGACCGACGAGTGGTTGCTGCCGGTGAGCCTCAAGCCCGGCCTGGTGGTGTGCGATAAAGCGCAAATTCTCGTTGCAGCTCTGGGACTAGCCGGTTTGACGCACATCCCTTGCTTGGCGCATGTGCTGAATTTGGTGGTGCAGAAGTTCATTCACAACTACCCCGACATGTCAGAGCTGCTGCATAAAGTGCGGGCCGTCTGTTTGCGCTTCTGGCGTTCACATCCTGCCGCTGCTCGCCTGTCTGCGCTACAGCGTAACTTCGGCATTCCCACTCACCGCCTCATATGCGATGTGCCCACCAGGTGGAACTCCACCTTGCACATGCTGGACAGACTGTGCGAGCAGCAGCAGGCCATAGTGGAGTTTCAGCTGCAGCATGCACGGGTCAGTCGCACTGCGGAACAGCACCACTTCACCACCAATGACTGGGCCTCCATGCGAGACCTGTGTGCCCTGTTGCACTGTTTTGAGTACTCCACCAACATGGCCAGTGGCGATGACGCCGTTATCAGCGTTACAATACCACTTCTATGTCTCCTTGAGAAAACACTTAGGGTGATGATGGAAGAGGAGGTGTCCCAGGAGGAGGAGGAGGAGGAGGAAGAGGGGTCATTTTTAGCACTTTCAGGCCAGTCTCTACGAAGTGACTTAGAGGGAGGTTTTTTGCAAAAGCAGAGGCCAGGAACAATGTGGCCAGCCAGGGCCCACTACTGGAGGACGAGGAGGACGAGGATGAGGAGGAGGTGGAGGAGGATGAGGATGAAGCATGGTCACAGCAGGGTGGCACCCAACGCAGCTCGGGCCCATCACTGGTGCGTGGCTGGGGGGAAATGCAGGACGATGACGATACGCCTCCCACAGAGGACAGCTTGTCCTTACCCCTGGGCAGCCTAGCACACAGGAGCAACTACATGCTGCAGTGCCTGCGCAACGACAGCAGAGTTGCCCACATTTTAACGTGTGCGGACTACTGGGTTGCCACCCGGCTAGATCTATGGTACAAAGACAATGTGCCCACCTTACTTCCTGCACTGGAGCGTGATAGGAAGATGCGCGAGTACAAGCGCACGTTGGTAGACGCGCTACTGAGAGCATTCCCAAATGTCACAGGGGAAGCCCAAGGCCAAGGCAGAGGAGGAGCAAGAGGTCGCCAAGGCAGCTGTGTCACGGCCAGCTCCTCTGAGGGCAGGGTTAGCATGGCAGAGATGTGGAAAAGTTTTGTCAACACGCCACAGCTAACTTCACCACCACCTGATACGCAACGTGTTAGCAGGAGGCAACATTTCACTAACATGGTGGAACAGTACGTGTGCACACCCCTCCACTTACTGACTGATGGTTCGGCCCCATTCAACTTCTGGGTCTCTAAATTGTCCACGTGGCCAGAGCTAGCCTTTTATGCCTTGGAGGTGCTGGCCTGCACGGCGGTCAGCGTTTTGTCTGAACGTGTATTCAGCATGGCAGGGGGCGTCATTACAGACAAACGCAGCCGCCTGTCTACAGCCAATGTGGACAAGCTGACGTTCATAAAAATGAACCAGCCATGGATCCCAAAGGACCTGTCCATCCCTTGTGCAGATAAGACATTAACTACCTCCCCTTAACCATATATTATTGTACACCAGGGCACTTCCTCATTCAATTCAATTTTTTTTATTTTCATTTTACCATTATATTGCGAGGCAACCCAAAGTTGAATGAACCTCTCCTCTGTCTGGGTGCCGGGGCCTAAATATATGACAATGGACTGTTCCAATGTTGGGTGACGTGAAACCTGATTCTCTGCTATGACATGCAGACTACTTCTCTGCTGACATGAAGACAGATTCTCTGTTACGGGACCTCTCTCCTCTGCCTGGGTGCCTGGGCCTAAATATATGACAATGGACTGTTACAGTGGTGGCTGACGTGAAGCCTGATTCTCTGCTATGACCTGCAGACTGATTCTCTGCTGACATGAAGCCAGATTCTCTGTTACGGGACCTCTCTCCTCTGCCTGGGTGCCTGGGCCTAAATATATGACAATGGACTGTTACAGTGGTGGCTGACGTGAAGCCTGATTCTCTGCTATGACATGCAGACTAATTCTCTGCTGACATGAAGACAGATTCTCTGTTACGGGACCTCTCTCCTCTGCCTGGGTGCTGGGCCTAAATATCTGACAATGGACTGTTGCAGTGGTGGCTGACATGAAGCCTGATTCTCTGCTATGACATGCAGACTGATTCTCTGCTTACATGAAGCCAGATTCTCTGTTACGGGACCTCTCTCCTCTGCCTGGGTGCCTGGGCCTAAATATATGACAATGGACTGTTACAGTGGTGGGTGACGTGAAGCCTGATTCTCTGCTATGACCTGCAGACTGATTCTCTGCTGACATGAAGCCAGATTCTCTGTTACGGGACCTCTCTCCTCTGCCTGGGTGCCTGGGCCTAAATATATGACAATGGACTGTTACAGTGGTGGCTGACGTGAAGCCTGATTCTCTGCTATGACATGCAGACTGATTCTCTGCTGACATTAAGCCAGATTCTCTGTTACGGGACCTCTCTCCTCTGCCTGGGTGCCTGGGCCTAAATATATGACAATGGACTGTTACAGTGGTGGCTGACGTGAAGCCTGATTCTCTGCTATGACATGCAGACTGATTCTCTGCTGACATTAAGCCAGATTCTCTGTTACGGGACCTCTCTCCTCTGCCTGGGTGCCTGGGCCTAAATATATGACAATGGACTGTTACAGTGGTGGCTGACGTGAAGCCTGATTCTCTGCTATGGGACCTCTCTCCAATTGATATTGGTTAATTTTTATTTATTTTATTTTTATTCATTTCCCTATCCACATTTGTTTGCAGGGGATTTACCTACATGTTGGTGCCTTTTGCATACCTCTAGCTCTTTCCTGGGCTGTTTTACAGCCTTTTTAGTCCCGAAAAGTTCGGGTCCCCATTGACTTCAATGGGGTTTGGGACGAAGTACGTGTCGGGTTCGGATCCCGAACCCGAACATTTCCGGGAAGTTCAGCCGAACTTCTCGAACCCGAACATCCAGGTGTTCGCTCAACTCTATATATATATAATTTTTCTTCTTGTTTGATAAGTTTAATTTATTTATTTTTTTGTTATTTTTGCTATAAGTCCACTGTACAACTAATGCTGATCTCTGAAACTGATTTTAAAGTACAGTAGATATTAGTAACTAGACTGACTAATATATTGGTCAGAATGTCAAGGTGAATAGTATAATGAACCTACTGAAGTATAATAAGTATTGTGAGTAAAATAATGTATTAAAGCTGTGATCTCCAACCTGTGGCTCTCCAACTGTTGCGCATACTACAACTCCCACATTACCCAGAGAGCCCCAAGCCGTCAGAACATGATGGAAGTTGTAATTTTGCAACAACTGGACAGCTAAAGGTTTCAAAATCATTAAGCTGGAACATGTACAGTATAGATGTATTGCACAGTTTGTAACGTTTTCAAAGTTGAACATTCAGGTTCTCTTTTCAAGTGCATAATGTTTTATATTTCTGCAGCCAGTGCTATGAGAAACTCTGATAATGGTCAATTTGAATACGGTTGAAATTGAAGGGAAATCCTGCCTTACTGAAATTGCGTAATCATTTTTTGGTACTAGATTGATGAGATCAGTCACTAATTCAAGGATTTATTATTGCTATATTTGGAGTGAGGAAAGAGTTTTGTTCTTTGTAATGAGGCAATTAGCCTCCTTGTTTTTTTTTTTCTCCACTGGATTAGTCATGTAGGATTATACATCAAACGTGTTGGACTTGCATCTTTTTCCGCCTTTTTGTGTTACTATTAGTGTTAATCGAACATGCTCGGCCGAACACCAGTTAGGTTTGAGCATCTCGATGCTCGGCACATGGCAGTATTCGGCCGAGAACTGCATGTGCTCAAGCGCAATTCTCGAGTCTCCTCCCCGCATGTTTCTTGGATGCTACGCAGCAAAGAAACGTGCAGGTAAGTGCTGCCCTCAATGTAATGCTGTAGCCATGTTGGTTACTGGCATTACCGTGATTGGCTGGCCAAAACGTGTCAAGGGGTGCTATATAGCACCCAATGATGCATGTTCGGCTCAGTCTTAGTCAGGGAGAGCTGTGCTGAGAAAGGTACAGAGATTGTAGGGAGTGATATAGAAATATTTTTATTAGAAAAACTTTTCAGAGACCCAAAAGTCCTTTTAACGACTATTGTGTGTGGCAGCAGCAATATATATTTTTAGCACAACCTGCACTAAATCTCTAAAACATTACAGACTCAAAAGTCCTTTTAAAGGACTATTATGTGTGGCAGCAGCAATATCTATTTTTAGCGCAAACTATGCTACATAGCTAAATCTTTACAGACCCAAAAGTCCTTTTAAGGACTATTGTGCGTGGCAGCAATATCTTTTTTTAGCGCATCCTGCACTAAAAAGCGTGCTCTAGTTAGGCCGCTGCAGACAGCGACATTAGCTGCGCCGCATCTCCTGTGTAAAGTATGCAAATCCAAAAACTATCTGTGACATCTAGTTTACTTTTTACATAGAAGATATCCTCTGCGGACATTGACATTAGCTCCGCCAAATCTCCTGTGTAAAGTGTGGGCATAAAAAAAAATCTGTGACATTCAGTGTACTTTTTCCATAGACTGTGTCCGCTGCGGACAGTGACATTAGCTGGGCCACATCTGCAGTGTAAAGTGTGCTCATTAGTGATGATCGAGCACCTTAGTGCTCGGGTGCTCGGGCCTAACACATCGGGATGCTCGGATGCTCTACCGAGCACCTGAGTATAATGGAAGTCAATAAGAGGACCCAAGCATTAAACCAGGCACACCTACTGCTCTGAAGAGGGGAGGGTGTCTGGTTCATATGAAAAGTTCAGAAATTGATGTAAACACCACCGAAACTGTTCGGAAACAGCATAGGGAGGATGTCTGCATGCATCCTGGACTCCCATGTCGCTGCTGGGAGCGATGTTGTCCGCGTAGTACGCCACTTTTACAGACTGACGTTAATACGCACAAAACCAAATATAAAATCGATTGTAGAGTAAAAATTGTTAGGAAACATTCTTTCCTGTATATTTACTTGTATATAATGTGCAAGTTCAGCCAAAAATGTTGTTGATTTTCGGAACTGGGGCATGATTAAGAGGGACGGCTGGTGGCATCCGTATTGTACCTCTAGAGGTGAAATTTTTGGACCGGCGCAAGACGAACCACAGCCAAAGCATTTGTTGCCACAAAGGTTTTTATTATCATCACAGCACATCACAGCACTATGTCTGTAGCATGTATGTATGGACAACAGAACCTATCACACTACCTAACACACTGCACTGCAACAGCTACACTATATCAGGATATAACCTACACTGACTATCTCCCACTAACTATCTGTATTATATATACGGCATCAGCTATCTATCTATCTATCTATCTAATGTAACGAGTTGAAAGCACAGAGCACATCAATGACAATGCTGTCTCTCTCAAAACTTTAAAAATCTGTAGAAAATGGCTGCTGGGGAGGTTCTTCCTATTTTTTCTTCCTACTTTCCTATTAGTTGCTAGGGATGTTGCTGAGCTCAGATACAAACTTTGCAGCCTTCTCATTGGCCCACAAGCAAGAAGCAGGGAGGGATCAGATGGATCAGATGAAAAAAAAATGAATATTTTAAAATACGAATATATATCACTATATTCTAAATATTTGCTAATTCTTGAAGTACTGATATTCACTATTAATATTCGCTATTTGAAAATTCTACATCTAATCTCTACATGAAAATAATGTATTTAGTGTAAATCATGCAAGGACCATAGTTGGAGACATTGACTTCACAAGAAATAAAGTGCAGCGGAGTTTGCTTTGAAATAAAAAATGTCACTACTTCGCAATTCTGCCCATACAGCAAAAGGAGGTGCACAGTCACCCATCAATTTTCCTAAAAAAAGCCAGTTTCACATAACAAATTTCACCACTAAGTAATTCGGTCCATAACGCAAAAAGAAGGTGTACAGTCCATCACCCATCATTTTTTTTTATTTTTTAAAGCCAGTGTTACATAAAACATTTCACTACTAAGTCATTTGGTCCATACCGCAAAAGGAGGTGTACAATTACACATTTTCTGAAAAAAAGCCAGTGTCACATAGAAAATTTCACCCCAAAAAGGGCTTTACCATATATAATTGCACCACTGAACGGCAAGTAGGCCCTTAAATTACTTGCATTTATAAATTGTCACCACAATCAAGTCTTTCCTATCACTGTCCCTAGCGCCTGCAGACGGCTCTCCCTGCACTAAGTACACTGGTAAATGGCAGAATCTAAGATTGCTGCTGCTATTTAAAGGGTTGTGACATTACAGGGCTGGCTGGCTGCTAATTTTCTGCTCGCATGGCATTATGGGTGATCCCGCCTTCCCAGAGATCCTTTCTCCATGTCCTCACACGTGCAGCAGCCATTTTAGGAAAACAATTGATTTCTAGAGTGTAATAATATTACAGGCTATAGCTGCTAGAGAGGGATCGTTGATCCAGGGAGTTATTCTGAATGACTGATTGGAATTGGGAAGGAATTTTTTCCCCCTTAAGTGGGGAAAATTGGCTTGTACCTCACATTTTTTTTTTGTTTTTTTGCCTTCCTCTTGATCAACTTGCAGGAGAACAAGCAGAACTGGATGGACAAATGTCTTTTTTCGGCCTTATGTACTATGTTAATATGTTACTATGTTACCACAAAGCGCGACAAAATTCGGCTTCGGTGCTAATCGAATTTTTCCTGAAATTCGAAACAAATTCCACTTCGTCAGCTTCCAATCGCTCATCTCTAATTCTGATCTTGTTCTACTGTAGTTTTGTGTGTATTCTGGAAACTGTAGTTTCAGAGTCTAGAAAGTTTTCTGTGTATTTTAGAATCTGTAACTCCACAGAATGTAGTGTGTTTGATGTGTATTTGAGATTTGTGCATTGCTGATTTGTTGTTTTGCTCTGGCTATATTATTGGGTCAATTCAGATTCAGGTTCATTTCAGTTCTGAAATTCACTCTATAGCTTGAGCCTCTCCTTTCAGCATTCAGTTCCTATCAACGTCAGTTTTTTTAGGGTCTTTTTATCTGCTAGTATTAACATGGGCTCTGTTGTGTAATTCAGCCCAACAGTAAGTTCAGGTAGTATCTGAGTACCAAGAGCCACTGTTTGGTAAAGGCACATTTTACAGATAAAGCCCAATTCTGCTATCCACAGCCTGTGGACTGCCTGTAAACAACCTGTGTCATTATGCAGTTTTGGGGTGGCCTAAACGCTATGCAGGGTCCCGCAGACACTGTCAAGGTGTCATCACATGTTGCTGCTCTCCAGAAGGGATGGTAAGGCAAGGTGCACCCCAATGACAAATAAGTTCAGAGAGTCAGGGTCTTCAGTTAACCAGCATGCTTCTTTACTGGAGGAATTCAGGTGCAAAACAATACAAGAGAGGCCTAGGGCTGGCTTCACCAGCCTCCTCCCTGGCAGAAGAAAGGTTTGATGCTGAGGAAAGGTCTGAGTAAGCTGTCCCTCTCTATCTTTCAGAAGGCTTGTAAAAGTCTGGATAACTACGGTCTTTAGCTCAGTGGTCAGGCTCACTCCTTTGTCACAGGGTTGGTGACCCATGGTCTGTGATTCAGCGTCCCCATCTCAGTGAATTCTTCTGGTCACTCATGCAGACTGGCAGAGTTTCTACCTCCAAGCACTGGCCCCTATCTGCAGAACACTAGGGGCTCTGACTTATCTCATTTATATACAGTTTCTATCTGAACTAGAACGTTCTAGTGGGAGGGGTGGAGTGGAGAAACTCAGCACAAACATATACATTGTTACAACTCCCGTCTGTCATAGACTTACATTAGAACTTCAATGATACACAATGACACAACAGTTTTTCCAGACAAGAACAAATTTCAAGAAATAATAACATAGCTAAAGCAGACATTCAAAAGGTCAGTCTGTCTGGTTTTGGTTGTAAACAATGTCTGGCTTTTTCTCTCCAAAACATTCTTTTCTTTAACCCTTTCAGGACCAAACCATTTTCACCTTTCTGTCCAGGCCATTTTTAGCATATCTGACATGTGCAACTTTATGTGGTAATAACTTTAAAACGTGTTTAATTATCCAAGCCATTCTGAGAGTGTTTTCTTGCCACACATTGTACTTCACGACAGTGGTAAAACTGAATCAAAAAATTTCCTTTATATTTATAAATAAAATACCAAATTTACCAAAAAAATGAAAAATTAGCAAATTTGCTCATTTCAATTGCTCTACTTTTATAATAGATAGTAATAACTCCAAAAATAGTTACTACTTTACATTCCCCATATGTCTACTTCATGTTTGGATCATTTGGGGAATGCCATTTTATTTTTTGGGGATGTTAGAAGGCTTAGAAGTTTAGAAGCAAAACATTTTGAGGACCAGTTCAGGACTGAAGTCACTTTGTGAGGCTTACATAATAGAAACTCCAAAAAAGTGACCCCATTTTAGAAACTACTCTCCTTAAGGTATTCAAAACTGATATTACAAACTTTGTTAACCCTTTAGGTGTTTCACAAGAATTAATGGAAAATGAAGAAGAAATTTCAAAATTTCACTTTTTTGGCAGATTTTCCACTTTAATCAATTTTTTTCCACTAACAAAGCAAGGGTTAACACCCAAACAAAAATCAATATTTATTGCCTTGATTCTTTAGTTTACAGAAACACCCCATATATAGTTGTAAACTGTTGTACGGGCACACAACATGACTCAGAAGGAAAGGAACACCATATGGTTTTTGGAAGGCAGATTTCACTGGGATAATTTTAAGCTGGCATGTGACATTTGAAGACAGGGGTTCTTCAAATGTCACATGGCAGCTTAAAATTATGCACCCCTAGAGTAGAAACTCCAAATAAATTACCCAATTTTGGAAACTACGGGATAAGGTGGCAGTTTTGTTGGTACTATTTTAGGGTACATATGATTTTGGTTGTTCTACATTACACTTTTTGTGAGGCAAGATAACAAAAATAGCTATTTATTTATGTTTTACACAACAGCATTTTTTTAGCAAAATCTTGTTTCAGTGTCTCCATATTCTGAGAGCCCTATTTTTTTTATTTTTTAGGGGATTGTCTTAGTTAGGGTCTCACTTTTTGCAGGATGAGATAATGGTTGGATTGGTACTATCTTGGGGTGCGTATGACTTTTTGATCACTTGCTATTCAACTTTTTGTGATGTAAGGTGACAAAAAAATTGCTTTTTTGACCCCGTTTTAATTTTTTTTATTTTTAAAGTGATCACCTGAGGGGTTCGGTCATGTGATATTTTTATAAAACAGGTCGTCTTTACGGACGTGGCAATACCTAATATGTATACTTTTTTATTTATGTAAGTTTTACACAATTATATTTTTTTAAACAAAAAAATCATGCTTTAGTGTCTCCATATTTTTTTCAGTTTTTGGAAGATTATCTTAGGTAGGCTATCATTTTTGCGAGATGAGATGTTGGTTTGATTGGCACTATTTTGGGGTGCATATGACTTTTTGATCGCTTGCTATTACACTTTTTGTGATGCAAGGTGACAAAAAATGGCTTTTATTTACACTGGTTTTATTTATATGGTCATGTTGCATTTTTATAGAGCAGGTTGTTATGAACGTGGCAATACTTTTTTTTTTTTTTTTTACATTTAACACAATAAAAGCATTTTATGAGAGCCATAGTTTTTTTTTATTTTTTGGACAATTTTCTTAGGTAGTGGCTCTTTTTTTGTGGGATGAGGTGACTTAGATTTGTACTATTTTGTGGAGCATATGCCTTTTTGATCGCCTGGTTACACTTTTAGTGATGTAAGGTGACTGTTAAAGGGGAATATTAATCACCAATATTTATGCAAATATCAATAATTAATATTCATAAATAGGCGCAAATCGTCTAGTGATGCCTATTTATGCTTAAATCATAATATATACCTACCTCTGTTACCTATACACTACACTGAACTACACTACGTGCGACTTACTATCACTATACTAGGGCGGCGACTAGGAAAGACACCATACACTGTATTATGAACAATAAGGAATATTTATTACACAATACAATTATACAAGTCTAACAATACGCTATCTATATATATTCATAGATCAATGGATATGAATATATATACATATAGAAGTACACACCACAGTATAGAAATGGTACTACAATAAACACAATACAAACCTAACTACACTATACAGCACAATCCCAAATTCCATCCCACACACTAGCTATACTTACAATAATACACTTACATACATACAATTATCGGTAACCCACCCGCCTGGCTACTCACTGTCCCTACGGGGGTAATCACGCAATTGTGGCACTGCAGGGATTAATACCTGCAGGCCAAGGAACACAGGGTAATGAGTTATCAGGACAGCGGTAGCAGGGATCAGGCATTGAAGGGGTTAATGGTCAGGACTCTGCAGGGACAGGGCAATGCAGAGGTAAATGCTCTGCAGGGATTTATTCACACACTATATGTCACAGTCTAATATTTGCTTAAAATTATATATATCTATATCAATGGGATAGATATATATATTTATAGCAACACACAACAATATAAGTACACACACTATAACAATACACTATTACGGTGCTAGCTACACTAACACAGTCCCAAGTCCTCCCCAACATCTAACTACAATTGTAATAATACACATGCATACACTTTACCAGTAGCCCACCCAATCCTGGCAATATACTATCCCTACGGGAAATAACCAGGGGTTATTACGGAACAGGGGATATGAGGGATCTACAATCCTGGGGGAACACAGGGGATATTAGGATTATAGGGGGACTCAGGGGAGGAGAGGTTAAGGGTAACCAAGGGTTATACAGGGGGTGACTGGGCTGCTTCCAGGGTACAGGCTCATCAGGGATTAATGCTGAGACATGAAGTCAGCAGCCAGGGGTTAGGGGATGGTTGGTACTCCAGGAGCATGTGGCCGCATGTGGCCTCTCTTCCTTCAGGGAGCTGTTCCCATCCCATGTGTCTCTGATTGTAGTCCAGATTCCAAGAGACCCCTGTTTCTGATTTCAGGCTCCTATATCAGCCTCAGAAACAGCCCACCTCCCCGCCTCCTCAGGGATGTGACATCATAGTGTGACTGTGACGTATGCCTGCCAGTTGGCCCCCTGAGGCTAGCAGCACCACACGCCCAGCTATGTCACAAACATAAGGAGGGGCCGAGCATAGTAACTAGGCTGATAAACTCAACAAAGTGCCTCAAATCAATTGATCCCTTAGCCTTTGAAGTCACCAGCCACCTGGAGACATATCCACCCCCCTGCAGGAACTCACTGAACGCCGTACCTATGGGGGGAATTTAAGTATATATACACTACGTGCAGAATTATTAGGCAAATGAGTATTTTGACCACATCATCCTCTTTATGCATGTTGTCTTACTCCAAGCTGTATAGGCTCGAAAGCCTACTACCAATTAAGCATATTAGGTGATGTGCATCTCTGTAATGAGAAGGGGTGTGGTCTAATGACATCAACACCCTATATCAGGTGTGCATAATTATTAGGCAACTTCCTTTCCTTTGGCAAAATGGGTCAAAAGAAGGACTTGACAGGCTCAGAAAAGTCAAAAATAGTGAGATATCTTGCAGAGGGATGCAGCACTCTTAAAATTGCAAAGCTTCTGAAGCGTGATCATCGAACAATCAAGCGTTTCATACAAAATAGTCAACAGGGTTGCAAGAAGCGTGTGCAAAAACCAAGGCGCAAAATAACTGCCCATGAACTGAGAAAAGTCAAGCGTGCAGCTGCCAAGATGCCACTTGCCACCAGTTTGGCCATATTTCAGAGCTGCAACATCACTGGAGTGCCCAAAAGCACAAGGTGTGCAATACTCAGAGACATGGCCAAGGTAAGAAAGGCTGAAAGACGACCACCACTGAACAAGACACACAAGCTGAAACGTCAAGACTGGGCCAAGAAATATCTCAAAACTGATTTTTCAAAGGTTTTATGGACTGATGAAATGAGAGTGAGTCTTGATGGGCCAGATGGCTGGATTGGTAAAGGGCAGAGAGCTCCAGTCCAACTCAGACGCCAGCAAGGTGGAGGTGGAGTACTGGTTTGGGCTGGTATCATCAAAGATGAGCTTGTGGGGCCTTTTTGGGTTGAGGATGGAGTCAAGCTCAACTCCCAGTCCTACTGCCAGTTTCTGGAAGACACCTTCTTCAAGCAGTGGTACAGGAAGAAGTCTGCAAGGTAAGAAAAACATGATTTTCATGCAGGACAATGCTCCATCACACGCGTCCAAGTACTCCACAACGTGGCTGGCAAGAAAGGGTATAAAAGAAGAAAATCTAATGACATGGCCTCCTTGTTCACCTGATCTGAACCACAATGAGAACAGTGGTCCATCATCAGATGTGAGATTTACAAGGAGGGAAAACAGTACACCTCTCTGAACAGTGTCTGGGAGGCTGTGGTTGCTGCTGCACGCAATGTTGATGGTGAACAGATCAAAACACTGACAGAATCCATGGATGGCAGGCTTTTGAGTGTCCTTGCAAAGAAAGGTGGCTATATTGGTCACTGATTTGTTTTTGTTTTGTTTTTGAATGTCAGAAATGTATATTTGTGAATGTTGAGATGTTATATTGGTTTCACTGGTAAAAATAAATAATTGAAATGGGTATATATTTGTTTTTTGTTAAGTTGCCTAATAATTATGTACAGTAATAGTCACCTGCACACACAGATATCCCCCTAAAATAGCTAAAACTAAAAACAAACTAAAAACTACTTCCAAAAATATTCAGCTTTGATATTAATGAGTTTTTTGGGTTCATTGAGAACATGGTTGTTGTTCAATAATAAAATTAATCCTCAAAAATACAACTTGCCTAATAATTCTGCACTCCCTGTATATATATATATATATATATATATGTATATAGATACTTGGGGCGCATCTATATACATATATATATATATATACAGACGTGGACAAAATTGTTGGTACCCTTTGGTCAATGAAAGAAAAAGTCACAATGGTCACAGAAATAACTTTAATCTGACAAAAGTAATAATAAATTAAAATTCTATAAATGTTAACCAATGAAAGTCAGACATTGTTTTTCAACCATGCTTCAACAGAATTATGTAAAAAAATAAACTCATGAAACAGGCATGGACAAAAATGATGGTACCCCTAGAAAACACAGAACATAATGTGACCAAAGGGACATGTTAATTCAAGGTGTGTCCACTAATTAGCATCACAGGTGTCTACAACCTTGTAATCAGCCATTGGGCCTATATATATGGCTCCAGGTAATCACTGTGTTGTTTGGTGATATGGTGTGTACCACACTCGACATGGACCAGAGGAAGCAAAGGAAAGAGCTGTCTCAAGAGATCAGAAAGAAAATTATAGACAAGCATGTTAAAGGTAAAGGCTATAAGACCATCTCCAAGCAACTAGATGTTCCTGTGAGTACAGTTGCACATATTATTCATAAGTTTAAGATCCATGGGACTGTAGCCAACCTCCCTGGACGTGGCCGCAGGAGGAAAATTGATGACAAATCTAAGAGACGGATAATCCGAATGGTAACAAAAGAGCCTAGAAAGACTTCTAAAGAGATTCAAGGTGAACTTCATGCTCAAGGAACATCAGTGTCAGATCGCACCATCCGTCGTTGTTTGAGCCAAAGTGGACTACATGGGAGACGACCAAGGAGGACACCATTGTTGAAAACGAATCATAAAAAAGCAAGACTGGAATATGCCAAACTACATGTTGACAAGCCACAAAGCTTCTGGGAGAATGTCCTGTGGACAGATGAGACAAAAATCGAAGTTTTTGCCAAGGCACATCAGCTGTATGTTCACAGACGAAAAAATGAAGCATATCAAGAAAAGAACACTGTCCCTACTGTGAAACATGGAGGAGGCTCTGTTATGTTCTGGGGCTGCTTTGCTGCGTCTGGCACAGGGTGTCTTGAATCTGTGCAGGGTACAATGAAATCTCAAGACTATCAAGGAATTCTAGAGAGAAATGTACTAGCCAGTGTCAGAAAGCTTGGTCTCAGTCGCAGGTCATGGGTCTTGCAACAGGACAATGACCCAAAACACACCGCTAAAAACACCCAAGAATGGCTAAGAGGAAAAAATTGGACTATTCTAAAGTGGCCTTCTATGAGCCCTGACCTCAATCCTATTGAGCATCTTTGGAAGGAGCTGAAACATGCAGTCTGGAAAAGGCACCCTTCAAACCGGACACAACTGGAGCAGTTTGCTCATGAGGAGTGGGCCAAAATACCTGCTGAGAGGTGCAGATGTCTCATTGACAGTTACAGGAAGCGTTTGATTGCAGTGATTGCCTCAAAAGGTTGCGCAACAAAATATTAAGTTAGGGGTACCATCATTTTTGTCCATGCCTGTTTCATGAGTTTATTTTTTTACATAATTCTGTTGAAGCATGGTTGAAAAACAATGTCTGACTTTCATTGGTTAACATTTATAGAATTTTAATTTATTATTACTTTTGTCAGATTAAAGTTATTTCTGTGACCATTGTGACTTTTTCTTTCATTGACCAAAGGGTACCAACAATTTTGTCCACGTCTGTATATATACAGACGTGGACAAAATTGTTGGTACCCTTTGGTCAATGAAAGAAAAAGTCACAATGGTCACAGAAATAACTTTAATCTGACAAAAGTAATAATAAATTAAAATTCTATAAATGTTAACCAATGAAAGTCAGACATTGTTTTTCAACCATGCTTCAACAGAATTATGTAAAAAAATAAACTCATGAAACAGGCATGGACAAAAATGATGGTACCCCTAACTTAATATTTTGTTGCGCAACCTTTTGAGGCAATCACTGCAATCAAACGCTTCCTGTAACTGTCAATGAGACATCTGCACCTCTCAGCAGGTATTTTGGCCCACTCCTCATGAGCAAACTGCTCCAGTTGTGTCCGGTTTGAAGGGTGCCTTTTCCAGACTGCATGTTTCAGCTCCTTCCAAAGATGCTCAATAGGATTGAGGTCAGGGCTCATAGAAGGCCACTTTAGAATAGTCCAATTTTTTCCTCTTAGCCATTCTTGGGTGTTTTTAGCGGTGTGTTTTGGGTCATTGTCCTGTTGCAAGACCCATGACCTGCGACTGAGACCAAGCTTTCTGACACTGGCTAGTACATTTCTCTCTAGAATTCCTTGATAGTCTTGAGATTTCATTGTACCCTGCACAGATTCAAGACACCCTGTGCCAGACGCAGCAAAGCAGCCCCAGAACATAACAGAGCCTCCTCCATGTTTCACAGTAGGGACAGTGTTCTTTTCTTGATATGCTTCATTTTTTCGTCTGTGAACATACAGCTGATGTGCCTTGGCAAAAACTTCGATTTTTGTCTCATCTGTCCACAGGACATTCTCCCAGAAGCTTTGTGGCTTGTCAACATGTAGTTTGGCATATTCCAGTCTTGCTTTTTTATGATTCGTTTTCAACAATGGTGTCCTCCTTGGTCGTCTCCCATGTAGTCCACTTTGGCTCAAACAACGACGGATGGTGCGATCTGACACTGATGTTCCTTGAGCATGAAGTTCACCTTGAATCTCTTTAGAAGTCTTTCTAGGCTCTTTTGTTACCATTCGGATTATCCGTCTCTTAGATTTGTCATCAATTTTCCTCCTGCGGCCACGTCCAGGGAGGTTGGCTACAGTCCCATGGATCTTAAACTTATGAATAATATGTGCAACTGTACTCACAGGAACATCTAGTTGCTTGGAGATGGTCTTATAGCCTTTACCTTTAACATGCTTGTCTATAATTTTCTTTCTGATCTCTTGAGACAGCTCTTTCCTTTGCTTCCTCTGGTCCATGTCGAGTGTGGTACACACCATATCACCAAACAACACAGTGATTACCTGGAGCCATATATATAGGCCCAATGGCTGATTACAAGGTTGTAGACACCTGTGATGCTAATTAGTGGACACACCTTGAATTAACATGTCCCTTTGGTCACATTATGTTCTGTGTTTTCTAGGGGTACCATCATTTTTGTCCATGCCTGTTTCATGAGTTTATTTTTTTACATAATTCTGTTGAAGCATGGTTGAAAAACAATGTCTGACTTTCATTGGTTAACATTTATAGAATTTTAATTTATTATTACTTTTGTCAGATTAAAGTTATTTCTGTGACCATTGTGACTTTTTCTTTCATTGACCAAAGGGTACCAACAATTTTGTCCACGTCTGTATATATATATATATACTCATTATAAACCTGGGGCATACATGGGCAGTTATAGGCCTATATAGATATATATATATATATATATATATATATATATATATATATATAACCTGGGGGAGAGCCATGGCAGATACACATATATAGATGTTTGGGGCACATCTACCTGCATGTACATATGCACAATATAAAAGGGCCAATATACATGCATATATGTAAGGGCATATATACATATATATTTAAATCCAAACTTCCCTCAACAGTGACAAAAAAAAAACATGTTTTTTTTAGCACAGTTTACATTTTTTTTACGGTGTTCATCTGAGGGGTTAGGTCATGTGATATTTTTATAGAGCCGGTCAAAATGGTTGCGGCTATACCTAATACGTCTACTGTTTTTTTTTCTTGAAACCTTACATTTTTTTCTGAAAACTTTATTTTCTTTTAACTTTTTTTCACTTTATTTTTTTTGTCCCACTTTGGGACTTCAACTTTAAGGGGTCTGATCCCCTTTACAATACATCACAATACTTCTGTATTGTGATTCATTGGCTGTAAGTGTATTACAAACTGTAATACACTTACAGCCTGCTTGCCTGTGAGATGCAGGGGGCTGGATCTCACAGGCTTTCCTGGAAGGCAGCCACGATGCCTAAGTAAGGCATCAGGCTGCCTTCCCTGCCATCGGGTCCCTGTCACAGCAGCGCAGGGACCCGATGGCTGCTTCCTACCTGCCTGTATGGACATCGCACTTGCCGCGGTCAGCGCTGACCGTGTCCGTGCAGGGGTTAATGCGCTGGAATTGGTGATTTCACTGATGCTGGCGCATGCAGCAGAGGTCCAGCTATCAATGAATACCGGACCCCTGCAGAGGATTGGGCAGGCGTAGCTCCTGCACCCGCCCGATCAACGGGATGTACATGTACGGTGCTGGGTGTTAAGTCACGTCCAGTTGGGCCGTACATGTACGGCGCTGAGCGTTAATGGGTTAAACCATACGATAGCTGTGGAATATTACTAGCTTCTTATTCCAGGTCCCAAAAGTCTCTCACTATTCATTAACCCTTTCCACAGAGTCTCACAAATACAATGCAAATAAACGGGATATACAGTATATCACAGCATATAAAATGCAGTTACACCGTATTAAACAGTGAAAGTTAACCCTTTCAAGTGAAATAAAGTAAAAAGTTAATAACTTTGCATAGAGGAAAATGTAAACACATGGCTGTAAACATGAGGTGGGAATTAATAATCTCCTTAGACATATAATATTTGTTTAATTGAAATATAATATAGAATAGCATAAAAGCTAAGGAGAAGAATGAGGTAGGGATAGCTGGAATTGATTTTCAATGCTTATTATATTTGATGTTTACTGTTCCTTAAAGGGATTCTGTCATGACATTTGAGGCCTATAACCTAAACATATGGCCAGGTACCTACTAATAACCTGAATCTGAAACTGTCCTTATTACATGTTACATAAAACAGGTTTTTATAACCTTTCATTCACCTACCTAAGGTGCCCAAGGGGACATCGCTTCATACAGGGTGCCCGGCTGCAGCCATCTCCGTCTGGTGCCCAGCGCCGCCTACCCACTAGAAATCGCCGCCCTCCCTTTCTATAGAGCTGCCTTCCTCACCTCAGCGCCGCCTCCCTCACCTCAGCACCACCTCCGAAATCATCCGCTCCCTCAGCCAGATCCTGCGCGTGCGCACTAGGTATAACCTGATGCGCCCATGCGGACTCCTGGCAGCGGCCTCGTTGAGCGAAGTGTGCATGCGCTGTCGGGGAACACTTCGCTCAAACCTGCCTTGACCGCCCTATTACAGCCATCATCTCATAGTCGCACGGGATCTGGCTGAGGGAGTGGACGATTTTGGAGGCGGTGCTGAGGTGAGGAAGACGGCGCTGAGGTGAGTAAGGTGGCTCTATAGAAAGAAAGGTTACAGTCATATTTGTCCGCATGTAAACTTCCCACCCTTTCGACTGCTGATAATACTGCCCTTAATAGACCCGTGACTGTCGAAGAGATAGAGGAGGTCATTGACCACCTACAGGAGGGCAAGTCCCCAGGCCCAGATGGCTTTTCCTATAAATATTATAAAATCTTTAAGACAAAACTGACTCCTCATATGGCAAATCTCTTTAATAAATTCCTAGCTGGCGACACGGTACCTTCCCCCATGTCCCACTCATATCTTACGCTGATTCCAAAACCCAGAAAGGACCACCTCGACTGCCAAAACTATAGGCCCATTGCACAACTGAATTCGGACCTCAAGATTTTTACTAAAATTCTAGCCTCGCGTCTAAACGCCTTCCTCCCCTCATTGATCCATAAAGACTAACTAGTTGGGTTTTGTCCCATGTCAACAGGGCAGTGACAACACGAGACGGAACATCGACTTGATAGAGGTGGTGTCACAGGGCGCCGGCGTCTTGCCTCTCTCCCTGAGCAGCGACGCATGCAGCGTCCCCGTCTCCCAGGTAACAGGGGGTGGAGCGGGCCCGACTGCACTCCTGCTGTCTGTGCAGTCGGCGTCCTACGTTCCCCTGGCAACAGTATCAGGCTGAGCACTGAGCTGGCCACTCGGTGCTTGGCTTCTGTGTCTTAGCGGGTCATGTGATGCTGGCCACGTCACATGACCTTAGCCTTTTACTATTTATACAGGCAGCCTGCTGGCCACAGGTTGCCTGCGATTTTGGTCATGTGCCTAACTACTATTGTTCTGTTCTTCTGCTACTCTAGATTTTGACCCTTGGCTTTTGTTCCTGACCCGACCTTGCCTGCCATTGTGTACTAAATTGACCTCCAGGTTTGACCCTCAGCTTGTACTCTGACCCGTCCTTGCTATTCCTTGTGTACTGACGTGTCCTCCAGGTTTGACCCTCGGCTTGTACTCTGACCCGTCCTTGCTGTTCCTTGTGTACTGACGTGACATCCTGGTTTTACCCTAGGCGTGTTTGTTTACCGTCCTTGTTACCCCTGCTCACCTACGTTAGTGTTGATCTCTGGCATTTCAGTATTGCTCCTGACACTTTACGTGACTTCGGATCCATCTGCAGGGTTCCCTCCTACTGCCTCTGCCTGGCTATATTCTGTCTCTGTCTGCTCTGCCTCTCTGCACTTATAGAGGTTAGGGACCGTCGCCCAGTTACGCCCCGTCACCTAGGACGGGTAGTGTAATTAGGCAGGGACAGAGGCGTGGGTGGCAGCTAGTGGGTGCAATTCCTCTTCCCCACTCCCTAGTGCGTGACAGGTAGCTGCTTGCTCCAGGGAGGTGGCACTCTTTCTTAGTTTAGATGCTGAAAAAGCATTTGACAGCTTAAGCTGGCCGTTTTTCTTTGCGACTCTGAAGGCATACGTTTTTTTTGGGCCGTTTTGTTCAGGCCATTCAAGGTTTGTACTCCTCCCCCACGGCGACAATCAAGCTTCTAATGCTGAGTCTCTACCGATACACATAGCCAATGGAGCAAGGCAGAGATGTGTTTTATCCCCCTTACTATTTGCAATGTGTATTGAACCCCTAGCGGCTAAAATCAGGGCTTGCCAAGACGTCAGAGGAATTATGGTCAGGAATAAAGAATTTAAATTGTCACTATATGTGGACGATCTCCTCCTTACCATTACTAAACTCCATACCTCCCTCCCAAGTCTCCACTCCATTTTACAAGAGTTTGAACATCTGTCGGGGTATAAGGTTAGCACCCATAAAACTGAGGCCCCCCTCCTCACTATACCTTGGGTGACCCTTGGCATCCTCCAGGCAAACTTCTTATTCTGTTGTAGGGATGATTCTTTGCAATACTTAGGTGTGGACCTTACCCCCCATTACACAGACCTCTATAGAACTAATTTTCCACGTATATATAAAAGAAATTAGAGCTCTCCTTACCAAATGGCATATACTCCTATTATCCTTTCTAGGTTGCATTGTGGCGGTAAAAAATACAATATTACCTAAGATACTGTACCTCTTTGAGACCTTACCCGTCCCAGTCCCTCTCAAAGATTGGCGATACTGTTCAGTCCCAACTCCTCTGATTTATATGGCCTGAGAGATGCCATAGGATCTCTAGGTCTGTACTTTTGTCTAGTGAGTCTCAGGGTGGTCTGGGAGTACCTGACCTGATCAAATACTATTAGACAGCTCAGCTACGCTGCATCACAGCTTGGGAATCTCTGCAACCATATTCTATCTGGATGCAGATAGACTCTGGCTGGCTCCTATACACCCTAATTCTATACTATGGTCTAATCCATACAGTCCAACATCAACTGGGGACCTCTTGGGGCCCATGGCCTACACTCAATCCATTTGGCAGACTTACAGTAGTCGATTTCCTCTGGTCTCTCACAATTATTCTATGACCTCCATTCTAAATCACCCTTTACTCCCAGCGAGTCTCACCACTTCACCGATGAGACTATGGTTTCAACGCGGTATTTTCGCTATGCGAACATTGTAGACCTATGCACTAGGGACTTTTACCCTGGAATGCCCGACCTCTATGCTAAGGTGCTGGAAATTCGGACTCTGGAGTGTACAACTGCGATGTTCCAGGATAAAATTGTCACCGCCACTTCTGTGAGAAGGTCTGTTAGATGTTCTTCTCTACCTGCATGAAGTTCTTTGTTTTGGTTTCACTTTGTCGTCTCCTTTCCTTCCTCCAGCTGTCACCTATTTACACTAATTCTCTCCCTTTATATTCCCTCCCATACTGCCTCACTTTGCGGTTTATACTTCTTCTTGGATTGTGTTCACTGCTGGATGCTGCTTCTGCTGATTCCTCAGATAAGTCTGTTTCCTTTATTTGTGTTTCCTTGCTGGCTTGATTCTAGGTGACCCTGACTCCGTCCGTATTAAGTGCAGGGAGCCAGTGGTCGTGTCCCCTCACTATTATAGGGTTTTCAGGTGTAACATAGTATGAGGTACGTGGACATGCAATCGTCTACCATAAAGACCTTTGCATGGGCATAGCAGTCAGGAAGAGCTCTAGGGGTCTTATAGGGCTCACCCATATGCTCCTTAGTTTGGGATCAAGCCAGTCGGATGTTTTTTTATAAGTTCCAGCTTTCTGCAACACCATCCATGACAAAAATAGACCGCTTTCATGCTATCTGTAATGGTTGGGACAACCACTGGGCTACTAGGCAACCCTAAGAAAAACCCTAGGAAAGAGAGCACTTCCCCCTCACCCTCTTCCCCTCACCTTAAAATGTCCTTGTCTGTATTGTACATGTCTTTCTACATTTTGTTACTATAGTGTTATTCAAATAGGTTTTAGTTTAGACCACATATACTATACTATACTATATATTATACTAAATCCCTGTGGCTATTACCTCATGCGAATCCTGCATATGCTGGGACACCTTTGATAATGTTTTTTTTTCCCTTCACCTATTTTTAATTCTCCTTTTTATGTTTCTCTTATATCTATATTTATCTGAGAAATTAATACGACAAGACGCAGGTTTCTAATACCACCTTGATGAGTTCTTGTTTGATTTACATTGCACAAAAAAGGGAAGTTATAGTATATGCTCACTTGTTGCATTTGTTGTGTATATTGCTTGACTCACTTTACCTTGTACATTTGCGCATACAGCGGAAACAGAATTGTTTTGTTGTATTTCAATAAAAATACAATTCTATAAAAAAAAAAGAAAGCCTGACTGGTAAATCTAATATTTACTCTAGCATCTTATTTCACACTGTAACCTCAATGTCATGGAACCATGAACCAGACGTACAACAAGAGATAAGTGGAAAATAAGAAGGTTTTATTGAAGAGCAAGCCGTAAGCAAAGTCCGAACGGATGGCTAAACCGAAGCAGGGTCTTGCAGAGACAGAGGTCAGGAACCAGAAGGGTAGTCAGACGAAGCCAGGAACAGGAACCAACGGGGTAGTCAGACGAAGCCGGAATCAGGAACCAACGGGGTAGTCAGACGAAGCCGGAATCAGGAACCAACGGGGTAGTCAGACGAGGCCAGGATCAGGAACCAGAAGCAGCAGCAGTCTTGGAAGCATGTGAACACAGGAGGACCAAGCAAGGAACTGAAGCCACAGACCTCCTATATATATGAGCTGGGCATCCAGCTCCTCCCAGTGGGAAGGAGGAGCCGCAGGGTGGGAGGCTACAAGAAAACCCAGAAACCAAGATGGCCGCCAGCACATGTCAAACGAAGGGAACAGCAAGGAGGTAAGACCATGACAGTACCTCCCCCTCAAGGGCCCCTCCTCCGCGGAGTAAGGAACGGTTTCTGAGGGAAGCGTGCGTGGAAGGCTCGGAGCAAGACTAGAGCATGGACATCTGCGGAGGGAACCCAGGAACGCTCCTCTGGACCATAACCACGCCAATGGACCAAAAACTGCACCCGGCCGCGGACCAGGCGTGAGTCCAGGATATTGCTCACCTCATACTCCTCACGATTGCCCACTTGGACCGGACGAGGCCGAGGAATCGAGGAAGTGAAACGATTACACACCAGTGGCTTCAACAGGGAGACATGAAACACGTTGGAGATCCGCATGCCAGGAGGAAGCGCAAGGGCATAGGCTACCGGGTTTACCCTGCGAAGCACTCGGAAGGGACCAACAAAGCGAGGCGCCAGCTTGGGAGTGGGCACTCGAAGGTTGAGGTTGCGGGTGGACAACCATACGCGGTCTCCGACCTGGTAGGAAGGAGCGGGCGCTCGTCTGCGATCAGCCTGGAGTTTCTGGCGCTGCGCAGAGACCTCAAGGGACCTCTGGATCTGTACCCAAGAAGCACGTAGGACGGAAAGGTGATCCTCCACAGCCGGAATATCCTGGGGAGAGAATACCTCTGGTAACACGGCAGGTTGGAACCCATAATTGGCCATGAAGGGAGACGTCCCAGAGGAAGAGTTCACCGCCGTGTTCCTGGCAAACTCAGCCCAAGGCAGGAGGTCAACCCAATTGTCTTGGTGATCGGAGACATAGCAACGAAGGAATTGCTCCAAGGCCTGATTGGATCAGTTCTGCGGCCCCATTGGACTGAGGGTGGTAGGCCGAGGAGAAAGAGAGATGAATCCCCAACTGGGAGCAAAAGGCGCGCCAGAACCTGGACACAAACTGACTCCCCCGATCCGACACAATCTCCTTGGGCAAACCGTGCAACCGGAAGACCTCCCTGGCAAAAATCGAGGCCAACTCTTGTGCAGAGGGTAACTTCTTGAGAGGAACACAGTGGCACATTTTGGAAAACCGATCCACAATCATGAGAATGACCGTATGGCCTCGGGATGCAGGGAGGTCCACAATGAAATCCATCCCCAGGTGTGACCATGGACGCTCCCCGGTGGCTATGGGTTGCAAAAGGCCCAACGGAAGGTGCCGAGGGGACTTACTCTGGGCACAAACGGAGCATGCCGCTACATATGCGGCGATGTCGGAACGTAGAGAAGGCCACCAGAACAGACGTGAAACCGCCCAGGACAGCTGATTCTTTCCAGGGTGCCCCGCGGCCTTGGAGTTATGGTAGGTTCGCAACAACCGAGTGCGCAACTCCTCAGGCACAAAACATCTGCCGTTGGGTCTCCCAGAGGGAGCACCAGATTGAGCCGCCAAAATCTGCTCACCCAGAGGAGAAGTCAGGCTGGTGCGAATAGCGGCCAGGATCTGATTCGGGGGTATGACCGTAGTCGGAATCGACTCCTCCCCGGACAGCTCGGAGTACTGCCGTGATAAGGCATCCGCTCTGATGTTCTTGGAGCCGGGTAGGTAGGAGACCACGTAATTAAAACGTGACAAGAACAGAGCCCATCTGGCCTGACGTGGTGTCAATCTCTTGGCCTCAGAGAGGTAGGTCAGATTCTTGTGGTCCGTCAGGATGAGAACCGGAACCACCGAGCCCTCGAGCAAGTGCCTCCATTCTTTAAGGGCCTGCACGATGGCCAATAACTCCCTGTCACCAATCTGATAGTTGCACTCCGCGGAAGACAGTTTCCGGGAGTAAAACCCACAAGGAAGCAGAGGACCCTCTGGTGTTCTACGCTGAGACAGGAGGGCGCCTACTCCCGTCTCAGACGCGTCCACCTCGAGGACAAAAGGCAACCCAGGGTTGGGATGCGACAGAATCGGAGCCGACACAAAGGCGGACTTTAGAGCCTCAAAAGCTCGGATGGCCTCGAGCGGCCAGACCTGAGGATTACTGCCCTTCCTGGTCAGATCCGTGAGAGGCTTGGCTAGCATGGAAAAGTCCCTGATGAACTTCCGATAATAATTGGCGAAGCCCAAAAAGCGCTGCAGGGCACGAAGCCCACTGGGCTGGGGCCACTGTAAGACAGCCGAAACCTTCTCAGGATCCATGGAGAACCCCTCAGCGGAAATGATGTAACCTAAGAAGGTTACCTGGGATCGGTGAAATTCGCATTTCTCAAGCTTACCGAACAGCTTGTTCTCTCGTAAGCGTTGCAACACTCGTCTGACATCCAGAATGTGGGCCTCCATGGATGCAGAATATACCAAGATGTCATCCAAATAGACCACCACACACTGCTGCAACAGGTCACGGAAAACATCGTTGATGAATTCCTGGAAGACTGCGGGCGCATTGCACAACCCAAAGGGCATAACCAAGGATTCATAATGACCGGTCCTGGTGTTAAACGCGGTCTTCCACTCATCGCCCGCCTTGATCCTTACCAGGTTATATGCCGCCCTCAGGTCGAGTTTGGTAAAGACCGTGGCCCCTTTGAGGCGATCGAACAGCTCGGAAATCAAGGGTATCGGGTAAGCGTTCTTGATCGTGATGCGATTGAGACCCCTGTAATCGATGCAAGGCCTCAACTCGCCGCCCTTCTTTTTCACAAAGAAAAATCCAGCCCCTGCCGGGGACGAGGATTTGCGAATGTGTCCGCGTGAAAGCGCCTCCCTCACGTACTCCTCCATGGCCTCATTCTCCGCTACCGACAGTGGATAGACTTTGCCACGAGGAGGAACGGCACCGGATTGTAACTCTATGGCACAATCGTATGGGCGGTGCGGAGGTAGGGCAACCGCGCGCACCTTATCGAATACATCCCGGTACTCTTCGTATTCAGGAGGCAACAGAGAGTCCGAGGAAGTACACAGCAACTTGACAGGCCCATGGATGCAACTAGCCCCACACTGCGGTGACCACGAGAGGATCTCGACCGATCTCCAATCGAAAGTCGGATTATGCTTCTGGAGCCAGGGGTACCCCAAGACCACCGAGTAGTGTGGAGACGAAATAACCTGGAGACAGACCGACTCTCTGTGAACGGCACCAATGGCTATCCCCACTGGAAGGGTCTCATGAGTCACGTGTGGCGGCAGAAGGGGTCTGCCGTCTATCGCCTCAAGAGCCAGTGGGGAACCTCGAGGCTGCAGAGGAATGGAATTGGCGGCAACGAACACTCTATCAATGAACAAACCACCAGCACCAGAGTCCACCAACGCCTGGGTCGTCACCGAGCCCCCGACCCAGGAGAGGACAACCGTGATCAGTGGTTTGTCAACACGGGAAACCGGGGACGAGGAGACTCCACCCAAGATCTGCCCCCGACAGGACCTCAGGTGCGAGCGTTCTCCCGGACGGTTCGGACATGCCAACCGAAAATGCCCACCGAGACCACAGTACATGCATCGGCCCTCGCGTCTCCGGAGTACCCTCTCCCCCTCAGACAGGCGAGCAAACCCCCGCTGCATGGGTTCACCCCCAGACAAGTCATCCCCAGGAGGCGTGGGAGGAGAGGGAGGCACGGGTGGGACAGCAAACGTAGGCGCCAATCTGTTAGGAGACCTCCGCAGGCTCTCCTTAAAGGAAGGTCTCTCCCTGAGTCTGGTGTCAATCAAAATCAGGAAAGAAATAAGAGACTCGAGCTCCACTGGTAGGTCCTTAGCTGCAACCTCATCCTTCAAGGCATCCGAGAGACCATGAGAGAAAGCAGCGACCAGAGCCTCATTATTCCAGCCCACCTCTGCTGCCAGGGTACGAAACTCAATGGCGTATTCAGCTACGGATCGTGAACCCTGTCTGATGGACATAAGGAGCTTCGCAGCAGAGGCAGCACGAGCCGGCACATCGAATACCTTCCGAAGAGAAGCAACAAAACCGGAAAACTCGGCAACCACCGGATTGTTGTTCTC
The DNA here is from genome assembly GCF_014858855.1 of Bufo gargarizans. Classification (NCBI taxonomy): domain Eukaryota; kingdom Metazoa; phylum Chordata; class Amphibia; order Anura; family Bufonidae; genus Bufo; species Bufo gargarizans. The sequence goes on from NC_058084.1 coordinate 139,393,493, forward strand.
CCATAAAGGGCTGGCCCAGGCCAAGGCCTTGTCCGAGAGCAGCGAGATCAAGAAGCCCACCCTTGATCTCTCAGTAGGAAAGGCATGTGGCAGCAACTCGAAGTAAATGCCCACCTGGTTAAGGAAACCTCGGCACTGAGTTGGCTCTCCCCCAAAGCGCTGTGGAAGGGGGGCAGAACCGGTCATACCCTGAAACACCACAGGCGCAGCAACAGGTGTCAGGGTAGACTCTGGCGCAACAACCGGAGCGGCAGTAGGAGCGGGCCCAGGAGCGACAACCGACCCATCGGCAACGGAAGCTAAATGAGCCGTGCGTTCAAGCAGGGTTTGCAACGCCACAGCGAACCGACCCAACAGGTGATCCTGCTGATCAAGTCTGGCAACCAGCGTAGGTAGCGAGGGTGGCCCTGTACCGTCAGAATTCATGGCTTGGTCCTAATGTCATGGAACCATGAACCAGACGTACAACAAGAGATAAGTGGAAAATAAGAAGGTTTTATTGAAGAGCAAGCCGTAAGCAAAGTCCGAACGGATGGCTAAACCGAAGCAGGGTCTTGCGGAGACAGAGGTCAGGAACCAGAAGGGTAGTCAGACGAAGCCAGGAACAGGAACCAACGGGGTAGTCAGACGAAGCCGGAATCAGGAACCAACGGGGTAGTCAGACGAAGCCGGAATCAGGAACCAACGGGGTAGTCAGACGAGGCCAGGATCAGGAACCAGAAGCAGCAGCAGTCTTGGAAGCATGTGAACACAGGAGGACCAAGCAAGGAACTGAAGCCACAGACCTCCTATATATATGAGCTGGGCATCCAGCTCCTCCCAGTGGGAAGGAGGAGCCGCAGGGTGGGAGGCTACAAGAAAACCCAGAAACCAAGATGGCCGCCAGCACATGTCAAACGAAGGGAACAGCAAGGAGGTAAGACCATGACACTCAACCCTACTTTGTAAGAAAGTGGGCTTTCGTTTTCTGAGTTAGATATTCAAACATTATTCTCTGATTCACATGTTTTTTCTCAATGCATTACGGCTCAGGAAAAAATCTTTAAAACTGTTTTCACGGTGGTACAAAACCTCCGTTTTTTCGGAGAAAAGCTAACCTTACTGTTTCTGAAGAGTGACACGGTGGTTCACAGGGCACTTCCATCCACATGTGGCAGGAATACCATGTTATACAAACATTTTGTCAGGCCCTTAAAATTATGATCAAAACAATTAGCAACAGAGGAGTCTTCTTGCCACCTGAATCACCCTACTTTGGTTCCTTCTTAAGACTTTAAGCCTGCTAAATGTTCTGTTATTACAGTATATGATTTATACAAGCAGCCAAACTATTAATTAAGGAACAAAGGCCCTCCTACAGTTGTTCAGTGGCAGACAAAGGTTGACCAGCTTGTTCGTAAGGAGGAGCTCTATAGCTGGGAGACAAATTCCAGGCATAGATTTTTCAAAACTTAGGGCCCATGGATGACTTATAACAAGTACTAGAGCTGAACATGCATAAACCTGATTGTGTGGCCTCATACTAACCCTGGTGTTCCAGCACTCTCCCGTGGAAAATTTTAAGAGTTACGGTGATACAGAAATTGCATCATGGCCTCAACTATATTGTGCAAACTCTTCCTTTAGGACATATTTATTGGTTCCTTAGACTTCGATTTGTCCTTTTTACTGTATTAGTTTAATATGTTAAAATTGTAATTAAAACTGAGTTTTTAGCAATAGAATATCCGGTTTAAATGCTTTGTCTTTGACCTACTGATGATGCTGGATAACTCATAGATCTTGCCTCTTAATATTCCGTGCTTGCTTTGTTTGATTAGCCCTGCTCTTGGAATTCTTCCTCCAGATTATAGCATCTGCTGCCTCTAAACTACATGGTCCAATATTCTAATAGTCTAGCTAACTTCTTCTATGCTAGGCTACAAACTGTTGCTGCTTATCTGTGTACCGAACTTATATTGCATCTGGCCACATCTCTGCTTTACACTGTTATTGCTTATCTGTGTACCAAATGTGTTAATTGGCTATGTTTGCTTTAATAATGCCATCCTCCCAGATTGTTTCAGTTACTGGATGCAGAAACTAATTCCAGATCTTGGTGATAACATTTTTATACAGTATGTGTTAAAAATATTTAAAAAAATTAAAAAGCTATTAAAATGTGGCAACAAGTACAATTATATTTGTTACACAAAAAGATTTATACATCACTTTAAATTAAACAAAAAAGTTTTAGCCATCTGACTATGTGCGAACAATTGTTAACAATAATTTTATTAATAAAGTCCAAAATAGTGTGGGCATTAAAAACCAATATACAATATACAAAATCTTAAATATCTTTATAACAATAGCTATGTTGCACCAGACTGAAAAATAAGGATCATAGTAATTAATTAACATTTAATATGGGCATGCAATAAAATCCCAGCATATTCCTATGCTCTGAGATGTTGGCTTAAAATTCACATGCACAGTGTTTGCATAATGGGACAAACATGCAACTGAAAAATTAACAAAGCTACTGGAAAAAGAAAACAAAGACATTCTTCACATAGGACTAAGGCCACTGCTAAGCTACAGAACTACATTTCATTTACATGACATATAAATATGATTTTTTCATTTTATGCTTGAATTAAAAAGCCATGTTTTTTATTTCAAATGGCAGATGGAATAGGCATAAGCCATTAGATTTTGGGAAAGAAGAAGAAAAGTAAACCAATGCCAATATATTTCATTTGAAATATATAACAGATGCTATTTGGATGGAGTCTTGTCATAGTGTGGGGCCTGCATTTAAAAAAGCACTTCCGAATCTTTCATTGATGGGATCATATTTCATACATAGCAGTGGTCTCTGGTCCCTTCGTTTGTAGTGAGGTCACTAGGCAGATTATAAAGGGAGGCATAGTACGTAGAGAATCACTCTGCAGCTTCCCTGGGGTCGTAGTGAACTGTACTGGACATATTTGACCTATATGAGCCCCTTTCAACACACTAAGAGTGGATATGGTTCCAAAAAAGTAATCAATGCGGGTGTGGGTACCATGCGGGGGCGGAGTAGAAGGAAAAGGACTTATCGGTGGGATGATTGTCGCCAAAGATCATATAAGGAGTATCATCAGATTAATTTAAGAAAGTCCCTGACTAATAGCTGATGTGTTGAGTGTAAGGACCTGCCCAGTAAAGCCAGTCTATCTATAGAGTCAGAAAAGGTAGTGTTAAAGTCCCCTCCTAGTAGTAGCAATGAGTCAGGATATCCGAAAACCTTGCGGTACACTCTGTTAAGGTAATGAATCTAGGACGTGTTCGGGGCATTCAAGTTGCAAATCGTAATAGGTTGACCTGCAAGTTTCCCTCTCAGAAACATAGAAACATAGAATGTGTCGGCAGATAAGAACCATTTGGCCCATCTAGTCTGCCCAATATACTGAATACTATGAATCTTACATGAAGGATGGCCTTATGCCTATCCCATGCATGCTTAAACTCTTTCACTGTATTTGCAGCTACCACTTCTGCAGGAAGGCTTTTCCATGCATTCACTACTCTCTCAGTAAAGTACTTCCTGATATTACTTTTAAACATTTGCCCCTCTAATTTAAAACTATGTCGTCTTGTAGCAGTTTTTCAGCTTTTAAATATTTTCTCCTCTTTTACCTTGTTGATTCCCTTTATGTATTTAAAGGTTTCTATCATATCCCCTCTGTCTCGTCTTTCTTCCAAGCTATACATGTTAAGGTCCTTTAAGTACTAATATCCTTCTGGAGATATGGTCTCCAGTACTGTGCACAATACTCCAAATGAGGCCTAACTAGTGCTCTGTAGAGCGGCATGAGCACCTCCCTCTTTCTACTGGTAATTCCTCTCCCTATACACCCAAGCATTCTGCTAGCATTTCCTGCTGCTCTATGACATTGTCTGCCTACCTTTAAAGTCTTCTAAAATAATAATAACCCCTAAATCCCTTTCCTCAGATACTGAGGTTAGGACTGTATCACTGATTTTATATTTTGCTCTTTGGTTTTTACGCCCCAGGTGCATTATCTTGCACTTATCAACATAAAATTTTAGTTGCCAGATTTTTGACCATTCCTCTAGTTTTCCTAAATCTTTTTACATTTGGTGTATCCCTCCAGGAACATCAACCCTGTTACAAATCTTTGTGTCATCAGCAAAAAGACACACCTTACCATCGAGTTCTTCTATAATTTTGCTGATACAGATATTAAACAATATGGGTCCCAAAACAGATCCCTGAGGTACCCCACTGCTAACAAGACCACTGTCTGAATATACTCCATTGACTACAACTCTCTGTTGTCTGTCCCTCAGCAACTGCCTAATCCATTCAACAATATTGGAGTCCAAGCACAAAGACTGCAATTTATTGATAAGCCTTCTATGTGGGACAGTATCAAAAGCCTTACTAAAGTCTAGCTAAACGATGTCTACTGCACCTCCGCCATCTATTATTTTAGTCACCCAATCAAAGAAATCTATAAGATTAGTTTGACATGATCTCCATGAAGTAAACCCATGCTGTTTTTAATATTTTAATCCATGGGATTTTAGATGTTCCACAATTCTCTCCTTAACCACTTCAACCCTGCTAGCTAAAACCCCCTTAATGACCAGGCCACTTTTTACACTTCTGCACTACACTACTTTCACCGTTTATCGCTCGGTCATGCAACTTACCACCCAAATGAATTTTACCTCCTTTTCTTCTCACTAATAGAGCTTTCATTTGGTGGTATTTCATTGCTACTGACATTTTTACTTTTTTTTGTTATTAATCAAAATGTAACGATTTTTTTGCAAAAAAATGACATTTTTCACTTTAAGCTGTAAAATTTTGCAAAAAAAAAACGACATCCATATCTAAATTTTTCGCTAAATTTATTGTTCTACATGTCTTTGATTAAAAAAAATGTTTGGGCAAAAAAAAATGGTTTGGGTAAAAGTTATAGCGTTTACAAACTATGGTACAAAAATGTGAATTTCCGCTTTTTGAAGCAGCTCTGACTTTCTGAGCACCTGTCATGTTTCCTGAGGTTCTACAATGCCCAAACAGTAGAAAAACCCCACAAATGACCCCATTTCGGAAAGTAGACACCCTAAGGTATTCGCTGATGGGCATAGTGAATTCATAGAACTTTAAATTTTTTGTCACAAGTTAGCGGAAAATGATGATTTTTTATTTATTTTTTCTTACAAAGTCTCATATTCCACTAACTTCCGACAAAAAATAAAAAATACTAGGAACTCGCCATGCCTCTCACGGAATACCTTGGGGTGTCTTCTTTCCAAAATGGGGTCACTTGTGGCGTAGTTATACTGCCCTGGCAATTTAGGGGCCCAAATGTGTTAGAAGTACTTTGCAATCAAAATGTGTTAAAAATGGCCTGCAAAATCCGAAAGGTGCACTTTGGAATATGTGCCCCTTTGCCCACCTTGGCTGCAAAAAAGTGTCACACATCTGGTATCGCCGTACTCAAGAAAAGTTGGGGAATGTGTTTTGTGGTGTCATTTTACATATACCCATGCTGGGTGAGAGAAATATCTTGGCAAAAGACAACTTTTCCAATTTTTTTATACAAAGTTGGCATTTGACCAAGATATTTTTCTCACCCAGCATGGGTATATGTAAAATGACACCCCAAAACACATTCCCCAACTTCTCCTGAGTACGGCGATACCAGATGTGTGACACTTTTTTGCAGCCTAGGTGGGCAAAGGGGCACACATTCCAAAGAGCACCTTTAGGATTTCACCAGCCATTTTTTTTTTACAGATTTTGATTTCAAACTACTTCTCACGCATATGGTCCCCTAAATTGCCAGGGCAGTATAACTACCCCACAAGTGACCCCACTTCGGAAATAAGACACCCCAAGGTATTCCGTGAGGGGCATGGCGAGTTCCTAGAATTTTTTATTTTTTGTCACAAGTTAGTGGAATATGAGACTTTGTAAGAAAAAAAATAAAATAAAAAATAAATCATAATTTTCCGCTAACTTGTGACAAAAAATAAAAAGTTCTATGAGCTCACTATGCCCATCAGCGAATACCTTAGGGTGTCTACTTTCCAAAATTGGGTCATTTGTGGGTTTTTTCTATTGTCTGGGCATTGCAGAACCTCAGGAAACATGACAGGTGCTCAGAAAGTCAGAGCTGTTTCAAAAAGCGGAAATTCACATTTTTGTACCATAGTTTGTAAACGCTATATCTTTTACCCAAACCATTTTCTTTTTACCCAAACATTTTTTTTTTTATCAAAGACATGTAGAACAATAAATTTAGTGAAAAATTTATATATGGATGTTTTTTTTTTGCAAAATTTTACAACTGAAAGTGAAAAATGTCATTTTTTTTGCAAAAAAATCGTTAAATTTCGATTAATAACAAATAACAAAAAATAACAAAAAAAGTAAAAATGTCAGCAGCAATGAAATACCAAATGAAAGCTCTATTAGTGAGAAGAAAAGGAGGTAAAATTCATTTGGGTGGTAAGTTGCATGACCGAGCAATAAACCGCTAAAGTTGTGGAGTGCCGATTTGTAAAAAAGGGCCTGGTCACTAGGGGGGTATAAACCTGTGGTCCTTAAGTGGTTAATACGGAGGGAGTCAGGGTCATCTAGGATGAAGCCAACAGGAAAACACAAATAAAGTTACAGACTAACTGAAGAGCCAGCAGTTGCAGCATCTAGCAGTGAGCACCATCCAGGAAGTTGTATAAACCGCAAAGTGAGGCAGTATGGGAGGGGATATAAAGGGAGGCAATCACTGCTAATAGATGACAGCTGGGAGAGGGAGAAGAGATGTCAAAGTGAAACCAAAACACAAGAACATCATGCAGGAGGTACTGAAGAACGTCTATCAGAACTTCTCAGATCTGGCGGTGACATCTAGTTGCATATAGAACAGGTTCTGTAGACATCTATGTAGAATCAGCTGCCGACGGTGTAAAAGGATTGCGCCTCTTCTTGGCGCTAACATAAGGCTGAGTTCACACTTGAGTTATTTGGTCTATTGTGGCCCCATAACTGCCCAAATAAGTGAAATGTGCAGCGATTCTAAGAGTGACGTCTGTCATATGCATGTCATACTGACTCACAGTATTGTTTCACTACCACAGCAGACTCACTATGCGTGTTTCTGAAAGGCACAGTGTTCTACACCACTATAAAGGCTCTCTGGAGCCAGGAAATAGCAGTTTTTTGGTAGAAAGTGTGATGGTAATATCTGTAGAGAACTGCGGAATATAGTGTGCTATATAAATGTGTAAAATAAATAATATAAATAGAGATTTTAGCATAAATTTGATTCGCCTAGATGTCGAATTTCCTTGTGCTTAACTGGAATTAGTATAAAAAACTAAACAATTCAGTTACCTCCTCCATTTGCTTGCGACAGGCCGCCAGCCTCCATCTTGCTTGAACATCTTGGCCAAATTCCCGTGCTGTGCGAGATCACATCATCACACTGTCTGGCGTAATAACACCATTTGTCACCACGCCAGCCAGCATGATGACGTAATTTTGTGCCATGCAGGATTTCGGCTAAGATCTTCAAGCAATATGGCGGCGGCCAGCCCATTGCGAGGAAATGGAGGCGGTAAGTTTGATTTAATTTTTTTTATTGTTCATTTTACACTCAGATGCCGCGATCATGTATGAACACGGCATCTGGGGGGTACAATCACGGGGCGGCGCTATCGCAGCTCCCTGTAATTGCACCCATTTTTTTTGAAATTTGGCGATTTAGCTGAAACTAACTATTAAGAAATTTGCTCATCTCTAAATATTAACTTCAAAGTTCAGAATGTTCACATAAGATGTGTTCAAGTCAAACTAACAGTAAAGTTTGTAAAATAAAGTTTATTTCTTTATGGTTTGACCTGAATTCACCTCTTGAAAATGTTGTGCTCACACTTTGAGTTTCAATTTTTTATGTTTTGACCTGAACACAACCCCTGAATTTATTAAAACTTCATAATTGTATTATTATTGTATATTTTTTTTGCCCAGAAACACACGATTAACAATCCCTGTCAAAGTCATACTAAAAAGAATCCAATAATTCCAAAAAATCCTGTTAATGTTTTGCTTATTCTACTATATCACTTCCTCACAATCTGTTGGTATATGGTTTTAACAGCAAAACTCAATGAGAAAAGAAGTTGTCAAGAGGTTGTAAGGAATGAAGGTCAGTTATTTGGTTGCTGCATAATTCTTGGCCGGCCTTTAAGCTAAACTTGTAATATGTGGACCTTAATACTAAAAGAGTGTCACCGCCAGATATCTGAGAAGCTCTGACAGACGTTCTTCAGAACCTCCTGCTTGAGGGTCTTTTGTTTTGCTTTCGTTTTGTCATCTCGTTTCCCTCTCTCAGCTGTCATCTAGTTGCACTGATTGCATCCCTTTAAATCCCCTCCCATACTGCATCACTTTGCGGTTTATACAACTTCCTGGAGTGTGCCCATGCTGGATGCTGCAACTGATGCTTCTACAGATAAGTCTGTTCCTTTGTTTGTGTTTTCCTGTTGGCTTGATCCTAGGTGACCCTGACTCCCTCCGTATTAAGTGTAGGGAGCCAGTGGTCGTGTCCCCTCACTATTATAGGGTGTTCAGGTGTCATACAGTCGAGGCACAAGGGCATGCAATTATCTATCATAGAGATCTTTGCATAGGCTGAGAAGTCAGGGAGAGCTCTAGGGCTTTTACAGGGCTCACCCTTATGTTCCTTAGTTTGGGATCAAGTCAGTCGGATCTTCATTTGTTGTCTTCTAGTTTTCTGCAACACCATCCGTGACAAAGAGAGATTATAAATACTTAGGATCAAAAACAGACTTCTTCCTCATTTACGCTACTGTATATTCTCTGGATCTGTGGATTCCACCCTATTTACTTGGCTGCCCATGTGTAAGAGAAAACTGTGATTTTGCATACATGGTGCATCTAAAATACATTAGTTATTTGACAGTATCAATTATTAAAAAATTGGATGCACGTGCCGAGCAACAAACCTGCATATATTATTTGAAAGGGTGCTTTGACTTTGCTACAGTAAAAAAGGTGTGGAATGCTTTGAGAAATGTTCTGCCAATTGGGTACAAAACTAGGATTACTGGCACTTGGGCTGCCTAATTATTATGTGTACACTAGCAAGATAAAAATCCAGACTATTAAGCAAAGTAGCGAGAACAGCTTGCAAAGGAGAAACATAATTTTATCATTTTCTACAGCTGGCTCCAAAAATTGTGTCAGAACAATGTTGAACTTATTTTGTATCACTTGAATTTAAACATTTCTAAATTTCCTCAACTGAGTTAGATATTCATCATATACTTTCACTTTTTTCCCCTCCGCTTGATCTTTCTTTTCTTTTCTTCTTTCTATTTTCTTGTTTATATGGTAAATAAGTATACGCTAGTACAGAATAGCACTTCAAATGAACCGTAACAAAAGGTGTTTAATATCAATACTATTGGCATATGTTTAAAATGTTGATATAAAATACAAACTGTGAGTATTCGTATGCTTGGAATTATATTTTGTATTCAAATAACACTTTTGTTCAATAAAATGAGATTAAACTAAACATTTCTAAATTTCCTATATTTAGGTGAGGACATTGTAATACACATTATGCTAAGGTTTACAATTAGGGATGAGCGAACCCGAACTGTATAGTTCGGGTTCGTACCGAATTTTGGGGTGTCCGTGACATGGACCCAAACCCGGACATTTTCGTAAAAGTCCAGGTTCGGGTTCGGTGTTCGTCGCTTTCTTGGCGCTTTTTGAAAGGCTGCAAAGCAGCCAATCAACAAGCGTCATACTACTTGCCCCAAGAGGCCGTCACAGCCATGCCTACTATTGGCATGGCTGTGATTGGCCAGAGCACCATGTGACCCAGCCTCTATTTAAGCTGGAGTCACATAGCGCCACCCATCACTCTGCTCTGATTAGCGTAGGGAGAGGTTGCAGCTGCGACAGTAGGGCGAAATTAGGCTGATTAACTCCTCCAAAAGACTCCATCCAGTGATCGAACTGCAGCTGTGGATCATTGAGCTGCTGATACTCAATTGCTCACTGTTTTTAGGCTGCCCAGACCGTTTGTCAGTCACTTTTTTCTGGGAGATCGGCGGCCATTTTGTGTCTTGTGGTGCGCCAGCACAAGCTGCGACCAAGTGCATTTAACCCTCAATGGTGTGGTTGTTTTTTGGCTAAAGCCTACATCAGGGTGAAGCTGTCACACCAAGTGCATTTAACCAGCAATAGTCTGTTTATTTTTTGGCCATATACTACATCAGGGGCAAGCTGCGCCTGTCACCAAGTGCATTTAACCCTCAATGGTGTGGTTGTTTTTGGGCTAAAGCCTACATCAGGGTGAAGCTGTCACACCAAGTGCATTTAACCAGCAATAGTCTGTTTATTTTTTGGCCATATACTACATCAGGGGCAAGCTGCACCTGTCACCAAATGAATTTAACCCTCAATGGTGTGGTTGTTTTTTGGCTAAAGCCTACATCAGGGTGAAGCTGTCACACCAAGTGCATTTAACCAGCAATAGTCTGTTTATTTTTTGGCCATATACTACATCAGGGGCAAGCTGCGCCTGTCACCAAGTGCATTTAACCCTCAGTAGTGTGGTTGGTCAAGCTGTCACACCAAGTGCATTTAACCAGCAATAGTGTGGTTATTTTTTGGCCATATCCCAGTCTAAGTCTGTCAGTGAACGTATACCTGTCACCCAGCGCCTAATACTAGGCCTCAAGTTTATATCCAGCTAAATCTGTCGTTACTGGTGTGGCTGGTCAAGTTATTTAGTGTCCGTCAAAGCACATTTTTTGTTCTGGGTTGATATACAATTCCCAATTTAGTAATTTCATAATTTAGTGGTTTCTGCTATATCAGAGCTATTTGAAATCTATCCCTAAAAGGGTATATCATATTCAAGGTGCACATAGGGTCATTCAGAATAACTTCAGACACCCGCTACTGTGCATTTCCAAGTCTAATTCTGTCAGTAAACCTATACCTGTCACCCAGCGCCTAAATACTAGGCCTCAAATTTATATCCTGCTAAATCTGTCGTTACTGCTGTACTGTTGTGGCTGGGCAAGTTATTTAGTGTCCGTCAAAGCACAGTTTTTGTTCTGGGTTGAAATACAATTCCCAATTTAGCAATTTCCTAATTTAGTGGTTTCTGCTGTATCAGGCCTACTTTAAATACATCCCTAAAAGGGTATATCAGAATCAAGGTGCTGATAGGGTCATTCTGAAAAACTTCACACACATGCTACTGTGCATTTCCAAGTCTAATTCTGTCAGTAAATCTATACCTGTCACCCAGCGCCTAAATACTAGGCCTCAAATTTATATCCAGCTAAATCTGTCATTACTGCTGTAGATGGGCAAGTTATTTAGTGTCCGTTCAAGCACATTTTTTGTTCTGGGTTGAAACACAATTCCCAATTTAGCAATTTCAAAATTTAGTGGTTTCTGCTGTATCAGAGCTATTTGAAATCTATCCCTAAAATGATATATAATATTCAAGGTGCACATAGGGTCATTCAGAATAACTTCACACACACGCTACTGTGCATTTCCAAGTCTAATTCTGTCAGTAAATCTATACCTGTCACCCAGCGCCTAAATAATAGGCCTCAAATTTATATCCAGCTAAATCTGTCGTTACTGCTGTAGCTGGGCAAGTTATTTAGTGTCCGTTCAAGCACATTTTTTGTTCTGGGTTGAAATACAATTCCCAATTCAGCAATTTCATAATTTAGTGGTTTCTGCTGTATCAGAGCTATTTGAAATCTATCCCTAAAAGGGTATATCATATTCAAGGTGCACATAGGGTCATTCAGAATAACTTCACACACCCGCTACTGTGCATTTCCAAGTCTAATTCTGTCAGTAAACCCATACCTGTCACCCAGCGCCTAAATACTAGACCTCAAATTTATATTCAGCTGAATTTTAATACAATACATTGGGCCAAATAATATTTTTGTTGTTGTGGTGAACGATAACAATGAGGAAAACATCTAGTAAGGGACGCGGACGTGGACATGGTCGTGGTGGTGTTAGTGGACCCTCTGGTGCTGGGAGAGGACGTGGCCGTTCTGCCACATCCACACGTCCTAGTGTACCAACTACCTCAGGTGCCAGTAGCCGCCAGAATTTACAGCGATATATGGTGGGGCCCAATGCCTTTCTAAGGATGGTAAGGCCTGAGCAGGTACAGGCATTAGTCAATTGGGTGGCTGACAGTGGATCCAGCACGTTCACATTATCTCCCACCCAGTCTTCTGCAGAAAGCGCACAGATGGCGCCTGAAAACCAACCCCATCAGTCTGTCACATCACCCCTATGCATACCAGGGAAACTGTCTCAGCCTCAAGTTATGCAGCAGTCTCTTATGCTGTTTGAAGACTCCGCTGGCAGGGTTTCCCAAGGGCATCCACCTAGCCCTTCCCCAGCGGTGAAAGACATAGAATGCACTGACGCACAACCACTTATGTTTCCTGATGATGAGGACATGGGAATACCACCTCAGCATGTCTCTGATGATGACGAAACACAGGTGCCAACTGCTGCGTCTTTCTGCAGTGTGCAGACTGAACAGGAGGTCAGGGATCAAGACTGGGTGGAAGACGATGCAGGGGACGATGAGTTCCTAGACCCCACATGGAATGAAGGTCGTGCCACTGACTTTCACAGTTCGGAGGAAGAGGCAGTGGTGAGACCAAGCCAACAGCGTAGCAAAAGAGGGAGCAGTGGGCAAAAGCAGAACACCCGCCGCCAAGAGACTCCGACTGCTACTGACCGCCGCCATCTTGGACCGAGCACCCCAAAGGCAGCTTCAAGGAGTTCCCTGGCATGGCACTTCTTCAAACAATGTGCTGACGACAAGACTTGAGTGGTTTGCACGCTGTGCCATCAGAGCCTGAAGCGAGGCATTAACGTTCTGAACCTTAGCACAACCTGCATGACCAGGCACCTGCATGCAAAGCATGAACTGCAGTGGAGTAAACACCTTAAAAACAAGGAAGTCACTCAGGTTCCCCCTGCTACCTCTTCTGCTGCTGCCGCCTCGGCCTCTTCTGCTGCTGCCGCCTCGGCCTCTTCCTCCGCCTCTGGAGGAACGTTGGCACCTGCCGCCCAGCAAACAGGGGATGTACCACCAACACCACCTCCGTCACCAAGCGTCTCAACCATGTCACACGGCAGCGTTCAGCTCTCCATCTCACAAACATTTGAGAGAAAGCGTAAATTCCCACCTAGCCACCCTTGATCCCTGGCCCTGAATGCCAGCATTTCTAAACTACTGGCCTATGAAATGCTGTCATTTAGGCTGGTGGACACAGACAGCTTCAAACAGCTCATGTCGCTTGCTGTCCCACAGTATGTTGTTCCCAGCCGCCACTACTTCTCCAAGAGAGCCGTGCCTTCCCTGCACAACCAAGTATCCGATAAAATCAAGTGTGCACTGTGCAACGCCATCTGTAGCAAGGTCCACCTAATCACAGATACGTGGACCAGTAAGCACGGCCAGGGACGCTATATCTCCCTAACTGCACACTGGGTAAATGTAGTGGCAGCTGGGCCCCAGGCGGAGAGCTGTTTGGCGCACCTCCTTCCGCCGCCAAGGATCGCAGGGCAACATTCTTTGCCTCCTGTTGCCACCTCCTCCTTCTCGGCTTCCTCCTCCTCTTCTTCCACCTGCTCATCCAGTCAGCCACACACCTTCACCACCAACTTCAGCACTGCCCGGGGTAAACATCAGCAGGCCATTCTGAAACTCATATGTTTGGGGGACAGGCCCCACACCGCACAGCAGTTGTGGCGGGGTATAGAACAACAGACCGACGAGTGGTTGCTGCCGGTGAGCCTCAAGCCCGGCCTGGTGGTGTGCGATAATGGGCGAAATCTCGTTGCAGCTCTTGGACTAGCCGGTTTGACGCACATGCCTTGCCTGGCGCATGTGCTGAATTTGGTGGTGCAGAAGTTCATTCACAACTACCCCGACATGTCAGAGCTGCTGTATAAAGTGTGGGCCGTCTGTTCGCGCTTCCGGCGTTCACATCCTGCCGCTGCTCGCCTGTCTGCGCTACAGCGTAACTTCGGACTTCCCGCTCACCGCCTCATATGCGACGTGCCCACCAGGTGGAACTCCACCTTGCACATGCTGGACAGACTGTGCGAGCAGCAGCAGGCCATAGTGGAGTTTCAGCTGCAGCACGCACGGGTCAGTCGCACTGCGGAACAGCACCACTTCACCACCAATGACTGGGCCTCCATGCGAGACCTGTGTGCCCTGTTGCGCTGTTTCGAGTACTCCACCAACATGGCCAGTGGCGATGACGCCGTTATCAGCGTTACAATACCACTTCTATGTCTCCTTGAGAAAACACTTAGGGCGATGATGGAAGAGGAGGTGGCCCAGGAGGAGGAGGAGGAGGAGGAAGAGGGGTCATTTTTAGCACTTTCAGGCCAGTCTCTTTGAAGTGACTCAGAGGGAGGTTTTTTGCAACAGCAGAGGCCAGGTACAAATGTGGCCAGCCAGGGCCCACTACTGGAGGACGAGGAGGACGAGGATGAGGTGGAGGAGGATGAGGATGAAGCATGGTCACAGCGGGGTGGCACCCAACGCAGCTCGGGCCCATCACTGGTGCGTGGCTGGGGGGAAAGGCAGGACGATGACGATACGCCTCCCACAGAGGACAGCTTGTCCTTACCCCTGGGCAGCCTGGCACACATGAGCGACTACATGCTGCAGTGCCTGCGCAACGACAGCAGAGTTGCCCACATTTTAACGTGTGCGGACTACTGGGTTGCCATCCTGCTGGATCCACGCTACAAAGACAATGTGCCCACCTTACTTCCTGCACTGGAGCGTGATAGGAAGATGCGCGAGTACAAGCGCACGTTGGTAGACGCGCTACTTAGAGCATTCCCAAATGTCACAGGGGAACAAGTGGAAGCCCAAGGCCAAGGCAGAGGAGGAGCAAGAAGTCGCCAAGGCAGCTGTGTCACGGCCAGCTCCTCTGAGGGCAGGGTTAGCATGGCAGAGATGTGGAAAAGTTTTGTCAACACGCCACAGCTAACTGCACCACCACCTGATACGCAACGTGTTAGCAGGAGGCAACATTTCACTAACATGGTGGAACAGTACGTGTGCACACCCCTCCACGTACTGACTGATGGTTCGGCCCTATTCAACTTCTGGGTCTCTAAATTGTCCACGTGGCCAGAGCTAGCCTTTTATGCCTTAGAGGTGCTGGCCTGCCCGGCGGCCAGCGTTTTGTCTGAACGTGTATTCAGCATGGCAGGGGGCGTCATTACAGACAAACGCAGCCGCCTGTCTACAGCCAATGTGGACAAGCTGACGTTCATAAAAATGAACCAGGCATGGATCCCACAGGACCTATCCATCCCTTGTCCAGATTAGACATTAACTACCTCCCCTTAACCATATATTATTGTACTCCAGGGCACTTCCTCATTCAATCCTATTTTTATTTTCATTTTATTATTATATTGCGAGGCTACCCAAAGTTGAATGAACCTCTCCTCTGTCTGGGTGCCGGGGCCTAAATATATGCCAATGGACTGTTCCAGTGTTGGGTGACGTGAAGCCTGATTCTCTGCTATGACATGCAGACTAATTCTCTGCTGACATGAAGCCAGATTCTCTGTTACGGGACCTCTCTCCTCTGCCTGGGTGCTGGGCCTAAATATCTGACAATGGACTGTTGCAGTGGTGGCTGACGTGAAGCCTGATTCTCTGCTATGACATGCAGACTGATTCTCTGCTGACATGAAGCCAGATTCTCTGTTACGGGACCTCTCTCCTCTGCCTGGGTGCTGGGCCTAAATATCTGACAATGGACTGTTGCAGTGGTGGCTGACGTGAAGCCTGATTCTCTGCTATGACATGCAGACTGATTCTCTGCTGACATGAAGCCAGATTCTCTGTTACGGGACCTCCCTCCTCTGCCTGGGTGCTGGGCCTAAATATATGCCAATGGACTGTTGCACTGGTGGCTGACGTGAAGCCTGATTCTCTGCTATGACATGCAGACTGATTCTCTGCTGACATGAAGCCAGAATCTCTGTTACGGGACCTCTCTCCTCTGCCTGGGTGCCGGGGCCTAAATATCTGACAATGGACTGTTCCAGTGTTGGGTGACGTGAAGCATGATTCTCTGCTATGACATGAAGACTGATTCTCTGCTGACATGAAGCCAGATTCTCTGTTAAGGGACCTTTCTCCTTTGCCTGGGTGCCTAGGACTAAATATCTGACAATTGACTGTTACAGTGGTGGGTGACGTGAACCCAGATTCTCTGCTATGGGACCTCTCTCCAATTGATATTGGTTAATTTTTATTTATTTTATTTTTATTTTTATTCATTTCCCTATCCACATTTGTTTTCAGGGGATTTACCTGCATGTTGCTGCCTTTTGCAGCCCTCTAGCCCTTTCCTGGGCTGTTTTACAGCCTTTTTAGTGCCGAAAAGTTCGGGTCCCCATTGACTTCAATGGGGTTCGGGTTCGGGACGAAGTTCGGATCGGGTTCGGATCCCGAACCCGAACATTTACGGGAAGTTCGGCCGAACTTCTCGAACCCAAACATCCAGGTGTTTGTTCATCTCTATTTACAATAAAGTTGAGATACTTTTTAAAGAGGGTGTCTGGGATTTTTATATGGTCTGCCTTTAGGATAGGTCATCAATATCTGATTGTTGGGGTTTGACTCCCGAAAGCCAGCTGTATGAAGAGACTGCAATGCTCCAGTGAGCACAGCAGTCTCCTCACAGCTTACCAAGCACAGCACCATACATTGGATAGCAGCTGTGCTTTTTAATGCAGGCCACGCTATTCACTTGAATGGAAGTAAGCAGCACCTAGGTGATGTGACCAATGCACCGTACAGTGATGTCACTGGCCTAGGTAGAGAACATGGCAATGATGATGTGCCATAGTCTCTTCAAACAGCTGAATGGTGGGGGTGCTAAGAGTCAAACCAGCACCCATCTAATATTGATGACATATTCTGGGAATAGGGGTTCAATATAAAAATCCCAGACAACCCCTTAAGTTTTATGACTTTTATTAATAAAGCTATGCAATCTATAATTTTATTTTAATTCCTTTACTAATAGAATCTTCTACATTTTTTATGATGCATTATGCTATCACTTCTGAAACATATAATTTGGACAATATTTACTTGTTATGCTAAGGAGGCTCATGTTTTGAGCCATACAACGGGGAGGTACAAGTGGCGGCTGTGCGGGCATCTGGAGCGGCGCGGGTGCAAGACAGCAGGGTAAGTATAACCTGTATTAGTTGCTCGGGCATTTAAGTCTTGAAATACTAATGTCTTCAAATACTACAAAAGTCTACAAATACTACTAAATTTTTTTATTTTATTTAAAAAGATAAATGTAACTTTACTTTAGCATTTTCTTAAAGTTTTACTTTTTCTCTTAAATGTAAAACTCCAGGGAAATCATTGTGACTAAAGATGCAGATCATTGATCTCCTACAGTACTAATACTAAGAGCTCAAAATTCTATATCAAAAGCAGCCTCCAAGGTTGTGTTGTGCTCATCCTGCAGCAGTATAAACCATGTACTTATTCCTCTTTAAAATATGCACCATGTTATTATGATTACACATACAAAACACAAATAGTATGATCTAAAAGAAACAGACTTTAGTGGCAAGTTAATGGATGGAAGTCTGCTCCAAATTGGCTTTCTTATATTGGAGCTTTGGTCTCTACTACTGGGATACTAGCAGAAGGACCCGGCTTCGCAGGAGTATATTTCATCTATTTAATTTAATGTTTGTGTGTGTGTCGTTAAAAGATATCGACAATATCCTCCATAACAGTTACCTCTACATCGCCCCTCCCCTTTAACAGTGAACTCCACAGTCTCCCAACCCTTAACACTGACCCCCCCACACAGTGCTCCGCCACTTTAAAATGGGACCTCCACAGCAGCAGTGAGTTTCACAGCACCCCACTCCCTTGACAGTGACCTCCACAGTACCCGCTGCCTTAACAGTGATCTCACAGTACCCTGCCCCTTTAATGCTAGGGCTACACAACGACATGTGTCGCTCAACATTTTTTCTCAGCAATTTTAAAAATGATAGGCTATGGTGTCGCACTGCGACATGCGGCATACTGCAACTGCGACACGACAGTTGAAAAAAGTCCATCCAAGCTGGATTTTTCTGTGACTGTTGCGTTGCAGTCGCAGCATGTCACATGTCGTAGTGCAACACCATAGACTCTGCTGCTTTAACAGTGACCTCCACAGCAGTTGCCCCTTTAATAGTGGCCCCTGCCCCCTTAACAGTGACCTCCACAGTGCTCGCCCCTTTAACAATGACCTCCACAGCACCATGCCCCTTTAATGCTAGGGCTACACGATGACATGTGTCGCTCAACATTTTGTTTCAGCAATTTTAATAATGATAGGCTATGGTGTCGCATTGCGACATGCGATATACTGCAACTGCGACACGAATGTTGCAAAAAATCCATCCAAGATGGATTTTTCTGCGACTGTTGCTTCGCAGTCACAGCATGTCACATTTTGTAGTGCAACACCATCGACTATCATTATAAATATTGTCACGTGATATTGGTGCAACATCAATGCCGCGTGACACATGTAGTAGTATAGTTGTGCCCTATGTGTTGTGTGACTTATTGTCGTTGTGTAGCCCTAGCCTAAAGCTGACCTACAGCAGTGAAGAAAAATGGTTGGCTTGTTATGGAAACCTGGAGTAAAACTGTGTGTATGTGGAGACTAAGGGCCTGCGAGCTTCTTCTGACTGATAAGGGACATGTGACCATGTGTATGACAGTTGGGATATGAAGAGAAAGACTTGCACGCGTGCGTTGGCTAATGCAGGTCATTTTTTGGGAATATCTCAGGAATGGTACGTCCTAGAGAGCTGTGACCCCCACAATATTTCTTTACAGGTAGCAAGAGATGTGTATACCGAGTTTCATTGAAATCGATGGTTGCATTTTTGTGTGATTGCGGAACATACACACACATACACACATACCGTATATACGTCCTTCTCTATATATATATATATAGATAGCCTGGGTTCTCCACAGGATTCCCTAGTGCACTTATGAGCTATTCTTCCTGAATAAACAAGAACATATTTTTTAAGTCAAGAAGTTTTTTGTTGCCACTATAACATGAACTTAAATAATAATAAAAAATAATTATGCACTGTAAACATAATTATTAACTGTAACCACAATAGATCTTCAGTGTAGGATCACAAATACAGTTTGGATTAATTTTATTGGCCAATACAAAGAAAAATGAATATCACAAAAGCCTTATTTTGACATGTAACATTTATCTACTGACTGCTAAATATGTTTTCACAGTGAACGTGTAAATTAAAATCCAATTTCTTGGAATCTGACTTACATGACATAATCCAGCCTCTCAATTTGATATGATAATTTAATTACTATCTTAATATCCATTATTGGTTTGTTCTATGTGATAAAAATGCTTACATTTAAAGTCATTGTTGCTAAATTGTCCCTTTGATATCATAAGATTGTCTTACAGTGACACCTACTGGGATTAGGGAGGCTTTAACAAACATATCCCCAGATGATACATGACTTTACTGGTGTTTAGTATTATAAAGTGATAAATATGTGTGCACAATCATTGACTTGTATATATATATATATATATATATATATATATATATATATATTGCATTATATATATATTGGCTCTAGTCTTTTAACTTTTCTTACCATATGCATGCTTCCTGTATTATATATATATATATATATATATATATATATATATATATATATATATATATATATATATATATATATATATGGTACCAGTGAGTGCATTAATCAGATCTGCTCTGTAAGTTCCGTTTACTAGGGTAAATGTATCAAAACTGTCAGAAAAGCTAAATGTATTGACTATAACAACCAATTATAGCACAACTTTAATTTTATATAGTAGTTTCAAAAAGGAAATCTGAGTCCTGATTGGTTGCTAGGGGAGACATACTACAATACAAGTATTGTACATACACTGTGAATGAACTGTTGCAATTATAGCATATATTCCTCTATTATTCCTATCCACTTAGCCTAATTCAGAAAAAAATACATACAAAAAACATTTTATATAAAGACATTTTCCAATGTTGATGCATGATTTTTAAATAATTGTATATTTATGATGCATGCAAGAAACCATAATAATTAAAAAATCTAAAACCATAACAAACAAAAAAGCCATTGTCCTAAATATAAAAGCATATTGATGACCACTTATACTTTTTAAAGGAGGCATAATGCAACCCACTCTGCAACCACACTGAGAAAGCCCACTGCTCAATACCCCTCTTCCCCTCTGTACTCCTTCATTACAGGAGGAAGTATATTGGGTAGTGGATCCTGGCAGCATGAGTACAGATCGGGTCATTTTGCGCAGGTAGAAGGGTATTGAGTAATGATTGCTCATAGTGTGGTTAAAGAGCAGGGTGTCTAGAACCTCTTTTTTTAAGTGAGTCACGAGTTAGGGTTCTATCACTATATGGGGGTCTGGGGACCAATAAAAAATAAAGCTATAAAAACCTTTATGAAGCAATATGACAAGGGGGGGATGCGCATTTCCTGCACTGAGAGGATTATCCTGCAAATGCTTCCACATTTTGTATTTTAGGCTACGTCTACACAACGACATTTGTCACACAACATTTTGTTGCACTAATGTTGCGCGACAATTTTTTATAATGGCAGTCTATGGTGTCTCACTGCAACATGCAACATGCTGCGACTGCGATGCAACAGAGATGGATTTTTCTGCGACTGTGGCATCGCAGTCGCAGCATGTTGCATGTTGCAGAACGACACCATAGACTGCCATTATAAAAAATTGTTGCGCGACATTAGTGCAACAAAATGTTGCGCTACAAATGTTGCAGTGTAGTTGTGCCCTATCTGTCGCACAACAAATGTCGTTGTGTAGACGTAGCCATGTTTCATGAAAAATGAAGGAAGTGACCAAGAGTTTTCTAGAGCCCATTATATTTTTTTGCACAATGGGCATAGAGGGGACAAAGTGGTGACACAGGGGGCAGTAATGGCATACCCTGTGCTGCCATATCCAGGGGAC
Source organism: Bufo gargarizans (assembly GCF_014858855.1). Classification (NCBI taxonomy): domain Eukaryota; kingdom Metazoa; phylum Chordata; class Amphibia; order Anura; family Bufonidae; genus Bufo; species Bufo gargarizans. The sequence goes on from NC_058084.1 coordinate 139,414,724, forward strand.
TGTATTGGCATACCCGGGTGACAGAATGGTGGAACATTAGGGGCAGCGTTTTCTAAAGCCAATTTATTTTTTTCACACAACAGGCTTTATTGCTAGGACAAATAATATTAATCTAAAAACAGATGCTGTGCGTTCTGCTCAAATTAGCTTATTCTACTTTTGAGAAAATCAACTATTGAATCAGCAAAATTCATTTAATACATTTTCAAGGGTCATCAGAGTTATCAGACATCAGACTTCTTTCCTGAAGACATTATTGCTGGCAAATGTTTAAATGCGACATATATAGCTTGAGTCGCTTGATACAAGTAGCAATTTTCCTGGAAGTTGCAATCATTTCAAACTTGCTGCATTCACAGGAGTAATTTCAGTGCAACAATCAATGTGAATTGTAATGATAGATATTGACTTTTGAAACCACTCTAAAATGATACAATTCATTCAACATGAGCCTGCAAAACTGATAACCATTCATGCCTATTACCAATTAAGGCATATGGATGTCATGGGGCCAAAACTGAGATTTACTTTGTGAGAGTAAATCCCCCCTTTGGATCATTTATTTCACTTTACGTATGAAATATATGAATGATTTCCCCAGTGATTCGCTGATTGCTGCACTGGTTTAATAAAAAACAAACAAAACAAAAACAACAAAAAAAAATGCATCTTCATTATTAGCGTTGAGTGAATTGAAATCAATGAAGTGGAATTCAATGCGAATTTCTGGAAAAATTTGATTCGCCGCAAATCTGAATTTATCTGCGCTTCGATCAATTTTCCCTGAAATGGTGGTAAACAAAAAGCATACTCATGTCATCCATTTGATCGTGGAGAGGCCGTCGTGACCATCTTGATATCTTGATTGAACAAAACATGCCAATTCTTGCGCGCTGACATGTGATGTCACAGCGCCATCATGCTGGTAGGGCGCGGTGATCAGTGATCATCAGCCTGTCTATGATCAAATGGATGAGGTGAGTATGTATTTTTTGTTTTAACCTATGATTACCCCCTGATAGGCTGAATGTAATCAGCGTTGAACCCGGCATCTGAGGGGTTAAATGACTGGGGGCAGCGCAATCCATGTTTGCCATCATTGCGCCTGCTTTATGCACTGGGATGTAATTTGTTCCAAAGTAATTTTTAACAAATTAAATTTCTTGTGGAAATTCGGCGAAGCTGCCAAATCTAATTTTTGAAAACTTCACTCATCACTATTCATGATATAAAGATTTATCTAACATTCATATTAAGAGCCCATTTGTTACCCAGAAACAGCCCTGCAGTTCAGTCAAGAATAAAAATAAATAAATTAGATCCAATTTTTTTCTAATCCACACCTTTGTTATTATTGCCTAAGTTAATTACTTTGTATGTATAAACTTAAGATAAAAAGCCATAATTAAATACAATATAAATACCTGGCTTACTTATTTAAAATAGCTCTCCTCCAGAAGAAAGTATAGTGTTGATAAAGTGGTACCTATAGGAAAGGAATTGGGGTCTTTAAGGAAATAATTACTGGCAAAATGTACTTAAAATAGCTCTATCCCAGACACAAAAACTGTATTGTGCCAACCATAGCTGGCTGTTTTGTATGTCTATATCTGTCTCATTAAAGATCCTTAAATAATGTTTTGAGCCGAACCAGAGTCACCTATCTGTAGACAACTACACTAATGTGTGCCGGCCGGGCCTGTACCACAAATTGTGGTCTGCAATGCATGGTTAACGACCGTAGGCCGTCATGTGCAGATGCGGAACCCATTTACTTAAATGGGGTCCAGAATCCACACCCAACAGTCCAAACTGCAAAAATGTAGAGCATACACTACTTTTTTGTGGTGTAGAGGCATGGACAGAAACCCCATGTAAAGCACTCCGTAGTGCTTCCGCGGGATTCGTTGCCTCAACTGTTTGCGGGCTGCACATGGCATCTCACACAGAACTGTACTCTGCATTTATGCGTCATCTCATCCAGAATCCTTCTCTAGGAGTATACATGTCACTTAACATGGTATGGTTTAAAGCTCATATAATAATCAAGCATTAATAATGAAAACAAAGCCAAACCCAAACTGTGTCAAATTGTTCCTTTCCCGTACATGTTCTATATACTACACTGCTTTGCATACCTAGAAATACTGGATTTCCAGGCAATGTAATATATATTCATGTGCTTGTTGTTGAACATCATGTCACATGTATGATATGTAGTCATGCTGCTTTCCCTACGTCTTCTCATAACCCACAAGCTCACAAATGTATTTCACACTGATCACACAGCAAACAGGTCTGTGTTGTTTTCAATGTCAGGACTTAATTTCAGCCCCAGTCAGTCACTGCCTTTAAAAACCAGTGTGTGGTCTTAACTTATTAAACAGTTCTAGGAATGATCAGCATTTAAATGCAGCATGTTGGACATATTACACATTATAACTTAATGAGTATTTGAGTAATGGAGAAAGTTTAGCCTCAGGATTGGCAAGTTAAAAAACCCTCAGGGACCTAAACATAATAAACATGGATTTCCTATGATCAATACTTATTATTCCTACAAACATATATTAGAGGCAACGAAAACAACACATTTTTTTTAAAGGGCCAATAATATGGATTTAGAACCAATACTTAACCTTCACACATTCAATATAGCCCCCCACCCATGAACATCTGGTGTTCAATGGATCCAGATAAATTTGGGAGATGCAAACATATTAGTTAACATTAAACTCTCCAGAAACTCAAGAATTGCATTTCTACAGAGAAGGAAGTTGAATATGATGGGCTGCAGGGACAATGCTGGAGTTTAGGAAAATGGAAACTTAACAGGCCACCAGTTATTATATGACTTATTCTCTTTATAGCACTCAAACTTTGCCTGAGAAGGTGTATGCCATGACTAGGTGGTACTCACTCATCCTCATGCTGTCATTTTAATAGGTTAAACACTTTCTTTGGTCATAATTTTGGGGATACTTTGATGCAATTTATTTGAATAGGGAATACTTAGCTTAGGCACATTCAGAGACAATGAAGTAGAACATGAGGCATGTTAGCAGTGGCTCTCTCCCTACCATATACCAAAAAGGAACATTAGTACATCACTACTATTATCCAATAGACAACCATGAATATTACCATCCAACTTACCACGCAACTGTCTGTGGAATAAGTTATAATACTACATAGCCAGTGGACAGGCGCTGTGTCTTTTTTGGAAGATGGCAATCAGGGTTTTTCTGATTTTGGACAACCACTTAAAATGCTAATGCAACCACCAAGGCCACCTACAGATCATATATTCTGCATTATCATTTAGCTGCTAGGAATTCTAGGTTGTAAACTAGAGCAAAGTTTTCAATATTAGATTTCGATTGTTTGTCAATTTTTTTAAAAAATTTGATTTGATCCGAATTTATTTGTGACTAGTGTTGAGCGCTAATACCGTATTTGAATAGCAAATTTTAATCGCAAATATTGGCACTTCAAGAATTAGCGAATATAGCACTATATATTCATAAAATCCAATATATATATATATATATTTTTTTTTTTTTTTAACACAGTACACATCAGGTGATCATCCCTTCCTTCTTCTAGCTTGTGGGCCAATGAGAAGGCTTTTTCACAGCTTAGCGACATCCCTAGCTACCTATAGAAAAGTTGCCTACCCCTTACTAGTGCCAAAAATATATTAGAGCACTCTATCTGCATATAAAGCTATTCTAATGTTCTGCCATGCCAACCATTTTCTCCAGTCTCAGGAAACTTATACCAGCTTGAAAAATTTAGCATAAGTGACCCACGCCTGTATTTCACACGCATTACGGGAATATTAGATGCCGATTTTCGCAATCAAGAATATAATCTCGAATTCACGAATATATTATAAATATTCTTCAAAATATTAATGAAATATTGCAAATTCGAATATTGCCCCTGCCGCTCATCACTATGTGTGTCAAAAAGCAATAAATATCTGCAATTTCCCAGCTTCAGAGAGTCTGTATACAACACTGTGCATTGCAGAAACATGCATGGCTAGTCAGCGGTGGTAGTGAAACAGTTACTTTGTGAAAGCATGACAGGCAGTTGACAGGCATCAATCTTAGAATCACTTCACACTTCACTTATTTGGTCAGTTAAGGGTCCAAAACTGGCCAAATAACTAAAATGTGAACTTATAGGCTGATACAAGTAGAGGGCCCATAACAGTGGAGAGGGTGTCAGCAGTAAGTTTGTGTCACAGTTTTTTTTTCCCTTCTTCTAATCTGTCACAAAAGCAACCCCAAAAAAACATATCTTGTATTTTCAGCATCCACCTTCACACGGTCAGCATTTGGTCAGTAATTAATCAGTATTTATAAGGCCCATAAAAACAGGAGTGAATCCAAAACAGAGATGACATGTGATTGGAATATCTGCATGTCTTCTGTGATTTGTTCACACTCTTGGTTTTGGCTTCCAAATGATGAGAAAATCCTGATGCAAAGTAGTGACGGTGTGATGGAGGCCTTATGGATGTTCCAAAGACATGATACGTCGTGTTTTTCATTTTTCCATTTCTCTGACAGATCAGAAGAAGGGTAAAATGTGATGTTGACAAGGCCAAACAGTGACACTAGGTGGTCTGTCACAGAGTGGTGAGAGTGGCAACAGCGAGAAGAGTCAGCATAGTGGCCCAGTCACAGAGTGAGGAGGGTGAAAACCATATGAGGAGTAAACATAGTGTTGAGGTAGCAACAGCATGAGGAGTCAACACAGTGGCCCTGTCACAGAGTGAGGTGGCGGGGGTGGCAGTAACAGCACAAGATAGTGGCAGTAGGAGAAGATGCAAAACAGAGGCAGCAGGTGTGTAGCATGAGGTGGGTGGCAGCATCAGAATAGTGGCTGAAGCAGGTGGTCAGAAGAAACTGGCCTATTTTCACAATGTTTTGATGTGGCTGCCAAAATGATCTAGTCTGATGCATCAGGAACTGGTGTGTGGAAATCTTGTTGGATCTATGCCTGATTCCTCTTTACAAAAGGTTGGAATCTCAACATTTTATGTGAAAAGGTGAGTTCTCTTTGGGTAACTACGCCCCACGCCTCAATAAACACCCACTCTGATGCCACACTACTGTCCGAGTGGCCGGGCAAACTTGGCTAGTTGCGACCACAAATCAAGTTTGGCGCCCCAGTATTCCAGCGGATGTGGGGAGGCAGGGTGCAGTCCAAGTATGCTACCACCTGCTGGTTCAGGTTCTGCTCCATGTCCTGCTATTGGGTAGTTCAGTAGGCAGGTGAAGAAAAGTGCTCATTAGAGACTTCAGACTTAAGTTGCTGCTGATTTAGCTGGTGCTGCTTCTTCCCCCCCCCCCCCCACCTCCCACCAGTAGCCATGTCAGTAAAACGTGCAGAGGCCCACTCGGTCAGACCTTTGGGAGGATGGGCAATTGCACACATAGGCAGCGGCCAACTGACTACATAGGAGGTCTTGTTAGTAATTCAGCTTATTTTCCCTCTCAACGAGTGAAAAAAGGCTCCCTTTTTGGATCAGTAGCAAGGGTTTAACATGGTGGAGAGCCAGTAGTCATCCATCCACCGAATGGTGAAAATACGACTGTCACTTATGCAAACAAATCGGCATGCATCTCGTTATTTGTACAAGGGACTTGGAGGGACTCCCTGCCTCCATCTCCACTGCATACTGCCACGGTTTGCCGGGGTCATATGCCTGGTCCTCCTCATCGCCCTCCAGCTCCCCCTGCATCTCTTGCTCCTGTCCTGGTGCTAGGGTAGATAAACCACTTATTTCTGTGTACAATTCCTACAATACGGTCCTCCTCCTCGTCCTCATCCTCCCCCTCTGCCATTTCTGCCATTGAGACGTTTCAGCACATGGACATACCCCCTACCTTATAAATAAACCCGAACTGGCCACCATTTTACATTCAGTCTTTTGCCAGTGTATGGAGAGGTTGCTGTGTGGAGCAGGGAGAGACTGTAAGGGACACCAAATGCTAGCTAATAGGGCCACAAAAGTCCCTTTAAGGACTGGTATAGATGTGCTATCGATAGGTGTGACTTACTGAGGGGTGTGATATACTTATAATATACAGTGGATATAAAAAGAAAGACAAAAATGGAGTTGAGCTGCTAAACAACTAATTATAAAAAATACTTTATGGTTGCAAAATAATAATTGCATATATTGCTGTAAGAAAGAGAAGGGGGGGACAGAAAAAACACCATCCCGGCATACAGAAAACAAATAGGGTTGAGCGAACCCGAACTGTATAGTTCGGGTTCATACCAAACTTTACGGTGTTCGGCACCAGAACCAGAACATTTCAGTAAAAGTCTGGGTTCGGTGTTCGGGTAATATTAATATACCATTGGATCAAAGTTTTCTCCAATCCGATGGTATATTTTAACTTGAAGCGTCCCCATCACCATGGGAACGCTATGTTAGAATATACCATCGGATTTGAGTTAGATTGTGAAAACTCAGATCCGACAGTATATTCTAACACAGAGGCGTTCAAATGGTGATGGGGACGCTTCAAGTTATAATATACTAAGAACTGTGTACATAACTGCCCCCTGCTGCCTGGCAGCACCCGATCTCTTACAGGGGGCTGTGATCCGCACAAATAACCCCTCAGGTGCGGCCCTTCCCCTCCCTATTAAAATCATTGGTGGCTAGTGCTGCCCCCCACCCACCCCCCATTAAAATCATTGGTGGCCAGTGTGGCCCCTCACCCTCACCCACCCCCTATTAAAATCATTGGTGTCCAGTGCGGCCTCCCCTCTCTCCCCCCTAATTCAAATCATTGGTTAACAACCCCCCTCCCCCCCATCATTAGTGGCAGTGGAGCGGCAGTTCCGATCGGAGTCCCAGTTTAATCGCTGGGGCTCAGATGGGTTACCATGGCAGCCAGGATGCTACTGCAGTCCTGGCTGCCATGGTTACTTAGCACTTTTAGCAGTATTATATTTACATTCGCTGTCTGTGGCCGGCGCTCCTCCTACTGGTAAGTGAAAGGTCTGTGTGGCGCATTGCTTATAGCACAGACCTGTCACTTACCAGTAGGAGGAGCGCCGGCCGGCCACAGACAGCGCACGTAAGTATAATGCTGCTAAAAGTGCTAAGTAACCATGGCAGCCAGGACTGCAGTAGCGTCCTGGCTGCCATGGTAACCGATCGGAGCCCCAGCGATTAAACTGGGACTCCGATCGTAACTTCTACTCTGCTGCCACCAATGATGGGGGGGAGGGGGGGCCGCACTAACCACCAAGGATTTTAATAGGAGGGGGTCGGGGGCCACACTGGCCACCAATTATTTTAATACTGGAGAGGGAGGGAGGTGGGGCCGCACTGGCCACCAATGATTTTAATACTGGGGAGGGAGGGGTATAGCCCCTGCTACCTGGCAGCACCCGATTTCTTACAGGGGGCTGAGATCCGCACAATTAACCCCTCAGGTGCGGCACCTGAGGGGTTAATTGTGCGGATCACAGCCCCCTGTAAAAGATCGGGTGCTGCCAGGCAGCAGGGGGCAGTTATGTACACAGTTCTTAGTATATTCTAACTTGAAGCATCCCTATCACCATGGGAAAGCCTCTGTGTTAGAATATACTGTCGGATCTGAGTTTTCACGAACATGAAAACTCAAATCTGAAAAAGCTAATACTATTGTTTTCCGTTATAACCATGTTCGGCCGAACTCCCCGAACCCGAACATCTAGGTGTTCGCTCAACTCTAAAAACAAATTAACATTAATAAAATACATATATAGTCAATTAGATGTATACCATTTGTATAGATTCTGGGGAGAGACCTTGGCACCAATGACATGAGAGGAGGGATAGGGCTGGACCAACAAAGGTCCTCATAAAAAGTACAGATAATACTATAGATGAAATGTATACCGACCTATCCACAGGTTAAACATAGCCTAGTATCATAACAAACAGACAACCAGTCTGGGCGATGTACTCCATACACATGGACTCACCTAGCAGAGATAGGACCTGTATGCTGGGATGGCGTTATATTCACTGTACTTTCTAACTACATTATAGTGCATTTGTATTGTGCAGCAGTATGTGTTTCTGCTGTGATAGTGCAGATACACAGAGTGACAAATGCTATTGGAACAAATAATCTCTACTGGTGTGATATACCAGTTGCCACCCAAAAAAACAGATTGAAGCAGGAGTGTGACATACCAATAATATACTTTCTATATCGTGCATTTGGGTAGTGCAGCATTTGTTTGCAGTTTCTCTGTGTTGCCGTAGCTACACAAAGTGACAAATGCTATTGGAACAAATAATTCCATCTGGTGTGATATACCAGTTGCCCCCCCCCCCCCCCCCCCCCAACAAAATTGATTAAAGCAAGGGTGGCATATACCAATAATATACTTTCTATATAGTGCATTTGGGTAGTGCAGCTTTTGTTGCGGTTTTGCTGCATTTCCGCAGCTACACAGAGTGACAAACGTTATTGAAACAAATCATTTAAACCGGTGTGATATACAAGTTGCCCCCCAAAAAACTGATTGAAGCAGGGTTGTTATATACCAATAATATAATTTCTATATAGTACATTTGGGTAGTGCAGCATTTGTTTGTGGTTTTGACTTACTGCAGCTACAGAGAATGACTAACGCTTTTGGAACAAATCATTTCAACTGGTGTGATATACCAGTTGCCCCCCAAAAAAACGGATTGAAGCAGGGGAGTTATATACCAATAATATACTTACTGTTTAAAGTTTTGCTGCGTTACTGCAGCTACACAAAGTGACAAACGCTATTGGAACAAATAATTTCTACTGGTGCTATATACCAGTTGCCCCCCCCCCCCCCAAAAAAAAAAAAAAAAAATGTGATTGAGGCAGGGGTGTTATATACCAATAATATACTTTCTATATCATGCATTAGGGTAGTGCAGCATTTGTTTGCAGTTTTGCTTCATTGCCATAGCTACACAGAGTGACAAACGCTATTGGAACAAATAATTCCATCTGGTGTGATATACCAGTTGCCCCCCCCCCTCCCCCCAAAAAAATGATTAATGCAAGAGTGTCATATACCAATAATATACTTTCTATATAGTGCATTTAGGTAGTGCAACATTTGTTTGTGGTTTTGCTGCATTACCACAGCTACACAGAGTGACAAACATTTTTGGAACAAATCATTTAAACCGGTGTGATATACCAGTTGCCCCCCAAGAAACTGATTGAAGCAGGGGTGTTATATACCAATAATATACAGTGCTGCCCATAATTATTCATACCCCTGGCAAATTTTGACTTAAAGTTACTTTTATTCAACCAGCAAGTAATTTTGGGACGGGAAATGACATATGTGTCTCCCAAAAGATAATAAGACGATGTACAAGAGGCATTATTGTGGGAAAAAAACGATTTCTCAGCTTTTATTTACATTTGAGCAAAAAATACAAGATGTTCCATACTGTGGAAAATCTCAGAGGACGTGGTCGGAAGCCAAAAGTGACACCTGTGCTGGCCAGGAGGATAGTTAGAGAGGTGAAAAAGAATCCAAGGATCACCACCAAGGCCATCCTGGTGAATCTGGGCTCTGCTGGTGGTAATGTCTCAAGGCAGACAATCCAACGGACACTGCACAATGCAGACCAAGGAGGACGCCACTTCTCCAGATAAGGCAGACAAAAGCTTGCTTGGCCTTTGCAAAAGCTCATCTGGACAAAGAAGAAGACTTCTGGTCTTTTGTGTTATGGTCAGATGAAACAAAAATTTAATTGTTTAGTCACAATGAAGTTTCCTTCATTTGGCGTAAAAAAGGAGAAGCCTTCAACCCAAAGAACACCATCCTCACTGTCAAACATGTTGGTGGGAACCTAATGCTTTGGGGGTGTTTTTCAGCCAATGGACCAGGGAACCTAATCACAGTAAACAACACCATGAAAAAAGAGCAGTACATGAGGATTCTCAACGACAACATCAGGCAGTCTGCAGAGAAACTTGGCCTTGGGCACCAGTGGACATTTCAGCATAGCAATGACCCAAAACACACAAAAGTGGTGAAGAAATGGTTAGCAGACAAAAACATTAACGTTTTAGAGTGGCCCAGCCAGAGTCCAGACTTAAATCCAATTGAGAATCTGTGGAGGGAGCTAAAGATCAGGGTAATGGCAAGAAGACCCTCCAACCTGAAAGATTTGGAGCTCATTGCTAAAGAGGAATGGGCAAACATACCTGTGGAGACATGCATAAAGCTGGTCTGCAATTATAGGAAGTGTTTGATTGCTGTAATAGCCAATAAAGGCTTTTCTATTGATTATTGAGAAGGGTATTAATAATTTTGGACTGGACACTTTTTGCTCAAATGTAAATAAAAGCTGAGAAATGTTTCCCCCCCCCCCCCCCCACAATAATTCCTTTTGTACATCATCTTATTATCTTTTGGGAGACACCTATGTCATTTCCCATCAAAAAATTACTTGCTGGCTGAATAATAGTAACTTTAAGTCAAAATTTGCCAGGGGTATGAATAATTATGGGCAGCACTTTCTATATAGTGCATTTGGGTAGTGCAGCATTTGTTTGAGGTTTTGCTGCGTTACTGCAGCTACACAGAGTGACAAACGCTATTGGAACAAATAATTTCTACTGGTGTGATATACCTGTTGCCCCCCCAAAAAACTAATATAAGCAGGGGTATTATATAACAATAATATACTTTCTATATAGTGCATTTGAGTAGTGAAGGATTTGTTTGCGATTTTGCTGCGTTACTGCAGCAAATAATTTATACTGGTGTGATATACCAGTTGCCCCCCTACCCAAAAAAGGGATAGAGGCAGGGGTGTTATATACCAATAATATACTTTCAAATTACTTGCTGGCTGAATAATAGTAACTTTAAGTCAAAATTTGGGGTATGAATAATTATGGGCAGCACTGTACTTTCTATATAGTGCATTTGGGTAGTGCAGTATTTGTTTGTGGTTTTTGCTGCATTACCGCAGCTACACAGAGTGACAAACACTATTAGAACAAATAATTTCATCTGGTGTGATATACCAGTTGGCCCCCCAAAAAACGGATATAATCAGGGGTGTTATATACCAATAATATACTTTCTATATAGTGCATTTGGGTTCTGCTGCATTACCGCAGCTACACAGAGTAACAAACGCTAATATAACAAATCATTTCTACTGGTGTGATATACTAGTTGCTCCCAAAAAAACCTGATTGAAGCAGGGGTGTTATATACCAATAATATACCTTCTATAAAGTGCATGTGGGTATTGCAGCATTTGTATGCGGTTCTGCTGCGTTACAGGAGCTACACAAAATTACAAATGCTATTGGAACAAATAATTTCTACTGGTGTGATATACCAGTTGCCACCCAAAAAAACTGATTGAAGCAAGGGTGTTATATACCAATAATATACTTTCTATATAGTGCATTTGGGTAGTGCATAATTTGTTTGCTGTTTTGCTGCATTACCACAATTACACAGAGTGATAAACGCTATTGGAACAAAACATTCCAACTGGCGTGATTTACTAGTTGCCCCCAAAAAAACTAATTGAAGTGGAGGTGTTATATACCAATAATATACTTTCTAAATAGTGCATTAGGGTAGTACAGCATTTGTTTGCGGTTTTGCTGCATTACCGCAGTTGCACAGAGTGACAAACGCTATTGGAACAGATAATTTATATTGGTGTAATATACCAGTTACCACCCAAAAAAAGTGATTGAGGCAGGGGTGTTATATAACATATAGATACTTTCTATATAGTGCATCTGGGTAGTGCAGCATTTGTTTGCGGTTTTGCTGTATTACCGCAGCTGCACAGAGTGGCAAACGCTATTGGAACAAATAATTTCTACTAGTTTGATATACCAGTTGCCCCCCAAGAAAATGATTGAAGCAGGGGTATTATATGCCAATAATTTACTTTCTAAATAAGGAATTTGGGTAGTGCAGATATAGTGTGATATACCAGTTGCCCCCCCCCCCCCCCCAAAAAAAAATGTGATTTAGGCAGTGGTGTTATATAACAACAATATACTTTCTATTTAGTCATGCAGTGATTCGTTCCAAAATACCCCAAGGTCCAGGAGGTCTTGCAGTAGGACAGGAAAATCTCTGGCCATTTTAGAAGATCTTACAGGACCATGGCTCACCTTGCCGATGTTCAGCAGAGACACCACCTGCCCGTCAGACGTCTGATTTGTGACTGCCCTGCGCAATGGAACTCCACCTTGTATATGCTTGATAGGCTTCTACAGCAGAAACGACTATTCGTACAAACTCTGCAGCAGGACAGGTTCTGGGGAGCTTGTTTTTTTTCACTGCACCAGTGGCATGCAGACTACTTCAGCCATTTTATGAGATCACCAAACTGGTCAGTCACAGCCAGGGCAGATCAGTGACATCATACCTCACGCCTTCTTTCTGGAGCGAGCTCAAGCCATCGAGGAGCAGGATCAGGACAATGAGAAAGTCGCAATACTGGATGAATTCCCAGGAGGGGCTACTCCATCTGAGACAAGTCAACAGGAGTCTGAAGAGGAGTCAGAGGAGGATGGTGTCGGGGCGGAGGAGGAGCAAGAAGAGCAGGCTTTATACTTTTCAAGGATCCCTGGTGTTGTACATGGCTGGGGGGAGGAGACCAAGGACGACATTATCCTGGATGATGAGCAGGATCCAGGCCACTCCACTGATTCCAGTTTAGTGCAACTAGGGGCCTTCATGGTTCAGTGTTTGAAGAGGGACCACCGTATAAAAATCATGAAGGGCAAGGACCAGTACTGGGTGGCAACATACTTAGACCCCCGGTACAAACAGAAAATGGCAGACATGTTACCAGCATCACAGAGGGCTGTCAGAATGCAGCACTTCCAGGTCTTGCTTCGAGAAATGCTGCATTCAGCTTTTTCAGGCACTGGCAGAGGAATTTCCACTCACAGAGAAACAGTTGCGGGTACCAATCCAACAGTGCATGCAAGAAGAGGTGCTGGTCACTTGGGATATGAGATCATTCTTGCAGCCAACCCATCGACATCCGCCCTCCAGATCCAGCCCCAGGGAATGCCTAGACCGACAGGTGCCAGATTACATCGGGTTATCAGCCGATGAGGATGCTCTGAGTGTCGAGAAACCCCTGGACTACTGGGTGTGCAGGCTTGGCCTGTAGCCAGAGCTGGCACAATTTGCCATGGAACTGTTGGCTTGCTCCTCGTCCAGTGTCCTGTCCGTAAGGATGTTAAGCACATCAGGGGGGATTGTGACCGATAAGCGCACTTGCCTAGCTCATGACAGTTTGGACTACCTCTTATTTAAAAAAATGAATGAGGCATGGATCTCGGAGGAATTTAACACAAAAATGATATCCATTGACCTCCGGCCACATAGTCACTTGATCTTTTCTGTCCGGTGAATGCCTAATGTTTGGGGCCTGTAGTCCAGTGGCCTACAGTAAATTTTTATCCTTTGACCGCATAATGTACCTTGAGCCACATAATCAGCATTTCTTCTATGTCAGGTGAATGCCTAACTTTTAAAGCCCGTACTCCCTTGGCCTAAAATAAAAAATTTCTAGGCTCCAACTGGGCACATTTAAGAGAATTTCCCTTTAAGACGCATAAAAGTGTCCCCTGGTTAACCCTTTCATGACCAAGGGTCATTGATGCCCCAGTGTCCAGGTCAAAATGTACAAATCTGACATGTGTCACTTTATGTGGTAATAGCTTTGGAACACTTTTATTTATCCACGCCATTCTGAGATGGTTTTCTCGTGACACATTGTACTTCATGATAGTCATATATTTGAGTCAATATATTTCACCTTTATTTATGAAAAAATCCCAAATTTACCAAAAAATTAGAAAAATTCACAATTTTCCAAATTTCTATTTCTCTGCTTCCAAAACAGAAAGTGATACCTAATAAAATATTTATTACTTAACATTCCCCATATGTCTACTTTATGCTGGCATCATTTTGGAAATGTAATTTTATTTTTTTAGGACGTTAGAAGGCTTAGAAGTTTAGAAGCAATTCTTAAAATTTTTAAGAAAATTTCCAAAACGCACTTTTTAAGGACCAGTTCAGATCTGAAGTCACTTTGTGGGGCCTACATAGTGGAAACCCCCATAAATGACCCCATTGTAGAAACTACACCCCTCAAGTTACTCAAAACTGATTTTACAAACTTTGTTAACCCTTTAGGCGTTCCACAAGAATTAAAGGAAATAGAGATGAAATTTCAAAATTTCACTTTTTTGGCAGATTTTCCATTTTTTTTTTTCTTTAACACATTGAGAGTTAACAGCCAAACAAAACTCAATATTTATTACCCTGATTCCGCGGTTTACATAAACACCCCACATGTGGTCGTAAACTGCTGTACGGGCACACGGCAGGGTGCAGAAGGAAAGGAATGCCATACGGTTTTTGGAAGGCAGATTTTGCTGGATTGGTTTTCTGAACGCCATATGTTTTTTATTTTTCTGCCGATCTGCTGATCAAAAAATCCTATGTACCCAAAATTGGTACCAATAAAAACCTCAACTCTTTCTGCAAAAACGAGCTTCTGCACAAGACGGCAGGGGCTCGTTTTTTGCAGAAAGAGTTGAGATTTTTATTGGTACCAATTTTGGGTACATAGGATTTTCTGATTATTCATTATTACACTTTATGGGGCAAGGTGACCCAAAAATTGGCTGTTTTGGAACAGTTTTCATTTATTTATTTTTACAGCGTTCATCTGAGGAGTTAGGTCATGTGATAGTTTTATAGAGAAGATCGTTACGGACAAGGCAATACGTAATATGTATACTTCTTCTTATTTATTTAAGTTTTACACAATAACAGCATTTCTGAAACCAAAAAAATGATGTTTTAGTGTCTCTATAGTCTGAGAGCCATAACTTTTTTATTTTTTGGGCGATTGTCTTAAATAGGGCACAATTTTTTGCGGGATGAGGTGATGGTTTGATTGGTACTATTTTGGGGGTCATAAGCCTTTTTGATCGCTTGCTGTTGCACTTTTTGGGATGTAAGGTGACAAAAATAGCTTTTTTGGCACTGTTTTTGTTATTTTATTTTTATGGTGTTTATCAGATGGGGTCTATCATGTGATATATTTATAGAGGCAGTCGTTACGGACGCGCTGACACCTAATATGTGTATTTTATTTTTTTATAGGAAAAGGCAATTTCTTTTTTTAATTTACATTTTTATGTATTTATTTATTTATTTTTACTTTTATTATTTTCACTTTTTTTATCAGTTCCCTCTTGGATCTTCAAGATCCAGTGGGGCTGATAGTTGTACTATACTTTGCAATGCTCTTGCATTCCAAAGTATAATACTTCCAGATGACCTCTAGGTGGCATTACTGGACACCTTTCCATGGCAACCATCGGGTGCTGCAATCACAGCGCTGCAGCCCCGATGGTTGAAAGAGGGAGCTCCCTCCCTTTGTTAACCTCATGGATGCAGCATCTATGGGGTTACAGGAGAGTGTCAGCATAGAGCTGACACTCTCTGCTGATGGTGGCGGCTCAGTAATGGAGCCGCCGCCATCGCACACAGCAGGGGGATCGGGGGGCAGCGCTGGAAAGGTGGGGGGGATCGGGGAGGCTACAAAATTACTGCATGGGTAGGGGGGGGGATCGGGGAGGCTACAAAATGACTGCATGGGGCGGGGAGGGGGCGGACCACATCACGGCAGCTAGTAGGAGTTGAGCTGCAGGCGGCACAAGGGGGGGCACAGCCACAGATCGGGGGCACAGATCGGCGGGGGGGGGGTGTATTACTCGAGGACACATTACCTGATTTCAGATCAGAGCATGAAACCGGCATTTTAACACTGCCGCAATCCGATTGGTTAGTCTGCACAAACTAACCAATCAGATCGATTGCCGGCAAGGGGCCGATTGGTCCCTTGCCGGCATTACTGCACTGTATGCTGTCGTGATGATGTAATCTTGCGTCGCACTGGATTTCTGGCAAGATCTTTAAACAAGACGGAGGCTGGTAGCCCATCACGAGCAAATGGAGGTGGCAAGTTTGAATTTTTTTATACTATTTCAGGTAAAATCGATTTGCTGAAAAGAAGCACGAGGAAATTCGGCTTCGAAGCGAATTGAATTCATCCTGAAATTCGGATTGAATTCCACTTAGTGGGATTCGATTCGCTCATCTCTAATTATAATACAGAAAGTCAATCAAGTCAAGCAATCATAATTGCTTCTCTTTAGTGTAATGGGGTGACAATTTATTAATACATCAGATGTTTGATTGATAGCTAAAACTTTTTTAATCAAAGAGATACTGGTGTTTTTTGTGACATATTCATTATAGCTTCTCTGCAACTGACATCTTTACATCATTTACATCCTTTTTTTTTGATTTTTTTCCTTTCTTAGGTTTTATTTGGGGGAAAACAGCTAATTCTTTTAAAAAAGTATTTTTTGTTAATTATAGCTTTTTATTTCTTAACTATTAAAACTGACACCATATTTAACATGTATAGGTTTTAGTGAACAGGGCGACTATGTTGACGGTTTCTGTTAGTGACGACATTTAAATTAGTATTTTATATTTTTTATCTTTTTTTACTTTTTTATAACATATTTTAATTTATTTTGGGCACCTAATATTTCCCCCAGGAGGTACTTAAAAGACCTCTGAGGACACAGCTTTTTTTTCACTGTTTCCACTGTAACTGGGGCTTCTAATTAAAGGGAAAAACAGCCCCCTATGGGGGCATTACACACTAACAGAGCTAATCAGGGTCTCCTTAGCCCCTGCAGCTTCCCAGACACCTGGCGGTCACGTGACTGCCGAGACTAACAGAGGAAACTGCTCAGCTGCTTGCCGCCCCCCCCCCCCCTGCGTTTATGTACCGTCACAGGAGAAGGCAGAAGCGGTAATAAACCACTCCTGTGTTCTCCTCAGGGTCCCAGCTGTGTCTCACAGCCAGGACCGAACCTGCTCGTACCAGATAGCAGGAGCTTAAATCTAATTAAAGCGCTGCCTGACAGTTTATAAACCTGCTATCTGCATGGAGTATGTGCAGATACGATGTATATGTCCAGTGGGCAGTTGGGAAGGGGTTAAGAAATTGAATTTAACTTTTCAGATTAAATGCAAGTGTCCAAATCTATCTTTTATCTATTGATATTTAATAATGCTATTGTATGCCCATCAGTGTTTCTATGATAATGCTTAAGTAAATCATACATTAAAGGGGTTATCCGATTTGAGAAACATCCCCCCATGTGCCGGGCCACTTGCAGGTAATATACTTACCCTGCTCCCTGCTCCGCTCCTGGTCCCTGAACCGCCGCTGCTGCTTCTACCTGCACACTGATGAAAACATCTAGTGTTGGGGGAGCAGCCAATGGCAGACGGGGATGGGGACAAGCCTTCCTAGCATCGCGGGTGAACCTAGGGAGGCTTGTCCCCGTCCCCGCCTTCCATTGGCTGATCTCCCATGGACACCAGATGTTTTTATCGGTGTGCAGGGAGAAGCAGCAGCGGTGCGGTTACCAGGAGCGGTTTGTGAGCGGGTTAAATATATTTCCTGTGAGGGGTCCGGCACATGAAGGGGGATGTTTCTGAAATTGGATAACCCCTTTAAAGTGCTAAGATTGCCCTGAAAAGTTATGTATGGCACTCTGAGGTCTCTATATCCAACCCCTTTCAAACACTTTGTCACAAAGACAGCATTAGTAATTAGTGATGATCGAGCACCAAAGTGCTCGGGTGCAATGGCCAAACACACCCTGGGATGCTCGGGTGCTCTATCGAGCATCCGGGTATAATGGAGGTCAATGGGAGAATCCGAGCATTAAACCAGGCACCCCATGCTCTGAAGAGGGTAGGGTGCCTGGTTCATAGGAAAAGCTCAGAAATTGATGGAAACACCACCGAAATGGTTCGGGAACAGCATGGGGAGGATGTCTGGATGCATCTTGGACTTCCAGGTCGCTGCTGGGAACCATGTTGTCCGAGTAGTACGCAACTTTTACAAACTGACAATAATACGCACAACCCCCCCCCCCCAAAAAATATATAAAAATCTAGAGGAAAAATTGTTAAGAAACATTCTTTTGTGTATATTTACTTGTATATAAAGTGCAAGTGCTGCCAAAAATTACAAGGAAGAGGTATTCCGATAGAACCTGTATATCACATAATGGAGGGCCTCATTCACATTGTCCTACAGTCATAAAGCCTACGCACTAAGTGAAAGGGCTGCCAAAAATTACAAGGAACCAGCACTTCAAAACACCCTTTGTTACACATAAAGGAGGACATCATACACACCCTTGAACAATTATGTTAGTTGGCCTGCTGGTGGCCATCAAAAACAATTGAAGCAAGGGCCTGCTGATCTGACAATCTAAAACATTAGGGGCGAGGGCCTGTAGCCACATTGGTGACTCTAGATAACCTCTGGGCGATTGCATGTCCCTGTGACAGCGACAATCCTTTCGGATGTCTGCCCTATCAACTTTCGATGTTCTTTTCTGCGCCTACCATGGTGATCATGGGTAACGGGCAATCAGGGTTCGATGCCGGAGAGGGAGCCTGAGAAAGGGCTACCACATTCAAGGGAGGTCAATGGCTGAAATCTGATTGGCTGTTGTTTCCTTGCCCCTATTTCCTAATTGTGAACCAAACAGAGAGGGTGGGTCAAGTTATTATTCCACAAGCATCCAAGGAAGGCAGCAGGCGCGTGGCAATTACTCACTCCCGACTCAGGAAGGTAGTGATGATAAATAACAATACAGCACTCCTAAGCGGCACTGGTATTGGAATGAATACACTTTCGGTTAATGAGGATCTATTAGAGGGCAAGTCTGGTGCCAGCAGCCAACTTGCATTATCTGCTGCAATCCAACCGACCACCTGTTCGCACTGGTCTGACTTCAAGAGTTTTGTCCTGCGACGCCCTGCAAACTGGGAGATGAAGCTAAATATCGTGGATGATTGTTTTTCTTGTGCTCTGGCAGCGGGCACAGTTTCAACTCGCCCAGCGCCACGGCCTCTGCATGAACCATCAGCATCACTGACACTTTCCCGTCACTTACTGCTCACCTTGCGCATAATAAACGTTTGACACACAAGATGTGGCTCGGATGTCACAGTTCACAGCAAGCACAGTGTATGGAAAAGTATGTAAAAGAATGGAAAATGGAAAATAAATGTCACTTACATTTTTTCTATCTCTGGCCCTGACACACAGAAGGTATTGCACAGATGTCACAAGTCACTGCAGACATCCTCTATAGAAAAATTATTGAAAATGATGGAAAAAATATATTAATGTTCAGTTATATTTCTCCAATCTCTAGCCCTGACACACAGAAGGTATTGGACATATGTCTCTAGTCACTGCAGACACCCTCTATAGGAAAATTATTGAAAATTATGGAAAATATATATACATTTTGACTTATATTTCTCCAATCTCTGGCCCTGACACACAGAAGGTATTGGACAGATGTCACAAAGTCACTGCAGACACCCTCTATAGAAAGAGTATTGAAAATGCTGGGGAAAAAAATTGTACTGTAGCTATAAAATATTGCCAGCCTGCCAACACACACAATAGTCCTTAAAAGGAATTTTGGGTCTTTGAAACGATTTTCTACTAAATTGATTGCAATCAGATTCCCTACACTCTCTGTCTCTTCCGAAGCGCAGCTCTCCCTGACTACAAATGTCATTTTATGCTATATACGTGACTACTGGCATAACAGTGAGGGCAGTACTTACCTGCACGTTTATTGGCTGCAAAGCAGCCTCGAAATGTGCAGGAAGGAGACTCGAGCATGGCGCTAGAGCACATGCGGTACTCGGCCGAGTCCTGTCATGTGCAGAGCATAGCAATGCTTGAGCCAAACAGCAGTTTTCGGCTGAACATGCTCACTCAACACTATTAGTAATGTCAAAGTGACTGGGACATATATGGTTAAAGGTAACTGGTTGACAATGCTAACAAACAGCCAGTTTAAAAGCATACTACAGTGTCAGATACTTTCCAATTCAAATATGTCCACAAATTATCCCTTTTTTATTCTCTTTTCTTCTGACCTTTAAAATGGTGGCTGCCATTTTGAGAGATTCATCCTAATCAACAGAAGATTTGGGTACGTCTGGAATCGAAATTTTGGGGAAATTTGAAATTAGATTTTTTTTTTACCAGTGATTCACTCATCTTTAGTTGTATACTAATAAGTTACATTTAAAACCCAAACTATTAACTTATAATTACTACACAATATTCATTGCACATGCACAGTATTGTTGTCTAAGCTCGAGATTAATGTCTTCTGGTTTGCTCTCAACTTCAGACATTAATCTTCCTATGATTGATATATATTTGGGGGTATAATCTTTAAAATACTGGAAGAAATTGTGCATAGAGGAGAAATAGGTCATCAAATTCTTGCTAATCATTAGGAAAAACTTTCTCACCAACAGCTGAACAGGGGAGACCACTTGCAAAACTGTTGAAATGTTCACAGAATTAATAAGCAAGACTAGTTGCTTTTGATTTACTATACAATAAGCTGGCAAATCTTTCCTTGTACTACTTTGTACTTTGTACTATACATGTGAATTTAGTTATAGAGAAAAATTAGTTTTTGAAATGTTATCTTTCAGCAAAAAAGGTAGGATTTCCATTTAACCTATCTACTCCAAAAATACATAGGTCAAGTGTCTTTGACAGTTTTATAACAGAGGTTACAGTTCGCAAACATTAATTAAAGGCAGAATGACATTGAGGTTAGAAAGAATCATTTGACCTGTGTGCTACGTATGTTCTTTCCTCCTATACTAACATAACATGTCTAAATTAAATAAATTGCAGCAATTTACAGTAACTAGCCATTAGCATGTTGGGGGGTCATTCATTTGCTATACGAAGCTTGAAGAAAATGTAACCATTCAGTTTCATGACTATATCAACACTGGGGAAAACTTAAATCAAAATAATGGTAAGCATGAGGAATCAGATATGCATATTAATGTACTGTATGTATTCTGTATATTAAAGAAATGTGTTATATGACCCCTATCTTCACCTGCACCCAAGCATTTGTAAAATAGTATCATGTTATCTTTAACATAACATTACACATAAAGTAGATCTACAGGATAAAAAAAAATACATCTAGTTCAAATTATTATTCTATAGTCAGAGACTGAATTTATAGGGGCCTATAGCAATGAAGAATGAGACTCCCACCGGTTGACAGTAAATTGAACCTCAGTATTGTAAAAATTTGCATTATACCGTATTTTTCGCCGTATAAGACGCACCGGCATATAAGACGCACCCAATTTTAAAGGAGGAAAATCTAGAAAAAAAAGATTCTGAACCAAATACTGCAGTAAAATATTTTATATCAACTGTATAAAGTTAACAGCAGTTTAAGAACAATTTTATGTCAACCATGTAACATATTAAGAACTATCTTTACTCTCATTAACAGTCAGAAAAGTCAGTAAACAGTGAAAGTAACAAAAATAAGGCTGTAATGTTTTTATTCGAACCCCAAGAATTCCTCTTCTTCGCTGCTATCAGAAATGTGGAAGGACAGATCCACGCAGTCATTGTCATCACTTTCTTCCTCACTGATGTCAAATAAGACGTCGTCTTCTATTCCATCCAAGGCATTACTAATGCCACACTTCTTGAAGGATTTTACAACAATGTCCTCCTTCACGGAGTCCCATGACCTTTTAACCCATTCACACACTTGTGTGATAGTGGGCCTCTTCATCCGCCCAGTAGGCGTCAGATCATGGTTCCCAGCTGACATCCAGGTGTTCCACTCCTCTCGCATCAGAACTTTGAACGGTTTGTTAATGGAAACGTCCAGAGGTTGCAGCTGGCTGGTAAGACCACCAGGAATCACAGCTATTTGGGTCTTAACTTCCTTAAAGTTCTTTTTAATAGTTTCTGTAATGTGCGCTCTGAACTGGTCAAGCACCAACAAGGAAGATTTCTTCATAAGCCCGCCAGGACGTTTGGACCACACTTTGTCAATCCACAGCCTCATGCCATTTTCGTCCATCCACCCTTTATCATGAACGTGCACGACGACTCCCCGTGGAATTTCTTTTGGTAATGTTTTCCTTTTAAAGATCAACATCGGAGGCAGTTTGGTACCATCTGCACAGCAGGACAGCACAACTGTGTAGTGGGTTTTCTCATGCCCTGAGGTTTTTACGGTTATGGTTTTGGCTCCTTTGTTATCTACGGTTCTGTTAGATGGCACATCAAACGTTAGCGGGACTTCATCCATGTTGCCAATCTGGCTCATTTCAAAGTTATTCTTCTTCCTCGCATCAATAACAAACTTATGAAAAGACAGAATCTTTGATTCATATTCCTTTGGCATTTTTTGTGCAATCCTGGTTTTGGTGCGCATAGAAAGGCCAGATCTCTTCATAAATCTAAAGCACCACGATGGTGATCCGGTGAAATCCTGAATGCCTTTCTCCACAGCAATGCGTTTGGCCTCATAGATTATCATTTTTGTTGAGACAGAAAGTCCATTTTGCCGGTGACGGGTGATCCACTCCTTCACTTCTACCTCTAACTCTGGCCACTTTGCAGTTGGTCCACGTAAGGTGTGCTTGCTTTTATCCAACTTTTGGAGCTGATCCTCCTGTTTCCTCCACTCTCTTATCATTTTCTCAGTTGGAGGTGGCCCGAAGTGTCTCTCCGCTGCTCTGTTTCCATGCTCCTTAGCAAATTTGATTACTTCCAGCTTGAAAGCAACTTTATATGCCAGTCTCTTCTGCTTAGACATCTTGAAAAGGATAACGGTACCGTAATTTTCTACAAGAAATCCAGAAATTACCAATATGTTCTTCATTTCCCCTCCCCCCTTATATATCATCTGGTGCTTTCTTATCCAGCCATATTTCATCTGGTGGTCTCCTACCCCCCATATTTCATCTGGTGGTCTCCTACCCCCCATATTTCATCTGGTGGTCTTGTACCCCCTCATATTTCATCTGGTGCTCACTAAGGCTGCTTTCACACTAGCGTTCGTCGGTCCGCTCGTGAGCTCCGTTTGAAGGAGCTCACGAGCAGACCCGAACGCAGCCGTCCAGCCCTGATGCAGTCTGAATGGAGCGGATCCGCTCAGACTGCATCAGTCTGGCGGCGTTCAGCCTCCGCTCCGCTCGCCTCCGCACGGACAGGCGGACAGCTGAACGCTGCTTGCAGCGTTCGGGTGTCCACCTGGCCGTGCGGAGGCGTGCGGATCCGTCCAGACTTACAATGTAAGTCAATGGGAACGGATCCGCTTGAAGATGTCACCATATGGCTCAATCTTCAAGCGGATCCGTCCCCCATTGACTTTACATTGAAAGTCTGAACGGATCCGCGCAGGCTACTTGCGCACTTTTGCGCACTTGCGAATTTTTTTAAAGTTATTAATGCAGACGGATCCGTACTGAACGGAGCATCCGTCTGCATTAATATGATCGGATCCGTTCAGAACGGATCCGATCAAGCGCAAGTGTGAAAGTAGCCTTACACTGACCATGCAGGAGTCATGGGAACAGCTATACACTGACAACATATGGGGAGACTTTATCATCATATGGGGGCACAGGAACAGCCATACTGCAACTTTTGTAATCAGTAAAATCAGCCAATACTTGGCTTTAAATGTTCATTATGCTCTAAGCTCTGTGTGTGGGCGTGTATGCACATTTTACATTTCATTTACCCTGTAGTTGGTCCGCCTGAACACTTTCTCTCCATACACCATACACGCTGCCTGGCAACAGTATGATGGAGGGAGGGGGGTGTGTCTTCTCCCCGTGATTCGGGGGCAGAGCTTGTGGAGCCATTCTTCTGCCCATCAATCATGGGCATCCAATAGAGTACGGTAGTAGGCGAAGTGGGGGCGGAGCAGGAGCAGCAGTATGAGGTAGAGAGGGCGGTGTCTTCTCCCCGGGATTCGGGGGGCGGAGCTTTGGCGGATCAATCAATCACGGGCATCAAATCAAGGAGGAGCGGGGCGGAGCAGAGCACGGACAGCACACAGTAAATCTTGGCCGGAGGAGGCGGAACTTATGGAACAGAAGGGCAGACGTGCAGACATTTCAGGGCAGCGGAAGATATGCCCAGTGCCCGGGAGATATGCCCAGAAGCGGATTCTGCCCACACTGCCCAGCAAGGAGTGAGACTGCCCGGGGAGACATAAGGAGACACAGCCCGGTAAGCAGCTCAGCAGAGCGTTGACATGGTGCCCGGGCAGCACGTGGTTAGACTGTCGGGAGGGGGGGACAAGGCGCGCTTTAGCGCTTCAGCCTGGCCGTGCAGGGATGGTCATAGAAGTCCTCACAGCCCGCAGTACATGCCACAAATCCAGCCTGCAGCACACGAGGACTGCGAGCAAGCACCACACAAAGTTAGGGGCAGTTTTAATGCAGGTAAAAATGTGTATTCGCCGTATAAGACGCACCAACTTTTTCCCCCCAGTTTTGGGGAAGAAAAAGTGCGTCTTATACGGCGAAAAATACGGTAAGTCTTACTGTACTTGTGTATAGATCTATTCTTCCATGATCCATTGACATCTATAGGTAAATTAAGTATATCCCTAGTAGATGAATGTCAAAGACCTGTGAAGTTATTTTAAAAATGTGAAGACTTTTTATCATTGATCCATGTGGCAGGATACTGTAAGTCAACTCAGTGGTAATAAAAACTCAATGGTATATAATCACTAGAGATAAGCAAATAAAATAAAAAAAATTGATTCGCTGGTTAGCCAAATTTTTGGGGAAAAATTTGGTTCGATACGAATATATTTGCACCAAATTTCGATTATAAAAACGCCTATTTCTTGGCTGCAGACAGCTTTTATAGTGGTGTAGAACACTGTGCCTTGCAGTAACACGCATAGGGAGTCTGCTTTAGTAGTGAAACAATACTGTGAGTCAGTATGACATGCAGATGACAGGTGTCACAGTTAGAATCACTGCACACTTCACTTATTTGGGCAGTCATGGGGATAAAAAATGACCAAATATCTCAAGTATGAACTCAGCCTTACAGGTCGATATTAGCGCCAAGAAGAAGTGCACTCCTTTTACACCGTCGTCAGCTGATTCCACATACATGTCTACAGAACCTGTTCTATTAAACGCTTTTACAAGTAGAGCCCCCTGACAAAGTGGAGAGGGTGACATCACTGATTATTTTGCCCTTCCTCTGATCCGTCAGAACAATAACCCCCAAAAATGGATCCTGTCTGTGGAGCATCAGTATTGCTAATACAAAAAACCCAGGAGTGGATCCAAAACAGAGATGACACGTGAATAGAATATTTGCATGTCTTCCGTGTTTTGTACCCACTCCTGCTTTTGGCTACCAAATCACAAGACAATTATTATTTTTTCCCTGAACGTCCTTATTTAACAAACAGGACATTGACACACATAAAGTACAACACATAAGGGGAAAAACCACAAGATTTAAAGGGGACCTGTCACTGGGATTTGGGGTATAGAGCTGAGTACATGGGTTGCTAGATGGCCTCTAGCACATCCGCAATCCCCAGTCCCCATAGCTCTGTGTGCTTAAATTGTGTAAAAAATAATAATATTTGATACATATGCAAATGAACCTGAGATGAGTCCTGTCCCTGACTCATCTCATGGACAGGACTCATCTCAGGTTAATTTGCAAATGTATCAAATAGTTTTTTTTTACATAATAAAAGCACACAGAGCTATGGGGACTGGGTATTGCGGATGTGCTAGCGGCCATCTAGCTACCCGTGTCCTTAGCTCAATACCGCAAATCCCGGTGACAGGTTCCCTTTAAAAGGCAAACTGAAAAAAAAAGTGCTTCATCAACAAAAATGGATTGACGACCAGTATCGGGGTGACCACAATGGTAATGCATATTGATCATGAAATGTATGGGGTTATGGCTGATAACTGGAGGACAGTCCAGCAAAGAAGCTGACGCCAGCTCATTCCTTAACGAGCTGGGTTGCCGATAAGTGGATTCTATAGTGTCTGAAGAACTGCGAGTAAAGACATAGGAATAAATTGTCCACTTCCTCCAACATGACCTCATCCTTTGATTTATGAATATCATTCCATAAAGTCTTGAAGTCCTCTGTGTGGATGGCATAAGAAATGTCTATGCGAGGTTCGACGAAGGTCCAGAGAAGTGATCACCAGTAGAGTTGAACGGACTCGGGTTCGGCCGAACTTCACAAAAAAGTTTTGAGCACTAAAATGGCTGTAAAAAAGTCATGAAAAGGGCTAGAGTGCTGCAAATGGCAGCAAAATGTGGTTAAGAGCATGGCAAGGAAAGGTAAATGACTTAAAATAACATAAAATATGTAAAAATAAAAAAAAATAATCTTGATCTTGGAGGACGACGTCCATATGGAGTTAGGAGGTTGAGGAGGTGGTGGATGTGGCGGTGTAGGTGGAAGCGGCGGTGGAGGAGGAGGAGGTAGCCAACACTGGTGTTCAATTTATTTTATTTTATTTGCTTAAAATAGGGTACACCGCAAAACATTGGGAAATATAACCTGTTATAACCCCCTCCAGCCTTGCTAAACAAACGTTCAGACAATACACTGGCTGCAGGGCAGGCCAGCACCTCCAAGGCGTAAAGGGCAAGCTCAGGCCATATGCCCAATTTGTAGACCCAGAAGTTGAAGGGGCAGACCCATCAGTCAGTACGTGTAGGAGTGTGCACACACACTGCTCCACCATGACGCAAGTCCCTGTGATGTCCACGATCCAATTGGATATCTGCTCTATCAACTTTCTATGTTCTTTTCTGCGCCTACCATGTTGAACACGGTTAGCAGGGAATCAGGGTTCCACGCCGGAGAGGGAGTGTGAGAAACGGAGACCACATCCAAGGGAGGTCAATGGCTGCAATGTGATCAAGCTGAAATGTGGGACAAATTATTAAAGAAAAAGGATCGAATGAAAGGGACAATAAAAGAACATTTTTTGAAATTTAAGTCCCTGTAACCTATGCAGAGCAGGATTTTTTTCACGGCAAAATTTTTAAAATGTCAACCAAGAATATAACAGAAAAATTTGTGAAATTTATGAACCTGTCTACTAGGTAGAGCTGGGGTATATCACAGTTAAACATTGGTGAATGTCACCCAACTATGTAACAGACAAAATAGTGAAATTTATGAACCTGGAAACTAGGTAGAGCAGGGGTATATCACCGCCAAAAATTGGTGAATGTCACCCGACAATGTAACAGACAAATTAGTGAAATTTGCTTACCTGTCTACTTGGTAGAGCAGGGGTATATCACAGACATAAATTGGTAAATGTCCCCCGAAAATGTTACAGACAAATTAGTGAAATTTGATAACCTGTAAACTAGGTAGAGCAGGGGTATATCACAGCCTGTTTGGTGAAAATTAGTGAAATGACATAAAATAAAATACGTACAAATTTAAAAAAATAATCTTGATGTATGAGGTGGAGGTCCATATGGAGTAGGAGGTTGAGAAGGCGTTGGACGTAGTGGTGTAGGTGGAAGCGGTGGTGGAGGAGAACAAGGTAGCCAACACTGATTTTTAGTTTAAATAATGTTTTTTTTTTTATTAGGGTGCACCACAAAAGAGTGGTAAATATCAAAAATACAACAATGAGCAATTGTGCTGTAGTATGACAATGGCTGGGTAAGGCCGGTATACATGTCTATTCTGCACAAGGTACGGACAAGTCCTGTGGGATCCATGCCTGGTTCATTTTAATGAACGTGAGCTAGTCCACATTGGCAGCGGACAGGCGGCTGCGTTTGTCTGTGATAACGCCCCTTGCCATGCTAAACACACGTTCAGATAATACACTGGCTGCAAGCAAGCCAGCACCTCCAAAGCGTAAAGGGCAAGCTCAGGCCATGTGCCCAAATTGGAGACCCAGAAGTTGAAGCGGGCAGACCTGTCATTCAGTATGTGTGGGCGTGTGCACACTTACTGCGAGGCCATGTTGGTGACATGCTGCCTCCTGCTAAGACGTTCCATATCAGCTGGTTGTTGTGGTGTGCTAACAAAGTTTTCCCACATTTCGGCCATGCTAACCCTGCCATCTGAGGTGCTGGTGGTGCCCCAGCTGTGACCTCCTCCTCTGGCTTTGCCTTGTGCTTCCACTGTGCCCCTGCTGTCAGGTTGGAATGCCACCAGCAGCACATCTACCAGCGTGCGCTTGTACTCGTGCATCTTACGATCATGTTCCAGTGACGGCATTAAGGACGGTACATTGTCCTTGTAATGGGGATCCAGCAGCGTGGCCACTCAGTAACCAGCACAAGATAGAATGGGGAAACTCGGCGGTCGCTGTGGAGACACTAGAGCATGTAATCGCTCATATGTGCCAGGCTGCCAAGAGGCAACGAAAAGCTGTCATCTGTGGGAGGTGTATTCTCTGTGTCCTCTGTATCCCCCCCCAGCCATGCAGCAGTGATGGCCATGAGCTGCAGTTGATGGTGAAGGTGTTACGCTGACTGGATGAGGAGGTGGTAAAGGGTAAGGAAGCGGAGTAGGAAGAGGAAGCAACAGGAGGCAAACTGAAGTGCCCTGCAAGCCTCAGTGGTGGAAGGACTTCTAACCACCTCAGTCCCAGCCACTACTGCATTTACCCAGTGTGCTGTTACGGAGATATAACGTCCCTGACCATGCGTATCCGTAGTTAGGTGGACCTTGCCACAGATGGCGTTGCGCAGTGTACGCCTGATTTTGTCCCCCACTTGATTGTGCAGAGAAGGGATGGCTCACCTGGAAAAGTAGTGGCGGCTGGGCACGACGTACTGTGGGAAAGCCACCGCCATAAGGCTTTTAAAACTCTCCGTCTCCATCAGACGGAATGACAGCATTTCAAAGGCCAGTAACTTTGAAATGCTGGCATTCAGGGCCAGGGATCGCGGGTGGGTAGGGGGGTTACTTCCTCTTCCGCTCCAGTGTTTTGGGAGATGGAAAACTGAACACTTCCATGGGACATTGCGGAGATGCTTGGTGACCCAGGTGGTGGTGTTGCTGGCAGATCCTTTATTTGCGGGGTGGCAGGTGTCACTGTCATTCCAGAAGTGGATGAAGAGGCCGAGACTGCAGCAGAAGAGGAAGCAGGAGGAGCCAGAGACCTTTCTCAGTTTTTGAGGTGTCTACACCACTGCAGCTTGTGCTTTTCACTTAGATGCCTGGTCATTCAGGTTGTGCTCAGGTTGAGAATGTTTATGCCTCGCTTCAGGCTATGATTGCACAGTGTGCAAACCACTCGTATCTTGTCATCCACACATTGTCTGAAGAACTGCCATGCCAGGGAACTCCTTGGAGCTGGCTTTGTTGTGCTCGGTCCCTTGCTGCGTTGGGCAGTAGCAGGCGTACTGTCTATGGGATGGCCGCTCCGCTTTTGCAGCCTGCTCCCTCTTCTGCTGTGCTGTGGCTCTGTGCGACCACCGCCTCTTCCTCTCAAATACACAAGTCACTCACATGACCTTGATTCAATGTGGGGTTGAGGACCTCTGCGTTTTCCACATCGTCTTCCAACCAGTCTGCACCCCTACCCTCCTTGTCGGTCTGCACGCTGCAGAAAACCACAGCAGTTGGCACCTGTGTTTTGTCATCATCCGAGATGTGCTGCGATGGTCCTCCCATGTACTCATCTTGAAACATAAGTGGTTGGGCATCGGTGCACTCAATCTCTTCCACTTCTGGGGCAGGGCTATGTGGATGGCCCTGAGAAACCCTGCTAGCAGAGTCATCAAAAATCAGAAGATACTGCTGCATAACTTGGGGCTCAGGCTGCTTAGCTGATTTGCCAGGGGGTGAGGTGAAATACTGATGGACATTGGCTGCAGGTGCTAACTCTGATCTTTCAGCAGGAGACTGGGTGGGAGACAATGTGAAGGAACTGGAGGCGCTGTCAGCAATCCACTATCGCCAGTACTTGTTCTGGCCTCACCATTCATAGAGCCTCATTAGGCCCGACCAAATAATGCTGAATGTTCTGTCGCCCACTCTCACCTGAGGAAGGGGTTTCACTTGTGTGTGTAGCTGGCACACATCGACCACGTCCTCTCCCTGCAACAGGAGCTCCACCAGCAGCACCACGACCCAGCCATGTCCTTTATTTAACGCTATCCTCATTCTCCGCAAATTTAGTATCTTGCCCAAAATGGTTGTTTTTTTTTATAACAGAATATAACAGCAGTATCTAACGCGTGTATTTCACATTGACAGATGCAGCAAAGGCCGCAAATTTTGTATTTGGCCCAAAATGGGTGTTTTTTTAATAACAGAATATAACAGCAGTGTCTAACGCATGTATTTCACACTGACAGATGTGGCAAAAGCTGCAAATTTAGTATTTTGACCAAAAAGGGTGTTTTTTTAAACCCAGAATATAATTGCAGTATTTCAAGTTTGTATCTTACACTGACAGATGCAGCAAAGGCTGCAAATTTTGTATTTGGCCCAAAATGGGTGTTTTTTTAAATAACAGAATAGAACAACAGTATCTAACGCGTGTTTTTCACACTGACAGATGCAGCAAAGGCCACAAATTTAGTATTTTGCCCAAAATGGGTATTTTTTTTATTACAGAATATGACAGCAGTATCTAACGTTTGAATTTCACACTGACAGATTCAACAAGGGAGTAAAATGTATTTTTTGGCCCAAAAAGGGTGTTTTTTTAATAACATAATATGACAGCAGCATCTAACACTTTTATTACACATTGAAATATGCAACAAAGGCTGTAAAATTTTGTATTTTGCCCAAAAAGGGTGTTTTTTTTTAAATAACAGAATATGACAGCAATATTTAAGGCTTGTATTTCACACTGAAGGATGCAACAAGGGCTGTAAAATGTATTCTTTTGCCGAAAAAGGGTGTTTTTTTTTAAATAACAGAATATGACAGCAGTATCTAACGCGTGTTTTTCACACTGAAAGATGCAACAAGGGCTGTAAAATTTATTCTTTTGCCCAAAAAGGGTGTTTTTTTTTTAAATAACAGAATATGACAGCAGTATCTAACTCGTGTTTTTCACACTGAAAGATGCAACAAGGACTGTAAAATGTATTATTTTATTTTTTTTAAACCAAAAATTATTGCAGTATTTCAAGCTTGTATCTCACACTGACAGATGCAGCAAAGGCTGCAAATGTTATATTTTGCCCAGAATAGAACAACAGTATCTAATGCCTGTATTTAACAATAAACAACAGTATCTTACGTGTGTATTTAACAATGACAGATGCAGCCAAGGCTGAAAATTTAATATTTTGCCCTAAGAGGTTTTTTTATATCTTTTCTCCAAAAGGGGTGTTTTTTTTAAAACCCAGTATATTATTGCAGTATTTCAAGCTTAAATTGCACACTGTCTAATGCTGCATAGGCCCCAGATGGAGAGTATTGCAAAAAATTGGTTCTTTTTTAAAACCCATACAATTATTTAAGTATTTCAAGCTTAGATTGCACACTGACAAAACCTGCATAGGCCACAGATGGAGGGTTTGGCCAAAAATGGGTGCTTTCTTAAAACCTAGAAAATTATTGATGTATTTCAAGCTTGTATTTAACAATGACAGATGCAGCAAACATTGGAAAATTAGGATTTTGCCCTAAATGGGTGTTTTTTTAATAACAGAATATGACAACAGTATATAACGCGTGTATTTAACAATGAACATCTAATGCATGTATTTATAACGGAATATGATAGCTGTATCTAACGCTTGTATTTTACACTGACAGATGCAACAAGGGCTCTAAAATGTATTCTTTTCCCCAAAAAGGGTGTTTTTTAAAACCCAAAAATGATTGCAGTATTTCAAGCTTAGATTGCACACTGACTAATGCTGCATAGGCCCCAGATGGATGGTATTGCCATGTATTTTAAGCTTAAATTGCACAGTGACAAAACCTGCATAAGCCCCAGAATGAGGGTATTGCCAAAAATGGGTGCTTTTTTAAAACCAGAAAATTATTGCTGTATTTCAAGCTTGTATTTAACAATGACAGATGCAGCAAATGCGCAAAATTTGGATTTTGCCATAAATGTTTTTTTTTTTTTAAACAGAATATGACAGCAGTATATATTGCTTGAATTTCAGACTGACAGATGCAGCAAAGGCTGTAAAATTTAGAATTTTGCGCAAAAAGGGTGTTTTTTAAAACCCAGAAAATTATTGCTGTATTTCAAGCTTGTATTTAACAATGACAGATTCAGCAAACGCTGCAAATTTAGGATTTTGCCCTAAATGGGCATTTTTTTTTAAATAACAGAATATGACCGCAGTATATAACGCTTGAATTTCACACTGACAGATGCAGCAAAGGCTGTAAAATTTAGAATTTTGACTAAAAAGGGTGTTTTTTTAAACCCAGAAAATAATTTCTGTATTTCAAGCTTAAATTGAACATTGACTAATGCGGCATAAGCCCCAGATGGAGGGTACTGCTGAACGCTGAAAAATTAGGATTTTGCCCAAAATGGGTGTTTATTTAATAACAGAATATGACAGCAGTATCTAATGCTTGTATTTCACACTGACAGATGCAACCAGGGCTGTAAAATTTTGTATTTTGCCCAAAAAGGGTGTTTTTTAAAACCCTGAAAATTATTGCTGCATTTCAAGCTTAAAGGGACTCTGTCACCAAGTTTTGGACTATAGAGCTGCGGACATGCATGGCTAGATCGTTGCTAGCATGTCCACAATATATCTGTCCTATAGGGCTGTGTGGTTTTAATATCTTTAAAAAAGGATTTTTACAGATATGAGTGTTGTATGTGTTCAAGGGGCTGTACTAACCTTCCTGGAGCCCAGCCGTGCCCAGCCACGCCCGCCTGTGAAGGAGCCCAGCACTGCCTATGTCCTCTGAATCTCCTCCTTTCATCAACTATAGATTGCCGTAATCGCGCGATGCGTGAGCTCGTGCATGCACAGTTCTTTCCCTGAGGCTGATGCCAGCACAGGGAAGGAACACTATACCGACACTGCGCATGCGCTGAGGTCGCGCATCGCGAGATTACGGCAATCTGTAGTTGATGAAAGGAGGAGATTCGGAAAACATAGGCGGTGCTGGGCTCCTTCACAGGCGGGCATGGCTGGGCACGGCTGGGCTCCAGGAAGGTTAGAACAGCCCCTTGGACACATACAACACTCATTTACATATCTATAAAAATCATTTTTTTAAGAAATTAAAACCACACAGCCCTATAGGACAGATATATTGTGGACATGCTAGCGGCGATCTAGCCGTGCATGTCTGCAGCTCTATAGCCCAAAACTAGGTGGCAGAATCCCTTTAACAACTTCAACCCCGCTAGCTGAAACCCCCTTAATGACCAGGCAACTTTTTACAATTCTGCACTACACTACTTTCACCGATTATTGCTCGGTCATGCAACTTACCACCCAAATGAATTTTACCTCCTTTTCGTCTCACTAATAGAGCTTTCATTTGGTGGTATTTCATTGCTGCTGACATTTTTACTTTTTTGTTATTAATCAAAATGTAACAATTTTTTTGCAAAAAAATGAAATTTTTCACTTTCAGTTGTAAAATTTAGCAAAAAAAACGACATCCATATATACATTTTTCACAAAATTTATAATTCTACATGTTTGGGTAAAAAAAAATGGTTTGGGTAAAAGTTATAGCATTTACAAACTATGGTACACAAATGTGAATTTCTGCTTTTTGAAGCAGCTCTGACTTTCTGAGCACCTGTCATGTTTCCTGAGGTTCTACAATGCCCAGATAGTACAAACACCCCACAAATGACCCCATTTCGAAAGTAGACACCCTAAGGTATTCACTGATGGGCATAGTGAGTTCATAGAACTTTTTATTTTTTGTCACAAGTTAGCGGAAAATGATGATTATTTTTTTTTCTTACAAAGTCTCATATTCCACTAACTTGTGACAAAAAATAAAAACTTCCATGAACTCACTATGCCCATCACAAAATTCCTTGGGGTGTCTTCTTTCTAAAATGGGGTCACTTGTGGGGTAGTTATACTGCCCTGGCATTCTAGGGGCCCAGATGTGTGAGAAGAAGTTTGCAATCAAAATCTGTAAAAAATGACCGGTGAAATCCGAAAGGTGCTCTTTGGAATATGTGCCCCTTTGCCCACCTAGGCTGCAAAAAAGTGTCACACATCTGGTATCGCCGTACTCAGGAGAAGTTGGTGAATGTGTTTTGGGGTGTCATTTTACATATACCCATGCTGGGTGAGATAAATATATTGGTCAAATGCCAACTTTGTATAAAAAAATGGGAAAAGTTGTCTTTTGCCAAGATATTTCTCTCACCCAGCATGGGTATATGTAAAATGACACCCCAAAACACATTCACCAACTTCTCCTGAGTACGGCGATACCAGATGTGTGACACTTTTTTGCAGCTTAGGTGGGCAAAGGGGCACACATTCCAGAGAGCACCTTTTGGATTTCACAGGCCATTTTTTTACACATTTTGATTGCAAACTACTTACCACACATTTGGGTCCCTAGAATGCCAGGGCAGTATAACTACGCCACAAGTGACCCCATTTTGGAAAGAAGACATCCCAAGGCATTCCGTGAGGGGCATGGCGAGTTCCTAGAATTTTTTATTTTTTGTCACAAGTTAGCAGAAAATGATGATTTTTTTTTCTTACAAAGTCTCATATTCCACTAACTTGTGACAAAAAATAAAAACTTCCATGAACTCACTATGCCCATCACAAAATTCCTTGGGGTGTCTTCTTTCTAAAATGGGGTCACTTGTGGGGTAGTTATACTGCCCTGGCATTCTAGGGGCCCAGATGTGTGAGAAGAAGTTTGCAATCAAAATCTGTAAAAAATGACCGGTGAAATCCGAAAGGTGCACTTTGGAATGTGTGCCCCTTTGCCCACCTAGGCTGCAAAA
This sequence comes from Bufo gargarizans, assembly GCF_014858855.1. Lineage (NCBI taxonomy): Eukaryota > Metazoa > Chordata > Amphibia > Anura > Bufonidae > Bufo > Bufo gargarizans. The sequence continues at coordinate 139,449,704 of NC_058084.1, forward strand.
AAGTGTCACACATCTGGTATCGCCGTACTCGGGAGAAGTTGGGGAATGTGTTTTGGGGTGTCATTTTACATGTACCCATGCTGGGTGAGAGAAATATCTCGGCAAAAGACAACTTTTCCCATTTTCTTATACAAAGTTGGCATTTGACCAAGATATTTATCTCACCCAGCATGGGTATATGTAAAATGACACCCCAAAACACATTTCCCAACTTCTCCTGAGTACGGCGATACCACACGTGTGACACTTTTTTGCAGACTGGATGCGCAAAGCGTCCCAAATTCCTTTTAGGAGGGCATTTTTAGACATTTGTATCCCAGACTTCTTCTCATGCTTTAGGGCCCCTAAAAAGCCAGGGCAGTATAAATACCCCACATGTGACCCCACTTTGGAAAGAAGACACCCCAAGGTATTCAATGAGGGGCATGGCGAGTTCATAGAAATTTTATTATTTTTTTTGCATAAGTTAGCGGAAATAGAATTTTTTTTTTTTCTCACAGTCTCACTTTCCGCTAACTTGGGCCAAAAAAATGTCTGAATGGAGCCTTACAGGGGGTGATCAATGACAGGGGGGTGATCACCCATATAGACTCCCTGATCACCCCCCTGTAAGGCTCCATTCAGACGTCCGTATGATTTTTACGGATCCACGGATACATGGATCGGATCCGCAAAACACATACAGACGTCTGAATGGAGCCTTACAGGTGGGTGATCAATGACAAGGGGGTGATCACCCATATAGACTTCCTGATCACCCCCCTGTCATTGATCACCCCCCTGTAAGGCTCCATTCAGACGTTCGTATGATTTTTACAGATCCATGGATACATGGATCGATCCCCAAAACACATACGGACGTCTGAATGGAGCCTTACAGGGGGGTGATCAATGACAGGGGGGTGATCAATGACAGGGGGTGATCAATGACAGGGGTGATCAGGGAGTGTATATGAGGTGATCACCCCCCTGTCATTGATCACCCCCCTGTAAGGCTCCATTCAGACGTCTGTATGTGTTTTGCAGATCCGATCCATGTATCCGTGGATCCGTAAAAAACATACGGACGTCTGAATGGAGTCTTACAGGGGGGTGATCAATGACAGGGGGAGATCAATGACAGGGAAGTGATCAGGAAGTCTATATGCGTGATCACCCCCTTGTCATTGATCACCCCCCTGTAAGGCTCCATTCAGACGTCCGTATGAGTTTTGCGGATCCGATCCATGTATCCATGGATCTGTAAAAATCATACGGACGTCTGAATGGAGAACGACAATGGTCGAAAGCCAGGATTCAATTTCTTACTGAAGGACACAGAGGAGCAGTTCCTGCCCTGTGTGACTTTGTTCGCCCAGGCAAACCAGGTGCAGAAGAACTGCGTGAGAGATGAGAGTGGTTGCACATGGATTGCATACACTACATGCCTCCAACATAATTCTTGGATCTCTACATGAAAATAATGTATATGGTGTAAATCGCGAGAAGGGCATAGTTGGAGACATTGACTTCACAAGAGATACAGAGCAGCAAAGTTTGCTTTGAAATTAAAAATTTCACCAATAGATAATTCAGCCCATACAGCAAAAGGAGGTGTACAATCACCCATCAATTTTCCCCAAAAAAGCCTGTTTCACAGAAACAAATTTCCCCGCAAATAGGCTTTTGCCACATATAAATGCACTACTGAATGACAAATAGGCCTTTATTTTTTCCCACTTTTACACTACACAAGGCTTTTAAAAGTATAAGAGCAATGCTGAAAGGAGAATACATTTTTAGTTCGCCACTAATACACTGCAAACAGAGTTTTAGAATATATCACTGCACCGTTTAATGGCAATTAGGCCCTAATGTTTTTCTACTTTTACAAAACATAAAAGCCTTTTCAACAGATAAGTGCAACGCTGAACAGCAAATATATATTTAATTTTCCACTAATACACGGCAAACAGGGCTGCTGAATTTATCACTGCACCGCACAATGGCATTTTTTTTTACACTAATACACGGCAAAACAAATTTTACAACATATAACTGCCCCGCACAAGGGCAAATAAGACATACTGTAGAAATATTTCCTTTTAATAAACCCTGTTAATGGCTGTATCAGACAAAATACACAATTGTTGCGCCCTTGCAGTATCAAGACGTTTGAAATTCAATGGTTATATACAGTCGGGGCCAAAAGTTTTGAGAATTACATAAATATTGGAAATTGGAAAAGTTGCTTCTTAAGTTTTTATAATAGCAATTTGCATATACTCCAGAATGTTATGAAGAGTGATCAGATGAATTGCATAGTCCTTCTTTGCCATGAAAATTAACTTAATCCCCCAAAAAACTTTCCACTGGATTTCATTGCTGTCATTAAAGGACCTGCTGAGATCATTTCAGTAATCGTCTTGTTAACTCAGATGAGAATGTTGACGAGCACAAGGCTGGAGATCATTATGTAAGGCAGATTGGGTTAAAATGGCAGACTTGACCTGTTAAAAGGAGGGTGATGCTTGAAATCATTGTTCTTCCATTAATAACCATGGTGACCTGCAAAGAAATGCGTGCAGCCATCATTGAGTTGAATAAAAATGGCTTCACAGGCAAGGATATTGCGGCTACTAAGATTGCACCTCAATCAACAATTTATAGGATCATCAAGAACTTCAAGGAAATAGGTCCAATTCTTGTTAAGAAGGCTTCAGGGCGTCCAAGAAAGTCCAGCAAGCGCCAGGATCGTCTTCTAAAGAGGATTCAGCTGCGTGATCAGAGTGCCACCAGTGCAGAGCTTGCTCAGGAATGGCAGCAGGCAGGTGTGAGCACATCTGCACGCACAGTGAGGCGAAGACTTTTGGAAGATGGCCTGGTGTCAAGAAGGGCAGCAAAGAAGCCATTTCTCTCCAAAAAAAACATCAAGGACAGATTGATCTTCTGCAGAAAATATGGTGAATGGACTGCTGAGGACTGGGGCAAAGTCATATACTCCGATGAAGCCTCTTTCCGATTGTTTGGGGCATCAGGAAAAAGGCTTGTCCGGAGAGCAAAAGGTGAGCGCTACCATCAGTCCTGTGTCATGCCAACAGTAAGCATCCTGAGACCATGTGTGGGGTTGCTTCTCATCCACGGGAGTGGGCTCACTCACAATTTTGCCCAAAACACAGTCATGTAAAAAGAATGGTACCAAAACACCCTCCAACAGCAACTTCTTCCAACAATCCAACAACAGTTTGGTGAAGAACAATGCATTTTCCAGCACGATGGAGCACCGTGCCATAAGGCAAAAGTGATAACTAAGTGGCTCAGGGACCAAAACATTGACATTTTGGGTCCATGGCCCGGAAACTCCCCAGTTCTTAATCCCTTTGAGAACTTGTGGTCAATCCTCAAGAGGCGGGTGGACAAACAAAAATCCACTAATTCTGACAAACTCCAAGAAGTGATTATGAAAGAATGGGTTGCTATCAGTCAAGAATTGGCCCAGAAGTTGCTTGAGAGCATGCCCAGTCGAATTGCAGAGGTCCTGAAAAAGAAGGGCCAACAGTGAAAATACTGACTCTTTGCATAAGGCCTCATGCACATGACCATTGTTGTGTCCAGTGACCGTTTGTCAGATATTGGGTATAAATAAAGTCCATAAGTATAAGGCCTATATAAGATGTATGGACATAAGCCTAAAGGGACAACCATTTTGTCTTATTTTAAAAGTGCAGGGTGAGTTCAGGATTTTAACTCAGAATTACTAACCTAAGATGTACAATATGTACCAAAGTGTTTACCCAAGTCTGTTTTTGTGAGAAGGAGATGTCCCAAGGTCTAATGAAAAGTAATTGCCTAGATAAGACAATGTATTAGAAATGTGCTGAGTTTTGATGATTTTCAGTGAATAGAAAGACTCTAATCTTTCTTTGGGGTTTTTATATTAATCAATGTATGAGTAGATAGATTTTTATATCATTAATTTAAATACGTGTGCTGTATATATAAGAGTGTGGACCTTATAGATATATTCAGTTTTAAGGTTAGAATTAAGGTACAAACTCCTATGTCATTTTTAGAATCTCTCCCAGAAACAAGTTAATGATCTCTTTGCTCAAGATTTCTTGAATGGAGAAATGTGGACACAGTTGATCATAAACAAAACCTGTCTTTTCCCCAGAACAATGACTTGAGTATGGTCATGTGTATCTTGATTTCATTAGGTCTGGTCAAAAGATTAAGGGATATGCGAGGTGTTTGACTAAATACAAAATTCATTGTCTATTCAAGATCGCCTCAAGGTTTTGTCAGCAGAAGGATCTCTAACTATCATCATCAAGGGACGATCATCAAGGGAAAAGACCAAATCCAGCCCTGACCACCTTTTCTGTCATTGGAGGCAGCCATCTTAGAACCATTGAAACTGATTTCTGCTAGCTGACATTTTGGTATAGTATAACCTTACCTATATTTTAGAATTTTAGAGGATAATTAATTAATATAATACATATCTATATATATATATATATATATATATATATATATATGTATATTCAATTAACCATACCTTGTGTATAGTATCTAAGATTGGGGTGTACCTGCTGCATCATCCTGAAAATGAATCCAATACAGGGAGATTGATAATATACAGGTGAAAACACGGTATTATCTCCAAGGAATTGAATTCAGTTCTATATAGATAAAAGATAAACCAGATTTGGGTTTCATCAGACATTTGTCGGCTGAGAGAAATCAAGTATTAAATTGATTTAAAATATAATTGAGGGGTATCATTATAATAAGGCATAATTGTGTGTATAAATATATATATATATATATATATATATATATATATATACATACATACTCAATTATTTTTGACTTTCTCACTATTTTGCATAACATTGATTGAATTTCAATTGTCACCAATTTTTATATATATTAATTTGCACTAAAAATTGTATTAATAAATGACATATATATTTTGTCTATAACTGGGTTTTGTCTTCAATTCAACGCAGATCATGAGCTTGTTTTAGCTTGATATTTATGATAATAAATTATAATCTCCTTCATTACAGATTTTAATTTATTCACATAAATAATATAGACTGTCAATCGGAGACAGCATAAATATTCCGACATAATTTGGAGGTCCCACCGAGATCTGCTTGTAATTGAAACAAAATTTTGGGGTACAAAATATATATTTGATAAAGTTATTGTGGTACTTGTAGTGAAACAAGTAAAAATATGTCTGAGAACAATAGCGAGGCTAGCCAAGGCATGCAGGCTGCTGCTGCTGCAGTGGTAAAGACTGATATGCATGATAGAAAGACTCAAGAATTAATTGAACATATTGTGATGTGTTATATGCATGACAGGTTGGATATTAAGAGAGAGTTAAAGGATTGGAGTGTTGAATTGGAAAAGAGAGCTGTAGAATATGCAGATGATGTCTGGTCTGATAAATCCCGGTTTGCTGATTATCTCTGTCACATTTCCCAAGCTAAACATAAGAAAGATAAGGATTCATTAATCCTTCAATCTTGGCCTGAATTTGTATATTTAGTTGTTGAAATAGAAAAGCAATTGGAACAAGCAAAATATAAAAATGTTGAACAGGCATATGAAATTGATAAATTTCAAAAAGACTTATCTGAAATGGAACTTAAGGCGGCCACGGTTTCTGGTGAATTAGCACAATGGTCTGCTAGATTATCAGAATATAATGACAGAGACAATCAACAGCAAGAGGTAATAAGAACTCTGGAATGGAAATTAAGTCAAGCTACTAATGAACTGTCTAAATGTCAATTGTCTATGGCGGATCTAGATGAGGAATGTAAAAAGTTGTATAAGGACAATAGAAATTTACAGAGTTAGATAACAGGGATCTTGACCCTTTACAATTCAGACAGCCTAAGGATTCTAATAGAGTGAAGGTAAAATATTCCAGGGGGGAATCAGATGCAGAAAGTAAATATGACAACCCCTTTAAAGGAGAAGAGCTAATGTCTCTGAGAGAACATTCTCTTCCTAAATTAAAACCGATTTCACCTCCTAGGTCCTCTAAAAGTTTAGTACAGAGATCTTCTCAACCCATGATAGACACTACTAAAATGATCAAGTTTCTCAAGGAAATTGTGGATCAATTTGCTAAAAAGGGATCACCCTCCATAATAAGTCATTTGGAAATATATGAGGAGGCCATGAAAACTTTACATTTAGAACAGGACATACAGAATCTTTAATTTATTACCTGGGTATTCAAACCAAAACATTGGTATTTCTTTAATTCCCTTAGAGATATGGGTAAGGGATTCCTGGTCAGATATGGTCGCAGATATAAAAAAAACTGAATTTGGTCCTTATAAGTCCGCTACTACTGCAAGGAGGGCGTTATTTACCCTGAAATGTAGACCTAATAAAAGTCCCAGGGAATCTTTGTCAGTCCTCAAAAATGCCTATAGTTTGTCCGAAAAAGATCCCAAGGTAGTGAATTCATCCAGTTATTTTATGACGCTTTCCCCAATAAAATAAAATTTATTTTGGCCAGGGATTACCATCCCAGAAAGACTCTGGATTGGTTACTCACCGAGAGTACAACTCTGCATGCTGCAATACAAAATTGTGATGAGTCTCTTGATAGAAAATTTTAATAAAATTCAGCCTAGGCCACATGGGAATAAGGGTTCAAATGTTGCTGAAAAGAACCCAAACCACCAGAAGGAGTTTAGAAATAGACGGTTCCCTCCTTTTTTTTTAAAGATATCAAAGCAATTATTATAGGGGATATCAACGTAGGCCAGAAAGGGTTCAAAGTGGCTCTGATCAGACGGTTCTGGGAGGTCACAATCATATCGGTCCCAAAATCAATTTCCCAAAGATTATGGGAGAAAGAGAAGTAACCTATATGATCGAATGGATCAAATCCAAAATCAGTTTGGTATGTTGATGCAAAGTATGGAGGAATTGTCTAAAACCATCACTGCTAACCCTAAAAATCCTTTTTTAGGGGTAACCCCTCCTGTAGAGAGTCCTCCCCAAATATAAAGGGGGAGAGGCAGGTAAGTATGACAAATGTTGATGACTTAAATGTATGTAAAGTGGAGCAATCTAACATAATTGTCGTTCCCTTTAAAAGGAATTTAACCCTTACAAAGCCACATGGCAAGGGGGAGGGGAAACCTGTTTGTTCTGTCTTACAGCACACAAAGTCTTCAGCTGCACAGATGAAGGAATACAATCCTGCTAATAAAAGGAAGGAGGAGGAAGCGAGGACAAGTATAATTGCCAAGCAGGAAAACAATTTCAATAATCATTCCAAATATCTTTGTTTCATATAGGAAATAAAAAATAGATATTATATGAAAGTTTAATTATTTGATAATTTCCCACCAATAATAGCCTTGATAGATACAGGTAGCCAAGGAACTTTATTATCTTTAAAGTACTTCCAACAATTGCAGGATGTATCTTCTAAACAGGTATAAATTAAAAAGTTTTAATGCTAACCTGGTAAGTGTCTCAGACAATGTCCTCAAGGTTTTAGTTAAAGCTTCGCTGGATTTTAAAGTAGCAAACAAAGTAATTAGCCATCCTACATTGATCATGGATATGCCCATTGATAGATTAATTATTGGCATCGATTTCCTGAAAAGATTAAGCCCAGTTATTGATTTTGTTAATAAGGTGATATGGTCTCAAGTGAGGATGCCCATTAATTATGAACAATCACAAGCCTATCACAATAGGCATAACTGCCATGTGATAGAGGAAAGGCCGGATTCAATTGAAGTACATTTCCAAAATAGCCAGATCCCTGATGTTTCTTTCCTGCAAACCACTCCAAATTCCACTATAGGTGAACAGGAAGATAACACCATATGTGTGTCTCCTGAACAAGTAAAATATGTCTGTTTGGAAGGGGATGTTCTTACAATCCACCTACACCCAGAAATTACTGACCCAACGGGCAATTCATTAACCTTAACAGCGATTGAACACTATTCAACTACAAGCACAGGAACACAATATATTTTAATGAGTTGTGATGCACGGAACTAATGATTCACACAGACTGATGTGGATCGAGCACAAGTGACTTTTCCCCTTCCCTTCCCTTCTTTGGTTTTTAGATTTCATCAGGACTTTTTTCCAGACTGCATTATCTTGCAGCATTGGTTTCACGATTGACACTTTTATATTAATTGCATCAGTTTCATCTTTAACACTTGGAGACTTTACAATTCAAGAAGCCTCTTTTGTTTTTGTTTTTTTTCCTTTGGATTGCATCCGGACTTTTTCTTCACAGATTGCATTATCTTGCAACATTGTGTTTCACGATTGACACATTTATATTAATAGGATTAGCTTTATCTTCAACACTTGGAGACTTTATAATTCTAGAAGCTGTTCACTGACCAATATTTCTGCATATTTAACTCTATTGCAGCCTGCCTATATTTGCAGATTGGCAGGATTGGATTAGATAATCCAGTATCAATCCTATCCAACCTGTAAAAATCAAACATCTACTTCCAGCAGTATATATATTTATACTTATATATATTTTTAGATTAGCTATGAGTCGACTGTATTTTATTCTATAGTGTTCACAGGCCTGGATTTTATAGATATTGGAGGTATTGCCTATATTGTATGTATCCATTATATACCATTGACGTTTTAGACTAATAAATAGTGTGAATTCACCATCTGTTGGTTCCGGATATTTGAGTGCCCATTAGAGTTGAGCGAACACCTGGATGTTCGGGTTCGAGAAGTTCGGCCGAACATCCCGGAAATGTTCGGGTTCGGGATCCGAACCCGATCCGAACTTCGTCCCGAACCCGAACCCCATTGAAGTCAATGGGGACCCGAACTTTTCGGCACTAAAACGGCTGTAAAACAGCCCAGGAAAGGGCTAGAGGGCTGCAAAAGGCAGCAACATGTAGGTAAATCCCCTGCAAACAAATGTGGATAGGGAAATTAATTAAAATAAAAATTAAATAAATAAAAATTAACCAAAATCAATTGGAGAGAGGTTCCATAGCAGAGAATCTGGCTTCCCGTCACCCACCACTGGAACAGTCCATTCTCAGATATTTAGGCCCCGGCACCCAGGCAGAGGAGAGAGGTCCCGTAACAGAGAATCTGTCTTCATGTCAGCAGAGAATTAGTCTGCATGTCATAGCAGAGAATGAGGCTTCACGTCAGCCACCACTGCAACAGTCCATTGGCATATATTTAGGCCTAGCACACAGGCAGAGGAGAGAGGTCCCGTAACAGAGAATCTGGCTTCATGTCAGCAGAGAATCAGTCTGCATGTCATAGCAGAGAATGAGGCTTCACGTCAGCCACCACTGCAACAGTCCATTGGCATATATTTAGGCCCAGCACACACACAGGCAGAGGAGAGAGGTCCCGTAACAGAGAATCTGTCTTCATGTCAGCAGAGAATTAGTCTGCATGTCATAGCAGAGAATGAGGCTTCACGTCACCCACCACTGCAACAGTCCATTGGCATATATTTAGGCCTAGCACACAGGCAGAGCAGAGAGGTCCCGTAACAGACAATCTGGCTTCATGACAGCAGAGAATCAGTCTGCATGTCATAGCAGAGAATGAGGCTTCACGTCACCCACCACTGCAACAGTCCATTGGCATATATTTAGGCCTAGCACACAGGCAGAGCAGAGAGGTCCCGTAACAGACAATCTGGCTTCATGTCAGCAGAGAATCAGTCTGCATGTCATAGCAGAGAATGAGGCTTCACGTCACCCACCACTGCAACAGTCCATTGGCATATATTTAGGCCTAGCACACAGGCAGAGCAGAGAGGTCCCGTAACAGACAATCTGGCTTCATGACAGCAGAGAATCAGTCTGCATGTCATAGCAGAGAATGAGGCTTCACGTCACCCACCACTGCAACAGTCCATTGGCATATATTTAGGCCTAGCACACAGGCAGAGCAGAGAGGTCCCGTAACAGACAATCTCGCTTCATGTCAGCAGAGAATCAGTCTGCATGTCATAGCAGAGAATGAGGCTTCACGTCACCCACCACTGCAACAGTCCATTGGCATATATTTAGGCCTAGCACACAGGCAGAGCAGAGAGGTCCCGTAACAGACGATCTGGCTTCATGTCAGCAGAGAATCAGTCTGCATGTCATAGCAGAGAATCAGGCTTCACGTCAGCCACCACTGCAACAGTCCATTGTCATAAATTTAGGCCCAGCACCCAGGCAGAGGAGAGAGGTCCCGTAACAGACAATCTGGCTTCATGTCAGCAGAGAATTAGTCTGCATGTCATAGCAGAGAATCAGGCTTCATGTCAGCCACCACTGCAACAGTCCATTGGCATATATTTAGGCCTAGCACACAGGCAGAGGAGAGGTTCATTCAACTTTGGGTAGCATCGCAATATAATGGTAAAATGAAAATAAAAATAGGATTGAATGAGGAAGTGCCCTGGAGTCCAATAATATATGGTTATGGGGAGGTAGTTAATGTCTAATCTGGACAAGGGACGGACAGGTCCTGTGGGATCCATGCCTGGTTCATTTTTATGAACGTCAGCTTGTCCACATTGGCTGTAGACAGGCGGCTGCGTTTGTCTGTAATGACGCCCCCTGCCGTGCTGAATACACGTTCAGACAAAACGCTGGCTGCCGGGCAGGCCAGCACCTCCAAGGCATAAAAGGCTAGCTCTGGCCACGTGGACAATTTAGAGACCCAGAAGTTGAATGGGGCCGAACCATCAGTCAGTACGTGGAGGGGTGTGCACACGTACTGTTCCACCATGTTAGTGAAATGTTGCCTCCTGCTAACACGTTGCGTATCAGGTGGTGGTGCAGTTAGCTGTGGCGTGTTGACAAAAGTTTTCCACATCTCTGCCATGCTAACCCTGCCCTCAGAGGAGCTGGCCGTGACACAGCTGCCTTGGCGACCTCTTGCTCCTCCTCTGCCTTGGCCTTGGGCTTCCACTTGTTCCCCTGTGACATTTGGGAATGCTCTCAGTAGCGCGTCTACCAACGTGCGCTTGTACTCGCGCATCTTCCTATCACGCTCCAGTGCAGGAAGTAAGGTGGGCACATTGTCTTTGTAGCGTGGATCCAGCAGGGTGGCAACCCAGTAGTCCGCACAGGTTAAAATGTGGGCAACTCTGCTGTCGTTGCGCAGGCACTGCAGCATGTAGTCGCTCATGTGTGCCAGGCTGCCCAGGGGTAAGGACAAGCTGTCCTCTGTGGGAGGCGTATCGTCATCGTCCTGCCTTTCCCCCCAGCCACGCACCAGTGATGGACCCGAGCTGCGTTGGGTGCCACCCCGCTGTGACCATGCTTCATCCTCATCCTCCTCCACCTCCTCCTCATCCTCGTCCTCCTCGTCCTCCAGTAGTGGGCCCTGGCTGGCCACATTTGTACCTGGCCTCTGCTGTTGCAAAAAACCTCCCTCTGAGTCACTTCGAAGAGACTGGCCTGAAAGTGCTAAAAATGACCCCTCTTCCTCATCCTCCTCCTCCTCCTCCTGGGCCACCTCCTGTTCCATCATCGCCCTAAGTGTTTTCTCAAGGAGACATAGAAGTGGTATTGTAACGCTGATAACGGTGTCATCGCCACTGGCCATGTTGGTGGAGTACTCGAAACAGCGCAACAGGGCACACAGGTCTCGCATGGAGGCCCAGTCATTGGTGGTGAAGTGGTGCTGTTCTGTAGTGCGACTGACCCGTGCGTGCTGCAGCTGAAACTCCACTATGGCCTGCTGCTGCTCGCACAGTCTGTCCAGCATGTGCAAGGTGGAGTTCCACCTGGTGGGCACGTCGCATATGAGGCGGTGAGCGGGAAGGCCGAAGTTACGCTGTAGCGCAGACAGGCGAGCAGCGGCAGGATGTGAACGCCGGAAGCGCGAACAGACGGCCCGCACTTTATGCAGCAGCTCTGACATGTCGGGGTAGTTGTGAATGAACTTCTGCACCACCAAATTCAGCACATGCGCCAAGCAAGGGATGTGCGTCAAATTGGCTAGTCCCAGAGCTGCAACGAGATTTCGCCCATTATCACACACCACCAGGCCGGGCTTGAGGCTCACCGGCAGCAACCACTCGTCGGTCTGTTGTTCAATACCCCGCCACAACTCCTGTGCGGTGTGGGGCCTGTCCCCCAAACATATGAGTTTCAGAATGGCCTGCTGACGTTTACCCCGGGCTGTGCTGAAGTTGGTGGTGAAGGTGTGTGGCTGACTGGATGAGCAGGTGGAAGAAGAGGAGGAGGAAGCCGAGAAGGAGGAGGTGGCAACAGGAGGCAAAGAATGTTGCCCTGCGATCCTTGGCGGCGGCAGGACGTGCGCCAAACAGCTCTCCGCCTGGGGCCCAGCTGCCACTACATTTACCCAGTGTGCAGTTAGGGAGATATAGCGTCCCTGGCCGTGCTTACTGGTCCACGTATCTGTGGTTAGGTGGACCTTGCTACAGATGGCGTTGCGCAGTGCACACTTGATTTTATCGGATACTTGGTTGTGCAGGGAAGGCACGGCTCTCTTGGAGAAGTAGTGCCGGCTGGGAACAACATACTGTGGGACAGCAAGCGACATGAGCTGTTTGAAGCTGTCTGTGTCCACCAGCCTAAATGACAGCATTTCATAGGCCAGTAGTTTAGAAATGCTGGCATTCAGGGCCAGGGATCGAGGGTGGCTAGGTGGGAATTTACGCTTTCTATCAAATGTTTGTGAGATGGAGAGCTGAACGCTGGCGTGTGACATGGTTGAGACGCTTGGTGACGGAGGTGGTGGTGGTGGTGTTGGTGGTACATCCCCTGTTTGCTGGGCGGCAGGTGCCAACGTTCCTCCAGAGGCGGAGGAAGAGGCCGAGGCGGCAGCAGCAGAATAGGCCGAGGCGGCAGCAGCAGAAGAGGTAGCAGGGGGAGCCTGAGTGACTTCCTTGGTTTTAAGGTGTTTACTCCACTGCAGTTCATGCTTTGCATGCAGGTGCCTGGTCATGCAGGTTGTGCTCAGGTTCAGAACGTTAATGCCTCGCTTCAGGCTCTGATGGCACAGCGTGCAAACCACTCGGGTCTTGTCGTCAGCACATTGTTTGAAGAAGTGCCATGCCAGGGAACTCCTTGAAGCTGCCTTTGGGGTGCTCGGTCCCAGATGGCGGCGGTCAGTAGCAGGCGGAGTCTCTTGGCGGCGGGTGTTCTGCTTTTGCCCACTGCTCCCTCTTTTGCTACGCTGTTGGCTCGGTCTCACCACTGCCTCTTCCTCCGAACTGTGAAAGTCAGTGGCACGACCTTCATTCCATGTGGGGTCTAGGACCTCATCGTCCCCTGCATCGTCTTCCACCCAGTCTTGATCCCTGACCTCCTGTTCAGTCTGCACACTGCAGAAAGACGCAGCAGTTGGCACCTGTGTTTCGTCATCATCAGAGACATGCTGAGGTGGTATTCCCATGTCCTCATCATCAGGAAACATAAGTGGTTGTGCGTCAGTGCATTCTATGTCTTTCACCGCTGGGGAAGGGCTAGGTGGATGCCCTTGGGAAACCCTGCCAGCGGAGTCTTCAAACAGCATAAGAGACTGCTGCATAACTTGAGGCTGAGACAGTTTCCCTGGTATGCATGGGGGTGATGTGACAGACTGATGGGGTTGGTTTTCAGGCGCCATCTGTGCGCTTTCTGCAGAAGACTGGGTGGGAGATAATGTGAACGTGCTGGATCCACTGTCGGCCACCCAATTGACTAATGCCTGTACCTGCTCAGGCCTTACCATCCTTAGAACGGCATTGGGCCCCACCATATATTGCTGTAAATTCTGGCGGCTACTGGGACCTGAGGTAGTTGGTACACTAGGACGTGTGGATGTGGCAGAACGGCCACGTCCTCTCCCAGCACCAGAGGGTCCACTAACACCACCACGACCATGTCCACGTCCGCGTCCCTTACTAGATGTTTTTCTCATTGTTATGGTTCACCACAACAACAAATATATTATTTGGCCCAATGTATTGTATTCAAATTCAGCGGGATATAAATTTGAGGCCTAGTATTTAGGCGCTGGGTGACCGGTATGGATTTAGTGACAGAATTAGACTTGGAAATGCACAGAAGCGTGTGTGTGAAGTTATTCTGAATGACCCAATGTGCACCTTGAATATTATATACCCTTTTTGGGATAGATTTCAAATAGCTCTGATATAGCAGGAACCACTAAATTATGAAATTGCTAAATTGGGAATTGTACTTCAACCCAGAACAAAAAATGTGCTTTGACGGGCACTAAATAACTTTCCCAGCTACAACAGTACAGCGGTAACGAGAGATTTAGAGGGATTTAAATTTGAGGCCTAGTATTTAGGCGCTGGGTGACAGGTATGGGTTTAGTGACAGAATTAGACTTGGAAATACACAGTAGCGGGTGTGTGTGAAGTTATTCTGAATGACCCAATGTGCACCTTCAATATTATATACCCTTTTTGGGATAGATTTCAAATAGCTCTGATATAGCAGGAACCACTAAATTATGAAATTGCTAAATTGGGAATTGTACTTCAACCCAGAACAAAAAATGTGCTTTGACGGACACTAAATATCTTGCCCAGCAACAACAGTACAGCGGTGGGTAACGAGAGATTTAGAGGGATTTAAATTTGAGGCCTAGTATTTAGGCGCTGGGTCACCGGTATGGATTTAGTGACAGAATTAGACTTGGAAATGCACAGAAGCGTGTGTGTGAAGTTATTCTGAATGACCCTATGTGCACCTTCAATATTATATACCCTTTTAGGGATAGATTTCAAATAGCTCTGATATAGCAGAAACCACTAAATTATGAAATTGCTAAATTGGGAATTGTACTTCAACCCAGAACAAAAAATGTGCTTTGACGGACACTAAATATCTTGCCCAGCAACAACAGTACAGCGGTGGGTAACGAGAGATTTAGAGGGATTTAAATTTGAGGCCTAGTATTTAGGCGCTGGGTGACAGGTATGGGTTTAGTGACAGAATTAGACTTGGAAATACACAGTAGCGGGTGTGTGTGAAGTTATTCTGAATGACCCAATGTGCACCTTCAATATTATATACCCTTTTTGGGATAGATTTCAAATAGCTCTGATATAGCAGGAACCACTAAATTATGAAATTGCTAAATTGGGAATTGTACTTCAACCCAGAACAAAAAATGTGCTTTGACGGACACTAAATATCTTGCCCAGCAACAACAGTACAGCGGTGGGTAACGAGAGATTTAGAGGGATTTAAATTTGAGGCCTAGTATTTAGGCGCTGGGTCACCGGTATGGATTTAGTGACAGAATTAGACTTGGAAATGCACAGAAGCGTGTGTGTGAAGTTATTCTGAATGACCCTATGTGCACCTTCAATATTATATACCCTTTTAGGGATAGATTTCAAATAGCTCTGATATAGCAGAAACCACTAAATTATGAAATTGCTAAATTGGGAATTGTACTTCAACCCAGAACAAAAAATGTGCTTTGACGGACACTAAATATCTTGCCCAGCAACAACAGTACAGCGGTGGGTAACGAGAGATTTAGAGGGATTTAAATTTGAGGCCTAGTATTTAGGCGCTGGGTCACCGGTATGGATTTAGTGACAGAATTAGACTTGGAAATGCACAGAAGCGTGTGTGTGAAGTTATTCTGAATGACCCTATGTGCACCTTCAATATTATATACCCTTTTAGGGATAGATTTCAAATAGCTCTGATATAGCAGAAACCACTAAATTATGAAATTGCTAAATTGGGAATTGTACTTCAACCCAGAACAAAAAATGTGCTTTGACGGACACTAAATATCTTGCCCAGCAACAACAGTACAGTGGTGGGTAACGAGAGATTTAGAGGGATTTAAATTTGAGGCCTAGTATTTAGGCGCTGGGTCACCGGTATGGATTTAGTGACAGAATTAGACTTGGAAATGCACAGAAGCGTGTGTGTGAAGTTATTCTGAATGACCCTATGTGCACCTTCAATATTATATACCCTTTTAGGGATAGATTTCAAATAGCTCTGATATAGCAGAAACCACTAAATTATGAAATTGCTAAATTGGGAATTGTACTTCAACCCAGAACAAAAAATGTGCTTTGACGGACACTAAATATCTTGCCCAGCAACAACAGTACAGCGGTGGGTAACGAGAGATTTAGAGGGATTTAAATTTGAGGCCTAGTATTTAGGCGCTGGGTGACAGGTATGGGTTTAGTGACAGAATTAGACTTGGAAATACACAGTAGCGGGTGTGTGTGAAGTTATTCTGAATGACCCAATGTGCACCTTCAATATTATATACCCTTTTTGGGATAGATTTCAAATAGCTCTGATATAGCAGGAACCACTAAATTATGAAATTGCTAAATTGGGAATTGTATTTCAACCCAGAACAAGAAATGTGCTTGAACGGACACTAAATAACTCGCCCAGCTACAGCACTAGGGACAGATTAGCTGGATATAAATTTGAGGCCTAGTATTTAGGCGCTGGGTGACCGGTATGGATTTAGTGACAGAATTAGACTGGGATATGGCCAAAAAATGAACAGACTATTGCTGGTTAAATGCACTTGGTGTGACAGCTTCACCCTGATGTAGGCTTTAGCCAAAAAACAACCACACCATTGAGGGTTAAATGCACTTGGTGACAGGCGCAGCTTGCCCCTGATTTTGTATATGGCCAAAAAATGAACAGACTATTGCTGGTTAAATGCACTTGGTGTGACAGCTTCACCCTGATGTAGGCTTTAGCCAAAAAACAACCACACCATTGAGGGTTAAATGCACTTGGTGACAGGCGCAGCTTGCCCCTGATTTTGTATATGGCCAAAAAATGAACAGACTATTGCTGGTTAAATGCACTTGGTGTGACAGCTTCACCCTGATGTAGGCTTTAGCCAAAAAACAACCACACCATTGAGGGTTAAATGCACTTGGTGACAGGCGCAGCTTGCCCCTGATTTTGTATATGGCCAAAAAATGAACAGACTATTGCTGGTTAAATGCACTTGGTGTGACAGCTTCACCCTGATGTAGGCTTTAGCCAAAAAACAACCACACCATTGAGGGTTAAATGCACTTGGTCGCAGCTTGTGCTGGCGCACCACAAGACACAAAATGGCCGCCGATCACCCCAGAAAAATGAGACTGACAAACGGTCTGTGCAGCCTAAAAACAGTGAGCAATTGAGGATCAGCAGCTCAATGATCCACAGCTGCAGATCGATCAGTTAATCAAGTCCTTTGGAGGAGTTAATCTGCCTAATCTCGCCCTACTGTCGCAGCCGCAACCTCTCCCTACGCTAATCAGAGCAGAGTGACGGGCGGCGCTATGTGACTCCAGCTTAAATAGAGGCTGGGTCACATGGTGCTCTGGCCAATCACAGCCATGCCAATAGTAGGCATGGCTGTGATGGCCTCTTGGGGCAAGTAGTATGACGCTTGTTGATTGGCTGCTTTGCAGCCTTTCAAAAAGCGCCAAGAAAGCGTCACAAAAGCGCGAAGAAAGCGACGAACACCGAACCCGAACCCGGACTTTTACGAAAATGTCCGGGTTCGGGTCCGTGTCACGGACACCCCAAAATTCGGTACGAACCCGAACTATACAGTTCGAGTTCGCTCATCCCTAGTGCCCATCTATCCCTTTGCTATTTAACTGTGGTGCCTTGAGTGCGACATCAGATTGGTGCACCTGGCCATCCCAAATCAGGAGGCAGAGCCGTCCTTCTCTTTTTACTTTCTCAATTATTGGCCTAATACCTGAATCGTATCTAAAAGAAGAACAATTGGTTGAACAAACATTTTATTCTTTTCCTGAAGGATTGTTGACCATTTGTTCAGTATATCCTTTTAATCTTGAAGACGTTACCTGTAAGGTAGAGGAATCCTCCCTTACCTTTGATCATACAATCAATGAGCAGGAAGCCCAGGAATATCATGAGTTTGCTGAAAAAGCAGGTAAATCAAATCATGACCTCACTGACAGGTTGGAGGAAACCTATGAAATAGGTCAACCAGAAGTTTTCCCAGGGTTTATGGAAATGGTCCAGCAACAAATTTCATTAGCTGATGGATGCTCCAATGACCCAGAGCGACAACAACTAAAGGAAGTTCTCTTATAATTCAAGGATATCTTTTCTAAAGATTCCTTTGATTGTGGTTTGACTGACATACACATTGCCAGGATTCAGACTGATCCTGAGGCACCTCCCGTTTATATCAAGCAATATCGTCATCCACTAGCTTGTTACAACTCGCTAGCGGAAATAATTTGAAATCTCAAAGAGAGAGGTATTATAAAACCAGTGCACAGTTCTTATAATAATCCTATTCTTGGAATTCTTAAACCGAATGGTCAATGGCGTTTATGTGCTGATCTTCGTCAGCTAAATAAATGTGTATATATGTCCAGCTGGCCCGTGCCATATATAGACCAATGCTTGGTACAAATGCAAGGCCCTAGGATCTTTACCACCTTAGATTGCGCTCAGGGATATTGGACCATCAAAGTGAGCCCTGAAGACCAATACAAATTGGCCTTTACTTTTGGTAAAGAACAATTTCCCTGGACTAGACTACTATTTGGGTACATAAATTCAGGTCATGAATTTGCGGTGTTTTTACATAAGGCTATGCCTGATGCCACAGAAAGAGGAAATTTAACTTATGTAGATGACATTTTGATGAAAGTACTTAATTTGACCAGCATATCCAAGAAAAAAGGCATGTACTGAATCAGTTGAGAGAGGCAGGTGTGAAAATTTCTTTACAGAAAGCCCAGTGGTGTCGAACCAGGGTAAATTTCCTTGGACATGAGGTTACCTGTAAAGGCCCCTACAATATTTACAGAGTGATAAAATTAGGGATGTTAACTTGTCTAATAGCAGGATCACTGCTTGGACCTTGTCTTTACAAGGATGGCTGTTGGAGGTTCGGTATAAGCAAAATAAAAAGTGTCCAGTAGCCCAAGGACTTGCTGAACTGCATGATTGCGCCGCTCATTCTTCCTCAACATCTGTTGTATTGCACATCAGATCATAACCTGATCAATGCAGCCACGACACATCAGTATGTGGAGGACCTTTGTAACAAAACTTATTATGACTTGAAAACTACCAAAAAGGAATATGAGGTAGGAGATAGAGTGTATCTCTTTAACTTTGCCCAGGATCGGGTAAAAGAAAGAAAATTTCTCCCATCATGGAAAGGACCGTATGATGTAATTGATAAAATATCACCTGTAGTTTATAAGGTGAAAATGAATACCAAAGATGGTTTCATCGAGAAATGGGTCCATGTAAATCAATTTCGAGTATGTCATCCGAGATCACAACTGAGCATCATAGAAGATGATGCTGAATAAGAGAATGAATAAGGATTGCGTTAATCTGATTTCTCTCAGTTTACAGATGTTCAGATTTTGGTGTTTCCTTGCCAAACATTTTACATAGAAAAGCTAGGTAAACTATATATCTCAAAAGATTTAAAAAAAAATATATATGTATTCATACTTTCATTTTCTTTTGAAAAAGGACGGGGATGGAACCAGATGTGATTCCTGGAGATGATGATACAGATATCGTGCAGATGGTGTTGATCCGAGAGATCCTATTGAAGACGGAACTAATTATCAACCCGAATCTACAGCTGTGTTTCAGATGTCCCAGGATTGTGAATGATGGCAAAGAAGATTTTACTTCAAGAATCTTTGCGAAATTGGATCCAAGGACATTCATTAGATGAAGATACCAGATATCACCATTTTAGCTTGGGAAAGGAACCAAATTGGTACATTATGCATGGGAACAAATTCACAGCAATAATGGCATGATTGGTGCCAAGTTCTAAAACCATTGGACACAGGACCTCTGTGATAATATACTTTTCCAGGATTGACTTTATGATGCGACAAAAGACTTGGATAAAATATTGATGAACATGAAGATTCTTCCGACCTTCTCCCAGTTAGGTCTTAAGGGGATCCTTGACTAACGTGCGAAGAAGGGGGGATTTGTCAGAACTATTGGGTATAAGTAAAGTCCATAAGTATAAAGCCTATATAAGATGTATGGACATGAGCCTAAAGGACAACCATTTTGTCTTATTTTAAAAGTGCAGGGTGAGTTCAGGATTTTAAATCAGAATTACTAATCTAAGATTTACATTATGTACCAAAGTGTTTACCCAAGTCTGTTTTTGTGAGAAGAAGATGTCCCAAGGTATAATGAAAAGTAATTGCCTAGATAAGACAATGTATTAGAAATGTGCTGAGTTTTGATGATTTTCAGTGAATAGAAAGACTCTAATCTTTCTTTGGGGTTTTTATATTAATCAATGTATGAGTAAATTGATTTTTATATCATCAATTTAAATACGTGTGCTGTATATATAAGAGTGTGGTCCTTATAGATTTATTAAGGTTAGAATTGAGGTACAAACTCCTATGTCATTTTTAAGGTTAGAATTGAGGTACAAACTCCTATGTCATTTTTAGAATCTCTCCCAGAAGCAAGTTAATGATCTCTTTGCTGAAGATTTCTTGAATGGAGAAATGTGGACACAGGTGATCATAAACAAACCCTGTCTTTTCCCCAGAACAATGACTTGAGTATGGTCACGTGTATCCTGATTTAATTAGGTCTGGTCAAAAGATTAAGGGATATGCGAGGTGTTTGACTAAATACAAAAGTCATTGTCTATTCATGATCGCCTCAAGGTTTTGTCTGAAACCTTAGCTAAAATGTATTGCTAGTAAATGAATAAGGGAATATATAGAAAACATAAATAAGTGCCTCGACTTTTGTATGGAGTACTAGTGCCATCTAGTGCTAGGGTAACATAAAGGTTTAGGGTGTATTTTCCATAGGGTGAGGTTCTATTAATTATAAAGTGAGGTCACTAGTTAATGATAAAACTTGGCCAAGCCCTTTCAAAGATAGGATAAAAAGATGGTATGGGCTGACAGAAAGGATATCTCTCTCGAACCATCTTCAGAAAGACCATCAGCAGAAGGATCTCTAACTATCATCATCAAGGGACAATCATCAAGGGACGATCATCAAGGGAAAAGACCAGATCCAGCCCTGACCACCTTTTCAGTCATTGGAGGCAGCCATCTTAGAACCGTTGAAACTGATTTCTGCTAGCTGACATTTTGGTATAGTATAACCTTACCTATATAGTATATATAGTGTCTAGTATCTGTTTTGGAATAAGATTGGGGTGTACCTGCAGCATAATCCTGAAAATTAATCCAATACAGTAAGATTTATAATATACAGGTGAAAACACAATATTATCTCCAAGGAATTCAATTCCGTTCTAGACCGGTATGGTTGATCTTATATATATATATATATATATATATATATATATATATAAAAGATAAACCAGATTTGGGTTTAATCAGACATTTGTCGGCTGAGAGAAATCAAGTATTAAATTGATTTAAAATATAATTGAGGGGTATCATTATAATAAGGAATAATTGTGTATATATATATTCTCAATTATTTTTGAATTTCTCACTATTTTGCATATCATTGATTGAATTTCAATTGTCACCAATTTTTATATATATTATTTTGCACTAAAAATTGTAGTAATAAATTACATACAGTACAGACCAAAAGTTTGGACACACCTTCTCATTCAAAGAGTTTTCTTTATTTTCATGACTATGAAAATTGTAGGTTCACACTGAAGGCATCAAAACTATGAATTAACACATGTGGAATTATATACATAACAAAAAAGTGTGAAACAACTGAAAATATGTCATATTCTAGGTTCTTCAAAGTAGCCACTTTTTGCTTTGATTACTGCTTTGCACACTCTTGGCATTCTCTTGATGAGCTTCAAGAGGTAGTCACCTGAAATGGTCTTCCAACAGTCTTGAAGGAGTTCCCAGAGATGCTTAGCACTTGTTGGCCCTTTTGCCTTCACTCTGCGGTCCAGCTCACCCCAAACCATCTTGATTGGGTTCAGGTCCGGTGACTGTGGAGGCCAGGTGATCTGGCCAGCACCCCATCACTCTACTTCATGGTCAAATAGCCCTTACACAGCCTGGAGGTGTGTTTGGGGTCATTGTCCTGTTGAAAAATAAATGATGGTCCAACTAAACGCAAACCAGATGGAATAGTATCCCGCTGCAAGATGCATGGTGGTTCAGTATGCCTTCAATTTTGAATAAATCCCCAACAGTGTCACCAGCAAAGCACCCCCACACAATCACACCTCTTCCTCCATGCTTCACGGTGGGAACCAGGCATGTAGAGTCCATCCGTTTACCTTTCTGCGTCGCACAAAGACACGGTGGTTGGAACCAAAGATCTCAAATTTGGACTCATCAGACCAAAGCACAGATTTCCACTGGTCTAATGTCCATTCCTTGTGTTCTTTAGCCCAAACAAGTCTCTTCTGCTTGTTGCCTGTCCTTAGCAGTGGTTTCCTAGCAGATATTCTACCATGAAGGCCTGATTCACACAATCTCCTCTTAACAGTTGTTCTAGAGATGTGTCTGCTGCTAGAAATCTGTGTGGCATTGACCTGGTTTCTAATCTGAGCTGCTGTTAACCTGCGATTTCTGAGGCTGATGACTCGGATGAACTTATCCTCTGCAGCAGAGGTGACTCTTGGTCTTCCTTTCCTGGGGCGGTCTGCAGGTGAGCCAGTTTCTTTGTAGTGCTTGATGGTTTTTGTGACTGCACTTCGGGACACTTTTAAATTTTTCCCAATTTTTCAGACTGACTGACCTTCATTTCTTAAACTAATGATGGCCACTCGTTTTTCTTTACTTAGCTGCTTTTTTCTTGCCATAATACAAATTCTAACGGTCTATTCAGTAGGACTATCAGCTGTGTATCCACCTGACTTCTCCACAACGCAACTGATGGTCCCAACCCCATTTATAAGGCAAAAAATCCCACTTATTAAACCGGACAGGGCACACCTGTAAAGTGAAAACCATTTCAGGTGACTACCTCTTGAAGCTCATCAAGAAAATGCCAAGATTGTGCAAAGCAGTAATCAAAGCAAAAGGTGACTACTTTGAAGAACCTAGAATATGACATATTTTCAGTTGTTTCACACTTTTTTGCTATGTATATTATTCCACATGTGTTAATTCTGATGCCTTCAGTGTGAATCTACAATTTTCATAGTCATGAAAATAAAGAAAACTCTTTGAATGAGAAGGTGTGTCCAAACTTTTGGTCTGTACTGTATATATTTTGCCTATAACTGGGTTTTGTCTTCAGATTACAAGCTTGTTTTAGCTTGATATTTATGATAATAAATTATAATCTCCTTCATTACAGATTTTAATTTATTCACATAAATAATATACACAATCGGAGACAGTCTATATAGTCAATCGGAGACAGCATAAATATAGAAGCAGGTCTATAGCTTTTAGGCAGGTAGGGTAGATTCAGACATACCTATCATTAAAGTATCAGAGTGCGGTCCCCTTCCCCCAATGGGGAGGATATGAATGCACATGTGAAACACGCATCAGCAGCAGATTCATTCACCTTGGAATCTACCCAGACCTGATAGTTTTAAATGTTTGTCCCTAAGTGTACATTATACATTTGTGTAATCTAAGGATTTCAATAAATAATTATTATTAGATTTAGTTTAAGTTATATTATCAGAGAGGTTGCAGACACACGCTGCAGGTCCAAGAGACCATTTAAATATTTTCTGTTTATCAAAAATAGCGTGGTAACCTCCTGCGGGATTTTTTGTTTGTTAATAATAGCATAAATATTCCGACACGTTCCGTTTTCTGAGGACCCATTGACTTTCAATGAGTCCGTGGAAAATTCGGAAAATGCACCGTTTGTCATCCGCGTCTGTGATCCGTGTTTCCAGTCCATGAAAAAAATTGGACCTGTCCTATTTTTTTCACGGACAACGGTTCGCAGACCCATTCAAGTCAATTGGTCCGTGACTAAATACGGAGGCACACAAGATTGTCATCCGTGTCCGTGATCCGTGTCCAGTTTTTTTCCTATCATTTGCAAGGCAAACTTGACTTAGATTTTTTATTTCCTTCATGTCTGGTGATCCTCCAAAAATCAAGGAAGACACACAGAATAAAAAACGGATACGGATCACGAAACAACGGAACCCCGTATTGCGGACTGTGAAAAAATACTGTTGTGTGCATGAGGCCTAAATGTCATGTAATTGTCGATAAAAGCCTTTGAAGCGTATGAAGTGCGTGCAATTATATTTCACTACATCACAGAAACAACTGAAACAAAGATCTAAAAGCAGTTTAGCAGCAAACTTTGTGAAAACTAATATTTGTGTCATTCTCAAAACTTTTGGCCACGACTGTACTGCTGTCATATTCAGTTATTAAACAAACACCCGTTTGGGCAAAAAAAATAATAATTTGGCAGCCTTTGCTGCAGACGTCATTGTGAGATACACCCTTTATATATTTGGGTAATATTCAGTTATTTGAAATACAGCCATTTTCTGCACAAATCTTTAATTACGGCCTAGTGTGGGTCAGGGCGTGTGAGATACACCCTTTAAATACAGGGGTTCTATTCAGGTATTTGAAATACAGCCATTTTGGGCACAAATCTTTAATTGCGGCATAGTGTTGGTCAGGGCATGTGAGATACACCCTGTATAAACAGGGGTTCTATTCTTATATTAATAAAACACAGTTTTTTGGGCAAAATACACCACTGTTGCGCCCTTGCAGAATCAAGAAGTTTGAAATGCCAAGGTTTTATACTGCCGTCATATTCAGTTATAAACAAACACCCGTTTAGACAAAAAAAATATATATTTGGCAGCCTTTGCTGCAGATGTCATTGTGAGATACACCCTTTATATATATTGGGTTATATTCAGTTATTTGAAATACAGCCATTTTGGGGATAAATCTTTAATTGCGGCCTAATATGGGTCAGGCCGTGTGAGATACACCCTTTAAATAAAGGGGTTCTATTCAGTTATTTAAAATACAGCCATTTTGGGCACAAATCTTTCATTGCGGCCTAGTGTGGGTCAGGGCGTGTTAGATACACCCTTTATAAACAGGGGTTCTTTTTTTTTCTTTAACAATTTTTTATTGTTTTATTTAAGCAGTACACAGGAGAAGATCAGTGAATTACAATCCAATGGACAGTAAATGGATCCTTGAAGTACAACTGATGATGTATCAAGTAATACAATTAGTACATATAATTAAACAGTTCGAAAATAGTGAAAGGAGGGAAGGAAAGAGGGAAAGAGGGGGAACGGGGTGAAAGGGAAGGTATGTTCAGTCATGTTTTTTTTTTTTTTTTGAAACACGGGGTATTGAAGGTTTTGGATGTTACATAAAATGTCTGTATTCTTTCCAGTGGGACCAGATGGACAAGAATGTGTGTCTGGTATTTAGTTCCCAGTGGGATAGTTCTTCCAGACGATAGATTTGATCGACTTTATTGATCCAATTTTCAATCTTTGGGGTTTCAGTCGAACGCCAGTGATAAGGAATCAATAGGCGAGCTGCTGAAATCATAGAAGAAAACAAGGACATTTTGTGTACGTCTCTGCCTCGGATACCAAATGAAAGCAATGCAATTTCAGGGATGCATGCGATTGTAGATTTGCATACTTTGTTACTAATTTGGAATATGTTTTCCCACCATTCATTAATCTTGGGACATTCCCACCAGATGTGGAGAAACGTGCCTTTCGAGGCTTCACATCTCCAGCAGCTATCTGGTACATTAGGGTAGAACAATGAAATCTTGTCTGGAGTCTTGTACCACCTAGAGAGTACCTTATATCCATTTTCCTGTACCCGCACACAGCGAGAGAGTTTGTGAGGGATGGAACATAGTTTAATAGCTTCTTTATGAGAAAAAGTTTTCTCTAAGTCTTTTTCCCATGTACCAATAAAAGCAGGTTTGACATCCACGAGAGGAAGGTTTATTTTTTTGTACAATGTGGATATAAGTTTGAGAGGATATTTAGCAGAAGTTATTAGGCTATCGAACCATTCTGAGGGTCTTTGTGCGTCTAATGTCTTTGCCCAAAAGCGGAGTTCTTTTTTTACATAGTTGAGGAGTAAGTTATTGGAAGAAGAGAGGCCCAGAGATTCCATAAGAAGCGTATCAGATAAGATACAGCCTTCTACATCGAGTAAGTCTAAAACTGGTTTGCTGGAGAGTCTAGTCTCAATAGGAGAGGAGTCCTTCATTTCCCTAGGCACTAAAGATATTATATCCCTTACTTGCAGCAGGGGAGAGGGCAGGTTTAGGGCTTGGAAATTAGCGGAGAACCACTCCCATACCTTAATAGTAGTACGTATTATCGGATTCGGGATAGAGGCTCTGGCAGGGAGTGGCCTGTCTGCCAACAACAAGGCCCTAAGTGTGGAAGGAAAGAATATATTCTCCAGAGTCAGCCATTGCTTTTGCTTAAAGGGTCTGAGCCAGTCAATAACTCTACATAAGTGTATGGCCTTCATATATTTCTCAGGATCTGGAAGGCCTATTCCGCCTAAGTGTTTGGGTTTGGTTAAGGTTGCGAACGCGATCCTAGGTTTCTTTCCCTGCCAGATAAATTTTCTAATGTGCTTGTTCAGGGAATAAAAGTAAGATCTAGGGATTGGTATCGGGAGGACTTGCATGAGGTAAGTGAGTCTAGGAATCACTAGAGACATTACTAAGTTTTTCCTCCCAAACCAGGATAAATATTGGTTATCCATTGATTCCAACTGAGCAGCGATAGCGGACAGAAGGGGCGTGTAATTAAGGCGAAATAAATCAGGAAGATGGGAAGTTAGTTTGATACCCAAGTAGTTTAGATGAGTGGAGGACCAATCAAAAGGGTAGTTGGTTCTGAGAGCAGAGAAAGCTTTAGGGGATAGGCCAGTGTGGAGAATTTGTGATTTGTGAGGGTTAACTTTAAAATTAGCTAAATAGCCAAATTTCTTTTAGAGTGAAATGATTAAGGGCATGGAGGTTAGTGGATTAGTGGTGAGTATCAAGAGGTCGTCTGCAAAAGCAGCTAATTTAAATTCCGAAGACTCAATTTTTAGTCCTATAATTTCATTTTCCGGTCTAAAGGCTTGCATCAAGGTTTCCATTATGAGGACAAAAATAAGAGGGGAAATGGGGCATCCCTGACGGGTACCATTTCTTATAGGGAAACGTGAAGAAATGAGGTTATTAACTGAAACTGCCGCAGTAGATTTGTTATACATTGCAAAAATTGCATTGATAAATGGTTCAGGGATTTGGAATTTTTGCAGGGTCAACTTGATAAAAGACCAGTCTATGCGGTCGAATGCCTTTTCGGCATCAGTGCCTAAAAGGACGAGTGTTTTTTTTTTTATGAGAGGCAAAGTACAAGGCATCAAGGACTTTGGTGGTGTTGTCTTTTCCCTCTCTACCACGTACGAATCCCACTTGGTCTGGATGTATTAAGGATGGGAGAAAAGACTGTAGTCTGGTGGCCATCATTTTTGCTAGTAATTTGAGATCTATGTTCAAAAGGGATATGGGGCGATAATTCGCACAAGATGAGGGGTCTTTCCCTTCTTTTGGGATTATTGTTATTAAGGCATTAGTCATCTCAGAGGATAGTGAGACATTTTGTAAAGCTAGGTTACATACTGGGTGGTAGTAGGGAAGTAGTGACTTTTGAAATGTTAAGTAGTAGGAGGTGGATAGGCCATCAGGTCCAGGGCTTTTTCCTTTAGGGGAGGATTTTAAAGCTAAAGTCAGTTCTTGGATTGTGATAGGGCTTCCTTTTGGGCAGAAGAGAGCCATGGGAGATTTAATGTATCCAAAAAGTGACGCGTTTCATTCTCTCTAGTTAATGATTCCTGACCTTCTTCTAGTGGGTTAAGGTTGTAGAGTGACTCATAAAACTTCTTGAATTGCTCAGCTATTGCCGAAGAAGAGGATATTGGTGGGCCATGGGAGGGATTGATAGAAGTCACGTGTCTAATTTGTTGCCTACGTTTAATACGGCTCATTATAAATTTAGATGCTTTGTTTCCATGAGCAAAAATTTTTGCTGTGATGATAGATAGTATTTAGCTGATCTCTCATTTAGTAAATTTTTAAAATCTGCTCTAAGGGCGTTAAGCTCAGTTAAATGTTGTTGTGCTAGGGATCTCTTATGTATAGATTCGAGTGAGTGAATCTGGTCTAGTAGGGAAGATAGACGTTTCTCGGCTTGCTTCTTAATAAAGGAGCATTTGCTAATGAAATGTCTCCTGATAAATAACTTGTGGGCATCCCAAAGAACTTGGGGGGATATCTTGGGTGTATTGTTTAAGGAAAAATATTCATCTAATAGGGATGTAAAATAATGTCTGTTTGCCTCGCTGCTCAGTATAGAATCGTTAAGGCTACTTTCACACTTGCGTTCGGGGCTCCGCTTGTAAGTTCCGTTTGAAGGCTCTCACAAGCGACCCCGAACGGATCCGTACTGCCCTAATGCATTCTGAGTGGATGCGGATCCGCTTAGAATGCATCAGTATGGCTCCGTCTGTCCTCCGCTCCGCTCAGCAGGCGGACACCTGAACGCTGCTTGCAGCGTTCGGGTGTCCGCCTGGCCGTGCGGAGGCAAACTGATCCGTCCAGACTTACAATGTAAGTCAATGGGGACGGATCAGTTTGAAGTTGACACAGTATGGCTCAATTTTCAAACGGATCCGTCCCCCATTGACTTTCAATGTAAAGTCAAAACGGATCCGTTTGCACTATCATGAACAAAAAACAAAAAAAAAAAATTTTTTTTTTTTGTTCATGGTAATGCAAACGGATCCGTTCTGAACGGATCTAAGCGTTTGCATTATAGGAGCGAATCCGTCTGTGCAGACACCAGACGGATCCGCCCTGAACGCAAGTGTGAAAGTAGCCTAAGCCTCCAAAGAGGGGACCTACCGGTGTTGGTTGGGGACTATATGGTGCAGAATACCGGGGCATGGTCGGAAATGGAAATGTTACCAATCTTTGTGTCTGTACAGAACTGTACCTGGTTCTTGGGGACAAAAATATAATCGATTCTACTGTAGGATTGGCCTGGAATGGAGTAGAAAGAGTAATCAGAGCATTTTGGGTTAAGACATCTCCAAATATCAATAAGGCCCAGATTGTATAGCTTAGTGTTAAATTTTTTCAGTGATCTAGCAGAGAAGGAAGACCTTTTAGAGGATGTATCATTAAGAGGTTGAATTGCAACGTTGAGGTCTCCTGCTAAGACAAGAACACCTTCCTGAGTGTTTTCTATTAAAGATAGAATAGACAACAGCCAGGGTATTTGATCAGAGTTGGGAGCATACACGTTCACAAAGGTGTACATTGTCTGAGAGATATGACCTTTTAGAATGATATACCTCCCTTCGGGATCTTGAACGTGAGAGGTGTAAATGAAAGGGACATTTTTACTGAATCCTATGCTCACTCCCCTTGAGGCGGCACCGTCAGCTCCACAGTGATACCAGGTTGGGAACCTGGAAAAGGAGAGATCTGGGTAATTACCATGTTTGTAATGGGTCTCCTGGAGGAAAAGTATTGAGCATTTTTCTTTTCCCAAAAGGGAGAACATTTGCGATCTTTTAGATGGAGATCTAAGGCCTTTCACGTTATAAGTGACTATATTTAGATCTACCATTGTGTTTTAAATGAGTTTCGGGCCAATCAGACATACCAATACCTTGCGGGATCCATGCAGAGGGTATTACAGCAGGCAACCTCAGGGAGAGTGAGCATCTGTCCTACAAATATACGGTGGCTTGAGGAAAGTCGGTTCGACAAGGCATGACTGAGGGGAAAAATAGGTAAAGTACAACCATAAACATAACTGAGAACAAAGTTATGGTAATATAACAAGAAGAAAAGTATTTTCACTATGAGCATTGCATATTTTACAAGCTCAATCGTGAGAGGGGGAAAAGTGGGCAAACCCATGTATCAGGTCTTGCCAGTAAATGGGACTAAGTAAATCGAACATTAGAGCATACAGGTATGCTAGACAGAAATAGAGAAAGATAGAAAACATACTGCCAGAGAGTAGGTAAATTTAGAGTTTAGAAAAATGTAGAGACACAAAGGTGTAAATACATTATAGGAATTATTAGAGAACTTTTGAGAGTCCTATTTTAGATGAAGACGGATCAGGTAATTTTTCTTGGAGTCAGCAGACCGCTCCTGCGTCTGAATCTCTGGAGCTTGGTAGCAGGCGATTTTTCCCACTGGATCATTCTCGGGAGATCTGGAAGTGCTGCAATATCAGATACAGTGTCCCAATTAGGAATGTCCAGTGGAGAAATGTCCATGTTAATGAAGGCTGCTTGAAGATCTTCATAAGAAGAAATCCTGATGAATTTTCCGGCATGAGAAAATGAAAGGCCAAATGGAAAAGTCCATCTGTATGGGATACGAATTTTGCGGAGATATTCTGTAAGGGGCTTAAGGTTTCTTCTTTTCTGCAAGGTTACAGGAGCAAGGTCTTGGTATATTGTAACTGTGGCATCCCCAAATGTAATGGAGTTTACTGCTCTAGCCGCCGCAAGTATTTTCTCTTTGTCTAAGAAATTCAAAAATCGGCATATAATGTCCCTAGGAGGTTCAGAATCTCTTGGTTTTTGCCTAAGAGCTCTGTGTGCCTTCTCTATAATCATATCTTCAGGGTCTTCACTATCCAGAAGCGATCCAGCAATTTTCTTTATAGTAGAAGCAAGCTCTTCAGCAGACACAGCTTCTGGAATGCCTCTAAATCTTAAATTGTTTCGTCTACTCCTGTTTTCTTGATCCTCTATTGTGGCATAGAGGGAGTTAATGTGGCGCTGGCATGAGGAGAGAGACTGGGTGACAGCAGAGCTATGCTCCAGGGTTGCCGAGTGTGTGGCTTCCAGAGACTCCACTCTGTGGCCTATGTGCTGAATCTCCTGAGTGAGAGACGAGATCTCCTGCTTCAGCGGGGTTAGGGCTTCTGCTAGAGCTTGCTTAATGAAGCGTCTGGAGACAGGTAGGTGACGTGAGTTACCCGACTCACCTCCGTCACTTTCGTCCTCTGTAGCTCCTTCTGTCTCGGCGGGAGCACGATCTTCCGCCTGTGCCATCTTGGATTCTTTGAGCACAGCCGTGCTGGATTGCTTCTTCAGATATTTTGTCATTCCTGCACCCGAATTGTGTGCTTTAGGTACCGCACCAGCTTCAGCAGGCTTCTGTCTTCCAATTTTAACCATTTTTAGCTGTAGTCAGCAGACGTAAGCAGGTCCAATGGCAAGGTAATGTACGGAGCTCAGCAAAGCATGTCCTCGCGGCTCAGGCGCTGGCTCCGCCCCCCATAAACAGGGGTTCTATTCAGGTATCTGAAATACAGCCATTTTGGGTAAACAAATTTAATTGAGGCCTATTATGGTTCAGGCTGTGTGAGATACACCCTTTACACACTGTCGTTCTATTCTACTATTAATTAAACACCCATTTAGGGCAAGATCCTAAATTCAAGAAATTTGAGGAGAGCTTCAAATAAGGGACGTGGCCCAGGTCGTGGTGCTGCTGGTGGAGCTCCTGTTGCAGGGAGAGGGCGTGGTCGATCTGTGCCAGCTACGCGCACAAGTGAAACCCCTTCCTCAGGTGCGAGTAGGCGACAGAACCTGCAGCGGCATTTGGTCTGACCTAATGCGGCTCTACGAATGGTGAGGCCTGAACAAATACAGGTGATAGTAGACTGGGTTGCTGACATTGGCTCCAGTTCTTTCACATTATCTCCTACCCAGTCTCCTGCTAAAAGATCAGAGTTGGCATCTGCAGCCGATGTCCATCAGTCTTTCAAGACACCCCATTGCAAATCCGCCAAGCAGTCTGAGCCCCAAGTCATGCAGCAGTCTCTTCTGCTTTTTGATGACTCTGCTAGCAGGGTTTCCCAGGGCCATCCACCTAGCCCTGCCCCAGAAGTGGAAGAGATTGAGTGCACCGATGCCCAACCACTTTTGTTTCAAGATGAGTACACGGGAGGACCATCGCAGCACGTCTCGGATGATGACGAAACACAGGTGCCAACTGCTGGGCCATTCGAAAGTGTGCAGACCGACAAGGAGGGCATGGGTATAGACTGGGTGGAGGATGATGTGGAGGACGAAGAGGTCCTCTACCATACATGGAATCAAGGTAATGCGAGTTACCTTTTTAGTTCGGAGGAAGAAGCAGTGGTCGCACAGAGCCACAGCACAGCAGAAGAGGGAGCAGGGTGCAAAAGCCGAGAGGCCGTCCCCTAGACAGTACACCTGCTACTGCCCACCGCAGCAACAGACCGATCACACCAAAGCCAGCTCCAAGGAGTTCCCTGGCGTGGCAGTTCTTCAGACAATTTGCTGACGACAAGACACAAGTGATTTGCACGCTGTGCAATCAGAGCCTGCAGCGAGGCATAAACATTCTCAACCTGAGCACAACCTGCATGACCAGGCATTTAAATGCTAAGCACGAGCTGCAGTGGAGTAAACACCTCAAAAACCAAGAAAGGTCTCTGGCTCCTCCTGCTTCCTCTTCTGCTGCAGTCTCGGCCTCTTCATCCACCTCTGGAGTGACAGTGCCACCTGCCACCCCACAAACAGAGGATCTTCCAGCAACACCACCACCTGGGTCACCAAGCATCTCCACAATGTCCCACAAAGCGTTCAGCTATTCATCTCCCAAACGCTGGAGGGGAAGAGGAAGTACCCCTTTACCAATCTGCAATCCCTAGCCCTGAATGCCAGCATTTCTAAATTACTGGTCTTTGAAATGCTGTCATTCCGTCTGGTGGAGATGGAGAGTTTTAAAAGCCTTATGGCAGTGCCTGTCCCACAGTACGTCAGGCCCAGTCGCCACTACTTTTCCAGGCGAGCCATCCCTTCCCTGCACAACCTAGTAGGGGACAAAATCAGGTGTGCTCTGCGCAACGCCATCTGTGACAAGGTGCATCTCACTACGGATACGTAGACCAGTAAGCACGGTCAGGGACATTATATCTCCATAACAGCACACTGGGTGAATGCACTGGCGGCTGGGCCTGAGGCGGATAGCAGTTTGGTGCATATTCTTCCACCATTGAGAATTGCAGGGCACTTCAGTTATCCTCTTGTCGCTTCCTCCTCCTACTCCGCTTCCTCATCCTCTACCGACTCCTCATCCGGTCAGCTTACCACCTTCACCACCAACTTCAGCACAGCCAGGGGTAAACAACAGCAGGCAGTTTTAAAATCCCACACCACGCAGGAGCTGTGGACGGGCCTTTAACAACAGACCGATGAGTGGTTTGTGCCAGTGAGCCTCAAGCTCGGCCTGGTGGTGTGTGATAATGGGCAAAATCTTATAGCAGCTCTGGGACTAGCCGGTTTGAGGCACATCCCTTGCCTGGCACATGTGCTGAATTTGCTGGTGCAGAGATTCCTTAAAAATTACCCTGATATGTCAGAGCTGCTGCATAAAGTGCGGGCCGTCTGTGCACGCTTTTGGCGTTCTCACCCTGCTGCTGCTCGCCTGTCAGCACTGCAGCGTAACTTTGGCCTTCCCGCTCAGCGCCTCATATGCGACGTGCCCACAAGGTGGAACTCCACCTTGCACATGCTGGCCAGACTGTGCAAGCAGCAGCAGGCAATAGTGGAGTTTCAGCTATAGCACGCACGGGTGAGTCGCTCGGCGGAACAGCACCACTTTACCACCAATGACTGGGCTTCCATGTGAGACATGTGTTCTTTGTTGCGCTATTTAGAGTACTCCACCAACATGGTCAATGCCGATAACGCTGTTCTCAGTGTAACTATCCCACTTATATGCCTCCTTGAAAAAACGGTGCTGGCGATGAAGGAAGAGGATGTGGCACAGGAGGAGGAGGAGGAGGAGGAAGAGGGATAATTTTGTAGGGTTTCCGGCCAGTCATTCACAAGTGGCTCCAAGGGTAGGTTCCTGCACCCACAAACGCCAGTTACACAGTTGTCCAGCCAGTGCACAGTTCTGTAGGATGATGAGGTGGAGGAGATGAAGGAGGAGGAACCTTGTTCACAGCAGGGTGGCACCCAGACCAGCTCATGGCCATCACTGGTGCGTGACTGGGGGGATACAGAGGACACAGACGATACACCTCCCACAGCTGACAGCTTTTCGTTGCCTCTAGGCAGCCTGGCACACATGAGCGATTACATGCTGCAGTGTCTCCGCAACGACCGCCGAGTTGCCCACATTCTAACTTGTGCTGATTACTGGGTGGCCACGCTGCTGGCTCCCCGTTACAAGGACAACGTACCATCCTTAATTCCCTCACTGGAGCGTGATCGTAAGAAGCGCAAGTACAAGCGCACACTGGTAGACACGGTGGTAGACACGCTGCTGGTGAACCGCCAGCACCTCAGAAGGCAGGGTTAGCATGGCCGAAATGTGGAAAAGCTTTGTCAGCACGCCACAACAACCAGCACCACCAGCTGATATGGAATGTCTTAGCGGGAGGCAGCATTTCACCAACATGGTGGAGCAGTACTGTATGTGTGCACATGCCTGCACGTACTGAATGACGGGTCTGCCCTCTTCAACTTCTGGGTCTCCAAATTGGGCACATGGCCTGAGCTTGCTCTTTACGCCTTGGAGGTGCTGGCCTGCCCTGCAGCCAGTATATTATTTGAATGTGGACAAGCTCACGTTCATTAAAATGAACCAGGCATGGATCCCACAGGACTTGTCTGTACCTTGTGCAGAATAGACATGTATGCCTGCCTTAACCAGCCATTGGTATACTGCAGCACAATTGCTCATTCTTTTATTTCGGATATTTCATACTCTTTTGGAGTGTACCCTAATTTTTAAAAATTAAATTAAAACCAAAAACCTGTGTTGGCTACCTCGTCCTCCTCCACCGCCGCTTCCACCTACACCGCTACGTCCACCGCCTCCTCAAACTCCTACTCTATATGGAATTCCACCTCATAAATCAAATTCTTTATTTATTTATTTTTACGTATTTTAACTCATTTAACTACTTTTTTATTTACATTTTCTGGTGAAATTCACCAATTTTTGGGTGTGATGTACCACTGCTATACCTATTAGACCGGTAAAAAAAAAAAAAAAAAAATTGTCTGTTACATTTTCGTTTGAAATTCAACTATTTTTGGGTGTGATGCACCACTGCTATACTTAGTAGACCGCTAATAAAAAAATCTAATTTTGTCAGTTTCATTTTCTGTTTAAATTCAACAATTTTTGGTTGTGATGTACCACTGCTATACTTAGTAGACAGGTAAAAAAAAAAATTGTCATTTACATTTTCGGTTGAAATCCACCAATTTTGCACTCTTCGGTAAATGGACAAATTTCAAGATCAACGTGACCAAATCAGAGGCACTGAATGTATCCTTACCTCAAACACTAGTCTCATCACTTAAATCTACGTTCCCATTCAAGTGGCCATCGGCGGGGATTAAATATCTTGGGGTTAAAATCTCGGCGGAGCTGCCCGCCCTTTTTAAGTTGAACTTTGCCCCACTTCTGCAAAGTTTCCAGAAGGACCTAGACGTTTGGCACCGCCGAGACTTTTCTTGGTTCGGCAGGGTCAGCATTTTGAAAATGAACCTACTCCCCAAGCTGCTTTACCTCTTGCAAACCATACCCATCCGATTACCGCTCAATTTTTGGTCACAACTGTGTGGGCCCCGGGAAAGCCGCGGATAAAATGGGAGGTTCTGACCCGGTCTAAAGAACTTGGGGGTGTTGGTTTGCCAGATTGTAAGCTATATCACTTTTCCGCGGTATACGCCAGACTTTTGGATTTGTTGCGTTCAGATTCCAGTAAAATGTGGGTCCATATTGCACGCTCCTCTTCCTCATGCGTGCTCACGGTCCTTCCCTGGTTAGCCGGCAAGCCGGGTTTTAAAATCCCCCCCTCTGTCCTTCACAGCCCATCACACTTTCGCGTCAATTACGTCCATTAACCGGCGTACACTCCTCATTGATACGTCTGGCCCTCTAACGCCGATTACTGATAACCCGGCATTTCGCCCCAGACAATCCTCGAAACCCTTCCTTACTGGTACTAAATTGCGCCCCCTTCAGTACTGCGATGTCCTCACTACCACGGGATTGAAACACTTAAACCAATTGATGGAGCCCTCTCTAATACGCCCCAGGCATAACTTTGAATATGTACGCATAACTTTTAATATGTACAACTCCAACATTTTTACTCCTCTATACGTGCCACCCACACCTTACGCAGGAGCCTTACGGTGTTCGAACAAATGTGTCTTGCCCCCTCTGCTGTCCTCAGGGACATTTCCACAATTTACAACTTGCTTGCTCTCCAGACCTCTGACCAGCTCCCCTCCCTCTGCCACGCCTGGAATCGTGACCTAGGGAGTGACCTTACCCCATCTCAATGGAAACGGGCTTTTCTTTTTTCTCATAAAGCAGTAATTTCCACTAAGGCGCAGGAGTCGAATTATAAAATCCTCTCCAGGTGGTATAGAGTGCCGTCTGTGCTCCACAGATGGTTTCCATCTGTTTCGGATCGCTGCTGGAGGTGCGGTACCGACGAAGGCGCCTTGTTACACATTTGGTGGCATTGCACCGTCCTGCGGCCTTACTGGAACTTTGTACATCGCATTGTGCGGGCAGTGACGGGAATACCCATTCCCAACGCTCCTGAAGCACTTTTGTTGTTTATCTTTGATCTGACTATCCCTGCTTTCAAGGTTTCGCTCCTTAAGTATATGTTACAGGCTGCAAAAACGGTCGTCCCTCGCCATTGGAAATCACCTACGCCTCCCTCCCCGGAGGAATGGTTTGAAGAAATTGCCCTACATCAGCGGATGGAGGATCTCATCTGCGTCTCTCCTCAGGACACCTCTCGATTCGTTCAAACCTGGGGCCCTTGGGAAACTTTCCGAGGATCAGAAGAGTTTCGTAATGCCCGTCTATAATCCCGCACTCCCCTACCCTCTCCTTCCCCTGTACCTTTCCTCTTTGTCTGTGGTCTGCTGTTATGTCCCCCCCTTTGTTTTTTTGTTATGTACCGTATTTTTCACCCCATAAGACGCACTTTTTCTTCCCCCAAAACGGGGGAGAAATGCCCCTGCGTCTTATGGGGCGAATGCTTGCTGTTTTACATCGCAAGCTGCGATGTAGGTGCGAGCGGGGACTCGGGGAGGGACTGGGAGGAGGAGCTGGGGCCGGCAATAGCGGCGGGGCGGTGCAATCAGTGTGGTATCCCCGCCCCGCCGCTCCGGTATAGTAATATAAGAGGTCATAATCATTTATTGGTTATTAAACATGCCCCCTCAGTCGTATTACTATCTTATATCCTAATCGCATCTGTAGAATTCATGCAGGCCGGGCAGGCGGCAGCAAGTCTTGTCATGTGCCTGCGCCGCCTAGTTTATGAATGAAGCAGGCGGCGCAGGCAAGTGACGTCACTGAGGGACGCGCCGGCCGCCCGCCTGGCCTGCATGAATTCTACAGATGCGATTAGGATATAAGGTAGTAATACGACTGAGGGGGCATGTTTAATAACCAATAAATCAATATAACATCTTTATATTTGTATACTGGCGGCAGCGCCAGGGGGGGGGGGGGGGCGGGGGCTGCGATCTGTGGATGGCACAGTTATGGGCTGGGGGGGTCTGTGGATGTCACTGTTATGGGCTGGGGGGGTCTGTGGATGGCACATATATAACAGTGCCAGCCACAGATCCCCCCAGCCCATAACAGTGCCAGCCACAGATCCCCCCCCCCCTGTAACAGTGCCAGCCACAGATCCCCCCCCCTGTAACAGTGTCCGTCATCCACAGATCCCCCTGTAACAGTGTCCGTCATCCACAGATCCCCCTGTAACAGTGTCCGTCATCCACAGATCCCCCTGTAACAGTGTCCGTCATCCACAGATCCCCCTGTAACAATGTCCGTCATCCACAGACCCCCCTGTAACAGTGTCCGTCATCCACAGATCCCCCTGTAACAGTGTCCGTCATCCACAGATCCCCCTGTAACAGTGTCCGTCATCCACAGATCCCCCTGTAACAGTGTCCGTCATCCACAGATCCCCCTGTAACAGTGTCCGTCATCCACAGATCCCCCTGTAACAGTGTCCGTCATCCACAGATCCCCCTGTAACAGTGTCCGTCATCCACAGATCCCCCTGTAACAGTGTCCGTCATCCACAGATCCCCCTGTAACAGTGTCCGTCATCCACAGATCCCCCTGTAACAGTGTCCGTCATCCACAGATCCCCCTGTAACAGTGTCCGTCATCCACAGATCCCCCTGTAACAGTGTCCGTCATCCACAGATCCCCCTGTAACAGTGTCCGTCATCCACAGATCCCCCTGTAACAGTGTCCGTCATCCACAGATCCCCCTGTAACAGTGTCTGTCATCCACAGATCCCCAGTAACAGTGTCTGTCATCCACAGATCCCCCTGTAACAGTGTCCGTCATCCACAGATCCCCCTGTAACAGTGTCCGTCATCCACAGATCCCCAGTAATAGTGCCATCCACAGACCACCATTAGTTCCAAACCCACCAAACACACAGCACACCTTTTTGGTTAAAAATATTTTTTTTCTTATTTTCCTCCCCAAAAACCCAGGTGCGTCTTATGGGCTGGTGCGTCTTATAGGGCGAAAAATACGGTACATGTCTTACTAGGCTTAGATTCTTATAGCCTTCTCTGCTTTATGTAAACAATGTGATTCTCTTACTCATGTGTTGCCACAGGTTCTTACTGTCTTTACGTGTGGAAATCTGTACCTTGTTACCTCCTTTGTCTGGAGATTACTCTATAATGTATACGGCATTGCACGACATTACAATATGTTACCTTTTGTATCACATTTCCATATACTTATTTGAAAAGCTCAATAAATTCTTGAATGAGAAATCCACCAATTTTTGGGTGTGAAATACCACTGCTAAAAAAATTGTCAGTTACATTTTCTGGTGAAATTCACCAATTTTTGGGTGTGATGTACCACTGTTATAGCGAGTAAACAGGTAAAAAAATTAATAAAATTCTGTTACATTGTTGGGTGAAATTCACAATTTTTGGGGTGTAGTATACTCCTCCTCTACCTAGTTGACAGCTTAATACATTTCAATAATTTTTCTTTTACATTTTCGGGTGACAAGCATTTTTTTTCTGTCATAGACCCCTGCTCTACCAAGTAGACAGGTTAATACATTTCTGCTATTTTTATGTTACATTCTTGGGTTGACATTTTACAATTTTAGACGTGAATAAACCCCTGCTCTGCATAGATGACAGGGAATACAATTTCAGAAATTCTTCTTTAAAGGGAGTCTGTCACCAGATTGTGACCTTATAGACCGCTTACATAGCGCTCTAGCATAGCAGTCTATGATTCTAATGGTACCTTTGATGTGTGCTTCTGAAGTTCCCCCAAGGCGAAAACGGACTTTTATTCAAGGGATCGCAAGTGCCCAGGGCGGGGTTCACCTTGTTGGAGCCCAGGCTGTTCTGCCTCTTTTCGCCATATCCCCGCCCCAGCCTCTTCCTCTGCCCGCCCCGCTTTTCCTTTGCATCCTCTTTCTCTGCAGCCGGATCCCGCGCCTGCGCTATCCATTGCTTGACCGGGGCATGCGCACGGCGATGCCCATTGTGGGCACGGCATCGCAGTAGCTACTACGCATGCGCCGGCCAACGGCGAGAAACAGCGGCGAGGAGGCGGACCAGATACACCCACAATGGGCATCGCAGTGCGCATGCCCCGGCCAAGCAATGGATAGCGCAGGCGCGGGATTCGGCTGCAGAGAAGGAGGACGCAAAGGAAGAGCGGGGCGGGCAGAGGAAGAGGCTGGGGCGGGGATATGGCGAAAAGAGGCAGAACAGCCTGGGCTCCAACAAGGTGAACCCCGCCCTGGGCACTTGCGATCCCTTGAATAAAAGTCAGTTTTTGCCTTAGGGGAACTTCAGAAGCACACATCAAAGGTACCATTAGAATCATAGACTGCTATGCTAGAGCGCTATGTAAGCGGTCTATAAGGTCACAATCTGGTGACAGACTCCCTTTAATTGATGTGTGCCACCTCCTTTCATTCAATACTTAAACTTTAACTAGTTGTACCACATTTGCGCTTCAATAATGTGTCCCACATTTCCGCTTTACTCTTTTGACCCACATTTGCGCTTCAATAATGTGTCCCACATTTCCGCTTTACTCTGTTGGCCCACATTTGTGCTCCTGTAGTTTGTCCCACATTTGTGCCTCAGTAACTTTTTTATAAATTTATCTCACATAAATTTGGTCTCTTTCTCACGCTCCCTCTCCGGCGTGGAACCCTGATTCGCCGATAACCATGATCAACATGGTAGGCTCATAAAAGAACATTGAAAGTTGATAGAGAAGATATCCAAATGGATGGTGGATGTCACTGGGGCACCTCTGCATAGGTGACAGGAATATAAATAAATAAAAATAATCAATTACATTGTCAGGTAACATCTTTTTCAAATTTTGCCAGGATGGAAACCCCTACTCTGCATATTTGACAGCGAATAAAATTTATGAAATTCTTCATTAATTGATGCACGCCACATCCTTTCATTCAATGCTTAAACTTTATAAAGTTCTCCCACTTTTACGCTTTAATACTTTGTCCTATATTTCCGCACTATAATTTTAAATTAGAAAAAATGAATCCTCTCTTGGATGTGGCGCCTCTTTCTCACGCTCCCTCTCCGGCCTGGAACCCTGATTCCCCGCCACCCGTGATCACCATGGTAGGTGCATAAAAGAACCTCGAAAGTTGATAGAGCAGATATCAAATTGGATCGTGAACATCACGGGGATGTGTGACATGGTGGGGCAGTAAGTGTGCACACGCCTACACAAACTGACTGACAGGGGTCAGCCCCTTCAACTTCTGGGTCTCAAAATTGGCACATGGCCTGAGCTTGCCTTTTACTCCTTGGAGGTGCTGTCCTGCCCTGCAGCCAGTGTATTGTCTGAACGTGTGTTTAGCATGACTGGAGGTGGTTATCACAGGTTATATTTCCCAATGTTTTGGGGTGTACCCTAATAAAAAAAAAAAAATATAAATAAATTTAAAACCAAAAAGCAGTGTAGGCTACCTCCTCCTGCACCGCCGCTTCCACCTACACCGCCACATCCTCCTCCTCCTCAACCTACTACTCCATATGGACCTCGTCCTCCTATATCAAGATTATTTTTTATTTTATTTTTATGCATTTTATGTTATTTAAAGTCATTTGCCTATCCACATTTGTTTGCAGAGCACTTGCTGTGCTCTTAACCACATTTTTTATGCCATTTGCAGCCCTCTAGCCCTTTCCATGCCATTTTTACAGCCTCAAAAGTTCGGGTCCCCATTGACTTAAATGGGGTTTGTGGTCAAGTTCGGGTCCCGAATTCAAACTTTTTTGTGAAGTTTGGCTGTACCTGTCGAACCCGAACATCCAGGTGCCCGCTCAACTCTATTTATAATGACCAATTCAGTTCTGAAGTCACTTTGAGGAGCTTATATAATAGAAACTACCTATAAACCCATTGTGCCATTTTAGGCTACTTTCACACTCGCGTTTGTTCTGGATCCGTCATGGATCTGCACAGACTGATCCATTCAGATAATACAACCGTCTGCATCCATTTAGAATGGATCCATTTGAATTATCTTTAACATAGCCAAGACGGATCCGTCTTGAATAGGGATGAGCGAAACCGAACTGTATAGTTCGGGTTCGTACCGAATTTTGGGGTGTCCGTGACACGGACCCGAACCCGGACATTTTCGTAAAAGTCCGGGTTCGGGTTCGGTGTTCGTCGCTTTCTTGGCGCTTTTGTGACGCTTTCTTGGCGCTTTTTGAAAGGCTGCAAAGCAACCAATCAACAAGCGTCATACTACTTGCCCCAAGAGGCCATCACAGCCATGCCTACTATTGGCATGGCTATGATTGGCCAGAGCACCATGTGACCCAGCCTCTATTTAAGCTGGCCGTCACTCTGCTCTGATTAGCGTAGGGAGAGGTTGCGGCTGCGACAGTAGGGCGAGATTAGGCAGATTAACTCCTCCAAAGGACTTGATTATTGATCGATCTGCAGCTGTGGGTCATTGAGCTGCTGATACTCAATTGCTCACTGTTTTTAGGCTGCCCAGACCGTTTGTCAGTCACATTTTTCTGGGGTGATCGGCGGCCATTTTGTGTCTTGTGGTGCGCCAGCACAAGCTGCGACCAAGTGCATTTAACCCTCAATGGTGTGGTTGTTTTTTGGCTAAAGCCTACATCAGGGTGAAGCTGTCACACCAAGTGCATTTAACCAGCAATAGTCTGTTTATTTTTTGGCCATATACTACATCAGGGGCAAGCTGCGCCTGTCACCAAGTGCATTTAACCCTCAATGGTGTGGTTGTTTTTGGGCTAAAGCCTACATCAGGGTGAAGCTGTCACACCAAGTGCATTTAACCAGCAATAGTCTGTTTATTTTTTGGCCATATACTACATCAGGGGCAAGCTGCGCCCGTCACCAAGTGCATTTAACCCTCAGTAGTGTGGTTGGTCAAGCTGTGACAGCAAGTGCATTTAACCAGCAATAGTCTGTTCATTTTTTGGCCATATACTACATCAGGGGCAAGCTGCGCCCGTCACCAAGTGCATTTAACCCTCAGTAGTGTGGTTGGTCAAGCTATCACACCAAGTGCATTTAACCAGCAATAGTCTGTTCATTTTTTGGACATATACTAAATCAGGGGCAAGCTGCGCCCGTCACCAAGTGCATTTAACCAGCAATAGTGTGGTTATTTTTTGGCCATATCCCAGTCTAATTCTGTCACTAAATCCATACCGGTCACCCAGCGCCTAAATACTAGGCCTCAAATTTATATCCCGCTAAATCTCTCGTTACCGCTGTACTGTTGTGGCTGGGAAAGTTATTTAGTGTCCGTCAAAGCACATTTTTTGTTCTGGGTTGAAATACAATTCCCAATTTAGGCAATTTCATAATTTAGTGGTTCCTGCTATATCAGAGCTATTTGAAATCTATCCCTAAAAGGGTATATAATATTCAAGGTGCACATAGGGTCATTCAGAATAACTTCACACACACGCTACTGTGCATTTCCAAGTCTAATTCTGTTAGTAAATCCATACCGGTCACCCAGCGCCTAAATACTAGGCCTCAAATTTATATCCCGCTAAATCTCTCGTTACCGCTGTACTGTTGTGGCTGGGAAAGTTATTTAATGTCCGTCAAAGCACATTTTTTGTTCTGGGTTTAAATACAATTCCCAATTTAGCAATTTCATAATTTAGTGGTTTCTGCTATATCAGAGCTATTTGAAATCTATCCCTAAAAGGGTATATAATATTCAAGGTGCACATAGGGTCATTCAGAATAACTTCACACACACGCTACTGTACATTTCCAAGTTCAAATCTTGTCACTAAATCCATACCGGTCACCCAGTGCCTAAATACTAGGCCTCAAATTTATATCCCGCTGAATTTGAATACAATACATTGGGCCAAATAATATTTTTGTTGTTGTGGTGAACCATAACAATGAGGAAAACATCTAGTAAGGGACGCGGACGTGGACATGGTCGTGGTGGTGTTAGTGGACCCTCTGGTGCTGGGAGAGGACGTGGCCATTCTGCCACATCCACATGTCCTAGTGTACCAACTACCTCAGGTCCCAGTAGCCGCCAGAATTTACAGCGATATATGGTGGGGCCCAATGCCGTTCTAAGGATGGTAAGGCCTGAGCAGGTACAGGCATTAGTCAATTGGGTGGCCGACAGTGGATCCAGCACGTTCACATTATCTCCCACCCAGTCTTCTGCAGAAAGCGCACAGATGGCGCCTGAAAACCAACCCCATCAGTCTGTCACATCACCCCCATGCATACCAGGGAAACTGTCTCAGCCTCAAGTTATGCAGCAGTCTCTTAAGCTGTTTGAAGACTCCGCTGGCAGGGTTACCCAAGGGCATCCACCTAGCCCTTCCCCAGCGGTGAAAGACATAGAATGCACTGACGCACAACCACTTATGTTTCCTGATGATGAGGACATGGGAATACCACCTCAGCATGTCTCTGATGATGACGAAACACAGGTGCCAACTGCTGCGTCTTTCTGCAGTGTGCAGACTGAACAGGAGGTCAGGGATCAAGACTGGGTGGAAGACAATGCAGGGGACGATGAGGTCCTAGACCCCACATGGAATGAAGGTCGTGCCACTGACTTTCACAGTTTGGAGGAAGAGGCAGTGGTGAGACCGAGCCAACAGCGTAGCAAAAGAGGGAGCAGTGGGCAAAAGCAGAACACCCGCCGCCAAGAGACTCCGCCTGCTACTGACCGCCGCCATCTGGGACCGAGCACCCCAAAGGCAGCTTCAAGGAGTTCCCTGGCATGGCACTTCTTCAAACAATGTGCTGACGACAAGACCCGAGTGGTTTGCACGCTGTGCCATCAGAGCCTGAAGCGAGGTATTAACGTTCTGAACCTGAGCACAACCTGCATGACCAGGCACCTGCATGCAAAGCATGAACTGCAGTGGAGTAAACACCTTAAAACCAAGAAGTCACTCAGGCTCCCCCTGCTACCTCTTCTGCTGCTGCCGCCTCGGCCTCTTCCTCCGCCTCTGGAGGAACGTTGGCACCTGCCGCCCAGCAAACAGGGGATGTACCACCAACACCACCACCACCTCCGTCACCAAGCGTCTCAACCATGTCACACACCAGCGTTCAGCTCTCCATCTCACAAACATTTGAGAGAAAGCGTAAATTCCCACCTAGCCACCCTCGATCCCTGGCCCTGAATGCCAGCAT
The DNA here is from genome assembly GCF_014858855.1 of Bufo gargarizans. Lineage (NCBI taxonomy): Eukaryota > Metazoa > Chordata > Amphibia > Anura > Bufonidae > Bufo > Bufo gargarizans. Next base: position 139,494,506 of record NC_058084.1, read on the forward strand.
TTCTAAACTACTGGCCTATTAAATGCTGTCATTTAGGCTGGTGGACACAGACAGCTTCAAAACAGCTCATGTTGCTTGCTGTCCCACAGTATGTTGTTCCCAGCCGCCACTACTTCTCCAAGAGAGCCGTGCCTTCCCTGCACAACCAAGTATCCGATAAAATCAAGTGTGCACTGCGCAACGCCATCTGTAGCAAGGTCCACCTAACCACAGATACGTGGACCAGTAAGCACGGCCAGGGACGCTATATCTCCCTAACTGCACACTGGGTAAATGTAGTGGCAGCTGGGCCCCAGGCGGAGAGCTGTTTGGCGCACGTCCTTCCGCCGCCAAGGATCGCAGGGCAACATTCTTTGCCTCCTGTTGCCACCTCCTCCTTCTCGGCTTCCTCCTCCTCTTCTTCCACCTGCTCATCCAGTCACAAGCCACACACCTTCACCACCAACTTCTGCACAGCCCAGGGTAAACGTCAGCAGGCCATTCTGAAACTCATATGTTTGGGGGACAGGCCCCACACCGCACAGGAGTTGTGGCGGGGTATAGAACAACAGACCGACGAGTGGTTGCTGCCGGTGAGCCTCAAGCCCGGCCTGGTGGTGTGTGATAATGGGCGAAATCTCTTTGCAGCTCTGGGACTAGCCAATTTGACGCACATCCCTTGCTTGGCGCATGTGCTGAATTTGGTGGTGCAGAAGTTCATACACAACTACCCTACATGTCAGAGCTGCTGCATAAAGTGCGGGCCGTCTGTTCGCGCTTCCGGCGTTCACATCCTGCTGCTGCTCGCCTGTCTGCGCTACGTAACTTCGGCCTTCCCGCTCACCGCCTCATATGCGACGTGCCCACCAGGTGGAACTCCACCTTGCACATGCTGGACAGACTGTGCGAGCAGCAGCAGGCCATAGTGGAGTTTCAGCTGCAGCACGCACGGGTCAGTCGCACTACAGAACAGCACCACTTCACCACCAATGACTGGGCCTCCATGCGAGACCTGTGTGCCCTGTTGCGCTGTTTCGAGTACTCCACCAACATGGCCAGTGGCGATGACGCCGTTATCAGCGTTACAATACCACTTCTATGTCTCCTTGAGAAAACACTTAGGGCGATGATGGAAGAGGAGGTGGCCCAGGAGGAGGAGGAGGAGGAGGAAGAGGGGTCATTTTTAGCACTTTCAGGCCAGTCTCTTCGAAGTGACTCAGAGGGAGGTTTTTGGCAACAGCAGAGGCCAGGTACAAATGTGGCCAGCCAGGGCCCACTACTGGAGGATGAGGAGGACGAGGATGAGGAGGGGGTGGAGGAGGATGAGGATGAAGCATGGTCACAGCGGGGTGGCAACCAACGCAGCTCGGGTCCATCACTGGTGCGTGGCTGGGGGGAAAGGCAGGACGATGACGATACGCCTCCCACAGAGGACAGCTTGTCCTTACCCCTGGGCAGCCTGGCACACATGAGCGACTACATGCTGCAGTGCCTGCGCAACGACAGCAGAGTTGCCCACATTTTAACCTGTGCGGACTACTGGGTTGCCACCCTGCTGGATCCACGCTACAAAGACAGTGTGCCCACCTTACTTCCTGCACTGGAGCGTGATAGGAAGATGCGCGAGTACAAGCGCACGTTGGTAGACACGCTACTGAGAGCATTCCCAAATGTCACAGGGGAACAAGTGGTAACCCAAGGCCAAGGCAGAGGAGGAGCAAGAGGTTGCCAAGGCAGCTGTGTCAATGCCAGCTCCTCTGAGGGCAGGGTTAGCATGGAAGAAATGTGGAAAACTTTTGTCAACACGCCACAGCTAACTGCACCACCACCTGATACGCAACGTGTTAGCAGGAGGCAACATTTCACTAACATGGTGGAACAGTACATGTGCACACCCCTCCACGTACTGACTGATGGTTCGGCCCCATTCAACTTCTGGGTCTCTAAATTGTTCATGTGGCCAGAGCTAGCCTTTTATGCCTTGGAGGTGCTGGCCTGCCCGGCGGCCAGCGTTTTGTCTGAACGTGTATTCAGCACGGCAGGGGGCGTCATTACAGACAAACGCAGCCGCCTGTCTACAGCCAATGTGGACAAGCTGACGTTCATAAAAATGAACCAGGCATGGATCCCACAGGATCTGTCCGTCCCTTGTCCAGATTAGACATTAACTACCTCCCCTTAACCATATATTATTGGACTCCAGGGCACTTCCTCATTCAATCCTATTTTTATTTTCATTTTACCATTATATTGCGAGGCTACCCAAAGTTGAATGAACCTCTCCTCTGTCTGGGTGCCGGGGCCTAAATATATGCCAATGGACTGTTCCAATGTTGGGTGATGTGAAGCCTGATCCTCTGCTATGACATGCAGACTGATTCTCTGCTGACATGAAGCCAGATCCTCTGTTACGGGACCTCTCTCCTCTGCCTGGGTGCTGGGCCTAAATTTATGACAATGGACCGTTGCAGTGGTGGGTGACGTGAAGCCTGATTCTCTGCTATGACATGCAGACTGATTCTCTGCTGACATGAAGCCAGATTGTCTGTTACGGGACCTCTCTCCTCTGCCTGGGTGCTGGGCCTAAATATATGCCAATGGACTGTTGCAGTGGTGGCTGACGTGAAGCCTCATTCTCTGCTATGACATGCAGACTAATTCTCTGCTGACATGAAGCCAGATCCTCTGTTACGGGACCTCTCCCCTCTGCCTGGGTGCTGGGCGTAAATTTATGAAAATGGATTTTTACAGTGGTGGGTGACGTGAAGCCTGATTCTCTGCTATGACATGAAGACTGATTCTCTGCTGACATGAAGCCAGATTGTCTGTTACGGGACCTCTCTCCTCTGCCTGGGTGCTGGGCCTAAATATATGCCAATGGACTGTTGCAGTGGTGGCTGACGTGAAGCCTCATTCTCTGCTATGACATGCAGACTAATTCTCTGCTGACATGAAGCCAGATCCTCTGTTGCGGGACCTCTGTCCTCTGCCTGGGTGCTGGGCCTAAATTTATGAAAATGAAGCCTGATTCTATGCTATGACATGAAGACTGATTCTCTGCTGACATGAAGCCAGATCCTCTGTTACGGGACCTCTCTCCTCTGCCTGGGTGCTGGGCCTAAATATATGCCAATGGACTGTTGCAGTGGTGGCTGACGTGAAGCCTGATTCTCTGCTATGACATGAAGACTGATTCTCTGCTGACATGAAGCCAGATTCTCTGTTACGGGACCTCTCTCCTCGTAACAGACAATCTCTGTCCCGTAACAGACAATCTGGCTTCATGTCAGCAGAGAATCAGTCTTCATGTCATAGCAGAGAATCAGGCTTCACGTCACCCACCACTGTAAGAGTCCATTTTCATAAATTTAGGCCCAGCACCCAGGCAGAGGAGAGAGGTCCCGTAACAGAGGATCTGGCTTCATGTCAGCAGAGAATTAGTCTGCATGTCATAGCAGAGAATGAGGCTTCACGTCAGCCACCACTGCAACAGTCCATTGGCATATATTTAGGCCCAGCACTCAGGCAGAGGAGAGAGGTCCCGTAACAGACAATCTGGCTTCATGTCAGCAGAGAATCCGTCTTCATGTCATAGCAGAGAATCAGGCTTCACGTCACCCACCACTGTAAGAGTCCATTTTCATAAATTTAGGCCCAGCACCTAAATTTAGGCCCAGCAAAATATATCTGTTATATTTTGCATCGCTACATACTAGCATTCATAACATTTTATTTCTCCAACATGCCAACATAGATGTCTAAGGGCTTGCCTTTTGTTGGACAGACTGTACTTTTTATCAGTACCTTTTTTGGTACATTTGACTTTTTGATGGGGTAGATCATGTAATATTTTCATAGAGCCGGTCATTATGGACACAGAAATACCAAATATGTCTATTTTTAGTTTTTGTTTACACAATAAGAGCATTTTTTTTTAAATCATGATTTTGTGTTGTCATTTTCTTAGAGCCATGTTTTCTTTTTTCTGCCTTCTGTCTTTATGAGGGTTTATTTTTTGTGGGATGAGGCGAGTATTTTATTGGTACCATTTTGGAGTACATACGACTCTTTGATCACGAGGGTGAGGTGACTAAAAAAAATAGCTGCTTTGGCACCATTTTTTTTAATTTTATTACACCATTTACCTGATGGGATAGATCATGGGATATTTTTATAGAGCCAGTCGTGACACCAAAAATGTCAATTTTTTTTCTACTTTTAACAATGTTTAAATGACATTTAATCTCACATTTTTTTTTAAATTGTTTTCTCCTTTAACTGGGACTGATAGAGTAGCCTCAGTTACAGAGGTTATACAACCCCCAGAGAGGCTCTACAGTGGTATACTATGCTCTACAGCCTCACTGCAGGACTGATTGCCATCTCAGGAAGACTCAGCAGCTCCTGCACTCCCCCGGCCACGGCGGTCACTTGACCGCTGGGCTGGAAGAGGAAGCGGCATATTGCTTCCTCAGCTGTTTACACAGCTCTCATTTAGTGCTGTGTATACAGTGATCTAAAAAGCAGGGACACTGAGGAACTGTCTCTGCCTTCTCTATGGGGTGCTCTGCTGTCACTGACAGTGGACTCCCCACTCAGCAGCTGCACAATTAGTGTGCAGCTGCAATCTCTGAATGGACGTTGTGAAACGTCCATTCAGAGATAAATCCCGCCCCCCAGGAGGTTTATCGTCAATGGGCGGTTGGAAAGTGGTTAAAGGGGTGATTTGTGGGTGGTTTCTAATGTGTGGGCTCTACAAAGCCAGTTCAAAATGAAATTAGACCCAAAGAAAAAAATAGGAAATTAAACTTGAAAAATTACTGCTAAATTTATAAGCCTTCTTGAAACATAAAAGAATGTCATCACAAAGTGGACATATGGCAACTATTAATTATCACATAATTTTGTGAGGTATGACTGACAAATTCCAATTTTGAAAATTGTCATATATTTTTGGATATCTTAAATGAAAACTGAATATACTGACCAAAATGTACCAATGAACTAAAGTACAATGTGGTCATAAAAAAATAAAAGTCTCAGAAGATTCTGAATACAAAAAGGCACTTCAAAGAATATATATATATATATATATATATATATATATATATATACACACAGTACAGACCAAAAGTTTGGACACACCTTTTCATTCAAAGAGTTTTCTTTATTTTCATGACTATGAAAATTGTAGATTCACACTGAAGGCATCAAAACTATGAATTAACACATGTGGAATTATATACATAACAAAAAAGTGTGAAACAACTGAAAAAAATGTCATATTCTAGGTTCTTCAAAGTCTCCACCTTTTGCTTTGATTACTGCTTTGCACACTCTTGGCATTCTCTTGATGAGCTTCAAGAGGTAGTCACCTGAAATGGTCTTCCAACAGTCTTGAAGGAGTTCCCAGAGATGCTTAGCACTTGTTGGCCCTTTTGCCTTCACTCTGCGGTCCAGCTCACCCCAAACCATCTCGATTGGGTTCAGGTCCGGTGACTGTGTTGACCCGGGCATGTCTGTCTTTGGCCTGGCTCATCCATTTGAGAGGGGAGTGGTCAAATATATGGCTTGTTGCCGAGCCTTGGGTACCAGGTATGGTTTTAACCGGACTTAGAACTGGTCTGAGAACACATCTGTGTTTCTGCTGATGAACTCCCTGGCCTCCTGAGTCTGTTTAGAGGAGAGGCTGTCAGCAATCTTCACTGTGGCAACAGATTCCCTTGCATCATACCGAGAAGCCACAAACCTCTTCCCCTAAAAAATGCTGCCTCGGGCTGTCGTCAGTACTGGTCTCCCTATCTTTCCAAGGATTGAGTAAATTCACAGCGCTTACCGGTATGCATCATTGCCAGCCACGTCACAACTGAGTGAGTAAATCACATGTAACAATTAAAAACAATGTTTCAATGCTATAGCCGTATGTAGCACACATTGAATGGGCATCAGGTATTTACAGGAATATGCACATGTCAATCTTATCATTTATCCCTCGGGGTCCCATTGCGTTGGAGCGCAATATCCATCTGCTCTCCCGTCTAAGGAGTTCTTTTTGCTTATCACCCCCCTGTGGTAAGTTACATAATATTTCTATACCTGCAAAACTTAACGCTGCGCTGTCCCCTGCATGCTCTTCTCTCATATGTTCTATTAAACGCATGCAGCATCTCCCTGAAGATAGTGAATTTAGGTGTTCTCTAATTCTCTCATGAAGGCTCCTAATCGTCTTTCCTATATAAAACCTCCCGCAACTGCATTTCAGGAGGTATACAACATACCTACTTTTGCATGTAATGAGAGAAGTGACCTTATGTTGAACCCCACCAAATTCCAAGACCTTCCATTGGGGGTTAAATTTGCAACAGGAACAATGCCCACACCTGCGGTTGCCTTTTGGGCCCCAGTTTTCCAGCCATGTGGCGTTTTTTTTTCCTATAAACCTACTGCGGACTAGCTTATCTCGCAAGGTGTGGCATCTCCTGAAGGCTATGATGGGCATCGTGCTGCACACCTCTTTTAATATCTCGTCTCCCTCAAGTATGGACCAATTGTCCCTAATAACCCTCTTGATGAGGGGGGCCATTGGTCCATACTTGAAAGAGAAGACAAAGGGGTGTGCTTCCCCCATGGGGCCCGTCTGTTGCGAGCCTCCATTATCACTGGGTATAGGGCACATTTGTGGTTTTACTCGTGCGGCCTTCTTCATGGCCTGGTTAAGTAATCTGAGGGGGACTCCAGAACTCCAGACGATCACCCCCAAATTTATACGTGAATGACATATTCATGTCATTCACCTCATTGAGATATTTTACGAATCTCAGGAAATCTGGTTCCGTCCCTGTCCATATAATCAGTACATCATCGATATACATAAGATAAGTATGGATATACTGGGCAAAAGGATTTGAGACAGTATATACATATTTGTCTTCAAATTTGGCCAGATATAGGTTTGCAAATGTGCATGATACTGGCGTGCCCATTGCAGTGCCGAACTTCTGCCTGTACCACGCATCCCCAAATCTGAAGGCATTATGCTTCAGAATAAATTCCAATGCATCATGTATGAAACTGGTAAATGCTATGCTTTTGCCTATCTCTGACAAAATGTCCGTTACCGCTTTAATGCCTTCATCTTGGGGGATGCGTGTATACAGGCTTTCTACGTCCAACGACACCAACTGAAAGCCCTCCTGCCAAGGGAGGAACCTAAGTGTCTGGAGAAGATCCGACGTATCCCTAACGTATGAGGGTATGCTACTAACCATAGGCCTGAGCAGCCAATCCACATATTTTGACAGGGGTTCAATCACTGACCCAACCCCCGATACGATGGGTCTACCAAGGGGGTGGGTCAGTGACTTGTGGACTTTGGGTACAAAGTACCACGATGGTTTAGATGGGAAGTGTGGCAATAATTTTTCCGCCATTTTTTGCGAGAGCGTGCCATTTTCACAATGTTTGTGAAGCAAGCTCCTCAAAAGGGCTTGGACCTGATGCGTGGGATCTGTCTGGATGGCCTCATAGATCTCTTTATTATGCAATTGGCGGTGGGCTTCTGTGACATAGTATTCCTTTGTCATCAGAACCACATTGCCCCCCTTGTCTGCTGGTTTTATTACAATGTCCTGATGCGTTCCTAGCCATTTAAGGGCCTTTTCTTCATCAATATCCAAATTTTGGGTGTCTTGGGGTATACGAGGGCCTTCACCCCAGCTAGCACCTTTTGCTGAAACACGTCAATGGGACTCCCAGCAGGCAAGGGGGGGTTAAATGTGGATCTGACCCCTCCCCGAAAACCAACCTCCTCTGAGTGTGGCCCCAATATAGGGGTGCTGAGTGATGATCCAGTCATCCATTCTAAACACTCTATTTCTGTAGGGTTGAGATTGGCCGTGGCACTAAAACCCAAATGTCCTATCACTACTGGTGTTTCCCCCTCCCTGGAATCTTTATTAGTAAGTGGGATCCTGCTAAACAATTTTTTTCAAAGTGAGCTTCCTGACTGCCTTGTATAAATCGACTTTGAATTGTTACATGTGATTTACTCAATCCTCCAGTGATAATGGAGGATTGACATGAGCATATTCCTGTAAATACCTGATGCCCATTCAATGTGTGCTACATACAGCTATAACATTGAAACATTGTTTTTAATTGTTACATGTGATTTACTCACTCAGTTGTGACGTGGCTGGCAATGACGCATACCGGTAAGCGCCGTTAAGGTGTAATGCCGGTCAGGCGCATGCCATTCCACGTCATTCACCTGATTGTTTTAAAAGGACCAGGTGAATTGAGCACATGATTATGGGCCAGTGGAAGCACTTCGGTGATCGCCCATTCACCTGGTTTCATTCCGTTGTCTGTGTCCGCTCACCACTGCTAATAAAGAAAGTCTTGTTTCAGCACAAAGAAGGGGTGAGTGCCATCCTTTTTTCTTACTTGTATCAACATTCACTGGAAGTAACTTGCTAGTTACACGTCGGACAGAGCACCGCTGGCCAGCGCTCTCAATTTACACAGCAGGCATACTTGATCTTTTCCTTACTGACCTGCCCGTGACAGCAGAGATTAAAGGGGTGTGTCCTCAGCACTGCAGTGCCACTCAGTTTCTTTTCCTTTGTATACAAATGGCGAATATTCCCCCAAATGTTTGCGAAATATCACAAATTCGAATATTGCCCCTGCCGCTCATCACTATAGCAGACAACCGTTTCCTCAGGGACTCAGACGAATCGGAGTCTCCAGCTGCCTAGTAACAGGTGAAAGGGAAATGACCATATGCAATATCTGGATCGGCAGGTAAGAACACTGGAAAACTCACTTACCTGCCGCTGCCACCATGACTGGAACACACCAAACAGGACACCGTACAACACACACACACACACACACACACACACCCAGGTATCCAGGACTCCTCATACTGCCTGGACCCCATGCTGCAAGGAGCACGGCAGCCCCAGGCAGCACTGCATACAGACTAATAGTTAACCCCTCCGGGAAACCAGCCCCCTCATGGTGGTATCAACATACCTGGTGACGTACAGCATACTTGCAGAGACCAACACCAACAAAAAAAACAGACATGTAACAACCAACAAAAAGCTTAACACGCCCAGAACATTTACCCACACCACACATACAACAAGTGAGGGTAAAGGTACATGGAGGGTACATAAGGGAGGACAATTTATGTTACATAAGGTGGCCCTCAAGGACTGGGCTGGAACACCAAGGCAAAGAGCAAAGCCCGAACACCAAGCAAGGCTGTAGTACAACTGCACCCAGCCAGCAAGCCACAGGTTTATATTAAGCTTGCGGAAACACCTTAATCCCCACTAGCAAGAAGATTAACCCCCTGCTCACCAAAGAGCAGGGAGGCACACCTTAAAGCGGAATTGCACATGCAAACCACAAACTACACGTTGCCCCTGGCAACCAGTCTGCACAGCAACTGTGTCACAGTCAAACACCAATATGACCGTGACATCAGCCATTTCATGGACATGCTCCTGAAACTGCCAGCAGACTAATCGAGGCAGGCCCATAGTGGGTACATCCCGGGTGGGTTTAATCGACTCAAATCTCCTGGCCTGGGGTGGATATTTCCGGGGTTTGACTGCCCCCCTCCCAAAAGAACCCCCCTGTAGACTCTTAGTAGCCTTATAGCAAGGGCTGGCTCCAGCTTTATGTTGGCCCTTGGGCAATAAATCCCAGTGGGCCCCCTTGAGGCATTTTTTTACATTTACATGTCCCCCTGTGGCTCCCCACACGATATAATGACCCCCAGTAGCCCCTATACAGTATAATGACAACTAGTGTCCTTTCACACTGTATAATGACCCCCAGTGGCCCTGCACACAGTATAATGACCCCACAACGGCCCTCCAGTCAGAATAATAACCCCCAGTCGCCCCCATTCAGAATAATGACCCCCCAGCAGCCCCCACACATTATACTGTATGGTGGTCATTGGGGGTCATTATATTGAATTGGGGCTCTGGGGGTCGTTGTACTGAATAGATGGTCATCGGGGATCATTATACTAAATGGGGGACACTGGGGGTCATTTTACTATGTAAAGGGAACTCACAGTATAATGACACCACAGTGGCCCTTCATTCAGAATAATGACCCCCAGTCACCCCCACACTGGGGGTTATACTGCATGGAGGGGGCTCTAGGGGTCATTATATGGAATGGGGGCTCTGGTTGTCATTATACTAAATGGAGGGTCAATAGGGATCATTATACTAAATGGGGGTCATTATACTGTGTAAGGGGCCCTTACAATGTAATGAGCCCCCAGTGGCCCCCTCACATACTTATCATTGCTGGAGCGCAGGGGAGCTGGCTGTCCTGTCATTCACTAACCGCAGCTCCCTGTACTCCTTCTCTCCTCTGGCCCGCTGCAGCAGTGAGAGTACACCCCCCCCCCGTGGGTTCATATCATGTTTGATGTATACAAGTGTGCAGCACGCCACATTTTTGTAAAAAATGCATATGTTAACGTGTATGTTTTTTTTATTTACAATGGAACTGTATGGTGAACGGACGCCACTATACAGCATCAGTCTGAGGCATCTGTTAACGGATACATTTTTGGTATACATTAAATGGATGGCACAAATTGGATGTGAACCCAGCCTTGGTGTCAGAATAAGCACCAATACACAGTGGAGCAGCGTGGCGGAGAGAGGAGGCCGCCATGTACTGACAGAGCGCTACCTGGTCCTGGTGGTCAGGGATGAGGACTGTGTTTTCTATGGATCATTTATCTATTGGTAAATACAGGGCACAGTATAATACACTAGAATATATATACAATAAAGATATTAGCCCTACCCCGAATAATAATACAATTAGGGGATCATTTATTATATAGAAATACGTCTATGTTAGGCGTATTTCTGACACAGATGTGGTGTAAAGGTCTTTAGCACCGCAATCTGTATCTTTTCCCGCTCATGCCAGGTATAAAAAAAACTGGCGTGGGCAGGTTTGGGGATACCGTTATGGCCATACAGTTATTGGATACCACCGCCATACAATGATAAAACCACCAAACAGTGACCGGATAAAAGGGTATAAGAGGGCACAGTACAGGGAATGACTAGGGGCACAGTACAAGGTGAGGGGCACAGTACTGGGTGGGGGGCACATTCATATTACCCTGTGATATTAGAAGGTCCTTATGGTGAATGCAGTTCAGATGCCACCATAATGAGAGACAGAGGAGTGAGACAGGGGCCCTGGATGGACAGGAGCTGTGGACACAGCAAGTAGGTGGAAGGGTCTCTGAGGGGATTCATAAAACAATCAGTGGCAGGAGGTCTGTGCAGGGCAACAATAGGAGATAGGAGGATGGAACAGGAGCTCTGGATACATAAGAGACAGCAATGGCTCCATGAGGATGAGACAGGACAGGATATGGGGGGGGGGGGGGGGAGTGTCATGGAGGCAAACTGGTTAATGAAACAGTAAAACAACTAAATAGAATGAAGCAGCATCCAGCAGCAGATCGAAGCATGCCACAGAGAAGAGACAGTCACAGTGCAGACTCACTGATAACCTGTATTCACACTTCTGCTCCAGCCCTGCCGGTCTCTCTCCTTAGACAGCATGCCCTGTGTACATAGCAGCTCAATGGGCCCCCCCCAGGAGCATTGGGCCCCGACACTTGCCCGGGTTGGACGGGTTTTGATGTCAGCCCTGTTTATAGCGTTCCACCAGGTCCACCATCTCCAGGTCATTGCCAGAAGAAACCTGCCCGGTCCAGTGCTGGAGAGGGGGTGGCAAAGCCCTCCAGAACATATCAGCTAAAAGTCGATCCAGCATAGCCGTGGGACTCAGCACATCAGGCTGTAGCCACTTTTGCAAGAGGTAAAATAAGTCATAATACTGGGTCTCGCGTGCTCAGCCAGGTTAAACCCCCACTGATGTACCCGCTGGGCCCAGACCAACACATTCACCTCCAGTCATGCCAGAATCTCACCCTTTACTTTCTGGTAGTAGGCCGCTCGATCATCCGGCAAGTCGAAATACACCCACTGAGATTTGGATGTCAGGAACGGAGTGACGACCTCAGCCCACTGGTCTCGGGGTAGTTTATCCCTTGTGGCCACCTTCTCATACATTGCCAGCCATACATTGCCAGCCAGGTTTCGACTTCATCTAAGGGTGTCATCTTGGGGATCCCCAAACAGACCGCTTTCCGGACATCATGGACGCTTTGGGATGTCTGTATAGCCATCACGTGTTGTAACAGCAGCTGGTTTGTTTCTTGCTGCTGTCTGTTAGCGTCCCGTTGTTGTAGATTGGTTTCTCACTGCTGCTGGTTAGCCTCCACAAGAGCCTTCATTATGGCCTCCATTTTGTCGAGGGTCACGGGTTGAAATTTAGCAGGTTTAATGCAAGACATACAAGCGTGCTCAGAGCAAAAATGAAAAACAACAATACTTCGGCGTTCACGCCTGCCTCACTGCGCTTGACCGCATCCTCAATCAATGGTAGGGTTTCGCTCTGGTAGATAGGGTAAACTGACGTAGTATAAGAGGCAAAAGACAAGTTCTTAGTGCAAAACTTGAGTGTTTATTCATACTTGAGGCAAATGCACAAAACAATGCGTTACTTTGCAGTCTTAGTGTGTACTTCACACACAATGGAAAGTACATCTACAAGTCACCTTGATGTCAGTTCTGCCTCCAGCAGTCCATGGTAGGCTTTAGGGGGCCTGTTTCCTTGGCCCATGGGTCTCAGCCCTCAAACCTGGCACCAAGCCTCAGATCCCAACATATGGGCGATTATCTTTCAGCTGGCAACAAGTTATTTAACCCCAACTGGTGCAATGAGTTGCTTCTCATTTCTTAAACAACCATGTTGAAAGATACATCTGATGGTCATGGAAAATATATTAGTCTGTTTGAGAAGGGTCAAATCATTAGCATGCATCAAGCAGAGAAAACATCTAGGAGATTGCAGAAACTGCTAAAATTGGGTTAAGAACTGTCCAACGCATTATTAAAAACTGGAAGGATAGTGTGGACCCATCATATTCGAGGAAGGAATGTGGCAGGAAAAATATTCTGAGTGATCAGGTGATCACTTAAACGTTTGGTGAAATCAAATCGAAGAAAAACAACAGTAGAACTCAGGGCTATGTTTAATAGTGAAAATAAGAGCATTTCCACATCCACAATGTGAAGGGAACTAAAGGGATTGGGACTGAACAGCTGTGTGGCCCTAAGAAAACCACTAATCAGTGAGGCAAACCAGAAAATAAAGGCTTTAATTTGCTAGGGAGCATAAAGATTGGACTCTGGAGCAATGGAAGAAGGTCATATGGTCTGATGAGTCAAGATTTACCCTGTTCCAGAGTGATGGGTGCTTCAGGGTAAGAAGAGAGGCAGATGAAGTGATGCACCCATCATGCCTAGTGCCTACTGTACAAGCCTGTGGGGACAGTGCTATGATCTGGGATTGCTGCAGTTGGTCAGGTCAAGGTTCAGCAACAGTATGTGCTCCAAGAATAAGGTCAGCTGACTACCTCAACATACTGAATGACCAGATTATTCCATCAATGGATTTGTTCTTCCCTGATGGCATGGGCATATTCCAAGATGACAATGCCAGGATTCATCAGGCTCAAATTGTGAAAGAGTGGTTCAGGGAGCATGAGACATCATTTTCACGCATGGATTGGCCACCACAGAGTCCAGACCTTAACCCTATAGAGAATCTTTGGAATGTGCTGGAGAAGGCTTTGCGCAGCAGTCAGACTGTACCATCATCAATGCAAGATCTTGGTGAAAAATGAATGCAACACTGGATGGAAATATACCTTGTGACATTGCAGAAGCTTATCGAAACAATGCCACAGTGAATGCATGCCATAATCAAAGCTAAAGGCAGTCCAACGAAATATTAGAGTTTGTGACCTTTTATTTTTTTGGGTGGTGACATTTTTTTGTGACAGGCAGTGTATATATATATATAATCTTTCTGATTTGCTTTGCAGTGATGCCAATATAAACGACATGCCAATCTGGGTATTTTATGACAAAAGTTCTAGATATTTATAAATTTTTCTAAAACCAGATACTTTTCTCACATGCTCTTTTCTATCTATAAGAACACCACATGGAAACCATATGGGGGGAAATTGCAGAAAAGAAAATAGTGCAAAGACGAAATTGTGAAATTGCCATGCACAAGACCTCTGGCATTTTAGAGATAAATTTACATAGATGAATTAAATGACCCACATAACATTATGTTGCTAATCAATGCTGTAAGGAAAGTGACAGCAAACATATTTTTAACCCTGAAACACTAATGAAAGTACATGAGTAAATTAGCCTGTGCCAATCCATCTTCATAAACTGCTGATTCAATATATCACACCAGAAAAACAGCTGAGTAATTACAGAATGGCGCTTCAAGCAGTAGCAACTTCATTTGCATATTAACAAGCATTTGTCACAATAATTTTCTGTCGCGGTCTACTAAATGTTAAGCATGATTAATTCTACAAGCAATCCAGTGTAAATTATGAACAGCCTAGTAAAAGACATTTTAAGGCAAGAAGTGTAATTTTTCCACATCACAATAGAGCCTACAAGAGGAGGGGGTAACATTATCTTGGTAGTTAAAGTTTTGACTTGGAAAGAGAGCTAGACAGCAAATTAAAGCAAAGTTTTTAAAGACCTTTATGTGCATAATTGTGCCTAGTAAATATGGTACTTCCATCTGGAGCCAATTAGTAGGCCTTCTTTATTTCTGTATATATAAAATGATGATATTGTTGCTTATAATAAATTATATTTTTTTCAGGCTAATTTCAGACTCTTGACTCCAGTTAGGCCTCATGCACACGGCTGTTGTTTTGGTCCGCATCCGAGCCGCCGGTTTGGCGGCTCGATGAGGGCCCATTCACCTTGATCGGGCCGCAAAAGATGTGAACAGCACTCCGTGTGTTGTCAGCATCCGTTGCTCCATTCCGTGGCCCCGCTAAAAAAATATAACATGTCCTATTCTTGTCCGTGCTTTGCGGACAAGAATAGGCATTAATATTAAAGGCTGTCCGTGCCGTTCCACCATCCGTGTTTTATGGATCCGCGATTTGCAGACCGCAAAACACACCACGGTCGTGTGCATGAGGCCTTAGACACGAAGGGGAAAATACTTTATGTTGCGGTTACTTTTTAACTATATATGTTACATTAAAAAAAAATTGGTGTTGGCGTTCTGTAAATATATATATATATATATATATATATATAAACACACTCACCTAAAGAATTATTAGGAACACCATACTAATACGGTGTTGGACCCCCTTTTGCCTTTAGAACTGCCTTAATTCTACGTGGCATTGATTCAACAAGGTGTTGATAGCATTCTTTAGAAATGTTGGCCCATATTGATAGGATAGCATCTTGCAGTTGATGGAGATTTGAGGGATGCACATCCAGGGTACGAAGCTCCCGCTCCACCACATCCCAAAGATGCTCTATTGGGTTGAGATCTGGTGACTATGGGGGCCATTTTAGTACAGTGAACTCATTGTCATGTTCAAGAAACCAATTTGAAATGATTCGAGCTTTGTGACATGGTGCATTATCCTGCTGGAAGTAGCCATCAGAGGATGGGTACATGATGGTCATGAAGGGATGGACATGGTCAGAAACAATGCTCAAGTAGCCCGTGGCATTTAAACGATTGCCAATTGGCACTAAGGGCCCTAAAGTGTGCCCAGAAAACATCCCCCACACTATTACACCTCCACCACCAGCCTGCACAGTGGTAACAAGGCATGATGGATACATATTCTGTTTACGCCAAATTCGGACTCTACCATTTAAAGGTCTCAACAGAAATTGAGACTCATCAAACCAGGCAACATTTTTCCAGTCTTCAACAGACCAATTTTGGTGAGCTTGTGCAAATTGTAGACTCTTTTTCCTATTTGTAGTGGAGATGAGTGGTACCCAGTGGGGTCTTCTGCTGTTGTAGCCCACCTTTCTTTCCCATTCTGACATCTAGTTTGGAGTTCAGGAGATTGTCTTGACCAGGACCACAACCCTACATGCATTGAAGCAACTGCCATGTGATTGGTTGACTAGATAATCGCATTAATAAGAAATAGAACAGGTGTTCCTAATAATTCTTTAGGTAAATATATATATATATATATATATATATATATATACATATATAGAAAAAAACTATCTATATATATATTTGTGGTCATGGCTACGGCCAAGAGGTATCCGAAGAACCCTAGGGAGAAAACAACGGGAACAACCTAACCCAGCTAGGCGTGTCTTAGCTGACCTGACTAAATGGCTTGTTGTGTGCCCTAAGCCATGATCGTGGGTAGGCCTATAAGTGGGCAAAAACCAAGCCAAGTAGGGTAGAAAAGGAATTTGAATGGCATGTACAAACTAATCCCCAAGCCAACTGCAAGGCGTCCGGGATCCAGTAGGAAACCTACAACCCATCTTGTGGATGACAAGGCCAGAGACATGATGCTCAATATTGCAGATACTGCCCCAAAGCGGAATGGAGGACCGGGAATACGTTGTGAAATGGATCATAAAAACCAACTGAAACTTGTAAAGTTTGGTTCTAGTGCGAGTACTGGCAATGCCCTAGCGTCAGGAGATCGTGGGACCGAAACCTAACTGCCTAGACTATGCAGGAATGAGGGCCAAAAAGAACCATGTAGATAGGAAGAGAATCCTTGAATAGTTCCCCAGACAACAGCTATTTACGTGTTGTTCTACTGTGCGCCCCTGAGAATTGTTTTTACGCTTGAGACGTGAAGACCGACCTACTATCTGAATCTTCTACCGTGAGGAAATGCTGGACCTTGTCCAAAATCCGATTCAACGTGGTTGTAGGGAGTCGGAGGTTAGTGCGGCAAGAAGCTATCAAGCCATAATATACAAGATTCTGTCTATGCCCTCCCATGAGTGAGGGAATGCAATGCAATGAAGCTACTGGCGAAAATGGATTCCTAGTCGTGGTAAAAAGGCAAAGACTTTGCGCGGGTACCTGGTTGACAAGATATGATCGACTACGATCAGAGACTAAAATGCTAGAGTGAATTGCCCTACTTGTTCTTCCTCTGGCAGGACCTGAACGAAAGCATGAACAATTAAAGAAAGACGAAATATCTGTGTAAGACATGACAATGATGCTGTAGGGCGAACCGGACCAGTTTACGGTCAAAACATAAAGTGAGCGATCAACATGGATTATTAGAAAATTAGGGAAGCAGGTATGTATGCAATACATAGGGGCCAAATCAGCCTAGATGCACAGATGGACAACCAACCAGGCAATCAGCCCAGCAGGACTGAAAATAGTCGTCGGGCCCCCGAAGCCATTGGGCCAAAGCAGTCATCGGGCCCCCAAAGCCATGGGGCCGAAGCAGTCGTAGGGCCCCCGAAGCCATGGGGCCGAAGCAGTCGTCGGGCCCCCGAAGCCATGGGGCCGAAGCAGTCGTCGGGCCCCCGAAGCCATGGGGCCGAAGCAGTCGTCGGGCCCCCGAAGCCATGGGGCCGAAGCAGTCGTCGGGCCCCCGAAGCCATGGGGCCGAAGCAGTCGTCGGGCCCCCGAAGCCATGGGGCCGAAGCAGTCATCGGGCCCCCGAAGCCATGGGGCTGAAGCAGTCATCGGGCCCCCGAAGCCATGGGGCTGAAGCAGTCGTCGGGTCCCCGAAGCCATGGATCAACATGGAGCGATCAACATGGATTATTAGGAAATTAGGGAAGCAGGTATGTATGCGATACATAGGGGCCGGCCTAGATGCACAGATGGACAACCAACCAGGCAATCAGCCCAGCAGGACTGAAAACAGTCGTCGGGCCCCCGAAGTCATGGGGCCGAAGCAGTCATCGGGCCCCCGAAGCCATAGGGCCGAAGCAGTCGTCTGGCCCCCGAAGCCATGGGGCCGAAGCAGTCGTCGGGCCCCCGAAGCCATGGGGCCCAAGCAGTCGTCGGGCCCCCGAAGCCATGGGGCCGAGTTTTTTTTATTTTTAAGAATTATAACTATGAAAAGTGACATGAATAAAGTGCAGGTAAAATTGAACCATGAGCCTGACCGATGTGGCAGGCGATACCCAAGATAACTACGTGGCCTGAATAACATGCAAGGCGAAATATTGTTAGGAACGAGACCTGACCGACGTGGAAGGTGATCCCAATAGTTCAACTGCATGACCTGAAAAGACGAAGGGAAACGTGACAGAAAATGGAGATAATAACGGACATTAACTAAAATTAATCAAGCAGGTAAGATATGAGTCATTCAAAAGCATAGCTGCACAGGTGGACAGACAACCATTGGTCAGACCCCTGAAGCCATGGGGCTAAAGCAACCACCAGGGGCCCATGGGGCCGGGCAGCCACCGGGATGCGAACCTTAGAATTAAGGACGGCTGGGGAAAATATTGGGGCTTAACCCAACGGGTTTAGTAAGCAACCGGGACTCGATAACCTAGAAAGACAAAGACATGGACTCGCTTAACCATGACCCCCTCCAACAGAAACCTGGGACACTAACCAGCCTACAACCATGTCGTACCCTTAACAAACAAAGCATGAAAAAACGGTCATGGGGCCCCCGGAGCCATGAGGCCGGATCAGTCATAGGGCCCCCGAAGCCAGAGGGATGACGTTGCGGTGACGATAAGTAATTAAAACATAAGCCGGACCTGATGGCATATGAAGCGACTTGAATGATTGGATTGGCTAGAAGGTGGCCTAAGGAACATGACTGCCAACAGGCGTTAAAAATATAGACATTAGTAATTCGAAGCGCGTGCGTACATAAAACACTAACCACTGCGAACCATAAAACGTAAACATGAAATGCCTGGGGCATTGCAAGTTCGCTACAAATGAACAGCTTGTGAAAACATAGCAGGAAACTTACTGGCCCACTGACTTCCGCTGAGGAGCTGTTTGTTGAACTGGGGCAGGAGACCAATCTGAGTAAATACAAACCAGAAGTAAAAGGAGACCAGTCTGAGTGATTACGAACCAGGATTAAACAGAAAGTAGGCCTATGGAATGTAACAGACCACCGAGGAAGGGAACGTAAGCCTGAAAAGAACGCAGTTATGTTTGTCAGGAGAGAGGTACCAGAGCGATGGGTGCAGACTGCCCTGGTGAGATTGAGCAAAACCATGACGTAGCAATGAACAGGAGAATGCAGCTTTGAGTGGGAGCAGAGTACAACACATGATGTAACAGCAAATGGGTGAATGCAGATTTGGATGTGAGTGGTACCTAAAAACATGGTATAGGCACAGCTCTGAGTATGGGTAGCGCATGAAAAGCATGGTATAAAGCAGACGTATAAATGCAACCTGAAAGTGAGCAGAGTATTGACGTGATGCGAAAGCAGACACGTGGACGCAGCTCTAGTAGTGAAAGGAGTATAGGACAAGATGTGAAAAGCAGACATGCGGACGCAGCTTTGGATGTGAACGGAATATTAACTTGATGTGACCGCAGACATGGAAAGCAGCTTTGGTGAGTGGGGTATACAACCTGGTGTAGCAGTAGAAGTGTTAACACAACTTTGGGTATAAGCAGAGCATGAAAATTGGTATAAACGCAGCTCTGGTTGTGAGTGGAGCAAGATGGGAACACCAGGGTGGTGCGTCCAGAGCATGAAAAGGGAGTAACAGTAGCAACAATGGCTGTAAGCAGAGTATACAACATGTAATAACAGGCATGTAATACAGATACGGCTGTCGGATGGGGACGGAATGAGATGTAACAGCCAACAGGTGAGCGCAGCTTGAATGTAAGACCAATCTGAGTGAATACGAACCAAGAGTAGAAAAGTGCAGTACAGTAAGGACGTGCGGATGCAGCATAAGACATGAAATAAAAGCCTAAAGTGTAAAAGCCGCTCAGGATAACAGCAGAGCATGAAAGTGTGAGATTGTGGAGAAGCTCTGCCTGTATATTTATGTTTAAATTGTATTGGAGCTGTCATTTGGCTTTCCGGGCACTAGAGGCCGCAGTTTTGCAGCACAGTCAGCATGCTTCTGGGTGAGACCAGGAAGTAATGATCTGACATGGTGGAAGGATTGTGCTATGAGGGGCTGAATCCTGGCTTGCGGATGTCTGGCAGTGAATGGATACTCAAAGGAAGGAGAGTATCTGCTGTCCCCTGTCTGGATCCAGCTCTTTGAAAGAGAGGTTGTCCCAGGAAGACCAGTTCCAGTGTATGGACAGAAAACCTTAGCATAAAGCAAGGCCGCACAGTTGCTGAGAGCTTGGTGGCCATCCCGGGTAAGCGGCATCCTAGGGCCCAGAACAGACGCAGGTCAGTACGCCTGATTACCAATTGTACTTTAATGTTTGGCACCTAAAGTAACAGAGACTAGCCTAGGCCTTGTATTAGCTAGTTAGGTTTATAGCTTTGTTAGGCCTTACTGTACTGGACTGCAGCGCAGTAATTGACTTGCAGGCTCTGCTGTGTCTGCCACCGGTTAGGTGTGTCTTCTATAGCGGCACAGTACGACTTGTAGGCTCTGCTGTGTACGCCAGCAGGCTAGTGTGCAGAAAACTCTGCAGTCTGCATTACAAGTATGACAAATGAGGATGATGTGGAGGCTTATTTAACCACTACAGGATCGCGTCCTGGTAACGGCCCTGTAATTCCTCCTGGACGCGCCGACACAGGCGCGCGCGTTCACAGGATCGGCAGGAGGATCGGCAGGTAAACGAGTGGATCTACAGCCTGCCAGCGGCGATAGTTCGCTGGCAGGCTGTAGATGCGATTTTTTTTTTAACCCCTAAAAAGTATATTAGACGCTGTTTAGATAACAGCGTCTAATATACCTGCTACCTGGTCCTCTGGTGGTCCCTTTTGCTTGGATCGACCACCAGGGACACAGGCAGCTCTGTAAAGTAGCACCAAACACCACTACCCTACACCCCCCATGTCACTTATTAACCCCTGATCACCCCATATAGACTCCCTGATCACCCCCCTGTAAGGCTCCATTCAGACGTCCGTATGTGTTTTGCGGAGCCGTGGATCCGCAAATCAAAGACACCGCGGATCCGCAAAACACGGACACCGGCAATGTGCTTTCCGCATTTTACGATCCGCACATTGCCAGAACTATATAAAAAATGCCTTTTCTTGTCCGCAATTGCAGACAAGAATAGGACATGTTCTATAGGCCCTACAAAAAATGCAGTGTTAGCCCGATCAGGCCTCCCCACCGCAGTGACAGAATTTTTTTTCTGATCACTGCAAAAACACTGTAAAATCGCTGCAGCGCTATAAAAAGATCACTTTTGAGGGGCATGGCGAGTTCATAGAAGATTTTTTTTTTTTGGCACAAGTTAGCGGAAATTGTTTTTTTTTTTTTTCTTACAAAGTCTCATATTCCACTAACTTGTGACAAAAAATAAAATCTCACATGAACTCGCCATACCCCTCACAGAATCCAAATGCGTAAAAATTTTTAGACATTCATATTCCAGACTTCTTCTCACGCTTTAGGGCCCCTAAAATGCCAGGGCAGTATAAATACCCCACATGTGACCCCATGTCGGAAAGAAGACACCCCAAGGTATTCGCTGAGGGGCATATTGAGTCCATGAAAGATTGAACTTTTTGTCACAAGTTAGCGGAAAGGGAGACTTTGTGAGAAAAAAAAAAAAAAACATTTCCGCTAACTTGTGCCAAAAAAAAAAACTTCTATGAACTTGCCATGCCCCGCACGGAATACCTTGGGGTGTCTTCTTTCCAAAATGGGGTCACATGTGGGGTATTTATACTGCCCTGGCATTTTAGGGGCCCTAAAGCGTGAGAAGAAGTCTGGAGTCCAAATGTCAAAAAATGCCCTCCTAAAAGGAATTTGGGCCCCTTTGCGCACCTAGGCTGCAAAAAAGTGTCACACATGTGGTATCACCCTACTCAGGAGAAGTAGAAAAATGTGTTTTGGGGTGTCTTTTTACATATACCCATGCTGGGTGAGATAAATATAGAGATATTTTAAGTTTAGAGATATTTCTCTCACCCAGCATGGGTATATGTAAAAAGACACCCCAAAACACATTGCCCTACTTCTCCTGAGTACAGCGATACCACATGTGTGACACTTTTTTGCAGCCTAGGTGGGCAAAGGGGCCCAAATTCTAAAGAGCACCTTTAGGATTTCACAGGGCATTTTTTACACATTTGGATTTCAAACTACTTCTCACGCATTAGGGCCCCTAAAATGCCAGGGCAGTATAACTACCCACAAGTGACCTCATTTTGGAAAGAAGACACCCCAAGGTATTTCGTGATGGGCATAGTGAGTTCATGGAAGTTTTTATTTTTTGTCACAAGTTAGTGGAATATGAGACTTTGTAAGAAAAAAAAAACATTTTCCGCTAACTTGTGACAAAAAATAAAAACTTCTATGAACTCACTATGCCCATCAGTGAATACCCCATTTGTGGGGTTTTTCTACTGTCTCGCCATTGTAGAACCTCAGGAAACATGACAGGTGCTCAGAAAGTCAGAGCTGCTTCAAAATGCGGAAATTCACATTTTTGTACCATAGTTTGTAAACACTATAACTTTTGCCCAAACCAATAAATATACACTTATTGCATTTTTTTTTATCAAAGACATGTAGAACAATAAATGTAGAGAAAAATGTATATAGAAATGTAGTTTTTTTCAAAAAAAATTTACAACTGAAAGTGAAAAATGAAATTTTTTGCAAAGATTTTGGTAAATTTCGATTAATAATAAAAAAAATTAAAATGTCAGCAGCAATGAAATACCAGCAAATGAAAGCTCTATTAGTGAGAAGAAAATTAGGCAAAATTCATTTGGGTGGTAAGTTGTATGACCGAGCAATAAACCGTAAAAGTAGTGTAGTGCAGAAGTGCAGAATTGTAAAAAGGAATTCTGTCACCAGGTTTCACCCCTGTCAGCTAAACATATGCTGATGTTCAGGGCCTCATCAGGATTCTTAATGTGGGCTTCTAAATGTGATCCGTAGCCTTATTTTGCTGAAAAAAACCAGGTTTTACTAACCTGTCACTCAAAGAAATGTCAAGGGGATGTCAAGGGATGCAAGGTGCCAGCCGCACCCACTTCGTGCCCAGCGCCGCCTTTCCAGACTTCTGCACCGCCTCCTAATCCTCTGTGCAGCCTCTCGCTCTCCCTCCCTCCCCCGTCCTCCTGCTGTAAGATCTCGCGGGTGCGCACAGAGCTCTGCCTGATGCGCCGTGCGGACTTCTCAATTTGGCTTCTTAAAGAGAAGTGCGCATGCGCCGGCACTTTGCTCAACCCAGGTATGACCTGCACTCTGACGCCAGCCTCTCAGAGCCCTGTGCGCATGCGCAAGATCTTACAGCAGGAAGAGGGGGGTGGGAGGGAGAGCGAGAGGCGGCACAGAGGATTAGGAGACGGTGCAGAAGTCTGGAAAGGCGGCGCTGGGCACGAACGGCGGTGGGTGCAGTCGGCACCTTGCATCCCTTGACATCCCCTTGGGGACCTTATTTCTTTGAGCGACAGGTTAGTAAAACCTGTTTTTTAGCAAAATAAGGCTACGGATCTCATTTAGAAGCCCACATTAGGAATCCTGATGAGGCCCTGAACATCAGCATATGTTTAGCTGACAGGGGTAAAACCTGGTGACAGAATCCCTTTAAGGGTGTTTAAGCTAGGGGGGCTGAGGTGGTTAAAGAGGTTGTCAAAATAATTTTTATATGCTCCAAAACCCCCCCACCATCCATACATAAGCCCCAAATACCTGTTTTTCATGCCTGAGCTCCCCCCCCGGAAGACATCACATTATCTTGGCAGATCTGTTTACTTTCTCTCATTCTTGTTTTGTTGAATACATAACTTTATTGATACACAATTCTGGCTGTTCCCCCATGACGGTGAAGTCCGCGGTTTCCCCATTTGTCATCCACAGTGCCCCAGTAGAGTCCAGTGCCCCATGTGCCATCACAATTGCCCCAGAGTGCCGCCCACCCCACCTCCCCATGTGCCAGTCAGTGCCTCCACTGAGATCCACAGCCTCTGTGGCTGATTGCTATGCTGTCCCTCCCGCTCAGCGCTTACATTGTGCTGTGCAAGAGTCAGTACAGGCCTCACATAGAAGCCTGTACGATACAGAGAGCGGCCGGCCGCCCTCACATGCACACTAGCATTTAGCCTAGTGCACTTTGAAGACTGCTGGAAGCCGCTTTCTCCAGCAGAAGGCAGTGACGTCACTAATGACGCTCCGTCTCCTGCTGGAGAAAGGAAGCAAAGACAGAAAGATAAGAAAAGCCACCTGGAGGGACCACGTGACCGGGAGCAGATCTCAGGAACAGCTGCACTGTGGAAGGTAAGTATGTAATCATTAATC
The DNA here is from genome assembly GCF_014858855.1 of Bufo gargarizans. Classification (NCBI taxonomy): domain Eukaryota; kingdom Metazoa; phylum Chordata; class Amphibia; order Anura; family Bufonidae; genus Bufo; species Bufo gargarizans. Next base: position 139,518,892 of record NC_058084.1, read on the forward strand.
TTTCCTCCACAGGTTAGATTTTTAAAGGAAAAAAAAGTTAAGCCCGGAGAACCCCTTTAATTGTCTTTGAACGTATTGCAGACAGAGAAAAACTACCTATAGATCAGTGGGCTGAGGTGCTGGCTCCATATTTGACTGGAGAGCCGCAGAAGTTTTATTATGACCTCACATTGCAGGATTCCAGAGACTAACGCAAACTAAAAGCGGAAATACTTGCTCGCCTGGGGGTCAGGCCTGCACTACAGGCCCAGCGGGTACAACAGTGGATCTTTTGTGACCTTTGCAGTTTGTCTTTGCAAATGTTTGATCTGTTCCACTTGGTACAGAAGGGGTTGCAACCAGAGTCATCTTCCCCAAAGTAGATGGTGGAAAAAGTGGTAATAGATCGTTACCTTCACTCGCTTCCTGGGCCAGTACAGTGCTGGGTTGCCCAAGGAGATCCCCAAAATTCTAACTAGCTGGTAAACCTTGTGGAAAGGTATACCACAGCTGAGAACCTCCGTGCAGGAGCCAAGAAAGCTAGCTCCCGGTAACTAGTGTTGAGCGCAAATATTCGAATTGTTTTTTTTATTGTTATATTTTTTTCTTTCCCACTTCCCTAAAGTTGTTCTTACCTGTCCTTTGTATTCCTGGCTTCCTGGCTGCTCCAGTCAGTGCCCGTTGCCGCTTCTGCCAACTTCCGTGCTCATGGAGCGTCCCCATCACCATGGGAACGTCTCCATATACTAGAATGTATTGTCGGATTTGAGAATTACGTTGAAATCGCAATCCGATTAATTCAAGTTATAATAATCGAATTGCGATTTCAACTTAACTCTGCTATATTCCATATTCGTTAATTCTAGCCTAATATGGAATATAGCAGTGCTAAGTTGAAATCACAATCCGATTAATTCAAGTTATAATAATCGAATTGCGATTTCAACTTTTTACGTATATTCTTAATATTGCTCTAACTTCGTCTTTTAGAATATTCATAATATTCTAAAAGACGAAGTTAGAGCAATATTACGAATATTCTAAAAGACGGAGTTAGAGCAATATTAAGAATTTTCGTAAAATACACATATAGATTATAATTTAGCAAATATATTGCTATAGTAATTTTTTTACAAAACTTAAGTTCAGAAGAGGCAAAAAAAAATTGAGAAAAAAAAGGATTATATAGCACTATATTAGCTAAATTACAATCTATATGTGTATTTTACGAAATTTCGTAATATTGCTCTAACTTCGTCTTTTAGAATATTCGTAATATTCTAAAAGACGAAGATAGAGCAATATTACGAAATTTTGTAAAATACACATATTAGCCTAGCCATAGTCAATTAGTCATGGGAACGTTGCCTTATACTATCAAAAGAAAAAATCTTTTATTAAATTGCATATTATTTGCGATAATTGGAATAATTACAAATATTCGATTTCAATGAATATAACACGAATATTCAATCGAATATTCGTGAAATATCGCGAAATCGAATATGGCACCTCCCGCTCATCACTACCGGTAACCCCAAGGTCTATGCGGAGCCCAGTAAGAGGTGGTTCAAACCTGGGGGAGAGCGAGGGCAAGTGCCCCGGAGGCAAGAAAAAAGAACCGCCAGAAACTGGTTCTAGACCTCCACCCCGTCATCTGGTTTGTTGGAGGTGTCATAACTAGTGTTGATCGAACATGCTCGGCCGAACACCACTCGAGTCTCCTCCCCGCACGTTTCTTGGCTGTAAGTACTGCCATCACTGTAATGCTGTAGCCATGTTGGCTACTGACATTACAGTGATTGGCTGGCCGGAACGCGTCATTGGGTGCTATATAGCACACAATGACACGTGTTCGGCTCAGTCTTAGTCAGGGAGAGCTGTGCTGAGGAAGGGACAGACAGTGTTGTGAGTGATATAGGAATATTTTTATTTAAAAAACTTTTCAGAGACCCCCCAAAAGTCCTTTTAAGGACTATTGTGTGTGTGTGGCAGCAATATCTATTTTATCTATCCTGCGCTAAATAGCGGGCAATAGTTAGGCCGGTGTAGCGTTACATTAGCCTACTTCGTGAGATTTCCCTACCTCCTGACTTCCGGTCGCACTGCTATTGACGTGAGCAGGCGTTCCTGAGTTTCGACAATCTGCGCATGCACAAACTGACAGTTTACGGAAAATCTCAGTGGAGTTCACCTCCACACCGGGACACTGCGCATGCGCCGGCCGGAGTTAGCCGTGCTTGTGCACTGGGCCGTAATATTTCCCTACTGAGGCTCTCCCGCACATGCGCAGTGTCCCGGGGTGAAGCTGAACTCCGCTGAGATTTTCCATAAACTGTCGGTTTGCGCATGCGCAGTTCATCAAGACTCAGGAACGCCTCCTCAGGAGGTAGGGAAATCTCACGAAGTAGGGTAATGTAACGCTACACCGCTGCAGACAGCGACATTAGCTGCTCCACATATCCTGTGTAGAGTGTGTGCATCCCAAAAATATCTGTGACATCCAGTGTGCTTTTTCAGTAGACGGTGACCGCATTAGCTGCACCACATCTGCAGTGTAACGTGTGCGCATCCAAAAAATATCTGTGACATCCAGTATACTTTTTCCGTAGACGCTGTTGACAGTGACATTACCGGTGGTACCTCTCCTGTATAACGTTTCCTCATCCCAATTACCTGTGACATTCCCTGTAATTTTTCTTTAGCCACTGGTGACAGCATTGACATTATCTGCGGGATATCTCCTATGTGACGTTTCCACATCCCAAATACCTTTTTAAATTTGTTTGCGCATGCACTTCCAAATCGTATGCTACTGTACGTGTGACAGACTTTTAAGCATATATAACATTTAATATGAAGAAGGCGAGCAGTAAGGGTTGGGGAAGTGGCCATGATGTTGATGGTGCACGCAGAGGCCGTTGCCCTGGGCGCGTTGAAACTGTGCCTGCTGTCAGAACACAAGAAAAACAATCATCCATGATACCTAGCTTCATGTCCCTGTTTGCAGGGCGGAAGTATTGAAAGGAAAACCGTACTTTAATCGCTTTTTCCATCGATTGCTTGGAAGGATTCAGACCCAAATCTTCGGACAGATAAGGGATTAACTTTTATTTGCAGGGTAGTCAACGCATTTCCTGGGCTGGATTGCCCTCTTAATCAGGACTGTATACACTTATGATACCTTGATGTCTCCTGTCCCTTTTCACTGCTCCTTTAAAGACAGCTGCTAGGATACAACTGGAAACAAACAAACCCTAGTATCTGTCTTCAAAGGAGCAGGTCCACTTAACGACTGACACATGGACAAGTGATTTTGGCTATGGACCCTAAATCTCCCTTACGGCACACTGGGTGAACTTTGTGGAGGCTGGGAGCGAGTCATACCCTGGGATGTCACAAGTGCTATCGACGCCAAAGATTGCGGGCCCTACTTCCATCATGGTTTCCGCCACCACCTACATTAGTGGCTGGAACCCCCCCCCATGCTCCTCCTCCACCTCCTTCTCCACTTCCACCTCAAAATTATCATCTTGTAGAACCAGTAAGACATCAGTCAGAAGCTGGAAGCAGTGTAGCACTGCAGTGGGGAAGCGTCAACAGGCAGTGCTTAAGCTGATCTGCTTAGGTGACAAGCAGCACACCGCCGCAGAGCTGTGGCAGGGGACAAGAGACCAGACTGAGCTGTAGCTCTCGTCACTCAACATAGAACTGGGCACGGTTGTGTCTGATAATGGCCGTAACTTGGTGGTGGCTTTGGAGCTCGGCAAGCTCATACACATCCCATGCCTAGCACACGTCTTTAACTTAGTGGTTCAGCGGTTTCTCAAAACCTACCCAAATTATCCTCAGCTATTGGTGAAGGTGCGCCGCGTGTGTGCCCATTTCCGCAAGTCAACTACAGCTTCCGCCGATCTGTCAATGCTGCAGCAGCGCTTACAATTGCCAGCTCACCGCCTGTTGTGCAACGCCAACACATGCTGGAACCAACATAGCTGGTGAGTGGCTATAATGCTATTATCAGCGTCACCATCTCACTTCTATGTCTACTCAAATGCTTGCTGCTCACAATGAAGGCGGACGCATTGCATGTGGAAGAGGTGGAAATGGGGGAAGACATTAAACAGGGTGATAGTCAGACCACCTTCAGTTCGTCTTCTCAGTGCAATTTGGATGATGATGAAGAGGAGGAGGAGCAGGTGATGGTTAGCTCCGCTACACAGGGTAGTACCCATGGAAGTTTAATTGGGACTCTGACAGACATGGCTGACTTTATGTTAGGCTGCCTTTCCCGTGACCCACATTTTTTACACATTTTGGACAACACTGATTACTGTTTATTCAAGGGAAATGTCGCACCAAGATGAGAAGGGGATCTAAGCAGAGGTGCACCCACTAACAGACAGCACCCAGTCTGATAGAGATAAGTAGATAAAAAAGTAGAAGTGGGGCACTCACTTAAAGTATAGGGATCTTGTGATTATCAAGGTAATAACAATAACAATAACGTAATAAAATATCATATGTCAGTATTACATTGAAGTATCAGAGTATTCATAAAAGTGGAGCAAATAAAATATGGTACTATCGACAATAAGCAATAAAATGTAGCTATAATAAAATGCAGTGAAAAAAGGGTTAATACAGTGCTAAGATATATAAATTAATATGGATCCCGATAAATATGGTTAAAAGTTGTGAGTTCATATGTCAGCCATAGGGACATTCACTGATTAAATCCTGAGGGATAGTTCCATGTAAGGTGATCCGTTCCGACAACCAGTCTTTCAAGGGTACTCTCAAGTAAGTAGGTCAGAGTCCCAAGCGTATGCAGCTAAAGAGGTTTTACTGTATGTCAGTTTGGCTGCTGATACGCACAGCGGCGTCCCGCTGTAATTGCGATCGCTTGTAAGTGGGGTATACAAGTGCTTACCCGAGGCTCCTGGATAACGATTCCTCGACACGGTGCGTTGGTGTACGGCTCCGGTCTCAAGGATAGATGTCCTGTTTCAAAATTGGCGCCAGTTGGAATGTTTGTTGCACGTGGTATGAGTGACCTGCGTGATACAACACCGATGGTTCCGGTAATAGCTCTGGCGCACAGGTGATGACTTCCAGGCTTCTCGGACTTGTAGACCCACTCGTCCTGGTGGGGGGGGGGATACCAGACGCGTTTCGGGGATTTACAAGACAGACCCCTTCTTCAGTGGTTGACAACCCCCTGTTCATGTTTCGTTTTTATAGGGCATGAGAGACAAGAAAGAGCTGGTTCGGAATCCGAATTTTAAGGATTAGGATCATTTGGAAATGACTGTCATTTTATGTTCAGCTTATCGTCAGATATATCATTCCCATAATCAGGTAAATAATGTTAGTTCATCATATAAATAAAGGATATCGAAACAAAGTAAAAATATCAATATAGATCCATATAAACATATGTAAAATTACGGGATCTCCATCTATAAAAACTTACATAGCTTGTTAAAATGCATACTATGACAGTTTCTTTAAAAACACATCGAATAAAATCTAATCAGAACAGTGTCGTTCTTGCAAATAAATCCGTGCGGTTCTGTTGCGTTTTAATGTGCTACGGGTGTTCTATAGGGAAAAAAGTGTGGTCCTTTCAGTATGTGTTAATTATTTAGATACATTCAATACTGATCTAGTTACAGAGGAAAGCGATATCTAAGTATAACAGTCTCAGATTTCAAAGGTTACATTGTAGTTACATATAGTCTTTATAATAATAAAATTCTCATTGAGGGCACATAAAATCATCCAGAGGACCATGTGGAATGTCTGTACAAAGACAGCAGAATGATTATAGGCAGTTTCCATATATATGCAGAGCTGTCATGTATGGTTCCAATGTTAATTTTGCAAAAAAGCGCACCAATAGTCGCACATATTTTTATGCGTCTATGGTGCGTTTTTTAATATGGCATTTTTATTTTTTTATTTACTTTATTTTTTTATCTACTGATTACTGTTTGTTCACCCTTCTCGACCCTCGCTACAAAGAGAAATTCTCATCTCTGATTCCTGTGGTGGAGAGGACGAGTAAAATGGATGCAATACCAGAAGGTCCTTGTGGAAAAATTGCTCCAAAAATTTCCAGCTAACAACGCTGGCGGCTGAGTATGTGGTTCCTTGTGCAACCAAGGAGGGGAGGCGAGGAGGACACACAGCAGTTCCAACAGAGGCAGACAAACGCTCTTCAAAGCCTGGTACAGTTTTATGACACCCCGCCAGCACCCTCACCCTGATGTGCGAGCTAGTGTCAAAAGGAGGGAAAATTTTGGGAAGATGGTGTAGGAGTATGTAGCAGATTGTGTCAGCGTCCTCAATGATTCCTCTGTGCCTTACAACTACTGGGTGTCCAAGCTGGACACGTGGCACGAACTGGCGCTCTACGCCTTGGAGGTGCTGGCCTGCCCTGCCTCCATAGTTTTGTTAGCATGTATTTAGTGCTGCTGGGGGCATAATAACTGATAAGCGCATACGCTGCCCAGGGAGATGAAGCTGATGCTGTTTTGAAACGCCTTCGGTTACCTGGTGTTCCCCTGCCCTCCTGCGGTCCTTGTACTAATGCTGGGCAGGGGTGATGTGGGAGGCCTTGCTACATTACTAGATGTGAGCCTACTCCCTGGTCGTGATCTCCCGCCGGGCCTCCGGGGCTGTAGCGGGTGCGTGCCATAGCGCTTCAGGTATGCGGCAGACGTCACTTCCGGTGGACGGAGGAAGTGACGTTATTTAGGATGCGTCTCCTATTAAAAATATCGGCACAGCACATGGAAGTGCCGAGCAACAAGCTGTTGTATGTGCCGACATGTCTTCTGGGTCTCCTCTCGTCTTGCATTCCTTCTGTCCCCTGGAGTCAATCACACTTCCGATCCCTCCAGTCGTGGATTCTCAGAATCTGGAACAAGCAGCAGACTTCTTTAAATCACAAGGTGCTTATCCCATCAACAGTAAAAGCCTCCCTAGACTGGTGGACGAGTGCAAACAACCTGTCCTTAGGATTTCCTTGGGAGAAGACTCCCTACATACAAATCCTTACAGACGCAAGCGAAAAAGGATGGGGAGCGAAAGTGGGAGATCTTTTCTTTCAGGGTTACTGGCCGTCAACAACTCTCTCTCAATCCTCCAACTTCAGAGAGCTGAAAGCGGTTTGGAAAACTTTGAAAGCAGCAGAGGACCTACTCGAGGGCATGCATGCGAAGGTCTTTTCTGACAACACTACAACAGTAGCGTATCTCTCTCACCAAGGAGGGACAAGATCAGAAAAGCTGATGTTCGTGGCAGGGAAGTCCCACGTAAGATCCATCTCCACGATTCACCTGAAGGGAGCACTAAACGTGGAAGCAGACTACCTCAGTCGACAGCTAATAAAACCAGGACGTGTTCCAGATACGAATAGACAGATGGGGCACTCAAGTAGACTTGTTCGCCTCAAAGAAGAACACAAAGGTACCAATGTTCTGTTCCCTAAATCCACGAGACAATCCATGGGCGCTGGACGCACTCACGATACGATGGGATTGGAACCTCTGTTATGCATTTCCACCCCTGCCTCTACTTCCCAAGATAGTCTCTTATTGGCCGAAGAGGAGCTGGTTCCCTTCCCTAAAGAACCTATTAGTAGAGAATCCATGGCCTCTCCCTTCCAGGAGGGACCTACTTCACTAGGGGCCAATCTTACACCCAAACCCGGGTTTTCTCAAATTATCAGCTTGGATCCTGAGGTCCAGATGTTGAAATCACAGGGTCTCTCTGATCAGGTAATCTCTACCCTGAAAGCAAGTAGAAAGAAGGTCACCTTCTCAATCTATCTGAAGATTTGGAAGAGGTTTTGCTCCTGGATCGGTAACCCTGCCCCGAACTTAGAGCCTCCTAACTTTCAGGAAATCTTAGAGTTCCTCCAGCAAGGTCTCGAGCTAGGTCTTGGACCTTCCACCTTGACCAGTCCAGTCTCGGCCCTAGCTTGTTTCTTCGATCAAGATCTAGCCAACCACCACTGGATTAGAAGATTTATGAAAGCAGCTTCTCGGCTCCGCCTTTCTCTAAAATCCCGGATCCCTAACTGGGACCTCAATACAGTGCTCACAGGCCTGACACTAGCCCCTTTCGAGCCCCTGTCAGATTGTTCCACTAAGCACCTATCTCTAAAAACCGCTTATCTTGTTGCCATCACATCCGCAAGAAGGCTAGGCAAAATTCAAGCCCTATCAATACAAGAACCCTATCCCCGTATCACCGATAATAGAATTATTCTTAGGTTAGATCCCGGTTTTCTTCCTAAAATAGTATCCGATTTCCACCGAAACAAGGAGATAATTTTGCTTTCCTTTTGTAGTAATCCCTCTAACAGTAAGGAATCCAGTTTCCATTCACTAGATGTAAGACGCTCGGTTCTACGGTACCTTGAGGTTACAATAGAATTCCGTAAAACCAATAACCTGTTTGTCTTATTTTCAGGTAAGAATAAGGGTCTAAAAGCCTCCAGGGCTTCTCTAGCACGATGGATTAGAGAATCTATTTCTCTTTGTTATGAAATCCAGGGCCTTCCTTGCCCCTCAAACCTAAGAGCCCACTCTACCCGAGCTATATCCTCCTCCCAGGCCGAGCGGGAGCTTCTCTAGAGGACATCTGTAAAGTTGCCACATGGTCCAGCATTCACACCTTTATGAAACACTATAGACTAGACTTATCTAGGAGTTCAGACTTGTCTTTTGGACATAAAGTCCTCCAGGCGGTCGCCCCCCCCCCCCCCGGTGGTGATGAGGTGGAAAGCCGGAATTAGACTTACCGGTTATTCAGTTTCCACAAAATCACCACAATGGCACATATATTCCCTACCCTTAATTTGGTCCTTAGCTTGGAGGTTATGAAGTAATATCCTCTTGACTTATTTATTTTTTCTCATCACCTTTGTTTCTGTCTCTGTAATTTTGGACACGCTGGTGGTGGGAGGGGGGGGGGATTTAAACCCTCTCTCTGTTCCTGTGACTACAGAGGTCAGGGGTCATTCTCCAATGGCCGTTGTGGTGATTTCGTGGAAACTGAATTACCAGTAAGTCTAATTCTGGCTTTTTATAATGTACTGCATACACTGTATTCCCATGCACCTCTTCCATCACAAAAAAGTGTATATGGTTCAATCTTCCTTTTTCCGTCCTCCTCCTCTTCCATCATATCAACATGCTTATTAGTCTGCCCTCGCTCACCTGCAGACCCTTACATATAATGTTTTAGAGGGTCAGCTTATCTGCAGGCCCTCAACCATAATGTTTTACAGGGTCAGTTCATGTCATGCCTTGCCCTGTGAATGTGAGGAGGTCTGTCAGACTGCCTGCACATGTCTGACTTCTCTGTTTATTTTTGTTTGGGTTTGAGCTGGATCTACCTTCCCTCAGGAGTATTGGGTTTGATTGTTAGTGAGGCTATTTATTCTTCCTTCCCCCAGTTGCCTGTGCGGGTTATAGTTCTTTCCTATGAGCTGTGGATGTGTGGTGGATCGTCTGGTCCAGCTCTGCTCTAGATAAGTCCTCTCTGTTATTTCCCATTTGTGTCTTTTATATAGGCCTCTAAGGAGACGCTTGCTTCCTCCGGGTTTGAAGAAGCAGGTTGCCTCTTCCCTTTTCCCAACAGCTTAGGGTTTGCCCAGGGTGTATAGGTTTAGGCACGAGGGCATGTGCATATCGACCATTAGTCTATGCACATGGGCACAGCAGTTTAGGGAAAACCTTTAGGGATCGCTAGGAGGTGACCCTTTTCTCCCTAGCTGTTGGGCCTAGTCATTTGTTCTGTTTGTTTTCCTGTGTTTGGTTGTTTCCCCACTTACCTACCTATTGTGACATTATAACCTGCCCAAAAACTAATTTCCCTGCTGTTTGCGAAAGGGAGGCTATGGATGCTTTGGTTGATCACATGCAGGGATTATCACTGGAGGTTCCTGATCTCCGCAGTTCTGTTGCACGGTGTCAGAATGCTCTGGCGTCTGGTGCCGTTGGAGGAAATCAGGTCTGCTTAGAGCCTAAAGTCGCTCTCCCTGATAGGCTCTCAGGGGGTGTTTATGACTTTATTCGGTTCAGGGAGTCCTGCAGGTTGTATTTTCATTTGTGGACAATTTCATTTGGTGACGAGAATCAAAAAGTGGGGATAATATTTCTGCTCAAAGGGGATGCGCAGTCCAGGGCTTTTCCTCTGCCGACCAGTTCACCATCCCTCCGTCGGTGGATGAATTTTTCAGAATTTAGAAGATGGGCAACTGACTTGGGGTGGAATGATCCTGCACTCCAGAGTCAGTTTTGTCAGGGGCTATCTGAGAGGTTGAAAGATGCCCTTGAGTTTCATGAGTATCCTGATTCATTGGAGACGGCCATGTCTTTGGCAGTGCAGCTTGATAGATGTCTTAGAGAGAGGGATTCGATTCCTCTCGAGCGGGGGTCCCGTCTGAAAGTGGATCCATCCCACCTATTCCCCAGGGTAATATGACATTTGAATCTGGGGCAGGAGAGGAGCCTATGCAGTTGGGCCAGGTTTCCTTTCGCTCATGTGATAAGGATTTTAGGAAGCGGAATAAGCTATGTTACTTCTGTGGAAAAGAAGGTCATTTAGTTTGTCCATTTGCTAAACCTCAAAGCGGTAATGAAAAACTACGGAGGTATTTACAAGGAAAAAAAAAATAATTCCCTGACTAGTGTGAATGGGGAGTCTGAGCAAGCAAATATGCATTCTAACTGCAATACCCGTTTCCTCCTGCCTGCCATGGTGGCGCTAGACTCAGGAAATTTTGATTTTGAGATATTTGTTGACAGTGGTGCGGGGGTAAATCTTATTGATTTTCATTTCCTCCAAAATCTTGTTTTTAGAACTAGCACATTAGATAAAGAGATACCAGTGTTTGTTTGCTATTGATTCCTCCCCGCTCTCACAAAAGAGTTTTACTCATATCGTTCATGACATTCAGTTAAGGGTGGGTGATTCACATGTTGAGTTCATTTCTTGTTTTGTTATGAAGGGTTTGCCTGCTCCGATGGGCTTGCCTGCTCCGATGGTTCTAGGCAGTAGTTGATAAAGCATAACCCTACTATTGACTGGCAAACAAGACAAATCGGTAGCTGGAGTGAATTTTGTACGGACAAACGTTCTTTTTGCTTCTATCTCAGGGGTGTCAACTACGGTCCTACCTCAGTTTCTCTCTGATTTTGCAGACGTATTCTCGGAGGGTGGAGCTCAGGAGTTGCCCTGCCCTATCGAGAATATGATTGTCTGGTCAATCTTATCCCTGGAGCTAAACTGCCAAAATCTCAGCTATACAACCTTTCCCAACCCGAAAGAGAAGCTATGCGGAAGTATATTGCCGAGAGTTTGGCAAAGGGACATATTAGGCCATCAAAGTTCCCATCTATCTGGAGGAAGATCCAAGTTAATTTGGAAAAGATGGGTGAAAGATATAAACGGATGGCTGACAGGAGACGTATGACTGGTCCGGACCTGTGTGTGGGTGATTCGGTGAGGTTGTCAACTAAAAACATTTAAGCTGAAAGGTACCATCTTGGAAATTGGGTCCAAGATTTATTGGCCCTTACAAAATCTCTGCTATTGTCAACCCGGTGGCGTTTCGTCTGGATCTTCCGCCGACCTGGAAGATCCATAATGTGTTATACAGGTCTTTATTGAAGAAATATGTGGAACCTGTGGAACCATCTCCATTGTCACCTCCCCCTGTTCTGGAGGATGGCAATTTTGAGTTTGAAATCTCTAGGATTCTCGACTTGCGCGTTCTTCGGGGTTCCCTTCAGTACCTGGTGCACTGGAAGGGATACGGTCCCGAGGAAAGAATGTAGGTTCCGACTACTGATTTTAGTGCTAGCCACCCGGAAAAAGTTGGTCTGGGGTGTCCGGAGGTCACCCATAAAAGGGGTACTGTCATGCCTTGCCCTGTGAATGTGCGGAGGGCTGTCAGACTGACTGACTGAACATGTCTGAATATCCCTCCTTCCCACAGTGGTCTGTGTGGGTTATAGTTCTTTCCTGTGAGCTCTGGATGTGTGGTGGATCGTCTGCTCCAGCTCTGCTCTAGATAAGTCCTCTCTGTTATTTCCCATTGTGTCTTTTATCTAGGCCTCTAGGGGGAGACGCTTTCTTCATTCAGGTTTGAAGAAGCAGGTTGCCTCTTCCCTTTTTCCTACAGCTTAGTTGTTGGTTGGTTTGCCCAGGGTGTACAGGTTTAGGCACGAGGGCATGTGCATATCTACCATTAGGGTATGCATATGGGCACAGCAGTTTAGGGAACACATTTTGGGATCGCTAGGAGGTGACCCTTTTCTCCCTAGCTCTTGGGTCTAGTCATTTGTTCTGTTTGTTTTCCTGTGTATACAGTCCTGATCAAAAGTTTAAGACCACTTGAAAAATGGCAAAAAATCATATTTAGCATGGCTGGATCTTAACAAGGTTCCAAGTAGGGCTTCAACATGCAACAAGAAGAAATGGGAGTGAGACAAAACATTTTTTGAGCATTCAATTTAATGAAAGCAACAAATAAACTGAAACAGGCAGTTTTTCAGCTGATCAAAAGTTTAGGACCCCACCTCCCAAAAAAAACTAACCCCCCCCCAAAAAAAAACAGAAATACAACTTCCAAACATGAACTCAGTAACGAGTAGCTCAGTCGGCATGCTTGATGCAAGCATTTCCATGAGGTAAGTGCGAACATTTCTGCAAGTGGTGAAGACGGCCGCAGGAAGGCCATCTACCGTCTGGAACTGTTGTCCATTTTTGTAAACTTCCCTTGCCATCCATCCTCAAAAGTTCTCAATTGGATTTAGCTCAGGGGAACACACAGGATGGGCCAAAAGAGTGATGTTATTCTCCTCGAAGAAGTCCCTTGTCCAATTGGATCCTCCGGCTCAGTGCTGATGAAATTTTTTGGGGTCTTCCACTTGACTTTTTTGTTCCATAACCCTCAGGATCATTTAAGAAATTCCAAATGACTGTCTTACTGCGTCCCACCTCGGCAGCGATGGCGCGCTGTGAGAGACCCTGCTTATGCAGTTCAACAACCCAACCACGTTCAAAAAGGGAGTTTTTTTTGCCTTTGCCATCACAACGTGTGACAACCTGACAGAAAATGACAATGAATCCACATCTTTGCACAGATTTGGCCTTTTAAAGGCATGTGGTCCTAAAATTTGGATCAGCTGAAAAACAGCCTGTTTCATCGATTTTTATCTTCGGTTTTGTGCTTAGTATTGTCAGTCAGTAAAAGTGGCGTACTACTCAGACCTCATAATTCCCAGCAGCGACTTGGGAGTCCAAGATGCATTCAGACATCCTCCCCATGCTATTCCCGAACCATTTTGGTGGTGTTTACATCACATTCTGACATTTTACTAAGAACCAGACACCCTCCTCTCTTCAGAGAATGCTCGGGTTCTCCCATTGACTTCCATTGTGCTCGGTAGAGCACCCGAGCATCTTGAGGTGTTCGACCCGAACACCCAAGAACTTTGGTGCTCGATCAACACTACTTGCCACATCTCTCCCTATGCTCAGCTCACAGTGAAATGTTGGAGACCGCGAGGGATAAGGCTTTTATAGTGCTGTGTCATCACAGGGGGGCATCTATCTGTGGATTGTCTGGATGCACAACATTATGGGTGATCTCACATTCTCAGGCATTTTACTTTCATTTTGTAACACATGTAGACTCTATTTTAGGGGAAAAAACAATTTGTTACTACAAAGCGCGAGGAAATTTTGATTTGTTGCAAATTAAAATTTTCCTAAACTTTAGCATCGAATTCCACTTTGGATGTTTTGATTCAGTCAACACTAGTCTTCTGGTGTTCCCTGATGATGTCTGAAGTTTACATATTGTCCCTGAAATTGTGGAGGTACCCAGCAAGAACTTATAATGAAGGAAAGCAAATGTTTTGCCAGTGACCAGAAATCTGTAAGATAAGAAAAAAAAAATTGCACTAACAATAAATGTTTTACACAAAGATAAAAATAATGGAACATTACTAAGAACAATTTAACTTTTTAGCAAAATAAAAAATCCAGAAGCATAACTTCATAACAATCTATGTGCAACCGATTAAATAATGAAAACCAGTGCAAAATATGTCTTTAACTTGACAAGGAGTTTATACAATGAGTATTGGCTCAGTAATCTTTTCCTTAGGCCCCTTTCACACAAGCGAGTTGCATACTGCGGACTCGCAGTGTGAGTATAAGACAGCCCCCGTCCTGAACTCCCAGCACTGACAGGGTCGCATAGCATTATATTGATTTATGATGCTATGTAACCCTTAGAGGTTTGGAATATATTGTATAACACTGACATCCTTATGTCAGTGTTATCCAGCACATTCCAGAACTCTAAGATTACATAACATCATAAATCAATATAATGCTATGCAACCCTGTTGGTGCCGGGATATAGGGATCAAGGCTGCTGCATACTCACGCTGTCAGTCTGCAGTATACAACTCGCTTATCTGAAAGTGACCGTACTCTGACTGCATCTGTTCTCTCTCTCCCCCTCTGAAATAAGCAGGGACTGTTTAACTTCTTTCTCTCAAAGTAACCCTTTCCCTCACTCTCTATCCCTCCCTTAAAGGGGTTATCGCATCTCACCATTACTAAGGAGAGATAAGACATATAACAAACACCACCAGCCAGCTAGGAAACAGTGCACCGTGCCAGCACGGTTTTAGTACTTCTTATAGCAGTGCATCAATGCTATGGAACAGCATAGCACAGCAAGTTATGTTGTTTCCTAGTTAGGGAAACCGCATAGATTGTTGTGCTACGCTGCTTCCATAGCTCATGGCTCCTAAGGGCTGGGTCAGTTAATTTGCGGACTAGCAGACATTCAGATTCCAGGCACCTGCTGTGCTGAAAGTATTGAGCTTAGGATGCACCCCTGGCCATCTAGCCATAATGGCAGCCCCTGCATGAAGACAAATCCTAAGGCCTCTTTCACATGAGTGAGTTTTCCGGTGCGATGCGAGAAGCAAAGGCATAGCATCTGGACTGAATCCTGACCCATTCATTTTAATGGGTCTGTGCACATGAGCGTTGCTTTTCACGCATCATTTCTGCATTCCAGAAAAATCATGGCATGTTCTATATTCTGTGCTTTCACGCCACCCTGGCTCAAAAGAACTAAATGGGGCTCGCGTGAAAAATGGATTTGAATTCTGGATGCAATGTGTTTTTTACTGCTAGGAGATGTAGTTTGTAATTCTTCAGTTTTTCTTTCATGCACGTGAAAAAAGCATCAAAAACTGATTGCATCCACACAGAAATAACTCAACCACTGAGAGCAATCGCAGACAAGATTGACTGCACTTGGGGGCAAAGCCTTCCGAGTTTTCCTGAACAGATCCTAACACAATCTGTATTGTTCGTGTGAAAGAGACCTCCTTCACACAAACGATACGGTCCGGATCTGTTCAGGAAAAAACTGATGGTTTTGCACGCAAGTGCAGTCAGTTTTGTCTGACTGACTGTCCGTCTGTATGATTGCTTTCAGTGGTTGTTGTTTTTTTTTTTTCACGCAGATCAGTTGTGATGCATTTTTCATGTGTGAAAAAAAAACAACTGAAGAATAACAATCTATATCTCCTAGCAACCATCAGTGAAAAACTCTTTATATCTGGAATGCATTTGGATGCAAGGCATTTTTCACAGAAGCCTCATTCACTTCTATTGGACCAGGGCTGCATCAAAAATGCAGAATATCGCAGAACGCAGAATATCAAACATGCTGCGATTTTTTTTATTTATTTATTTATTTATTTATTTTTTCACATAATGCAGAAATGATCTGTGGAAAACAACACTCATGTACACAGACCCATAGAAATGAATGGATCAGGATTCAGTGTGGATGCAAAGCGTTCAATTCACGCATTGCACCATTAAGGAAAACTCGCTCATGTGAAAGAGGCCTAAGCATCCTTTGCACCTTCCTGCTGTAAAATTGAACGAGAGGGCTGTATAATCTAACATCTCCTGTCCACTGTAATGGGGTATACTTTTCCATAGGTATGTATGTATACACAGCTCTTAAAGGTCTCTTATAGCATAAATAATAGTATTTTAATGCATCGATTGTCATTTCCCAAAAACCTGTTGCAATTTTCCTACTGTTTATAAGCGCACAAATAATGATACCTTACTATATCAATAGAGGTGTATAGTTGGTTGCACTCAAAGGGCATCCAATTGGGCAAGTATTTTTTTCCCGAAAATCTGTTGCATTTTTCCATTTATATGTATTCAAATGCATATTTTAGTGCATCAATAGGAGTGTATAGTTGATCACACTCTATATTGTGTTTACATAATTGATTTGGTATTTGATCATAGTTTAAAAAAACTGAATCTGATTGAATTTTCTGATTAAGGAGTTGTGTTGAGCATTCTTAATCCATGAAGATTTTAGTACCATCTGCAATTAATTTATCTTATTTGGGGTATTCAATTTTGCCAGCTTGGCAAAGTGACACAGAGTAGAGCTTTACAGAGCCTAAAAGGCATCAGTTTTTCTGGCTGTGTTTTCCAGCTTGTCGTATTATTGTCATCACATCCAAATACAGATTATACAAATTTGTATTGTGTTTACAGAATTGATTTGGTATTTGATCCATAGTTCAAAAAACAAAAAACATCTGAATTTTTTGAATAAAAGAGTTGTGTCTATGATTCTTAATCTATGGAAGCGTTGATTTTGTTACTTTATTGTCATAAGCATAACATTTACAAGTATTAGAGAATAATAATTTCACTGTTTTATTATTTAAAGCATTTTTTTAATTTTTTAGTAGATTTAATAATTGATCATACTGGAAATCTGCCACAGATCTTTTGTGTATCTTTTACATGTTTGATGAGCATTCAATATTATTTATGGTGAAAGAAGAATTACATTTAAAATAATCCAGTAATTTGTCCGCTATGTACTTTTTATATTTCTCTGTATTTAAGAGTTTTTAATTCAGACACCAGATTAACTTTTTAAGTAGTGAGGGGAAAGTAAATGCAAGCTATAATAGAGGATAGTCAGAGAGCAATTTATTTACTATATCTATGATAATGTTGTAATAGTGTCGATAGAATAAAGATATAATCTGACCTACAATACTCAGCAGCACACATCCCACCTGGGTAGTTCAGCACAAATATTTGAGTGCCAGTAACCCAAGATCCGGATTAAACAGACTGACAATGCATCACAGGAAAATAATTTTGAGGACTCCATAGAAGCAATAGGTCTTTATTCACATGAATTTGTACATCAAGGTTTTAATGTTATTTGGTCTTTCTCTAGCCTTGCGAAAAACCCAATAGTATTAAAACATTATTGTACATAGTGCTTTATTCACATCAATATCATGTATATGGAGTGTTGTGACTCTAAGGTCCCTTTCACACGGGCGAGTTTTCCACGCGGGTGCAATGCGTGAGTGGAACCCTTTGCACCCGCACTGAATCCAGACCCATTCATTTCTATGGGGCTGTGCACATGAGCAGTGATTTTCATGCATCACTTGTGCGTTGCGTGAAAATCACAGCAAGCTTTATTTTGTGCATTTTTCACGCAACGCAGGCCCCATAGAAGTGAATGGGGCTTCATGAAAATTGCAAGCATCCGCAAGCAAGTGCGGATGCGGTGCGATTTTCACGCACGGTTGCTAGGAGACGATCGGGATGGGGACCCGATCATTATTATTTTCCCTTATAGCATGGTTATAAGGGAAAATTATAGCATTCTAAATACAGAATGCTAAGTAAAATAGGGCTGAAGGGGTTAAAAAAATTTTTTTTACTCACCTTAATCCACTTGTTCGCGCAACCGGCATCTCTTCTATCTTCATCTGTGATTAAAAGGACCTGTGATGGACCATGTGATGAATGCAGTGACGTCATCAAAGGTCCTATTCATCAAAAAAGAAGACAGAAGAGATGCCGGCTGCGCAAACAAGTGGATTAAGGTGAGTTAAATTGTTATTTTTATTTTTTTAACCCCTCCAGCCCTATTTTACTTAGCATTCTGTATTCAGAATGCTATTATTTTCCCTTATAACCATGTTATAAGGTGAAATAATACAATCTACACAACCTTGAACCCAAACCTGAACTTCTGTGAAGAAGTTCGGGTCTGGGTACCACAGTCAGTTTTTTTTTTATCACGCGCGTGCAGAACACATTGTACCCGCATGATAAAAATTGAACAACGGAACGCAATCGCAGTCAAAACTGACTGCAATTGGGTACCTACTCGCGCGGGTTTGCCGCAACGCATCCAGACCTTATCCGGACACGCTCGTGTGAAAGAGGCCTAACTTGTGATAACTTTGAAAATAAAATACCATTCTCCTGGAAAGACTGTCCTCCTAGTGTCCGTCACATAAACCACTCTATTTTTCTTAATGTGACTTTAGAACACACTGACTTTATCAAGGTCCAGTCTTCTTTTTTTATTTTTTTCATCTTCTGGAAAATTATTAAATAGTTCTACGGCCTCAGGTAGCCAACTTGGCTGTCCATGATTCTGAATAGCACAAAATCCTGAGCAAAAACAAACTAAAACTTAACTTTTAATCAATGAACATTATATTAAAACTCAAAATGCCAAGTGCTAAAGTAGAATGGCATCTACAGTATATCACCATCTAGCCAACACATAAGCCAACAATGGAACAAAAATGACCAGTACATACTATATCTCCATATCATAAACACAAAAGTGAGATGTAGATGACCAGTGTAGATGACCATGTATATACATACAAAAGAACAGTCTTACTGCGTCAGGTTGATCGGGCAGAAGCAAGGATGGACAGTAAGATCAAGATTGGGTTAGATGACTTTCCCTGTTATGCCCCTACTTGGCCTCACCTAACCTTTAAAACCATGTTGGCGAGCACCCACCCTCAAAACAGCGACCCCTTTGGACTGATATCTGAATGATTTCTATATTCATTGTAGCTACCATCTACTGTGGCCAAGTTACTTGTGTCCATCATTCAGAGTGTATGTATTGTATTTGTTCTTTATCATCATTTTTCATCATCAAACAAATTTTGTAAATATGTACTGTATGTATATATCCTCCTTATTGATCCTGCATAGCTTGAAAGTGAGCATGTAGTAAAACCAGGAATTGCTATAAAATTATTGATTGTAAGGGTTAGCTTAGGGATGTGGGATGGTATATGTAACAAAATCACATGTGAATCTTACTTAGAACTACTCTTAACTACTTCAACCCCGCTAGCTGAAACCCCCTTCATGACCAGAGCACTTTTTACACTTCGGCACTACACTCCTTTCACCGTTTATCGCTCGGTCATGCAACTTACCACCCAAATAAATTTTACCTCCTTTTCTTCTCACTAATGGAGCTTTCATTTGGTGGTATTTTATTGCTGCTGACATTTTTACTTTTTTTGTTATTAATCAAAATGTAACAATTTTTTTGCAAAAAAATGACATTTTTCACTTTCAGCTGTAAAATTTTGCAAAAAAAACGACATCCATATATAAATTTTTCACCAAATTTATTGTTCTACATGTCTTTGATGAAAAAAAAATGTTTGGGCAAAAAAAAAAAATGGTTTGGGTAAAAGTTATAGCGTTTACAAACTATGGTACAAAAATGTGAATTTCCGCTTTTTGAAACAGCTCTGATTTTCTGAGCACCTGTCATGATTCCTGAGGTTCTACAATGCCCAAACAGTAGAAAAACCCCACAAATGACCCCATTTCGGAAAGTAGACACCCTAAGGTATTCGCTGATGGGCATAGTGAGTTCATAGAACTTTTTATTTTTTGTCACAAGTTAGCGGAAAATGATGATGATTTTTTATTTTTTTTTTTCTTACAAAGTCTCATATTCCACTAACTTGCGACAAAAAATAAAAAACTCTAGGAACTCACCATGCCCCTCACAGAATACCTTGGGGTGTCTTCTTTCCAAAATGGGGTCACTTGTGGGGTAGTTATACTGCCCTGGGAATTTAGGGGCCCATATGTGTGAGAAGTACTTTGCAATCAAAATCTGTAAAAAATGACCGGTGAAATCCGAAAGGTGCACTTTGGAATATGTGCCCCTTTGCCCACCTTGGCATCAAAAAAGTGTCACATATCTGGTATCGCCGTACTCAGGAGAAGTTGGGGAATGTGTTTTGGGGTGTCATTTTACATATACCCATGCTGGGTGAAAGAAATATCTTGGCAAAAGACAACTTTTCCCATTTTTTTATACAAAGTTGGCATTTGACCAAGATATTTTTCTCACCCAGCATGGGTATATGTAAAATGACACCCCAAAGCACATTCCCCAACTTCTCCTGAGTACGGCAATACCAGATGTGTCATACTTTTTTGCTGCCAAGGTGGGCAAAGGGGCACATATTCCAAAGTGCACCTTTCGGGTTTCGCCGGTCATTTTTTACACATTTTGATTGCAAGGTACTTCTCACACATTTGGGCCCCTAAATTGCCAGGGCAGTATAACTACGCCACAAGTGACCCCATTTTGGAAAGAAGACACCCCAAGGTATTCCGTGAGGGGCATGGCGAGTTCCTAGAATTTATTTATTATTGTCACAAGTTAGCGGAAAATGATGATGATTTTTTTTTTTTTTTCTTACAAAGTCTCATATTCCACTAACTTGCGACAAAAAATAAAAAATTCTAGGAACTCGCCATGCCCCTTACGGAATACCTTGGGGTGTCTTCTTTCCAAAATGGGGTCACTTGTGGCGTAGTTATACTGCCCTGGCAATTTGGGGGCCCAAATGTGTGAGAAGAACTTTGCAATCAAAATGTGTAAAAAATGACCGGTGAAATCCAAAAGGTGCACTTTGGAATATGTGCCCCTTTGCCCACCTTGGCAGCAAAAAAGTGTCACACATCTGGTATCGCCGTACTCAGGAGAAGTTGGGCAATGTGTGTTGGGGTGTCATTTTACATATACCCATGCTGGGTGAGAAAAATATCTTGGTCAAATGCCAAATTTGTATAAAAATAATGGGAAAAGTTGTCTTTTGCCAAGATATTTCTCTCATCCAGCATGGGTATATGTAAAATGACACCCCAAAACACATTCCCCAACTTCTCCTGAGTACGGCGATACCAGATGTGTCACACTTTTTTGCTGCCAAGGTGGGCAAAGGGGCACATATTCCATAGTGCACCTTTCAGATTTTGCAGGCCATTTTTTACACATTTTGATTGCAAGGTACTTCTCACACATTTGGGCCCCTAAATTGCCAGGGCAGTATAACTACGCCACAAGTGACCCCATTTTGGAAAGAAGACACCCCAAGGTATTCCGTGAGGGGCACGGCGAGTTCCTCGAATTTTTTATTTTTTGTCACAAGTTAGCGGAAAATGATGATTTTTGGTTTTTTTCTCACAAAGTCTCACTTTCCGCTAACTTAGGACAAAAATTTCAATCTTTCATGGACTCAATATGCCCCTCAGCGAATACCTTGGGGTGTCTTCTTTCCGAAATGGGGTCACATGTGGGGTATTTATACTGCCCTGGCTTTTTAGGGGCCCTAAAGCGTGAGAAGAAGTCTGGAATATAAATGTCTAAAAATGTTTACGCATTTGGATTCCGTGAGGGGTATGGCGAGTGCATGTGAGATTTTATTTTTTGACACAAGTTAGTGGAATATGAGACTTAGTAAGAAAAAACAAACAAAAAAATATATATTTCCGCTAACTTGAGCCAAAAAAATGTCTGAATGGAGCCTTACAGGGGGGGTGATCAATGACAGGGGGGTGATCACCCATATAGATTCCCTGATCACCCCCCTGTCATTGATCACCCCCCTGTCACTGATCACCCCCCCTGTCAGGCTCCATTCAGACGTCCGTATGATTTTTACGGATCCATGGATACATGGATCGGATCCGCAAAAACACATGCGGACGTCTGAATGGAGCCTTACAGGGGGGTGATCAATGACAGGGGGTGATCAATGACAGGGGGTGATCAGGGAGTGTATATGGGTGATCACCCCCTGTCATTGATCACCCCCCTGGTAAGGCTCCATTCAGACGTCCGCATGATTTTTACGGATCCATGGATACATGGTTCGGATCCGCAAAAACACATGCGGACGTCTGAATGGAGCCTTACAGGGGGGTGATCAATGACAGGGGGTGATCAATGACAGGGGGTGATCAGGGAGTGTATATGGGTGATCACCCCCTGTCATTGATCACCCCCCTGGTAAGGCTCCATTCAGACGTCCGCATGATTTTTACGGATCCATGGATACATGGATCGGATCCGCAAAACACATGCGGACGTCTGAATGGAGCCTTACAGGGGGGTGATCAATGACAGGGGGTGATCAGGGAGTGTATATGGGATGATCACCCCCCTGTAAGGCTCCATTCAGACGTCCGCATGTGTTTTGCGGATCCGATCCATGTATCCATGGATCCGTAAAAATCATACGGACGTCTGAATGGAGCCTTGCAGGGGGGTGATCAATGACAGGGGGGTGATCAATGACAGGGAGTGATCAGGGAATCTATATGGGTGATCACCCGCCTGTCATTGATCACCCCCCTGTAAGGCTCCATTTAGACGTCCGCATGTGTTTTGCTGATCCGATCCATGTATCCATGGATCCGTAAAAATCATACAGACGTCTGAATGGAGCCTTGCAGGGGGGTGATCAATGACAGGGGGTGATCAGGGAATCTATATGGGTGATCACCCGCCTGTCATTGATCACCCCCCTGTAAGGCTCCATTCAGACGTCCGCATGTGTTTTGCGGACCCGATCCATGTATCCATGGATCCGTAAAAATCATACAGACGTCTGAATGGAGCCTTGCAGGGGGGTGATCAATGACAGGGGGGTGATCAATGACAGGGGGTGATCAGAGAATCTATATGGGTGATCACCCGCCTGTCATTGATCACCCCCCTGTAAGGCTCCATTCAGACGTCCGTATGTGTTTTGCGGATCCGATCCATGTATCTGTGGATCCGTAAAAATCATACGGACGTCTGAACGGAGCCTGACAGGGGGGTGATCAATGACAGGGGGGGGTGATCAGGGAGTTTATATGGGGTGATCAGGGGTTTATAAGGGGTTAATAAGTGACAGAGGGGGGGTGGGGGGTGGAGTGTAGTGTTTGGTGCGACTTCACTGACCTACCTGTGTCCTCTGGTGGTCGATCCTAACAAAAGGGACCACCAGAGGACCAGGTAGTAGGTATATTAGACGCTGTTATCAAAACAGCGTCTAATATACCTTTAGGGGTTAAAAAAAATCACATCTCCAGCCTGCCAGCGAGCGATCGCCGCTGGCAGGCTGGAGATCCACTCGCTTACCTTCTGTTCCTGTGAGCGCGCGCGCCTGCGTGCGCGCGTTCACCGGAAATCTCGGGTATCGCGAGATGACGCGCCGATGCGTCCAGGAGGAACAAATCAACCACCTCCCGGACGCATCGGCGCGTTAGGCGGTCGGGAGGTGGTTAAGGGAATTATCTAAGAGGACCCCCCACACACACACACAGTTTTTACCCTTTAGGCCCGTTAAAATCAGATAGTAGCACATATCCTTTTTTCTAATCTGTTTTTATTTTCTGATTACATATTTCTTTATTCTATTTCATGAACATGAGTATGGGGGATGCCATCTTGCCTGAGCTTTTCTTAACAGCATTTACAGTACACAGTATTAAAAAAATATGCTTTATGGGAGCCCCATGGGCTATAGACACAATGGTCTGGAGCTGACCCTATTGACTTATATGGGAAAGATTTCTAGGCATGTTCTGTGATCTGTGCAGAGGTCAAGGTACACGGAAAGAATAGATAAGTTCTGACAATCAACTATTGTGAATGTGTAACTCCCCGGAATGGTGTTACCATTCATACACCCTGCTACTGTCTCTAATAGGCTAACATAAATTCCATCCTGTGTATTTCCTTCCAGGTCCTCTACATTCTGTAATGCTATGATTACTATGCAACTGTTATTACATGTAATATGCCAGGTTCACCAGCAGCTGGCAGTGTAAATGGCATAGCTATACTTATAGAGAATGAAACTCCCCATTCCATTCTCCCCCCTCTGGGCAAAAGTGGGCAAGTCCTGGCAGCAGTTCTAGTTCTAATCTAGTCTGAGCAGGAGAGAAGTAAGGGGGGGGGGGGGGGGCACGCTCAGGCGTGCCTATGTCAGCCAGAGCAGCCTAAGCTCTGCTGACCATGGAAGCAGATGTCTGGAAGCCATAGGAAACAGAGGAAATCATTCTTCGGTCATCATAAGAGAAATAAGCAAGAGGAATAGTTCTTTGGCTGAAGATAAGTTATTTGCTGAGTATCAGGAGGGGAATAATAGTCGAATGCACCCTATCCAAAGATACCAGAACAGACCTAAAGTACAGAAACCAGACCTACTGTAAGCACAGTTTAGGTGAAGATTCTTCTGGAGGGTGCTAGAGAAGATGGGATTTGGCATTAAGCTCATAAACATGCTTAAGCTTCTTTATAAATCCCCTAAGGCGAGGTTGAATATTAACCCTTTCATGACCAAGGGTCATTGATGCCCCAGTGTCCAGGTCAAGTTTTATAAATCTGACAAGCGTCACTTTTTTATGGTAATAGCTTTGGAACACTTTTACTTATCCAAGGCATTCTGAGATTGTTTTCTCGTGACACATTCTACTTCATGAGTCATAAATTTGAGTCAATATATTTCACCTTTATTTATGAAAAAATCCCAAATTTACCAAAAAGTTAGAAAAATTAGCAATTTTAAAAATGTCAATGTCTCTGCTTTTAAAACATAAAGTGATTCCTCATAAAACATTTATTGCTTAACATTCCGAAATATGTCTACTTTATGTTGGCATCATTTTGGAAATGTCATTTTATTTTTTTAGGACGTTACAAAGCTTAGAAGTTTAGAAGCAATTCTTAAAATGTTTTAGAACATTTCTAAAACACACTTTTTAAGGACCAGTTCAGATCTGAAGTCACTTTGTGGGGCTAACATAGTGGATACCCCCATAAACGACCCAATTGTAGAAACTACACCCCTCAAGTTACTCAAAACTGATTTTACAAACTTTGTTAACCCTTTGGGTGTTCCACAAGAATTAAAGGAAAATGGAGAATAAATTTCAAAATTTAACTTTTTGGGCAGATTTTCCATTTTATTACATTTTTTTCTTTAACACATTGAGGGTTAACAGCCAAACAAAACTCAATATTTATTACCCTGATTCTGCGGTTTACAGAAGCACCTCACATGTGGTCGTAAACTGATGTAAGGACGCACGGCAGGGCGCAGAAGAAAAGGAGCGCCGTATGGTTTTTGGAAGGCAGATTTTGCTGGACTGGTTTTTAGATGCTATGTCCCATTAACCACCTCCGGACCGCCTAACGCAGATCTGCGGTCCGGAGGTGGCAGCTCAGCGCAGTGTCACGCATATACGCATCATCTCGCGAGAGCCGTGATTTCCTGTGAATGCGCGCACACAGGCGCGCGCGTTCACAGAAACAGAAGGTAAGCGAGTGGATCTCCAGCCTGCCAGCGGCGATCGCTCGCTGGCAGGCTGGAGATGTGATTTTTTTAACCCCTAACAGGTATATTAGACGCTGTTTTGATAACAGCGTCTAATATACCTGCTACCTGGTCCTCTGGTGGTCCCTTTTGTTTGGATCGACCACCAGAGGACACAGGTAGCTCTGTAAAGTACCAGAAAACACCACTACACTACACTACACCCCCCCTGTCACTTATTAACCCCTTATGAACCCCTGATCACCCCTGATCACCCCATATAGACTCCCTGATCACCCCCCTGTCATTGATCACCCCCCTGTAAGGCTCAATTCAGACGTCGGTATGATTTTTACGGATCCACGGATACATGGATCGGATCCGCAAAACACATACGGACGTCTGAATGGAGCCTTACAGGGGGGTGATTAATGACAGAGGGGTGATCACCCATATAGACTCCCTGATCACTTCCCTGTCATTGATCACCCCCCTGTCATTGATCACCCCCCTGTAAGGCTACATTCAGACGTCCGTATGATTTTTACGGATCCACGGATACATGGATCGGATCCGCAAAACACATACGGACGTCTGAATGGAGCCTTACAGGGGGGTGATCAATGACAGGGGGATGATCACCCATATAGACTTCCTGATCACTTCCCTGTCATTGATCACCCTCCTGTCATTGATCACCCCCCTGTAAGGCTCCATTCAGACGTCCGTATGCGTTTTGCGGATCCGATCCATGGATCCGTTAAATTCATACAAACGTCTGAATGGAGCCTTACAGGGGGATGATCAATGACAGGGGGGTGATCACTAGGGATGAGCGAACTCGAACTGTATAGTTCGGGTTCGTACTGAATTTTGGGGTGTCCGTGACACGGACCCGAACCCGGACATTTTCGTAAAAGTCCGGGTTCGGGTTCGGTGTTCGTCGCTTTCTTGGCGCTTTTGTGACGCTTTCTTGGCGCTTTTTGAAAGGCTGCAAAGCAGCCAATCAACAAGCGTCATACTACTTGCCCCAAGAGGCCATCACAGCCATGCCTACTATTGGCATGGCTGTGATTGGCCAGAGCACCATGTGACCCAGCCTCTATTTAAGCTGGAGTCACATAGCGCCGCCCGTCACTCTGCTCTGATTAGCGTAGGGAGAGGTTGCGGCTGCGACAGTAGGGCGAGATTAGGCAGATTAACTCCTCCAAAGGACTTGATTAACTGATCGATCTGCAGCTGTGGATCATTGAGCTGCTGATCCTCAATTGCTCACTGTTTTTAGGCTGCCCAGACCGTTTGTCAGTCACATTTTTCTGGGGTGATCGGCGGCCATTTTGTGTCTTGTGGTGCGCCAGCACAAGCTGCGACCAAGTGCATTTAACCCTCAATGGTGTGGTTGTTTTTTGGCTAAAGCCTACATCAGGGTGAAGCTGTCACACCAAGTGCATTTAACCAGCAATAGTCTGTTCATTTTTTGGCCATATACAAAATCAGGGGCAAGCTGCGCCTGTCACCAAGTGCATTTAACCCTCAATGGTGTGGTTGTTTTTTGGCTAAAGCCTACATCAGGGTGAAGCTGTCACACCAAGTGCATTTAACCAGCAATAGTCTGTTCATTTTTTGGCCATATACAAAATCAGGGGCAAGCTGCGCCTGTCACCAAGTGCATTTAACCCTCAATGGTGTGGTTGTTTTCTGGCTAAAGCCTACATCAAGGTGAAGCTGTCACACCAAGTGCATTTAACCAGCAATAGTCTGTTTATTTTTTGGCCATATACTACATCAGGGGCAAGCTGCGCCCGTCACCAAGTGCATTTAACCCTCAGTAGTGTGGTTGGTCAAGCTGTGACACCAAGTGCATTTAACCAGCAATAGTCTGTTCATTTTTTGGCCATATACTACATCAGGGGCAAGCTGCGCCCGTCACCAAGTGCATTTAACCAGCAATAGTGTGGTTATTTTTTGGCCATATCCCAGTCTAATTCTGTCACTAAATCCATACCGGTCACCCAGCGCCTAAATACTAGGCCTCAAATTTATATCCCGCTAAATCTCTCGTTACCGCTGTCCTGTTGTAGCTGGGAAAGTTATTTAGTGTCCGTCAAAGCACATTTTTTGTTCTGGGTTGAAGTACAATTCCCAATTTAGCAATTTCATAATTTAGTGGTTTCTGCTATATCAGAGCTATTTGAAATCTATCCCTAAAAGGGTATATAATATTCAAGGTGCACATTGGGTCATTCAGAATAACTTCACACACACCCGCTACTGTGTATTTTCAAGTCTAATTCTGTCACTAAACCCATACCTGTCACCCAGCGCCTAAATACTAGGCCTCAAATTTATATCCTGCTAAATCTCTCGTTACCGCTGTCCTGTTGTAGCTGGGAAAGTTATTTAGTGTCCGTCAAAGCACATTTTTTGTTCTGGGTTGAAGTACAATTCCCAATTTAGCAATTTCATAATTTAGTGGTTTCTGCTATATCAGAGCTATTTGAAATCTATCCCTAAAAGGGTATATAATATTCAAGGTGCACATTGGGTCATTCAGAATAACTTCACACACACCCGCTACTGTGTATTTTCAAGTCTAATTCTGTCACTAAACCCATACCTGTCACCCAGCGCCTAAATACTAGGCCTCAAATTTATATCCTGCTAAATCTCTCGTTACCGCTGTCCTGTTGTAGCTGGGAAAGTTATTTAGTGTCCGTCAAAGCACATTTTTTGTTCTGGGTTGAAATACAATTCCCAATTTAGCAATTTCATAATTTAGTGGTTTCTGCTATATCAGAGCTATTTGAAATCTATCCCTAAAAGGGTAGATCATATTGAAGGTGCACATAGGGTCATTCAGAATAACTTCACACACACCCGCTACTGTGTATTTCCAAGTCTAATTCTGTCACTAAACCCATACCTGTCACCCAGCGCCTAAATACTAGGCCTCAAATTTATATCCCGCTAAATCTCTCGTTACCGCTGTCCTGTTGTAGCTGGGAAAGTTATTTAGTGTCCGTCAAAGCACATTTTTTGTTCTGGGTTGAAGTACAATTCCCAATTTAGCAATTTCATAATTTAGTGGTTTCTGCTATATCAGAGCTATTTGAAATCTATCCCTAAAAGGGTATATAATATTCAAGGTGCACATTGGGTCATTCAGAATAACTTCACACACACCCGCTACTGTGTATTTCCAAGTCTAATTCTGTCACTAAACCCATACCTGTCACCCAGCGCCTAAATACTAGGCCTCAAATTTATATCCTGCTAAATCTCTCGTTACCGCTGTACTGTTGTTGCTTGGAAAGATATTTAGTGTCCGTCAAAGCACATTTTTTGTTCTGGGTTGAAGTACAATTCCCAATTTAGCAATTTCATAATTTAGTGGTTTCTGCTATATCAGAGCTATTTGAAATCTATCCCTAAAAGGGTATATAATATTCAAGGTGCACATTGGGTCATTCAGAATAACTTCACACACACCCGCTACTGTGTATTTTCAAGTCTAATTCTGTCACTAAACCCATACCTGTCACCCAGCGCCTAAATACTAGGCCTCAAATTTATATCCTGCTAAATCTCTCGTTACCGCTGTCCTGTTGTAGCTGGGAAAGTTATTTAGTGTCCGTCAAAGCACATTTTTTCTTCTGGGTTGAAATACAATTCCCAATTTAGCAATTTCATAATTTAGTGGTTTCTGCTATATCAGAGCTATTTGAAAACTATCCCTAAAAGGGTAGATCATATTGAAGGTGCACATAGGGTCATTCAGAATAACTTCACACACACCCGCTACTGTGTATTTCCAAGTCTAATTCTGTCACTAAACCCATACCTGTCACCCAGCGCCTAAATACTAGGCCTCAAATTTATATCCCGCTAAATCTCTCGTTACCGCTGTCCTGTTGTAGCTGGGAAAGTTATTTAGTGTCCGTCAAAGCACATTTTTTGTTCTGGGTTGAAGTACAATTCCCAATTTAGCAATTTCATAATTTAGTGGTTTCTGCTATATCAGAGCTATTTGAAATCTATCCCTAAAAGGGTATATAATATTCAAGGTGCACATTGGGTCATTCAGAATAACTTCACACACACCCGCTACTGTGTATTTCCAAGTCTAATTCTGTCACTAAACCCATACCTGTCACCCAGCGCCTAAATACTAGGCCTCAAATTTATATCCTGCTAAATCTCTCGTTACCGCTGTACTGTTGTTGCTTGGAAAGATATTTAGTGTCCGTCAAAGCACATTTTTTGTTCTGGGTTGAAGTACAATTCCCAATTTAGCAATTTCATAATTTAGTGGTTTCTGCTATATCAGAGCTATTTGAAATCTATCCCTAAAAGGGTATATAATATTCAAGGTGCACATTGGGTCATTCAGAATAACTTCACACACACCCGCTACTGTGTATTTTCAAGTCTAATTCTGTCACTAAACCCATACCTGTCACCCAGCGCCTAAATACTAGGCCTCAAATTTATATCCTGCTAAATCTCTCGTTACCGCTGTACTGTTGTTGCTGGGCAAGATATTTAGTGTCCGTCAAAGCACATTTTTTGTTCTGGGTTGAAATACAATTCCCAATTTAGCAATTTCATAATTTAGTGGTTTCTGCTATATCAGAGCTATTTGAAATCTATCCCTAAAAGGGTATATAATATTCAAGGTGCACATTGGGTCATTCAGAATAACTTCACACACACCCGCTACTGTGTATTTTCAAGTCTAATTCTGTCACTAAACCCATACCTGTCACCCAGCGCCTAAATACTAGGCCTCAAATTTATATCCTGCTAAATCTCTCGTTACCGCTGTACTGTTGTTGCTGGGCAAGATATTTAGTGTCCGTCAAAGCACATTTTTTGTTCTGGGTTGAAATACAATTCCCAATTTAGCAATTTCATAATTTAGTGGTTTCTGCTATATCAGAGCTATTTGAAATCTATCCCTAAAAGGGTATATAATATTCAAGGTGCACATTGGGTCATTCAGAATAACTTCACACACACCCGCTACTGTGTATTTCCAAGTCTAATTCTGGCACTAAACCCATACCTGTCACCCAGCGCCTAAATACTAGGCCTCAAATTTATATACCGCTAAATCTGTCCCTAGTGCTGTAGCTGGGCGAGTTATTTAGTGTCCGTTCAAGCACATTTCTTGTTCTGGGTTGAAATACAATTCCCAATTTAGCAATTTCATAATTTAGTGGTTTCTGCTATATCAGAGCTATTTGAAATCTATCCCTAAAAGGGTATATAATATTCAAGGTGCACATAGGGTCATTCAGAATAACTTCACACACCCGCTACTGTGCATTTCCAAATCTAATTCTGTCACTAAACCCATACCTGTCACCCAGCGCCTAAATACTAGGCCTCAAATTTATATCCCGCTAAATCTCTCGTTACCGCTGTCCTGTTGTGGCTGGGAAAGTTATTTAGTGTCCGTCAAAGCACATTTTTTGTTCTGGGTTGAAATACAATTCCCAATTTAGCAATTTCATAATTTAGTCGTTTCTGCTATATCAGAGCTATTTGAAATCTATCCCTAAAAGGGTAGATCATATTGAAGGTGCACATAGGGTCATTCAGAATAACTTCACACACACGCTTCTGTGCATTTCCAAGTCTAATTCTGTCACTAAATCCATACCGGTCACCCAGCGCCTAAATACTAGGCCTCAAATTTATATCCCGCTGAATTTGAATACAATACATTGGGCCAAATAATATATTTGTTGTTGTGGTGAACCATAACAATGAGAAAATTATCTAGTAAGGGACGCGGACGTGGACATGGTCGTGGTGGTGTTAGTGGACCCTCTGGTGCTGGGAGAGGACGTGGCCGTTCTGCCACATCCACACGTCCTAGTGTACCAACTACCTCAGGTCCCAGTAGCCGCCAGAATTTACAGCGATATATGGTGGGGCCCAATGCCGTTCTAAGGATGGTAAGGCCTGAGCAGGTACAGGCATTAGTCAATTGGGTGGCCGACAGTGGATCCAGCACGTTCACATTATCTCCCACCCAGTCTTCTGCAGAAAGCGCACAGATGGCGCCTGAAAACCAACCCCATCAGTCTGTCACATCACCCCCATGCATACCAGGGAAACTGTCTCAGCCTCAAGTTATGCAGCAGTCTCTTATGCTGTTTGAAGACTCCGCTGGCAGGGTTTCCCAAGGGCATCCACCTAGCCCTTCCCCAGCGGTGAAAGACATAGAATGCACTGACGCACAACCACTTATGTTTCCTGATGATGAGGACATGGGAATACCACCTCAGCATGTCTCTGATGATGACGAAACACAGGTGCCAACTGCTGCGTCTTTCTGCAGTGTGCAGACTGAACAGGAGGTCAGGGATCAAGACTGGGTGGAAGACGATGCAGGGGACGATGAGGTCCTAGACCCCACATGGAATGAAGGTCGTGCCACTGACTTTCACAGTTCGGAGGAAGAGGCAGTGGTGAGACCGAGCCAACAGCGTAGCAAAAGAGGGAGCAGTGGGCAAAAGCAGAACACCCGCCGCCAAGAGACTCCGCCTGCTACTGACCGCCGCCATCTGGGACCGAGCACCCCAAAGGCAGCTTCAAGGAGTTCCCTGGCATGGCACTTCTTCAAACAATGTGCTGACGACAAGACCCGAGTGGTTTGCACGCTGTGCCATCAGAGCCTGAAGCGAGGCATTAACGTTCTGAACCTGAGCACAACCTGCATGACCAGGCACCTGCATGCAAAGCATGAACTGCAGTGGAGTAAACACCTTAAAACCAAGGAAGTCACTCAGGCTCCCCCTGCTACCTCTTCTGCTGCTGCCGCCTCGGCCTATTCTGCTGCTGCCGCCTCGGCCTCTTCCTCCGCCTCTGGAGGAACGTTGGCACCTGCCGCCCAGCAAACAGGGGATGTACCACCAACACCACCACCACCACCTCCGTCACCAAGCGTCTCAACCATGTCACACGCCAGCGTTCAGCTCTCCATCTCACAAACATTTGATAGAAAGCGTAAATTCCCACCTAGCCACCCTCGATCCCTGGCCCTGAATGCCAGCATTTCTAAACTACTGGCCTATGAAATGCTGTCATTTAGGCTGGTGGACACAGACAGCTTCAAACAGCTCATGTCGCTTGCTGTCCCACAGTATGTTGTTCCCAGCCGGCACTACTTCTCCAAGAGAGCCGTGCCTTCCCTGCACAACCAAGTATCCGATAAAATCAAGTGTGCACTGCGCAACGCCATCTGTAGCAAGGTCCACTTAACCACAGATACGTGGACCAGTAAGCACGGCCAGGGACGCTATATCTCCCTAACTGCACACTGGGTAAATGTAGTGGCAGCTGGGCCCCAGGCGGAGAGCTGTTTGGCGCACGTCCTTCCGCCGCCAAGGATCGCAGGGCAACATTCTTTGCCTCCTGTTGCCACCTCCTCCTTCTCGGCTTCCTCCTCCTCTTCTTCCACCTGCTCATCCAGTCAGCCACACACCTTCACCACCAACTTCAGCACAGCCCGGGGTAAACGTCAGCAGGCCATTCTGAAACTCATATGTTTTGGGGACAGGCCCCACACCGCACAGGAGTTGTGGCGGGGTATTGAACAACAGACCGACGAGTGGTTGCTGCCGGTGAGCCTCAAGCCCGGCCTGGTGGTGTGTGATAATGGGCGAAATCTCGTTGCAGCTCTGGGACTAGCCAATTTGACGCACATCCCTTGCTTGGCGCATGTGCTGAATTTGGTGGTGCAGAAGTTCATTCACAACTACCCCGACATGTCAGAGCTGCTGCATAAAGTGCGGGCCGTCTGTTCGCGCTTCCGGCGTTCACATCCTGCCGCTGCTCGCCTGTCTGCGCTACAGCGTAACTTCGGCCTTCCCGCTCACCGCCTCATATGCGACGTGCCCACCAGGTGGAACTCCACCTTGCACATGCTGGACAGACTGTGCGAGCAGCAGCAGGCCATAGTGGAGTTTCAGCTGCAGCACGCACGGGTCAGTCGCACTACAGAACAGCACCACTTCACCACCAATGACTGGGCCTCCATGCGAGACCTGTGTGCCCTGTTGCGCTGTTTCGAGTACTCCACCAACATGGCCAGTGGCGATGACACCGTTATCAGCGTTACAATACCACTTCTATGTCTCCTTGAGAAAACACTTAGGGCGATGATGGAAGAGGAGGTGGCCCAGGAGGAGGAGGAGGAGGAGGAGGAAGAGGGGTCATTTTTAGCACTTTCAGGCCAGTCTCTTCGAAGTGACTCAGAGGGAGGTTTTTGGCAACAGCAGAGGCCAGGTACAAATGTGGCCAGCCAGGGCCCACTACTGGAGGACGAGGAGGACGAGGATGAGGAGGAGGTGGAGGAGGATGAGGATGAAGCATGGTCACAGCGGGGTGGCACCCAACGCAGCTCGGGTCCATCACTGGTGCGTGGCTGGGGGGAAAGGCAGGACGATGACGATACGCCTCCCACAGAGGACAGCTTGTCCTTACCCCTGGGCAGCCTGGCACACATGAGCGACTACATGCTGCAGTGCCTGCGCAACGACAGCAGAGTTGCCCACATTTTAACCTGTGCGGACTACTGGGTTGCCACCCTGCTGGATCCACGCTACAAAGACAATGTGCCCACCTTACTTCCTGCACTGGAGCGTGATAGGAAGATGCGCGAGTACAAGCGCACGTTGGTAGACGCGCTACTGAGAGCATTCCCAAATGTCACAGGGGAACAAGTGGAAGCCCAAGGCCAAGGCAGAGGAGGAGCAAGAGGTCGCCAAGGCAGCTGTGTCACGGCCAGCTCCTCTGAGGGCAGGGTTAGCATGGCAGAGATGTGGAAAACTTTTGTCAACACGCCACAGCTAACTGCACCACCACCTGATACGCAACGTGTTAGCAGGAGGCAACATTTCACTAACATGGTGGAACAGTACGTGTGCACACCCCTCCACGTACTGACTGATGGTTCGGCCCCATTCAACTTCTGGGTCTCTAAATTGTCCACGTGGCCAGAGCTAGCCTTTTATGCCTTGGAGGTGCTGGCCTGCCCGGCAGCCAGCGTTTTGTCTGAACGTGTATTCAGCACGGCAGGGGGCGTCATTACAGACAAACGCAGCCGCCTGTCTACAGCCAATGTGGACAAGCTGACGTTCATAAAAATGAACCAGGCATGGATCCCACAGGACCTGTCCGTCCCTTGTCCAGATTAGACATTAACTACCTCCCCATAACCATATATTATTGGACTCCAGGGCACTTCCTCATTCAATCCTATTTTTATTTTCATTTTACCATTATATTGCAAGGCTACCCAAAGTTGAATGAACCTCTCCTCTGCCTGTGTGCTAGGCCTAAATATATGCCAATGGATTGTTGCAGTGGTGGCTGACGTGAAGCCTCATTCTCTGCTATGACATGCAGACTGATTCTCTGGTGACATGAAGCCAGATTGTCTGTTACGGGACCTCTCTCCTCTGCCTGGGTGCTGGGCCTGAATTTATGCCAATGGACTGTTGCAGTGGTGGGTGACGTGAAGCCTGATTCTCTGCTATGACATGCAGACTGATTCTCTGGTGACATGAAGCCAGATCCTCTGTTACGGGACCTCTCTCCTCTGCCTGGGTGCTGGGCCTAAATTTATGAAAATGGACTGTTGCAGTGGTGGGTGACGTGAAGCCTCATTCTCTGCTATGACATGCAGACTGATTCTCTGCTGACATGAAGCCAGATCGTCTGTTACGGGACCTCTCTCCTCTGCCTGGGTGCTGGGCCTAAATTTATGAAAATGGACTGTTGCAGTGGTGGCTGACGTGAAGCCTGATTCTCTGCTATGATATGAAGACTGATTCTCTGCTGACATGAAGCCAGATCCTCTGTTACGGGACCTCTCTCCTCTGCCTGGGTGCCGGGGCCTAAATATCTGAGAATGGACTGTTCCAGTGGTGGGTAACGGGAAGCCAGATTCTCTGCTATGATATGAAGACTGATTCTCTGCTGACATGAAGCCAGATTGTCTGTTACGGGACCTCTCTCCTCTGCCTGGGTGCTGGGCCTAAATTTATGAAAATGGACTATTACAGTGGTGGGTGACGTGAAGCCTGATTCTCTGCTATGACATGAAGACTGATTCTCTGCTGACATGAAGCCAGATTGTCTGTTACGGGACCTCTCTCCTCTGCCTGGGTGCCGGGGCCTAAATATCTGAGAATGGACTGTTCCAGTGGTGGGTGACGGGAAGCCAGATTCTCTGCTATGGAACCTCTCTCCAATTGATTTTGGTTAATTTTTATTTATTTAATTTTTATTTTAATTAATTTCCCTATCCACATTTGTTTGCAGGGGATTTACCTACATGTTGCTGCCTTTTGCAGCCCTCTAGCCCTTTCCTGGGCTGTTTTACAGCCGTTTTAGTGCCGAAAAGTTCGGGTCCCCATTGACTTCAATGGGGTTCGGGTTCGGGACGAAGTTCGGATCGGGTTCGGATCCCGAACCCGAACATTTCCGGGATGTTCGGCCGAACTTCTCGAACCCGAACATCCAGGTGTTCGCTCAACTCTAGTGATCACCCATATAGACTCCCTGATCACCCCCCTGTCATTGATCACCCCCCTGTAAGGCTCCATTCAGACGTCCGTATGTGTTTTGCGGATCCGATCCATGTGTCCGTGGATCCGTAAAATTCATACAGACGTCTGAATGGAGCCTTACAGGGGGTGATCAATGACAGGGGGGTGATCACCCCATATAGACTCCCTGATCACCCCCTTGTCATTGATCACCCCCTGGAAGGCTCCATTCAGCCTTTTTTTTTTGGCCCAAGTTAGCAGAAATTTTTTTTTGTTTGTTTTTGCTTTTTCTTACTAAGTCTCATATTCCACTAACTTGTGTCAAAAAAAAAAAAAAAATCTCACCATACCCCTCACGGAATCCAAATGCGTAAATTTTTTTAGACATTTATATTCCAGACTTCTTCTCACGCTTTAGGGCCCCTAAAATGCCAGGGCAGTATAAATACCCCACATGTGACCCCAGTTCAGAAAGAAGACACCCCAAGGTATTCCGTGAGGAGCATATTGAGTCTATGAAAGATTGAAATTTTTGTCGCAAGTTAGCGGAAAGGGAGACTTTGTGAGAAAATACCCAAAAAAATCAATTTCCGCTAACTTGTGCCAAAAATAAAAAAATTCTAGGAACTCGCCATGGCCCTCACGGAATACCTTGGGGTGTCTTCTTTCCAAAATGGGGTCACATGTGGGGTATTTATACTGTCCTGGCATTTTAGGGGCCCGAAAGCGTGAGAAGAAGTCTGGGATCCAAATGTCTAAAAATGCCCTCCTAAAAGGAATTTGGGCACCTTTGCGCATCTAGGCTGCAAAAAAGTGTCACACATGTGGTATCGCCGTACTCAGGAGAAGTTGGGGAATGTGTTTTGGGGTGTCATTTTACATATACCCATACTGGGTGAGATAAATATCTTGGTCAAATGCCAACTTTGTATAAAAAAATGGGAAAAGTTGTATTTTGCCAAGATATTTCTCTCACCCAGCATGGGTATATGTAAAATGACACCCCAAAACACATTCCCCAACTTCTCCTGAGTACGGCGATACCAGATGTGTGACACTTTTTTGCAGCCTAGGTGGGCAAAGGGGCACACATTCCAAAGTGCACCTTTCGGATTTCACCGGTCATTTTTTACAGATTTTGATTGCAAACTTCTTCTCACACATCTGGGCCCCTAGAATGCCAGGGCAGTATAACTATTCCACAAGTGACCCCATTTTGGAAAGAAGACACCCCAAGGTATTTTGTGATGGGCATAGTGAGTTCATGGAAGTTTTTATTTTTTGTCACAAGTTAGTGGAATATAAGACTTTGTAAGAAAAAATAAATAAATAAATAAATCATCATTTTCCACTAACTTGTGACAAAAAATAAAAAGTTCTATGAACTCACTATGCCCATCAGTGAATACCTTAGGGTGTCTACTTTCCGAAATAGGGTCATTTGTGGGGTGTTTGTACTGTCTGGGCATTGTAGAGCCTCAGGAAACATGACAGGTGCTCAGAAAGTCAGAGCTGCTTCAAAAAGCGGAAATCCACATTTTTGTACCATAGTTTGTAAATGCTATAACTTTTACCCAAACCATTTTTTTTTTTTACCCAAACATTTTTTTTTATCAAAGACATGTAGAACAATAAATTTAGTGAAAAATGTATATATGGATGTCGTTTTTTTTGCAAAATATTACAACTGAAAGTGAAAAATGTCATTTTTTTTCAAAAAAATCATTACATTTCGATTAATAACAAAAAAAGTAAAAATGTCAGCAGCAATGAAATACCACCAAATGAAAGCTCTATTAGTGAGAAGAAAAGGAGGTAAAATTCATTTGGTTGGTAAGTTGCATGACCGAGGAATTAACGGTGAAAGTAGTGTAGTGCAGAAGTGTAAAAAGTGGCCTGGTCATTAAGGGGGTTTCAGCTAGCGGGGTTGAAGTGGTTAAAAACCCCTCCGATGCACCCCTACAGTAGAAACTCCCAAAAAGTGACCCTATTTTGGAAACTGGGGGATAAGGTGCCAGATTTATTGGTACTATTTTTGGGGGCATATGCCTTTTTGATCGCTCGGTGTTGCACTTTTTGTGATGCAAGGTGAAAAAAAATTGCTTTTTGGCACTGGTTTTATTTTTTACGGTGTTCATCTGAGGGGTTAGGTCATGTGATATTTTTATCGAGCACGTTGTTACGGACGCGCCAATACCTAATATGTACATGTTTTTTTAATTTCACTTTAACACAATAATGGCATATTTTGAAAAAATAAATAAATTATGTTTTAGTGTCTCCGTGTTCTGAGAGCTATATTTTTATTATTTGAGCGATTTTCTTATTTAGGGTCTCATTTTTTGCGGGATGAGGTGACGGTTTTATTGGTACCATTTTTTGGGACATACGCCTTTTTGATCGCTCGGTGTTGCACTTTTTGTGGTGTAAGGTGATAAAAAATGGCTTTTTTGACACAGTTTTTATCTTTTATTTTTTATGGTGTTTATTGTACGGGGTCGATCATGTGATATATTTATAAAGACCGTCGTTATGGACGCGGTGATACCTAATAGTGTATTTTTTTTTTCTTTTTCATTTTTTATAGGAAAAGGCATTTATTTTTTTAAATTACATTTTTTTATTTTTTTTATCAAGTTCCACTTGGATCTTGAAGATCCAGTGGTGCTGATGGCTGTACTATACTTTGCAATGCTTTTGCATTGCAAAGTACAATACTATCAAATGTTCTGTAGATGGCAACACCGGGCGCTTTTGCAAAGCATCCGGTTGCCATGGCAGCCCCGATGGTTGAGAGAGGGAGCCCCCTCCCTCTATTAACCCCATGGATGCCGCTACCGCGGCAACTTAGGGGTTACAGCAGAGTGTCAGCATAGAGCTGACACTCGCTGCTGATGTCGGAGGCTCAGGAATGGAGCTGCCGCCTCAAATAAAGCAGGGGGACCGCATCGGGGAAGGAGGGACAAATGGGGCAGCACTGTAAATGGGGGGCATGGCCAGCAAGAGGGGGTCGGACAGCATCATTTGGGGGTCGGATGCATGCATGGGGAGGGGGCGGACCGCATCAGGGGTACATTACATGGATAGGGGGGCGGGGATCACATCAGTGGCAGGGCTCACAGCGGGGGTGGGGGGGTTGGAGGCGCACAGATCAGGGGGCAAAGATTGGGGGGCACAAGGACACATTTTAACACTGCTGCGATCCGATTGGTTAGTCTGTGCAGACTAACCAATCTGATAGATTGCCGGCAAGGGGCCACTCTGATTGGTCCCGTGCCGGCATTACTAGACTGTATGCTGTCCGTGACAGCAGCAGGGCAGGGGAAGAAGCTTTGCAGCGCTTGGATTAAAGAACTGCCTGACGTCTATACACGTGGTAGCTGCACATGGTATGGGCAGCTATCACGTATATAGACGGATTGCTGGCGTGAAGGGGTTAATAAGATGTTAACAAGGTCTATTTCCTTGCAGAGAAGCACTTGCCAGGGATGTCCTCTCTCTCCATTATTATTTGATATCTATATTGAGCCCTAGCTGTTAGGGTTAGGCAAGATCCTGGGATTGAAGGGTTTAGGTCATTGGGAACAGAAGATCAAATTTCTTTATATGCTGATATGTTTTATTTTATATACAACAAACCAACAGCACAATTTTGAGGGTTATTTGAGTTGTGAAGTCATTTGGTGAAGTCTCAGGCCTTGATATCAATTGGTCGAAAACTATTCTTCTGCCTTTAGACAGATTAGAAACTTTTACTGAGGAGATGGGTAGTAATTTGAGGATCTCTGACTCAAGAATAGCCAAAGTGGCAAAGGCTCAGCCAATGATCACCCCCAGAAGATATCAAGTTACCAGTGAGTACTGCTACAATCAGAAGATGATAAAGTGAAGCCAAGTTCCCAGCACAAACTCCCCACAAAGTCCGGTTGAAAAAAAGACATACCCTGAATAGGTAAATATTTGCCAATAGAGATGAGCAAACTCGTGGAAGTTCGGGTTCGCAGAGTTCGGCCAGTTCAGGAGCCGAACTTGACCCCGAAGTCAATAGGGACCCGAACTTCACTTTATTATTTTCCGTTATAACATTGGTATATAGGAAAATAATAGCATTCTTAAGACAGAATGCAAAACAATATAGACATTAAAAAAAAAAAACTCACCTCATCCACCTGATCGTGCTGTAGCAGCTTCTTCTATCCTCACTGAACAGGACCTGGCAAAATACCTGCAATATGTACAAACGTGGGAGAGCATGGTTACGTCATTACACATCCTGTTCAGTGAAGATAGAAGAAGCTGCTGATCGCAGTACGATCAAGTAGATGAGGTGTGTTTTTTTTAACCCCTAAATGGCCATATTGTTTTGCATTCTGTCTTAAGAATGCTATTATTTTCCAATATAACCATGTTATAACGGAAAATAATAAAATCACGGAACACTGAACCCAAACCCGGACTTCAGTGAAAAAGTCCAGGTTCCGTCCAGGGTACTCGAACTCGCAAAGTTTAATACGAACCCGATCTTTGCAGTTCGGTTTCCTTCATCCCTATTTGCCAAGGAGCACACTGACCGGCCCAAATAGAAATGGAGCAAAGTTTGTGGACTGATGAAATAAAAAATTTTCTTTTTGGCCCTAGAGGCTGCAGGCAGTATTTCAAATTACTCTCAAGCGCTGAATTCAAGCCCCAGTACACTGTGAAGACAGTGAAACATGGGGTGCAAAAATCATGATATGTGGATTAGAGATTAGCGAATCAAAGTTGATGAAGTGGAATTGTATCCGAATTTCAGGAAAAATTTGATTTGCACCGAATCCAAATTTCCTTACGCTTCGTGGTAACAAATGACATTTACAATAGCTGCTGCACATGTTAGGACATGGGGCAAAGAACTTTGGGAACGAGGAACGAGGGATCACCCACAATGCCATGCATGCAGCCAATCAGCAGCCAGCCAGCACAGTGATGTCACGGCCCTATAAATAGCCTCAGCCATCTTGGATTCTGCCATTTTCCAGTGTACTTAGTGCAGGGAGATATGTCATCAGGTGCTAGGAAAAGTGCTAGCAAAGACTTGAAAACATTTATTTAATGAATAGAAGTTCAGCGAAAGAGCAGAACAGTATTGAAACAGAACAGCGTCAATGGGGGAGGTTACAGCCTGGGTAATAGGAGCAATCCTAGTAAACCTTGCTGCACTGACTGGTGATCCAAATTGCCATTATACTGCTGCTTTCAGGTTTGCAATAGATGATACCTCTGTAATTCCAGCAAATCGTTCTCTTTATTGGGGTGCAAGAGCTGTGTGATTCAACCAGGGTCATAGCTAGAAATGCATGGGCCCCATAGCAAAAAATCTCCCACCCCCACAAATCTATAGGGCCTCCCACCACCCCTTCCAGAGCTCCCACCCAAACACACATCCTAGATCTCCCACCGCCATGAGCATAGAAAAGTCAGAGGAAAAAACTAATAAAGCAGCCGCTCCATCCCCATTGACTATAATGGGGACGGGGACGGAGCTCCGGTGCAGCACGGCAGTGTGCGGTGAAAGGCTGGTGGACGAAAAGTACTGAAAGTCCGACTTTTTCGTCCGGTGGCCTCTCACTGCGCAGTGCCGTGCTGCACCGGAGCTCCGCCCCCATCCCCATTATAGTCAATGGGGATGGAGTGGTGGTCCAGCGAAATAGCGGCAGGACGGATCCGACAGGCTGAACAGCCTGCCGAATCCGTCCTGCCACAAGTGTAAAAGTACCCTTAGTCTGTCATATAAGGGGGGGGGGGAAGAAACCCCAGAACTAGAGTGTGCCCCCCAAAAGAAGGAATCACTGCTGGCATCTCTTTTTAACTTCAGATCATCAGACTCTCACTAATTACAAATTTACAGCACACACACCTCTGTAGTGTCCACCATCAGACAGGGGAGGGAAGAAACCCCAGTTGGGGGGCACACTTTAGTTCTGGGGTTTCTTCCCTCCCCTGTCAGATGGAGGACACTACAGGGGTGTGTGTGCTGTAAATTTGTAATTCGTGAGAGTCTGATGATCTGAATTCTGAAGCTAAAAAGAGCTGCCTGCATACCTGCAATAATAAGGGCGAGCTACTAGAGGCAGTCAACAGCTACTGCCCAGCAGAGATCTGGAGTAGACATTCGGCGCTTCCTCCAGGAGGCGGGCAAGTAGTGATGAGGAGAGTAGAGTGGGAGCTGGTGTTGCGAGTGGTCAGGCTACTGGCTCAGAGACTGTTGAGGAGGATATCCATGACATGCAGACAGTACTCGATGATGATGTAGCTGATCGCAATTGGGAAACAGGTGACAAAGGGGTTTCATCATCATTGGGAGAAGAGGGTTGCAGCTTGCGCGTGAGGCAGTGGCGGAGCCAGAAAGTCGGTAGCATGGCCGGGAGTCAGCAGGGTGGCAGCAGTGGGAGGTCGGGAGCCAAACGTGCCCAGAGTAGACCACCCGCTTCGCAGAAGCCTACCTGCCTGGAAATTAGTGGTGAATGGGTTCACGGAGGCAGCGGCAGTAGCAGTCAGTCAGTGCGTAGTGTTGGGGGTAAAATCACCTACTTGGTGGTGTGCCAGTTTTTTGTTAAGCCAGTTACTCCTCATCAGTCATTCCATCAGCAATCGATAATCAAAGCGATTGCCAAGAGTCAATAGCATGCGTGCACTCATCCAACGGCACAGAAGCTGAACGTGCTCCTGGCCAAGTTGCTGGTGCTGCAGTCCCTCCCTTTCCAAGTGGTGGACTTTGCACCTTTCAGAGAACTGATGGCTTCTGTTGAGCCGAGGTGGAGAGTCCCAAGCAGTCATTTCTTTGCCAAAAAGGCATTACCAGCCCTGCACAAAAATGTAGAAAAGTAGGTGGGCCAGTCCTTGAGCTTGTCTGTGTCTGCCAAAGTGCACGGCAGCACCAACGTGTGAAGCTGTAAACACTATCAAGGACAATATATGTATTTTATGGCCCACTGGGTAAATGTGGTTCTTGCCCAGCCAAACCAGCAACTTGGCCAGGTGACTCCACTTCTGCCTCCACATTCTCATGCCGTTGGTTCTGCAACAATGTCTGCCTCTGCCTCCTCATCCACCACCTTTTCCTCAGCCTCCACTGCAGGGACAATTCAGAGTGCTCGGTGGTTTCATGGTGTTTTACACCTCGTTTGCCTGGACAAACGGAGTCACAGAGGGGAGGAACTGGTACAGGGCCTTCATCAAGAAATCGAATCCTGTCTTTCTCCGCGACAACTCAAAATCGGAACCATGGTGACCAACAACGGGAAGGACATGGTATCGGCGCTGCATCAAGGAAGGCTGAGCCATGCGCCCTGGATGGCGCACGTGTTCAGTCTGGTTGTCAAGTGGCCACTCTGTCACGGGGCCACTCTGTGGTCTCCTCATGCTGCTGGTGCTGCCTCCACACTATGTCACCTTGCCACTCTGTGGTCTCCTTACGCTGCTGCTAAATCAACACTATGTCACTGGGCCACTCTGTGGCTTCCTCATGCTGCTGCCACCTCAACACTATGTAAATAGGCTACTCTGTGGTCTCCTCATGCTGCTGCTGCCACCTCCCCACTATGTCACTGGGTCACTCTGTGGACTTCTCTAACTGTTCTCCCACCCTCCCCACTCCATGACTGGCCACGATTTTGCCTTTTTGGCCTGGTTGACAGCATCATTTATTTGACCCTTCTTCTGATCTGTCAGAAGGAAGGAAAAATAAAACGCACAATGGATCCTGTCTGTGTAGCAGCTTAAGACCTGTATGGTCCCATCAGAATTGGCTTATGATTTGGTAGCCAAAAGCAGGAGTGGGTAAAAAACACAGAAGACATGCAAATATTCTATTCACGTGTCATCTCTGTTTTATATACACTCCTATTTTTTTTTGGGGCTTTAGCAATACTGATGGATTACTGACCAAGTAATTACTGTTTTGCTGATCTGAAACATTTTCTATATACACAAAAGACCCATTACTCTCAAATATTGTTCACAAATCTGTCTATATCTGCTGTATGTTAGTGAGCACTTCTTCTTTGCCGAGATAATCCATCCCACCTCACAGGTGTGGCATATCAAGGTGCTGATTAGACAGCATGAATATTCCACAGGTGTGCCTTAGACTAACAACAATAAAAGGTCACTGTGAAATGTGTAGTTTGATCACACAGCACAATGCCACAGATGTTGCAACGTTTGAGGGAGTGTGCAATTGGCATGCTGACGGCAGGAATGTCTACCAGAGCTGTTGCCCATGCAATGAATGTTCATTTCTATACCATAAGCCATCTCCAAAAGCGTTTCAGAGAATTTGGCAGTACATCCAACCGGCCTCACATCCGCAGACCACGTGTAATCACACCAGCCCAGGACCTCCACACCCAGCATGTTCACCTACATGATCATCTGAGACCAGCCACCGGGACAGCTGCAGCAACAATCGGTTTGCATAACCAAAGAATTTCTGCAAAAACTGTCAAAAACGGTCTCAGGGAAGCTCATTTGCTTGCTCATCGTCCTCATCGGGGTCTGGACCCGACTGCAGTTCGTCATTGTAACCAACTTGAGTGGGCAAATGCTCACATTTGATGGCATCTGGCACATTGGAGAGGCGTTCTGTTCACAGATGAGTCCCGGTTTTCACTGTGCAGGGCAGATGGCAGACAACGTGTGTGGCGTCATGTGGGTGAGCGGTTTGCTGATGTAAATGTT
Organism: Bufo gargarizans; assembly: GCF_014858855.1. Taxonomy (NCBI): domain Eukaryota; kingdom Metazoa; phylum Chordata; class Amphibia; order Anura; family Bufonidae; genus Bufo; species Bufo gargarizans. Next base: position 139,563,725 of record NC_058084.1, read on the forward strand.
GTGGATTGAGTGGCCCATGGTGGCGTTGGGGTTATGATATGGGCAAGCGTATGTTATGGACAACGAACAGAGGTGCATTTAATTAATGGCATTTTGAATGCACAGAGATACCATGACTAGATCCTGAGACCCATTGTTGTTGCCATTAATCCACGACCATCACCTCATGTTGCAGCATGATAATGCACGGCCCCATATTGCAAGGATCTGTACACAAATCCTGGAAGCTGAAAACATCCCAGTTCTTGCATGTCCAGCATACTCACCGGACATGACACCCATTGAGCATGTTTGTGATGCTCTGGATCTGCGTATTCGACAGCATCAATATTTTGCAACTTCGCACAGCTATTGAAGAGGAGTGGACCAACATTTCACAGGCCACAATCAACAACCTGATCAACAAAACATAATTGCTGCCCATATACAATGAAAAAAGGAGACTTGTCTGTAGACTGACTTAAATAATTGTTATTGAAGAACACAGTGGAAGAAGGGTACTCAGTTGTCTTGGTGAGAGGAAAAGACTGGGCAAACATAGTTCTCCAAAGTCAGAATAATCCATTGAATCAGTCAACTGGACTGAGGGTGTTAGGCAGAAGAAAAAGTCAATTTTAACGTCCTGCAGTCTACAGAGGCCCCTCCAGACTCTTAATGTACATTATATAATACCAACAAACGAAAACACACATATATAATAATAATGGATTTTTATTAAATTACATCATAAAAGACAACATATAAATAGTAATAAATGTAATAAATAGCAGTAATGCAGTAGCGCTGCAAATCAGCTGCTCACCAAAGGTACACAAAATGACTGTACCCCCTTCAAACTCCACTCCTTATGGCTTAACAGCAATATTCATGCGAGGAGACAAACCTCCTCAAACAGCCAAAGGAGGATGTGTGTTACAGTAGTATAGGTAATTACTATTATAATTACACCTCACAAAAAAAACACCTCACAAAAGTTGCGGCAACCATGTGGGATAATTTAAGATGTCTATGTGGACATGACAGAGCCGCTTAAATGCAACAACCAATGTGGGGCCCAATAGCAACAACTAGCCAGTAAATACCTAATAAGATATAATGAGGGACATACCTTAGACCTCTTCCCGATGCATGTTTCATTTGGCTTCTCCTAGGGGCGTGTCTAACCTGCCTTCAGAGTGCTCTTAAATAGCCCTACAGCTGATGAATCAAGCCACTGTATGGTATGTCCCCCATTATATCTTATTAGGTATTCACTGGCTAGTTGTTGCTATTGGGCCCCGCATTATCCCCCATGGTTGCTGCAACTTTTGTGAGGTGTTTACCTGCAAGTAATTACCTATACTACTGTAAGGGTTCTTTCACACCTGCGTTCTTTTCTTCCGGCATAGAGTTCCGTCGTCGGGGCTCTATGCCGGAAGAATCCTGATCAGTTTTATCCTAATGCATTCTGAACAGAGAGAAATCCGTTCAGGATGCATCAGGATGTCTTCAGTTCCGGACCGGAACGTTTTTTGGCCGGAGAAAATACCGCAGCATGCTGCGCTTTTTGCTCCGGCCAAAAATCCTGAAGACTTGCCGCAAGGCCGGATCCGGAATGAATGCCCATTGAAAGGCATTGATCCGGATCCGGCCTTAAGCTAAACGTTGTTTCGGCGCATTGCCGGATACGACGTTTAGCTTTTTATGAATGGTTACCATGGCTGCCAGGACGCTAAAGTCCTGGCAGCCATGGTAAAGTGTAGTGGGGAGCGGGGGAGCAGCATACTTACCGTCCGTGTGCCTCCCGGGACGCTCCAGAGTGACGTCAGAGCGCCCCAAGCGCATGGATCACATGATCGCATGGCACGTCATCCATGCGCATGGGGCACTCTGACGTCATTCTGGAGCGCCCCGGGAGCCGCACGGACTGTAAGTATACTGCTCCCCCGCTCCCCACTTTAATAGCGTCCTGGCTGCCATAGTAACACTGAAAGCATTTTGAAGACGGATCCGTCTTCAAATGCTTTCAGTTCACTTGCGTTTTTCCGGATCCGGCGTGTAATTCCGGCAAGTGGAGTACACGCCGGATCCGGACAACGCAAGTGTGAAAGAGGCCTAACGCACATCCTCCTTTGGCTGTTTGAGGAGGTTTGTCTCCTCGCATAAATATAGCTGTTAAGCCATAAGGAGTGGAGTTTGAAGGGGGTTCAGTCATTCTGTGTACCTTTGGTGAGCTGCTGATTCGCAGCGCTACTGCATTACTGCTATTTATTACATTTATTACTATTTATATGTTGTCTTTTATGATTTCATTTAATAAAAATCCATTATTATTATATATGTGCGTTTTCGTTTGTTGGTAATATTGAGTATATGCTCACACATAGTCTCCACTTTCTGATGATTGTTTTGGTTATAATATCTTAATGTACATTGCACCATTCTGTCAGACACAATATGTTGAGGGAGTTCATGTAAACAAAAAATATATTAAACAAACAGACTAGCTAGTTGGGCTGCAGAAGGTAGATTACACAAAGGGACAAAATTGGGTAGAATGACTGTGTATCCAACAGATGGTGGTACTGTAGGTCCGTGATAAAATCCTTTCCAAAAACTTTCCACAGAGCCTCAGGAATGGGCAAAGGAAGGAGCAGACCCACAAGCTTTTGTTTAACTGCTTTATTCTGGGAACAAGTGATAGAGGAAGTGACATAATCTTAGACATCCTGGGGAAGAATAGACCACCAATAATGCTGTTCTAATGTTTTCTGGAAACTGTCCTGCTAGTTTATAATTATGCCCTCAGGCAAAAATCTTCCTTCTAATTACCAGAATATTAGTTATCCCCCAAGGAATGTCTTTAACCAAGATAGGTGCCACAGAGATAACTAAGGGCTCTTTCACATCTGCGTTCTTTTCTTCCGGCATAGAGTTCCGTCGTCGGGGCTCTATGCCGGAAGAATCCTGATCAGTTTTATCCTAATGCATTCTGAATGGAGTGAAATCAGTTCAGGATGCATCAGGATGTCTTCAGTTCCGGAACGGAACGTTTTTTGGCCGGAGAAAATACCGCAGCATGCTGCGCTTTTTGCTCCGGCCAAAAATCCTGAAGACTTGCCACAAGGCCGGATCCGGAATTAATGCCCATTGAAAGGCATTGATCCGGATCCGGCCTTAAGCTAAACGTCGTTTCGGCGCATTGCCGGATACGACGTTTAGCTTTTTCTGAATGGTTACCATGGCTGCCGGGACGCTAAAGTCCTGGCAGCCATGGTAAAGTGTAGTGGGGAGCGGGGGAGCAGCATACTTACCGTCCGTGCGGCTCCCGGGGCGCTCCAGAGTGACGTCAGGGCGCCCCAAGCGCATGGTTCACGTGATCGCGTTGGCACGTCATCCATGCACATGGGGCGCGCTGACGTCATTCTGGGGCGCCCCAGGAGCCGCACGGATGGTAAGTATACGCTCCCCCACTCCCCGCTCCTACTATGGCAACCAGGACTTTAATAGCGTCCTGGCTGCCATAGTAACACTGAAAGCATTTTGAAGACGGATCCGTCTTCAAATGCTTTCAGTACACTTGCGTTTTTCCGGATCCGGCGTGTAATTCCGGCAAGTGGAGTACACGCCGGATCCGGACAACGCAAGTGTGAAAGAGGCCTAAGGCAGGATCAATAATTTGTTAGTTTCTTCCAAACAGGTTAATGAACCCTAAGTCATGGGAGAGGGCATCTGCTTTGGTGTTTTTTTGCCGGGACAGAAATTCAAGACTAGTGTTGAGCGCGAATATTCGAATATCTAATTTTTTTCGCGAATATCGGCACTTCGCTAATTCGTGAATATTTTGAATATAGTGATATAAATTCGATATTTCAAATATTCATTTTTGTTTTTTTAATTGTTAGATTTTTTTTCTTTCCCACTTCCCTAAAGTTGTTCTTACCTGTCCTTTGGATTCCTGGCTTCTTGGCTGCTCCAGTCAGTGCCCGTTGCCGCTTCTGCCAACTTCCGTGCTCATACAGCGTCCCCATCACCATGGGAACGTCTCCATATACAAGAATGCACTGTCGGATTTGAGAATTACGTTGAAATCGCAATTCGATTATTTCAAGTTATAATAATCGAATTTTGATTTTAACTTAAAGGCTACTCTCCTATTGAAATAGCAATGCGATTAATTCAAGTTATAATAATCGAATTTTGATTTTAACTTAGCACTGCTATATTCCATATTCGTTAATTCTAGCCTAATATGGAATATAGCAGTGCTAAGTTAAAATCGAAATTCGATTATTATAACTTGAATTAATCGAATTGCGATTTCAACTTGGACCTGGTTTACTATGGTTGTATTCGTCATATTCCACAAAACTAATATAACGAATGTATTTGTCATATTCCACAAAACGAATATAACGAATGTATTCGTCATATTCCACAAAACGAAGATAACGAAGTATTCTGCATCTTCGTTTTAGCTACCTTCGTTAATTCTAGCAATCATATAGGAAAGTTTACTATAGAGACAGCTAAGTTTAATTCGCTATGCGATTATATGACTGCTTTAAAAAAAAATAGAGAATAATTATAATACCTGATAATTATTATAATTATTCTATTTATAAAAAAAGCAAAGTAATATAATCGCATAGCGAATTAAACTTAGCTGTCTCTATAGTAAACTTTCCTATATGATTGCAAGAATTAACGAAGTTGATGAATAGGTAGCTAAAACGAAGATGCAGAATACTTTGTTATCTTCGTTTTGTGGAATATGACGAATACATTTGTTATATTCGTTCTGTGGAATATGACGAATACATTCGTTGTATTCGTTTTGTGGAATATGACGAATACATTCGTCATATTCGCTAATTCTACCAAGCCAACCATAGTAAACCAGGTCCAAGTTGAAATCGCAATTCGATTAATTCAAGTTATAATAATCGAATTTTGATTTTAACTTAGCACTGCTATATTCCATATTAGGCTAGAATTAACGAATATGGAATATAGCAGTGCTAAGTTAAAATCGAAATTCGATTATTATAACTTGAATTATTCGCATTGCTATTTCAATAGGAGAGTAGCCTTTAAGTTACAATCGCAATACGCGATTATTTAAATTGCATATTAATCGCGATAACAAGAATAATGACGAATATTCGATTTCGACAAATATAAAATGAATATTATATCGAATATTCGCGAATTTAGTCAAAATCGAATATGGCACCTGCCGCTCATCACTATTCAAGACAAAATTAGAGCATAAAAAAAGTGATCACACAGACTAAGGAGGATAAATATGTTGTACTAAATACAAACCGGATTACAAAAAAGTTGGGACACTATACAAATCGTGAATAAAAACTGAATGCAATGATGTGGAGGTGCCAACTTCTAATATTTTATTCAGAATAGAACATAAATCATGGAACAAAAGTTTAAACTGAGAAAATGTACCATTTTAAGTGAAAAATATGTTGAATCAGAATTTCATGGTGTCAACAAATCCCAAAAAAGTTGGGACAAGGCCATTTTCACCACTGTGTGGCATCTCCCCTTCTTCTTACAACACTCAACAGACCCCTGGTGACCGAGGAGACCAGTTTCTCAAGTTTAGAAATAGGAATGCTCTCCCATTCTAGTCTAATACAGGCCTCTAACTGTTCAATCGTCTTGGGCCTTCTTTGTTGCACCTTCCTCTTTATGATGCGCCAAATGTTCTCTATAGGTGAAAGATCTGGACTGCAGACTGGCCATTTCAGTACCCGGATCCTTCTCCTACGCAGCCATGATGTTGTGATTGATGCAGAATGTGGTCTGGCATTATCTTGTTGAAAAATGCAGGGTCTTCCCTGAAAGAGACGACGTCTGGATGGGAGCATATGTTGTTCTAGAACCTGAATATATTTTTCTGCATTGATGGTGCCTTTACAGACATGCAAGCTGCCCATGCCACACGCACTCATGCAACCCCATACCATCAGAGATGCAGGCTTCTGAACTGAGCGTTGATAACAACTTGGGTTGTCCTTGTCCTCTTTGGTCCGGATGACATGGCGTCCCAGATTTCCAAAAAGAACTTTGAATCGTGACTCGTCTGACCACAGTCTTCCATTTTGCCACACTCCATTTTAAATTATCCCTGGCCCAGTGAAAACGCCTGAGCTTGTGGATCTTGCTTAGAAATGGCTTCTTCTTTGCACTGTAGAGTTTCATCTGGCAACGGCAGATGGCACGGTGGATTGTGTTCACTGACAATGGTTTCTGGAAGTATTCCTGAGCCCATTCTGTGATTTCCTTTACAGTAGCATTCCTGTTTGTGGTGCAGTGTCGTTTAAGGGCCCGGAGATCACGGGCATCCAGTATGGTTTTACGGCCTTGACCCTTACGCACAGAGATTGTTCCAGATTCTCTGAATCTTCAGATGATGTTGCACAGTTGATGATGATAGATGCAAAGTCTTTGCAATTTTTCGCTGGGCAACACCTTTCTGATATTGCTCCACTATCTTTCTGTGCAACATTGTGGGAATTGGTGATCCTCTACCCATCTTGGCTTCTGAGAGACACTGCCACTCTGAGAAGCTCTTTTTATACTCAATCATGTTGCCAATTGACCTAATTAGTGTTAATTGGTCTTCCAGCTCTTCGTTATGCTCAAATTTACTTTTTTCAGCCTCTTATTGCTACTTGTCCCAACTTTTTGGGGCATTTGTTGACACCGTGAAAATTTGAATCAATTTATTTTTCCTTTAAAATTATACATTTTCTCAGATTAAACGTTTGATCTGTCATCTACGTTCTATTACAAATAAAATATTGACATTTGCCATCTCCACATCATTGCATTCAGTTTTTATTCACAATTTGTTTAGTGTCCTAACTTTTTTGGAATCCGGAAATGTTTGGAGAAGGCTCACCTCCTAAGCAAAAAAATGGAGTGGGTGCACCTGCAAAAAGATTACACCCAATCTTTAAAGGAATAGTTAAATGGAAAAAGAAGTAGGGCACACCTACATTTAAAGTCACACAGGGGAGTATTGTAAACAGTAATTTATTTTATACCAAATAAAAGATACATAAAATATTATTAAACATGAATGGTATGCTATATAGACTTATAATTACTCTAAAATGGATAAGATTGCAAATGCAACTCTAAAATTTAAATCACATGCACGATCCTAGAGAAAAGGTGTCCTGATGGTCTCAAGGTTTTGTTCCTTACTATTACTCTGTGTGTCCATATTGTATAGAGTGTCCAGTACACCTGATATCCAAGCTGTTGTAATCAGGATTTAAATACCAAAGTTCACAGGTCAGAGTGAAGGTTTGTAATTCAATTACTCAGGTTTCTTTTGCTGTGAGTTAGCAGTACAACAGATCGCTCTGCCTGTATATACACTCATTAGGCACTAGTGTTACTTACAGTTCTGTAGGTTTGTGCCGGCTCTGCTGCGGTTAACGTGGCGTCCCACGTATAATACGCTTGCAGGCTGCGATATAACTTCCAGAGAGGTAGGTTCAGAGATCTGCGGTAATCAGTTGTAGAGGTGCCGTCTCAGTGGTTTTGTAGAATTTAGTTCCTGCACAGGTGCTCATTCAAGCAGGCAGGTCGGATGTCACTGCGGCCGTCGATTTTAAAGTTTTTCGGTTTTTTTTTTTTTTTTTTTTTTTAACCAAGTTTTGAATACCGATCCCCCTACTCCTGGTCGACGTGAAGTGCTTCAGTATATACTTAGTCTCATGGGATTATCCTACCAGACGCGTTTCGGAGTTAACTAGACTCCTTCCTCAGTGGGAGGGACACTTTTATCCACAGAGAAGAAACTGTCCACTCTCCCAGCCAATCACAGGAGCATGGATAGAGAGCGATGGCAGCCCCCAAATGTCACTCCATTGAATGACACAAGCACCAAAGACTTCTTCAAGTGATTGGTAGGGTCACAGTAATGAGTCACCAAGGCATGATACAGGAAGTTTCCTGCTGAGCTAGAGTCCAGGGAGGCCTGCATATTAAAGTGGATGTCCCCGCAGAGGAGAAACGCTGGCAGAGTTAATTATGGAGGGAGACTGTCATGCCTAGGGTTGTCTCATGAATCGAATCAGGGCACCAGTTTGATTGGACAGGTCCTCATGAAAAGCCTGTTACCACCACAATAGAGACACATGATTATGCTGCACCTGTGCTGATGCTCCTCTTTGGACAGTTTGACTTTGTCTAGCTGAATTGGCTCCTAAACAGCAGTTGGGGGAGAAGGAAGCAAGGGCTTCTGGAACAAAAGGTGCCAGTCAGGGGTTCTACTCTCTTGCTTAGACTCCCTGAAATGCTCTGTGAACCAGAGATCTATGTGGTTAGCTAGTGTAATGAGATAATCAAGGGTTGCTGGTGTTAGTTTCCTGGCTGTTTTCTTAATAATGACACAGTAGAAGGTTTATTATCGCAAGTGTCAGGACGTCTACAAAGTTATGTACTGAGTTTCAATCTCACACGGTATATCCAAGGATTCAATTTGGAAAACATCTTAGATTCTTCCTTCACTGTTGTCTTAAGAAAAATCCCAAAAGGATTAAGTTACAGATACTGTACAATATTTTCAATCCTCTAACGCTTTTTGCAAGTGGTCTCAACATTCTTCTTTTCTGGAGTCTTAGAGATGGCAAATCCTCAAAAAGGCAAACTTTACTCCCTGGGACAGGACTCCATGCGATTCTCTTGACTTTTTCATTAAATAGTGTTGTATGTGAAAATTAGACAAGTAGTGTATCTAGTCTTGTGGAGGCTCGTCTGCTTTTGGTTTAGGAGCACATTGATCTACTCTGTTACGAACCAGCAGGTGTGAACCCACTGGGCCACGTGTCCTACCTCCTCTAAGAATGTTGTCAAAGTAAACCCCTCAATCTTTACAGAACCACTGATGGTGGGGATAGACTTTCCTGAGGGGAACACCAGGTCACTACCTCTTAAAGGAGGATTGGCACATGAGGCAGCTGGTCCAGGTGGACCAGGATGTACCTGAGCAAGGTACCAGAGGTACAGGTATCGTAATCAGGCTGAGTTGTAACCAGGAGCAACAGTGCAGGACCGAAGAATGAGGCAGAGGCGAAGTCAAACAGGCAATAGGTCAGAGCAGGAGGCACAGGTACAGGTCAGGCAATCCGGTTCAGCAACAGGAGAGTCAAGGCAAGCAGGCTGGGATCAAATAGGTAGGATAGTCCAGGAATAAAAGTACAAGACAGGAACACAAGCAGATATCAGGAATCTTAGCAGGACACAAGGACCTTGACACTGAGGCATCTGCGAAGGGGGCTTAGCCACTTATATATGTGCAGAAGGGCTAGGATTGGTCAGCGAGGTCAGATGACCTAACCCATAAAGCACAGGAAGTGAAGCGCATCGGCCCCTAGGGAAGTGCTGCAGGGAACAAGCAGCAAGCATGCTGTGGCCAGGGCTGAGAGGAAACTGTGGAGCGGATCCAAGAACAACAGTAACTACACAGACAGAGCCCGGGACTGCATCAGTGAATGGGAAGCACTGGCAGCAGATCACCGCTGAACACGGCACCCAGGACCGCGACGGTAAGCAGGGAAACAGAGGTGCACAGGAGCAACTGCTACAGGTTCCCAGCAACAGAAGCAGTGCATTATAGAACATGAAGAAAAGGTAAGTGATGTGCAACTCTGTAGAGCTAGTAGTTGTGTCAGCAGGGTGGTAGTATTAGCTGCAGCAGCCGCAGAAGCTGTACAGTATCGAACAACCTGAAGAAAAGGCAAGCTATGTACGACTCTGTAGAGCTAGTAATTGCAGCAGCAAGTGTAGTAATAGCTGCAGCAGCAGTACAATATGGAACATGATGGATTCAAAGCTGCAGTGGCATCATTGGACCATATTTACTATATATTTGTGCTTGTAGGGTCATGTTTTATTTTCTGCCTGCAGAGCTTGCACACGGTGATGGCTTTGTCAGCTGGCAATGGAGAAAATTTCCCACATGGTAGATGCCCACTTGCAATATTTCTGGAATTATCTGGAACCAAGGCCAAACTATGAAAAAAAAAAAAAAAACATAGCAGTTTCCTTCCTTCACCATACATTATATGCAGTTCGGCTGTTGATGTTCTTCTAGCATTCACCAAACCCAGACTCATCTATCGTACTGCAAGATAAAGAAACATTATTCATCACTCCACAGAACACGTATCCATGTATCCAGAGACCGTGGTTATGTACTTTACACAATTACATTGGTAGCTTGTCATTACGTTATTTATGTAAGTCTTGCATGTAGCTACAGTACTTGGCCATGGAATCCCATGTCATAGAGCTCCCAGCATACAGTGTTTGTGCTGATAATGCTGCAGTTATTAAGTTATTGGGTCATCAGAACTTTAGTGACTTTTATGCGTTATGTGCCACTTAGTGACCATGCTCTGTAACATTACTTGGTCTTTCACTTCATGGCTGATTTGCTAAATGCATCCACTTTGCAATAATTGATTGTCGAATGTCAGAGAGGGAAGAAATTTCAGAAAGAAGAAAGTTCTTACAACTGTTGCAACCTAGTACTGTACCATGCTTGAATTCGGTTAGCACTTTAGAAAGATCCTTCTTCGTCTTCTCCATCTTCTGATCTGTAAAATGGTGGATAACATTTTGAGTGATTCATGTGAGAATCTTAAAAGTTTTGAATTTGATGAAGTGGAAGATTTGGGGAATTTTGTAATGAATTTGATTAGTGTACAATCAATTCACTTATCTATAGTGGCAAATATTGTCTAATTGGTGCTATATATTTAATAGCTTCTAGAGAACGCTTTTGCATTATTTCTTTGTGAACCTGATAGAGGAGCACTCATACATTTAATAAATAGAGGCATGATCATTTCTGTTCGTCAGTTCAACTCAGCAGCATCCATCACTGCAGCTGTCAAGAATGTTGTTGCTTTGCAAAAGGTCAATGATGATAATAAATAAACGTGTGTAAATGTTGTAAGGTTACTCAGAGGCAAGGAATTGTGCTTTCTAGACCACTGGCTTTTAGATTGCTCAATGCAGCTTTATTTACATCAAACAAAGGATTTCTATGGTGTAATAAATATAAAGAAAAGCTGGATCAGGTTTCTAAGACCTTGGTCTTAGAGATAATCTGTGGTAAATGAGTGATTAAAAGTTAGAAAGAACTATGTAAGAATCTACCGTAAGTCATAGTCATAGAGGGTAGAAATAATAATTTTACAGTCGGGCATTATTTTTCAAACAAAATGTAAGTTATACTGTAACTACTTAGCAACAGTACATGGTTGAAAAAACACCTGGAAAAGGGGTATTGTGGCTATTAGAGATGAGCAAATTTGAAAGAAATTCGATTCGGCCTGTTTGCCGAATTTTCCCCCAAAATTTAATTTGATCCAAATTTATTTGCGTCCGAATTGTGTTAATAAACAGTGATTTCCTTGCTGCAGAGAGCCTGTGTAGTGGTGTAGAACACTGTGCCTTGCAGTAACACGCATAGGGAGTCTGCTGTGGTGGTGAAACAATACTGTGAGTAAGTATGGCATGCAGATGACAGGCGTCACTCTTAGAATCACTGTACACTCCACTTATTTGGGCAGTTACGGGGCCAAAACTGACCAAATAACTCAAGCGTGAACTCAACCTTACAGTTCGATGTTAACACCAGGTATAAAGAATCGTAATCCAAGTAACTATACAGGAAAGAATGTTTCCTAACAATTTTTCCTCTAAAATCGATTTTATCTATGGTTTTGTGTGTATTATTGTCAGTCTATAAAAGTGGCATACTGCTTGGACAACATTGTTCCCAGCAGCGACCTGGGAGTCCAAGATGCATCCAGACATCCTCCCCATACTGTTCCCGAACCATTTCAGTGGTGCTTCCATCAATTTCTGACCTTTTCCTATGAACCAGACACCCTCCCCTCTGCAGAGCAGGGTGCCTGGCTTAATGCTCGGGTTCTCCTATTGACTTCCATTGTGCTCAGGTGCTCTGTAGAGCACCTGAGCATCCTGAGGTGTTCTACTCGAGTATCTGAGCACTTTGATGCTTGACCAACACTAGCTCCTACCCCTTGCTACAGCAGCCATGGCAGTGGAACGAGAGTGCAGACGATCCCCCCCCCCCCCCGGTCAGACCTGCGAGAGGATGGATGATGGCACAGATAGGCAGCGGCCAACTGACTACATAGTATGTCTCTATAGTAGTTCAGTTTGTTCTCCCTCTCAGCTGGTGTAAAAATGGCCTCTATTTTGGACCGGTAGCGAGGATCCAACAAGATGGAGAGCAGGAGTCATCCCTCTGCTGAATGGTGACAATTTGTCTGTCACTACCCAAGAAAGTGAGCGTGCAGCGGGCTATTTGCCCAAGTGACTTTGAGGGACTCCCTGATTTCATCTCCACTGCATACTGCTACGGTGTGCCTGGGTCATCTGCTTCGTCTTCCTCATCTCCCTCTTGCTCCTCTGGCTGCTCATGCTACTCCTATCTTGTCACCTGTGTAAAAAAAAACACCCATTTTGCTGCACATTGCTTGTGCTCCAATGTCCTCCTCCTCCTTCTCCAGTTCTCCCCCCACAGGGCTCATGTGGCCATGAGATATAGGTGCTACGTCTCCAGTCCCCAGACCAGCCAGAAGTACCAGCATCTGTTCCAGAATGTGAAGCAGTGGAATGACCATTGTTCATCCAGTAGTCCTGGCAGCTGAGAAATAAAGTGGCATCCTCAAAGGGCCTGAGCAAACGGCAGGTGTCATGCATGAGCTGCCACTGGCTGACATCGAAGTTACACAGGGGAGTACTCCTGTCCGCTTGGATCATCAACAAATCATTTATGGCCTTTCTATGTTTGTATAGTCGGTCCAACATATGGATGGTGGAATTCCAATGGGTAAAAACGTTGCACAAGACATCAGTTCTTTGAAAGGTGCAGAGTCCACCACAATTTGCACTGAGAAGACGAGCTAATTTGATATCTGCTCTATTGACTTTCAATGTTCTTTTATGCGCCTACCATGGTGATCACGGGTGGCGGGGAATCAGAGTTCCAGGCTGGAGAGAGAGCATGAGAAAAAGAGACCAAATTTAAGGGAGATAAATTTATTTTAAAAAATGGGCCAAAAGAGTCAAGCGGAAATGTGGGAAAAGCTATTGAGGTGCAAGTGTTGGCCAAAAGAGTATAGCGAAAATGTGGAACAAGTTATTGAAGTGCAAATGTGGTACAACTTGTTTAAGTTTAACCATTGAGTCAAAGGAGGTGGTGCGCATCATTCAAAGAAGCATTTCAGAAATGTTATTCCCTGTCACTTATTCAGAGCAGGGGTTTATTCACGTCTAAAATTGTATAATGTCAACCCAAGAATGTAACAGAAAAATTGCCGAAATTTTTTAACTGGCCTACTAGGTATAGCAGTGGTACATAACACCCAAAAATTGGCGAATTTCACCTGAAAATGTAAATGTAGTGAAATAATATAAAATTAAATACATACAAATAAATAAAAATTTATTTAGGAAGTGGAGTTCCATATGGAGTAAGAGTTTGAGGAGGCAATGGACGTAGCGGTGTAGGAGAAAGCGGCGGTGGAGGAGAACGAGGTAGCCAACACAGGTTTTTGGTTTTAATTTTCTTTTTTAAAATTAGGGTACTCTAAAAGAGTGTGAAATAACCAAAATACAAGAATAAGCAATTGCGCTGCAGTATAACAATGTCTGGTTAGTGCCGGTATGCATGTCTATTCTGGACAAGGTACAGACAAGTCCTGAGGGATCCATGCCTGGTTCATTTTAATGAACGTGAGCTTGTCCACGTTGGCTGTGGACATGCGGCTGCGCTTGTCTCTGATGACACCCCCTGCTGTGCTAAACACACGTTCAGATAATACACTGGCTGCAGGGCAGGCCAGCACCTCCAAGGCGTAAAGGGCAAGCTCAGGCCATGTACCCAATTTGGAGACCCAGAAGTTGAAGGTAGCAGACCCATCATTCAGTAAGTGTAGGCGTGTGCACACATACTGCTCCACTATGTTGGTGAAATGCTGCCTCCTGCTAAGACATTCCATATCAGCTGGTGGTGCTGGTTGTTGTGGCGTGCTGACAAAGCTTTTCCACATTTTGGTCATGCTAACCCTGACTTCTGAGGTGCTGGCAGTGCCCAAGCTGCTTTGGCGACCTCTTCCTCATCCTCTGCCTTCACCTTGTGCTTCCACTGTGCCCCCGTTGTCAGGAGGAATGCCACCAGCAGCGTGTCTACCCCTGGCTGTGCTGAAGTTGGTGGTGAAGGTGTTACGCTGACCGGATGAGGAGATGGTAGAAGATGAGGAAGCAGAGTAGGAGAAGGAAGCAACAGGAGGCAAACTAAAGCACCCTGCAATCCTCGTGGTGAAAGGACATGCGCCAAACTGCTATCCGCCTCAGGCCCAGCCGCCACTGCATTTACCCAGTGTGCTGTTATGGAGATATAACGTCCCTGACCGTGCTTACTGGTCCACATATCCGTAGTGAGGTGCACCTTGCCACAGATGGCGTTGCGCAGTGCACACCTGATTTTGTCCCCCTACTTGGTTGTGCAGGGAAGGGATGGCTCTCCTTTAAAAATAGTCTCGGCTGGGCATGACGTACTGTGGGACAGCCACTGCCATAAGGCCTTTAAACCTATCCGTCTCCACCAGACGGAATGACACCATTTCAAATGTCAGTAATTTAGAAATACTGGCATTCAGGGGTACGGATCGCGGGTAGGTAGGAGGGTACTTCCTCTTCCTCTCCAGCGTTTGGGAGATGGAGAGCTGAACGCTTCTGTGGCACATTGTGAAGATGCTTTGTGTACCAGGTGGTGGTGTTGCTGGAAGATCCTCTGTTTGTGGGGTGGCAGGTGGCACTGTCACTCCAGAGGTGGATGAAGAGGCCGAGACTGCAGCAGAAGAGGAAGCAGGAGGAGCCAGAGACCTTTCTTGGTTTTTGAGGTGTCTACTCCACTGCAGCTCCTGCTTAGCACTTAAATGCCTGGTCATGCAAGTTATGCTCAGCTTGAGAACGTTTATGCCTCGCTTCAGGCTCTGATTGCACAGTGCGCAAACCACTCGTGTCTTGTCGTCAGCACATTGTCTGAAGAACTGCCACGCCAGGGAACTCCTTGGAGCTGGCTTTAGTGTGCTCTGTCCCTTGCTGTGGTGGGCAGTAGCAGGTGTACTGTCAAGAGGACGGCCGCTCCGCTTTTGCAGCCTGCTCCCTCTTCTGCCGGGCTGTTGTTTCTGTGCGACCACCGCATCTTCCTCCGAACTACATTGGTCACTCGCATGATCTTGATTCCATGTGGGGTCGAGGACCTCATCATCCTGCACATTTTCCACCCAGTCTTCACCCCTGACTTCCTTGTCAGTCTGCACACTTTCAAAAGCCCCAGCAGTTGGCACCTGTGTTTCGTCTTCATCCGAGACGTGCTGTGATGGTCCTCCCATGTACTTATCTTAAATGATAAGTGGTTAGGCATTGGTGCCCCACTTCTGGGGCAGGGCTAGGTGGATGGCCCTGGGAAAAACTGCTAACAGAGTCATCAAAAAGCATAAGGGACTGCTGCATGACTTGGGGCTCAGACTGCATGGCTGATTTGCAAGGGGGTGAGGTGAAAGACTGATGGACATCGGCTGCAGGTGCCAACTGTGTTATTTCAGCAGGAGACTGGGTGGGAGACAATGTGAAGGAACTGGATCCACTGTCAGCAACCCAATCGACTATTGCCTGTACTTGTTCAAGCCTCACCATTAGCCGCATTAGGCCCGACCAAATACCTCTGCATGTTCTGTCGCCTACTCGCACCTGAGGAAGGGTTTACACTTGTGCGTGTAGCTGGCACAGATTGACCACGTCCTCTCCCTGCAACAGGAGCTCCACCAGCAGCACCACGACCTGGGCCATGTCCCTTATTTGACGCTCTCCTCATATTTCTCAAATTTAGGATTTTGCCCTAAATGGGTGTTTAATAGTAGAATATGACAACTGTATGTAAAGGGTGTATCTCACACGACCTGAGCCACAATAGGCCTCAATTAAAAATGTGTTTGCCCAAAATGGCTGTATTTCAAATACCTGAATCAAACCCCTGTATTTAAATGGTATATCTCACACGGCCTGACCCACAGTAGGCCTGAATTAAAGATTTGTGCACCAAATGGCAGTATTTCAAATATCTGAATATAACATAAATGTATAAAGGGTGTATCTCACAATGAAATATGCAGCAAAGGCTGCCAAATAAACTTTTTTTGCCCAAACGGGTGTTTGTTTAATAACTCAATATGGCAGCAGTATAAATCCCAGGAATTTCAAACGTCAAGATGTTGCAAGGCCTGAAATATTGTGTATTTTGCCCCAAAAAGGGTGTTTTATTAATGAAAGAATATAAGCCCTGTATATATAGGGCTTATATTCTTATAAAGCACCAAGAAAGCACCGAACACCGAACTCGAAACCGAACTTTTACTGAAATGTTCGGATCCGTGGTCCAAAAATCTTTAGAGTTTGAGTTCGCTGAACCCTACTCACCAGCAGGCCATCCCATATAATGTATTTGAGGGTTAGCTCACCAGAAGGTCCTCAACCATAATGTTTTACACGGTCAGCTCACCAGTACGCCCTCGCCCATAATTTTTTCAATGGTTAGCTAAGCAGCAGGCACTCGCCCATAATTTTTTCAATGGTCAGCTCAGCAGCAGGCTGTCAGCAATTTTTACTATGGCAGCTGTCTCTCTTGCATCAGAGGGGCCGCTACCTCTTCTCCTAGAAAACCCGGCCGTGGGCTGTCTTCTGTATAGGCTTCCCTATCTTTTCACGGTTTGAGTAAATTTACATGAAAAACCTGCTCTGGCTTTTGCCGCCCTGGCTGGGGTACTGTCATGGAACCATGAACCAGACGTACAACAAGAGATAAGTGGGAATAAGAAGGCTTTATTGAAAATCAAGCTGTAAGCAAAACTCCAAACGGGTGGCTAAACCGAAGCAGGGTCTTGCGTAGCCAGAGGTCAGGAACCAGAAGGGTAGTCAGACGAAGCCAGGATCAGGAACCAGCGGGGTAGTCAGACGAGGCCAGGATCAGGAACCAGAAGGGTAGTCAGACGAAGCCAGGATCAGGAACCAGCGGGGTAGTCAGACGAGGCCAGGATCAGGAACCAGAAGCAGCAGCAGTCTTAGAAGCATGTGAACACAGGAGGACCAAGCAAGGAACTGAAGCCACAGACCTCCTATATATATGAGCTAGGCATCCAGCTCCTCCCAGTGGGAAGGAGAAGCCGCAGGGTGGGAGGCTACAAGAAACCCAGAAACCAAGATGGCCGCCAGCACATGTCAAACGAAGGAGAACAGCAAGAAGGTAAGACCATGACAGTACCTCCCCCTCAAGGGCCCCTCCTCCGCGGAGTAAGGAACGGTTTCTGAGGGAAGCATGCGTGGAAGGCTCGGAGCAAAGCAGGAGCATGGACATCTGCGGAGGGAACCCAGGAACGCTCCTCTGGACCATAACCACGCCAATGGACCAAAAACTGCAACCGACCGCGGACCAGGCGTGAGTCCAGGATATTGCTCACCTCATATTCCTCACGATTGCCCACTTGGACCGGACGGGGCCGAGGAACCGAGGAAGTGAAACGATTACACACCAATGGCTTCAACAGGGAGACATGAAACACGTTGGAGATCCGCATGCCAGGAGGAAGCGCAAGGGCATAGGCTACCGGGTTTACCCTGCGAAGCACTCGGAACGGACCAACAAAGCGAGGCGCCAGCTTGGGAGTGGGCACTCGAAGGTTGAGGTTGCGGGTGGACAACCATACACGGTCTCCGACCTGGTAGGAAGGAGCGGGCGCTCGTCTGCGATCAGCCTGGAGTCTCTGGCACTGCGCAGAGACCTCAAGGGACCTCTGGATCTGTACCCAAGAAGCACGTAGGACGGAAAGGTGATCCTCCACAGCCGGAATATCCTGGGGAGAGAATACCTCCAGTAACACGGCAGGTTGGAACCCATAATTGGCCATGAAGGGAGACGTCCCAGAGGAAGAGTTCACCGCCGTGTTCCTGGCAAACTCAGCCCAAGGCAGGAGGTCAACCCAATTGTCTTGGTGATCGGAGACATAGCAACGAAGGAATTGCTCCAAGGCCTGATTGGATCGTTCTGCGGCCCCATTGGACTGAGGGTGGTAGGCCGAGGAAGAAAGAGAGATGAATCCCCAACTGGGAGCAAAAGGCGCGCCAGAACCTGGACACAAACTGACTCCCCCGATCCGACACAATCTCCTTGGGCAAACCGTGCAACCGGAAGACCTCCCTGGCGAAAATCGTGGCCAACTCTTGTGCAGAGGGTAACTTCTTGAGAGGAACACAGTGGCACATTTCGGAAAACCGATCCACAATCATGAGAATGACCGTATGGCCTCGGGATGCAGGGAGGTCCACAATGAAATCCATCCCCAGGTGTGACCATGGGCGCTCCCCGGTGGCTATGGGTTGCAAAAGGCCCAACGGAAGGTGCCGAGGGGACTTACTCTGGGCACAAACGGAGCATGCCGCTACATATGCGGCGATGTCGGAACGTAGAGAAGGCCACCAGAACAGACGTGAAACAGCCCAGGACAGCTGATTCTTTCCAGGATGCCCCGCGGCCTTGGAGTTATGGTAGGTTCGCAACAACCGAGTGCGCAACTCCTCAGGCACAAAAGATCTGCCGTTGGGTCTCCCAGAGGGAGCACCAGATTGAGCCGCCAAAATCTGCTCACCCAGGGGAGAGGTCAGACTGGTGCGAATGGCGGCCAGGATCTGATTCGGAGGTATGACCGAAGTCGGAATCGACTCCTCCCTGGACAGCTCGGAGTACTGCCGTGATAAGGCATCCGCTCTGATGTTCTTGGAACCGGGTAGGTAGGAGACCACGTAATTAAAACGTGACAAGAACAGAGCCCATCTGGCCTGACGTGGTGTCAATCTCTTGGCCTCAGAAAGGTAGGTCAGATTCTTGTGGTCTGTCAGGATGAGAACCGGAACCACCGAACCCTCGAGCAAGTGCCTCCATTCTTTAAGGGCCTGCACGATGGCCAATAACTCCCTGTCACCAATCTGATAGTTGCACTCCGCGGAAGACAGTTTCCGGGAGTAAAACCCACAAGGAAGCAGAGGACCCTCTGGTGTTCTACGCTGAGACAGAAGGGTGCCTACTCCCGTCTCAGACGCGTCCACCTCGAAGACAAAGGACAACCCAGGGTTGGGATGCGACAGAATCGGAGCCGACACAAAGGCGGACTTTAGAGCCTCAAAAGCTCGGATGGCCTCGAGCGGCCAGACCTGGAAATTACTGCCCTTCCTGGTCA
The DNA here is from genome assembly GCF_014858855.1 of Bufo gargarizans. Taxonomy (NCBI): domain Eukaryota; kingdom Metazoa; phylum Chordata; class Amphibia; order Anura; family Bufonidae; genus Bufo; species Bufo gargarizans. The sequence continues at coordinate 139,583,080 of NC_058084.1, forward strand.
GATCCGTGAGAGGCTTGGCTAGCATAGAAAAGTCCCTGATGAACTTCCGATAATAATTGGCGAAGCCCAAAAAGCGCTGCAGGGCACGGAGACCACTGGGCTGGGGCCACTGTAAGACAGCCGAAACCTTCTCAGGATCCATGGAGAACCCCTCAGCGGAAATGATGTAACCTAAGAAGGTTACCTGGGATCGGTGAAATTCGCATTTCTCAAGCTTACCGAACAGCCTGTTCTCTCGTAACCGTTGCAACACTCGTCTGACATCCATAATGTGGGCCTCCATGGATTCAGAATATACCAAGATGTCATCCAAATAGACCACCACACACTGCTGCAACAGGTCACGGAAAACATCGTTGATGAATTCCTGGAAGACTGCGGGCGCATTGCACAACCCAAAGGGCATAACCAAGGATTCATAATGACCGGTCCTGGTGTTAAACGCGGTCTTCCACTCATCGCCCGCCTTGATCCTTACCAGGTTATATGCCGCCCTCAGGTCGAGTTTGCTAAAGACCGTGGCCCCTTTGAGGCGATCGAACAGCTCGGAAATCAAGGGTATCGGGTAAGCATTCTTGATCGTGATGCGATTGAGACCCCTGTAATCGATGCAAGGCCTCAACTCACCGCCCTTCTTTTTCACAAACAAAAATCCAGCCCCTGCCGGGGACGAGGATTTGCGAATGTGTCCGCGTGAAAGCGCCTCCCTCACGTACTCCTCCATGGCCTCATTCTCCGCTACCGACAGTGGATAGACTTTGCCACGAGGAGGAACGGCACCAGATTGTAACTCTATGGCACAATCGTATGGGCGGTGCGGAGGTAGGGCAACCGCGCGCACCTTATCGAATACATCCCGGTACTCTTCGTATTCAGGAGGCAACAGAGAGTCCGAGGAAGTACACAGCAACTTGACAGGCCCATGGATGCAACTAGCCCCACACTGCGGTGACCACGAGAGGATCTCGGCCGATCTCCAATCGAAAGTCGGATTATGCTTCTGGAGCCAGGGGTACCCCAAGACCACCGAGTAGTGTGGAGACGAAATCACCTGGAGACAGACCGACTCTCTGTGAACGGCACCAATGGCTATCCCCACTGGAAGGGTCTCATGAGTCACGTGTGGCGGCAGAAGGGGTCTGCCGTCTATCGCCTCAAGAGCCAGTGGGGAACCTCGAGGCTGCAGAGGAATGGAATTGGCGGCAGCGAACACACTATCAATGAACAAACCACCAGCACCAGAGTCCACCAACGCCTGGGTCGTCACCGAGCCCCCGACCCAGGAGAGGACAACAGTGATCAGTGGTTTGTCAACACGGGAAACCGGGGACGAGGAGACTCCACCCAAGATCTGCCCCCGACAGGATCTCAGGTGCGATCGTTTCCCGGACGGTTCGGACATGCCAACCGAAAATGCCCACCGAGACCACAGTACATGCATCGGCCCTCGCGTCTCCGGAGTACCCTCTCCCCCTCGGACAGGCGAGCAAACCCCAGCTGCATGGGTTCACCCCCAGACAAGTCATCCCCAGGAGGCGTGGGAGGAGAGGGAGGCACGGGTGGGACAGCAAACGTAGGCGCCAATCTGTAAGAAGGCCTCCGCAGGCTCTCCTTAAAGGAAGGTCTCTCCCTGAGTCTGGTGTCAATCAAAATCAGGAAAGAAATAAGAGACTCGAGCTCCACTGGTAGGTCCTTAGCTGCAACCTCATCCTTCAAGGCATCCGAGAGACCATGAGAGAAAGCAGCGACCAGAGCCTCATTATTCCAGCCCACCTCTGCTGCCAGGGTACGAAACTCAATGGCGTATTCAGCTACGGATCGTGAACCCTGTCTGATGGACATAAGGAGCTTCGCAGCAGAGGCAGCACGAGCCGGCACATCGAATACCCTCCGAAGAGAAGCAACAAAACCGGAAAACTCGGCAACCACCGGATTGTTGTTCTCCCATAAAGGGCTGGCCCAGGCCAAGGCCTTGTCCGAGAGCAGCGAGATCAAGAAGCCCACCTTTGATCTCTCAGTAGGAAAGGCATGTGGCAGCAACTCGAAATAAATGCCCACCTGGTTAAGGAAACCTCGGCACTGAGTTGGCTCTCCCCCAAAGCGCTGTGGAAGGGGGGCAGAACCGGTCATGCCCCGAGACACCGCAGGCGCAGCAACAGGTGTCGGGGTAGACTCTGGCGCAACAACCGGAGCGGCAGTAGGAGCGGGCCCAGGAGCGACAACCGACCCATCGGCAACGGAAGCGAAATGAGCCGTGCGTTCAAGCAGGGTTTGCAACGTCACAGCGAACCGACCCAACAGGTGATCCTGCTGATCAAGTCTGGCAATCAGCGTAGGTAGCGAGGATGGCCCTGTACCGTCAGAATTCATGGCTTGGTCCTAATGTCATGGAACCATGAACCAGACGTACAACAAGAGATAAGTGGGAATAAGAAAGGCTTTATTGAAAATCAAGCTGTAAGCAAAACTCCAAACGGATGGCTAAACCGAAGCAGGGTCTTGCGTAGCCAGAGGTCAGGAACCAGAAGGGTAGTCAGACGAAGCCAGGATCAGGAACCAGCGGGGTAGTCAGACGAGGCCAGGATCAGGAACCAGAAGGGTAGTCAGACGAAGCCAGGATCAGGAACCAGCGGGGTAGTCAGACGAGGCCAGGATCAGGAACCAGAAGCAGCAGCAGTCTTAGAAGCATGTGAACACAGGAGGACCAAGCAAGGAACTGAAGCCACAGACCTCCTATATATATGAGCTAGGCATCCAGCTCCTCCCAGTGGGAAGGAGAAGCCGCAGGGTGGGAGGCTACAAGAAACCCAGAAACCAAGATGGCCGCCAGCACATGTCAAACGAAGGAGAACAGCAAGAAGGTAAGACCATGACAGGTACCTTGTAGTTTACATCTCCAATTTTCTCGAGTACCTCATAGATCCCCTGCCACCTAGCCAGGAACTTATTGTCCACGGTCGGCACCAGAACCAAAACCCGATCATCCAGGTTAAATATCCGAACCCGAGCCTGCCGATTACAGACCAGACTCTGGGCTCGCTGATCTGCCTCCATATGCTTCCTAACAAGAGGCAACACTGTGTCTATCCGATCTTGCATTTAGGTAACGTACTCAATGCCACTTTTATGGGGCATATGTTGTTGTTTACACGCCACTTTGGCTATGTCCAAGAGACCTCGAGGGTGTCTGCCATATAGCAGTTCAAAGGGCGAGAACCAAGTAGAGGCCTGGGGTACATTTTGCACTGCGAACATGAGATAGTGCAGAAGGAGGTCCCAGTCCTTCCCATCTTTAGACACTACCGTTTTCAACATATTTTTTAATGTTTGGCTAAAACGTTCTATCAGACCGCCCATTTGCGGATGGTAAACGGATGTCCGTAGTTGTTTTATGTGCAGCAACTTACAGATTTCCCTCATCACCTTGGACATAAAAGGTTCCTTGGTCGGTCAGAACCTCTTTAGGTAGTCCTACTCGGTAAAACATCTCCATTAACTCCTTCGCTATGAGTTTGGCCGAGGTATTTTGCAGTGGCACCGCCTCCGGGTACCGAGTGGCGTAGTCTAGAATACTAAGATGTGTTGATGCCCTTTGGTGGACTTCGGTACTGGGCCTATGAGGTCCATAGCTATTTGGTCGAACAGCACTTCGATAATTGGGAGAGGTACTAGGGGACTACGGAAATGTGGCTGGGGGCTAGTTATCTGGCAGGTCAGGCAAGACTTACAAAACTGCAGCCCCAGGTGACCCCCAAGAACGTGTTGGTGGGCTAGATCTAACACAAGCTTGCAATAAGCCTTGGGGACCACCAACTTTCGAATAGGCTCACTCCGTAGTTGGTTTACCCGATACAACATATCCTTATGAAACACAAAACGGGGAAACACTGACTCTGCCCCAGGTTGTTGTGGTTCACCACCTACTATTAACACATTTTCCCATGCGCGGAATAGGGTTGGTTCCCGACGGTGGTCGGTATCAAAATTATCCCTGGAGACATTGAGGTTTGCCAATTCAGAACCCGGCGGCAAGTCCTCCAAGTCTCCCACCATCACACTTAGTGGGGATGTCTCCTCCTACAGCTGGCCCTTTGGTGTCAGGTTACCAGGGTTCAGGTCTCCTCCCCTGAGCTGGGCCACTCTGCTACGGTTACCCCTGTCTCATGGGTATCAGTAACTCTCATAGCAGGCCACAGTGCCGGGAAATCTCTCCCTATTATAAGTTCGTATTGTGTCCATCTGCCAGACCCTGTGGTTAGAGACACCAGGGCATATAGAGACTGACGGTAGCCATAGTTAGTATCCATGGGTTCCACCTTATGGGGACAGTGAGTTCTTACATGGCCCGGCTCCTGACACTGCCAGCAGACTATCTGAGCCAGGCCCATAGTACACCCCGGGTGGGTTTGGTTGGTACAAGTCGCCGGGTCTGGGATGGAGATTTATGGGGTTTGACTGCCCCCTCCCAAAAGAACCCCCTGTCTTAGTAGCCTCGTAGCGCTCCACCAGGTCCACCATTTCTAGGGCATTGCCAGGAGACACCTGGCCGATCCAGTGTTGAGGGGGGGGGGGGGTGGCAGAGCCCTCCAGAAAATATCAGCCAAAAGTCTATCAAGCATAGCCATGGGACTCAGCACATCAGGCTGTAGCCACTTTTGCAAGAGGTGGAGTAAATCATAATACTGTGTGCTCGCAGGCTCAGCCGGCTTAAACCCCCACTGATGTACCCGTTGGGCCTGGACCAACACATTCCCCCCCAGTCTTGCCAAAATCTCACCCTTTACTTTTTGGTAGTCGGCCACTTGATCGTTCGGCAAGTTAAAATACACCCGCTGGGAATCGTAGGCCATAAATGGAGCAACAACCTCAGCCTACAGGTCACGGGGTAGCTTTTCCCTGATGGCCACTTTCTCATACATCGCCAGGTAGGTTTCGATGTTGTCTGCTGGGATCATCTTGGAAACGTGGCATGGACTGCTTTCCAGGCACCGTGGACACTCGGGGTTGTTCCTGCTATCTGCAAAGTGATCACGTGTTGTAGCAGCAACTGGTTAATCTCCTACTGCTGTTTTTTTATCCTTGCATTGCTGCAGGTTTGTCTCTCACTGCTGCAGATTAGCCTCTATGTGGGCCTTCAAAACAGCATCCATTTTGTAGTTGTGCGCTGGTTGTAATACAGCTGGCTTAATGTACGACATACAACCGTGCCTGAAAAATGCAGAAACCAAGAATATCAGCATTAACCCCAGCCTCACTGCACTTGCCCACATCCTCCACCAATTGTGGGGTTTCCCTCTGGTAGATAGGATAAGCGTGCGCTGTACAGAGCCAAAATATAAGTTCTTAACTCAAAACGTCAGTGTTTATTCACACTTGAAGCAATTGCACAAAGCAGCACGTAACTTTTCAGTCTTGGTGTTAAGTTGCACACAATGGAAAGTTCATATAACACAAGTCACTTTGCTGGCTTTAGGGGGCCTTTTTCCCCAGCGTGCGGCTCTCAGCCCTCCAGCACGGCACAAAGCCTCAGATCCAAAAAACAGAGACATCTCTGCTGAGCCCAGCTACCTATTTAAGGACAGTCAGGTGCTGCCAAAACCTGGACTGGCACTTTAACTCCTGTCCGGTATTTGACCTCACCTGGCTGGAAACCAGCCCATCCGCTCATGCTGGGAGGAAAACATCTGCCTTTCCAGACACAACCCCTCACTGTGTCACATGTGAAATAATTCCTCACTATCCTTTCCCTACACTTCTAATGATTTTTCCCTGAACTTCAGCAAAATAAAAATTTTCAAGTCTAGGACACCGTAGCGTCTGCTGACATCTCTCCCTGTACTAAGTACACTGGAAAATGGATGAATCCAAGATTGCTGAGGCTATTTATAGGGCTGTGACATCACAGGGCTGGCTGGCTGCTGATTGGCTGCATGCATGGCATTGTGGGTGATCCCTCGTTCCAAGAGTTCTTTGCTCCATGTCCTAACATGTGCAGCAGCCATTTTAGGCAAAAATGTGATTCGTTTCCACGAAGCGTGAGGAAATTTGGATTCAGTGCAAATCAAATTTTTCCTGAAATTCGGATCGAATTCCTCTTCGTCAACTTCGATTCACTCATCTCTATATATAATGTATTTCTTTTATCTTTATTGCTTCTATCTTACATTTTGAACTGTGGTGACATGACTAGGGTTGAGCGAACTTTGTGGGTTCGGGTACCTGGACCCGAAACCTGTTTTTTTCACTGAAGTTTGGGTTTAGTGTTCAGGTGATTTTATTATTTTCCATCATAACATGGTTATAACGGAAAATAATAGCATTCTTAAGACAGAATGCTAAATAAAATTGCCATGGAGGGGTTAAAAATAATTTAAAAAAACTTGATCGCACAGGTCTTCTTTCTTCAGGACCTGCGACCTTCAAGTGGATGAGGTGGATTTTTTAAATTATTTTTTACCCCTCCATGGCCATTTTATTTAGCATTCTGTCTTAAGAATGCTATTATTTTCCGTTATAGCCATGTTATAACGGAAAATAATAAAGTGAAGTTCGGGTCTCCATTGACTTTAATGGGGTCCGGGTTCGGGCTCAAGTTCGGGTCCCTAGCCCGATCTTTGACCTGAAGTTCATCCGAACTTGGTGAATCTGAACTTCCACAGGTTCGCTCATCCCTAGACATGACTATGTCCATATAGTTTTCTTATTCCATGTGATGATATGTCCACAGTCATTTGAAAGCAGCAACAAGGCCAGTGATAGGGTAGCATGTATGTCACTACTGGGAAGTGAAGAGCTATAAAGTAGCTGGACTAGGTTGAAGCTGTGGCAGAGAATGGAGAACTGCAGCATAGGTTTGGTTGCAGCAGGAAGTACTACATGCAGAATGTAAAGAAGCAAGAGGGATTTGTTTACATGGGAAAATGGATCAGAAGAGTTGTAATTGCATAGAAAATACAAAGCATGGGGAAGATGTACATGAGATAAGCAACTACATGATCATATCTGTTAAAAACAATAGCAATCCTTGAAAACCCCTTTAACCACTTAAGGACCACAGGTTTATACCCCCCTAGTGACCAGGCCCTTTTTTACAAATCGGCACTCCACAAATTTAGCGGTTTATTGCTCGGTCATGCAACTTACCACCCAAATGAATTTTACCTCCTTTTCTTCTCACTAATGGAGCTTTCATTTGGTGGTATTTTATTGCCGCTGACATTTTTACTTTTTTTGTTATTAATCGAAATTTAACGATTTTTTTGCAAAAAAATGACATTTTTCACTTTCAGCTGTAAAATTTTGCAAAAAAAACGACATCCATATATACATTTTTCGCCAAATTTATTGTTCTACATGTCTTTGATAAAAAAAAAATGTTTGGGCAAAAAAAAAATGGTTTGGGTAAAAGTTATAGCATTTGCAAACTATGGTACAAAAATGTGAATTTCCGCTTTTTGAAACAGCTCTGACTTTCTGAGCACCTGTCATGTTTCCTGAGGTTCTACAATGCCCAAACAGTAGAAAACCCCCACAAATGACCCCATTTCGGAAAGTAGACACCCTAAGGTATTCGCTGATGGGCATAGTGAGTTCATAGAACTTTTTATTTTTTGTCACAAGTTAGCGGAAAATGATGATGATTTTTTTTTTTTTTTTTTCTTACAAAGTCTCATATTCCACTAACTTGCGACAAAAAATAAAAAATTCTAAAAACTTGCCATGCCCCTCACGGAATACCTTGGGGTGTCTTCTTTCCAAAATGGGGTCACTTGTGGGGTAGTTATACTGCCCTGGCAATTTAGGGGCCCAAATGTGTGAGAAGAACTTTGCAATCAAAATGTGTAAAAAATGACCGGTGAAATCCAAAAGGTGCACTTTGGAATATGTGCCCCTTTGCCCACCTTGGCTGCAAAAAAGTGTCACACATCTGGTATCGCCGTACTCAGGAGAAGTTGGGGAATGTGTTTTGGGGTGTCATTTTACATATACCCATGCTGGGTGAGAAAAATATCTTGGTCAAATGCCAACTTTGTATAAAAAAATGGGAAAAGTTGTCTTTTGCCAAGATATTTCTCTCACCCAGCATGGGTATATGTAAAATGACACCCCAAAACACATTCCCCAACTTCTCCTGAGTACGGCGATACCACATGTGTGACACTTTTTTGCTGCCAAGGTGGGCAAAGGGGCACATATTCCAAAGTGCACCTTTCAGATTTTGCAGGCCATTTTTTACACATTTTGATTGCAAGGTACTTCTCACACATTTGGGCCCCTAAATTGCCAGGGCAGTATAACTACGCCACAAGTGACCCCATTTTGGAAAGAAGACACCCCAAGGTATTCCGTGAGGGGCATGGCGAGTTCCTAGAATTTTTTATTTTTTGTCACAAGTTAGCGGAAAATGATGATTTTTTATTTTTTATCTTTTTTCCTTACAAAGTCTCATATTCCACTAACTTGCGACAAAAAATAAAAAATTCTAGGAACTCGCCATGCCCCTCACGGAATACCTTGGGGTGTCTTCTTTCCAAAATGGGGTCACTTGTGGGGTAGTTATACTGCCCTGGCAATTTAGGGGCCCAAATGTGTGAGAAGTACTTTGCAATCAAAATGTGTAAAAAATGGCCGGTGAAATCCGAAAGGTGCACTTTGGAATATGTGCCCCTTTGCCCACCTTGGCATCAAAAAAGTGTCACACATCTGGTATCGCCGTACTCAGGAGAAGTTGGGGAATGTGTTTTGGGGTATCATTTTACATATACCCATGCTGGGTGAGAGAAATATCTTGGCAAAAGACAACTTTTCCCATTTTTTTATACAAAGTTGGCATTTGACCAAGATATTTTTGTCACCCAGCATGGGTATATGTAAAATGACACCCCAAAACACATTCCCCAACTTCTCCTGAGTACGGCGATACCAGATGTGTCACACTTTTTTGCTGCCAAGGTGGGCAAAGGGGCACATATTCCAAAGTGCACCTTTCGGATTTTACAGGGCATTTTTTACACATTTTGATTGCAAAGTTCTTCTCACACATTTGGGCCCCTAAATTGCCAGGGCAGTATAACTACGCCACAAGTGACCCCATTTTGGAAAGAAGACACCCCAAGCTATTCCGTGAGGGGCATGGCGAGTTCCTAGAATTTTTTATTTTTTGTCGCAAGTTAGTGGAATATGAGACTTTGTAAGGAAAAAAGAAAAAAAAAGAAAAATCATCATTTTCCGCTAACTTGTGACAAAAAATAAAAATTCTAGGAACTCGCCGTGCCCCTCACGGAATACCTTGGGGTGTCTTCTTTCCAAAATGGGGTCACTTGTGGCGTAGTTATACTGCCCTGGCAATTTAGGGGCCCAAATGTGTAAGAAGTACCTTGCAATCAAAATCTGTAAAAAATGGCCGGTGAAATCCGAAAGGTGCACTTTGCAATATGTGCCCCTTTGCCCACCTTGGCAGCAAAAAAGTGTCACACATGTGGTATCGCCGTACTCAGGAGAAGTTGGGGAATGTGTTTTGGGGTGTCATTTTACATATACCCATGCTGGGTGAGAGAAATATCTTGGCAAAAGACAACTTTTCCCATTTTTTTATACAAAGTTGGCATTTGACCAAGATATTTTTCTCACCCAGCATGGGTATATGTAAAATGACACCCCAAAACACATTCCCCAACTTCTCCTGAGTACGGCGATACCACATGTGTGACACTTTTTTGCAGCCTAGATGCGCAAAGGGGCCCAAATTCCTTTTAGGAGGGCATTTTTAGACATTTGGATCCCAGACTTCTTCTCACACTTTCGGGCCCCTAAAAAGCCAGGGCAGTATAAATACCCCACATGTGACCCCACTTTGGAAAGAAGACACCCCAAGGTATTCAATGAGGGGCCTGGCGAGTTCCTAGAATTTTTTTTTTTTTTGCATAAGTTAGCGGATATTGATTTTTTTTTGTTTTTTTCCTCACAAAGTCTCACTTTCCGCTAACTTAGGACAAAAATTTCAATCTTTCATGGACTCAATATGCCCCTCACGGAATACCTTGGGGTGTCTTCTTTCCGAAATGGGGTCACATGTGGGGTATTTATACTGCCCTGGCTTTTTAGGGGCCCTAAAGCGTGAGAAGAAGTCTGGAATATAAATGTCTAAAAATGTTTACGCATTTGGATTCCGTGAGGGGTATGGTGCGTCCATGTGAGATTTTATTTTTTGACACAAGTTAGTGGAATATGAGACTTTGTAAGAAAAAACAAAAACAAACAAAAAATTTCCGCTAACTTGTGCCAAAAAAAATGTCTGAATGGAGCCTTACCAGGGGGGGGGTGATCAATGACAGGGGGGTGATCAATGACAGGGGGGTGATCACCCATATAGACTCCCTGATCACCCCCCTGTCACTGATCACCCCCCCTGTAAGGCTCCATTCAGACATCCGCATGATTTTTTACGGATCCATGGATACATGTATCGGATCCACAGAACGCATGCGGACGTCTGAATGGAGCCTTACAGGGGGGTTATCAATGACAGGGGGTGATCAGGGTAATCAGGGTGATCACCCCCCTGTCACTGATCACCCCCCCTGTAAAGCTCCATTCAGACATCCGCATGATTTTTTACGGATCCATGGATACATGGATCGGATCCACAGAACGCATGCGGACGTCTGAATGGAGCCTTACAGGGGGGTTATCAATGACAGGGGGTGATCAGGGTAATCAGGGTGATCACCCCCCTGTCACTGATCACCCCCCCTGTAAGGCTCCATTCAGACATCCGCATGATTTTTTACGGATCCATGGATACATGGATCGGATCCACAGAACGCATGCGGACGTCTGAATGGAGCCTTACAGGGGGGTTATCAATGACAGGGGGTGATCAGGGTAATCAGGGTGATCACCCCCCTGTCACTGATCACCCCCCCTGTAAAGCTCCATTCAGACATCCGCATGATTTTTTACGGATCCATGGATACATGGATCGGATCCACAAAACGCATGCGGACGTCTGAATGGAGCCTTACAGGGGGGTTATCAATGACAGGGGGTGATCAGGGTAATCAGGGTGATCACCCCCCTGTCACTGATCACCCCCCCTGTAAGGCTCCATTCAGACATCCGCATGATTTTTTACGGATCCATGGATACATGGATCGGATCCACAAAACGCATGCGGACGTCTGAATGGAGCCTTACAGGGGGGTTATCAATGACAGGGGGTGATCAGGGTAATCAGGGTGATCACCCCCCTGTCACTGATCACCCCCCCTGTAAGGCTCCATTCAGACATCCGCATGATTTTTTACGGATCCATGGATACATGGATCGGATCCACAAAACGCATGCGGACGTCTGAATGGAGCCTTACAGGGGGGTTATCAATGACAGGGGGTGATCAGGGTAATCACCCCCCTGTCACTGATCACCCCCCCTGTAAGGCTCCATTCAGACATCCGCATGTGTTTTGTGGATCCGATCCATGTATCCATGGATCCGTAAAAAATCATGCGGATGTCTGAATGGAGCCTTACAGGGGGGGTGATCAATGACAGGGGGTGATCAGGGAGTGTATATGGGTGATCACCCGCCTGTCATTGATCACCCGCCTGTCATTGATCACCCCCCTGTCATTGATCACCCCCCTGTAAGGCTCCATTCAGACATCCGCATGATTTTTTACGGATCCATGGATCGGATGCACAAAACGCATGCTGACGTCTGAATGGAGCCTTACAGGGGGGTTATCAATGACAGGGGGTGATCAGGGTAATCAGGGTGATCACCCCCCTGTCACTGATCACCCCCCCTGTAAGGCTCCATTCAGACATCCGCATGATTTTTTACGGATCCATGGATACATGGATCGGATCCACAAAACGCATGCTGACGTCTGAATGGAGCCTTACAGGGGGGTTATCAATGACAGGGGGGTGATCAGGGAGTGTATATGGGTGATCACCCGCCTGTCATTGATCACCCCCTGTAAGGCTCCATTCAGACGTCCGCATGATTTTTTACGGATCCATGGATCGGATCCACAAAACGCATGCGGACGTCTGAATGGAGCCTTACAGGGGGGTTATCAATGACAGGGGGGTGATCAGGGAGTGTATATGGGTGATCACCCGCCTGTCATTGATCACCCCCTGTAAGGCTCCATTCAGACGTCCGCATGTGTTTTGCGGATCCGATCCATGTATCCATGGATCCGTAAAAATCATGCGGACGTCTGAATGGAGCCTTACAGGGAAGTGATCAATGACAGGGGGTGATCAGGGAGTGTATATGGGTGATCACCCGCCTGTCATTGATCACCCCCCTGTAAGGCTCCATTCAGACGTCCGTATGCTTTTTGCGGATCCGATCCATGTATCCGTGGATCCGTAAAAATCATACGGACGTCTGAACGGAGCCTGACAGGGGGGGTGATCAATGACAGGGCGGTGATCAATGACAGGGGGGTGATCAGGGAGTTTATATGGGGTGATCAGGGGTTTATAAGGGGTTAATAAGTGACGGGGGGGGGGGGGTGTAGTGTAGTGTTTGGTGCGACTGTACTGACCTACCTGAGTCCTCTGGTGGTCGATCCTAACAAAAGGGACCACCAGAGGACCAGGTAGGAGGTATATTAGACGCTGTTATGAAAACAGCGTCTAATATACCTGTTAGGGGTTAAAAAATTCGGATCTCCAGCCTGCCAGCGAGCGATCGCCGCTGGCAGGCTGGAGATCCACTCGCTTACCTTCCGTTCCTGTGAGCGCGCGCGCCTGTGTGCGCGCGTTCACAGGAAATCTCGGCTCACGCGAGATGACGCCAATCGGCGTTAGTGTGACCTGGCAGCGCCGCAGCATTGACGCCTTTCGGCGTTAGTGTGACGGCAGAAGGTTAAGAAGCTCCTGTACTCAGCATAGAAAGTGATTTACATCTTCTTGCTTTACTAGTATTAAAGGGGTTCTCCGGGATTTACGTATTGATGGGCTATCCTCAGGATAGCTGTACAAAGCAACCACAGGGCTCCATCCTAGGCCAGTGATGTTACATTCATTGGTAACATGGCCTAGGTGCAGCTTAGCTCCATTCAAGTAAATGGGGCTGAGCTGCTCTACCAAGTAGAGTCGCTATACAATGCACAGCAATGTGCTTGGTAAGCTTTGAGGAGGCTGCAGAGCTCACAGGAGCGCCACAGCCCCCTCAATCAGCAGATCAGCTGGGGTGCCAGTAGATGGACCCACGCCAATCCCAGACAACCTCTTTAATTATCTGCCGCCTAAACTTAATAGATCATCCTGGAAGAAATTAGTGACCAGCCTGTTTTGGGCAACGTGATCAAGTTTTTTATTTTTATTTTTTCATTGTCACATTCCAAGAGCTATAACTTTTACATTTCTCTCCTATTTAAACCATATGAGGGCCAAGCCAAGCTCTTGCTCATTGCTACACTGGAGACCTGTGCAGCACATAGACTAGACCTAGTCTAAAACCCATTAGTGACTGACATAAAAAGGTAAAAAAGGCATATTGGAAGTAGTGTTGAGCACAAATATTTGAAAAGTGAATTTTTATCCCGAATATCACTACTTCGAGAATCTGCTAATACAGTCCTGATCAAAAGTTTAAGGCACTTGAAAAATTGCAAAAAATCATATTTTACTTTGTTGGATCTTAACAAGGTTCCAAGTAGAGCTTCAAACATGCAACAAGAAGAAATGAGAGTGAGACAAAACATTTTTTGAGCATTCAATTAATTGAAAATAACGATTAAACTGAAACAGGCTGTTTTTCAGCTGATCAAAATTTTAGGACCACATGACCAAATCTGTGCAAAGATGTGGATTCATTGTCATGTTCTGTCAGGTAGTCACACATTGTGATGGCAAAGGCAAAAAAAAACTCTCCCTTTTTTAACGTGCTCGGGTTGTTGAACTGCATAAGAATCACTGCTGAGGTGGGATGCAGTAAGACAGTCATTTGGAATTTCTTAAATGATCCTGAGGGTTATGGAACAAAAAAGTCAAGTGGAAGACCCCAAAAAATGTCATCAGTACTGAGCCGGAGGATCCAATTGGCTGTCCGTCAAGACACTGGACGATCCTCGACCCAAATTAAGGCCATTACTGGTGCTGACTCCAGCCCCATAACCATCAGACGGCATCCGAGACTAAAGGAGTTCAAAAACAAAAAACGTCTTCAAAGACCTCGTCTCCTTGAACGCCACAGAACTGCTCGTTTGGACTTTGCAAGAGAGCACCAAACATGGGACATTCAAAGGTGGAAGAAAGTTTTATTCTCTGCTGATAAAAAATTAAACCTAGATGGTCCTGACGGTTTACAACGTTACTGGCATGACAAGCAGATCCCACCTGAGATGTTTTCTACGCGCCACAGTGGAGGGGGCGCTATAATGGTCTGGGGTGCTTTTTCCTTCAGTGGAACAATGGAGCTTCAGGAAGTGCAGGGGCGTCAAACGGCCGCTGGCTATGTCCAGATGTTGCAGAGAGCATTCCTCATGACTGAGGGCCCTCGTCTGTGTGGTAACGACTGGGTTTTTCAACAGGACAACGCTACAGTACACAATGCCCGCAGGACAAGGGACTTCTTCCAGGAGAATAAGATCACTCTTTTGGCCCATCCTGCGTGTTCCCCTGATCTAAATCCAATTGAGAACCTTTGGGGATGGATGGCAAGGGAAGTTTAGAAAAATAGGCAACAGTTCCAGACAGTAGATGGCCTTCGTGCGGCCGTCTTCTCCACTTGGAGAAATGTTCCTACTCACCTCATGGAAACGCTTGCATCAATCATGCCGAAACGAATTTTTGAAGTGATAAACAATAACGGCGAAGCTACTCATTACCGAGTTCATGTTTGGAAGTTGGATTTCTATTTTAGGGGGGTTTATTTTATTTTTTTGAGGTGTCCTAAACATATTTCATCAGCTGAAAATCAGTTTATTCGTTGTTTTCATTAAATTGAATGCTCAATTTTGTTTTTTTTGTCTCACTCCCATTTCTTCTTGTTGCATGTTGAAGCTCTACTAGGAACCTTGTTAAGATCCATCCATGCTAAAGATGATTTTTGCAATTTTTCAAGTGGTCTTAAACCTACAGGACTGTATTTAGAATTTAGTGCTATATATTCGTTATATTGAATATTCGTCATTTTTTCCATCTGAATACATGATTCCTCCCTGCCTCTTGCTTGCAGACCAATGAGTAATTGGCCCGCAAGCAACATAGGCCTCATGCACACAACCGTTCAGTATTTTGCAGTCCGCAAAACACGGAAGCCGCCTGTGGTGCCTTCCGCAAATTGTGGAGCGGAATAGGCGGTCCATTGTAGAAATGCCTATTCTGGTCTGCAAAACGGACAAGAATAGGACATGTTATGTTTTTTTTGCAAGGCCACGGAACGGAGCAACGGATGAGGACAGCACACGGAGTGCTGTCCTCATCTTTTGAGGCCTCATTGAAGTGAATGGGTCCGCACCCGAGCCTCAAAAACTGTGGCTCGGGTGCGGACTAGAACAACGGTCGTGTGCATGAATCCTTAAGCAGAAAGGAATCATGGCTTCAGATAGAAAAAAATGACCAATATTCTAAAAAAGAATATATACGTGTAGCACTATATTCAATATAGTGCTATATATTCGTATTTTAGAATATTTGTCATTTTTTTCAATCTGAAGTCATGATTCCTCCCTGCTTAAGTTGCTTGTGGCCCAATGACTCAATGGCCCACAAACAAGAAGTATTGCAATCATGTGTTCAGATGGAAAAAATTGTGAATATTCTAAAAACTAATATATACACTATATTCTATAGTGCTGTATATTAATTTTTGACCCACGCCTGTATTGATCGCGTAATATTTGCATATTACGCAATCATTACCTTGCCGATTTTCGAGTAAAAAAAAAAAGAAAAGGCGAATATTATGAATATTCGAATTTGTGAATATTCAACGTATATTCTACAAAATATTCGCAAAATATCACAAATTCGAATATGACCCCTGCCACTCATCACTAATTGGAAATCATTAGTGGGTTGAAATTGTAAACTGAGAGACTAATATATATATATATATATATATAGTGGGGGGTTAGCTCTTCTCCGGGAGTCATTCTCACAGATACGACTTTAGGACACCAGGTTTCAGGTCCAAACAGTGCATTTATTTTACACTCCAACCAATACAGGTCATCATGAAGTCGCAGCTTCACCTAACACATGTGACATCCACATAAAATAATAAACACTTGCCCGGCTAGGCTCTAACTAAGGCCCCATGCACACGGCCGTTGTTCACGGCCGTGTGCGGGCCGTGGAACCGCGGCCTGGATCCCTTCCTGTGAGCTGGAGCGCACGGCGTCACTGGTTGCTATGACGCCGTGCGCCCCCTGCTGCCGGCACAGTACAGTAATACACTGGTATAGATCATACCAGTGTAGTACTGTATTGCGGCGGCAGCAGGGAGCGCACGGCGTCATAGCAACCAGTGACGCCGTGCGCTCCAGCTCACAGGAAGGGATCCAGGCCACGGTTCCACGGCCCGCACACGGCCGTGAACAACGGCCGTGTGCATGGGGCCTAACACAGAGTTTCCTGACTTACCTAGGTCACAGTTCACACCCTGTGAACTTGTGCGGCTTTGTCAGCCAACGTCCCACAGCCTCCTGGCTGTACAGAGCACAGTGTGCCCACTGTCTCTAGTTCACTGTTTCTTGTGGGGGATTGAGGCTCAGTAGTCTGCCTGACTATGGCCCTGCGACCCTCCCACGCGTCGCTGCGTCCCCCAACTCCAGGCTATCTCCCAGCCTCGTGGTCCCTCAGCCTTGCCCAGCTAAGACCACACAGACAGAGCCTCCAGGCCTCTGTCCAGACCAAAGTCTCTTGTGGGGGATTGGGGCCTAGTAGTCTGCCTGACTATAGCCCTGCGACCCTCCCAGGCGTCGCTTTGTCCCCCACCTCCAGGCTATCTACCAGCCTTGTGGTCCCTCAGCCTTGCCCAGCTGAGACTACACAGACAGAGCCTCCAGGCCTCTGTCTACAGGTAACACACCTCCCCCTTGCTGACACCGTGGGAGGTACTTTATGCCAGCCTGATTACATCCAGCTTGTCTCACCTGTGGTGTAACAGGGGTGTGGACCGCACTATCCACCCCTTCCTTGCCTCCAACCTCCGTGAGACCTGTCACTGTCTCACAATATATATATATATATATATATATATATATATATATATAATATATATTAGTAGGGTTGAACGAACCCAAACTGTATTTCTGACAGTCCAATACAAGCTGTAAATATTGCTGCTATATTCTGGTTTTAAAAAAACACCCATTTTGTGCAAGACACTACTTTCAGGGCCTTTGCTGCATTTCTGACAGTCCAATACAAGCTTTAAATGCTGCAGTTATATTATGTTGTTGTTTTTTTTAAACACCAATTTTGCGCATGACCCTACATTTGGGGCATTTGCTGCATTTCTGACAGCCCAATACAAGCGTTAGATACTGCTGTTAAATTCTGGTTTAAAAACAAAATAATATTTTGTGCAAGACACTACTTGTGGGGCCTTTGCTGCATTTGTCACAGTCAAATACAAGCTATAAATACTCAGTTATATTCTGGGCTTAAAAAAACACTCATTTTGTGCAAGACACTACATCTAGGGCTTTTGCTGCATTCGTCACAGTTAAATGCAAGCTTTAAATACTGCAATTATTTTCTGGGTTTAAAAAAACACCCACTTTGTGCAAGACCCTATTTTTGGGGCCTTTGCTGCATTTGTCACAGTCAAATACAAGCTTTAAATACTGAAATTATTTTCTGGGTTTAAAAAAAACACCCATTTTGTGCAAGACCCTACACTTGGGGCCTTTGCTGCATTTGTGACAGTCCTAAACAAGCGTTAGATGCTGCTGTTATATTCTGGTTTTAAATATAAACACCCATCTTGTTCAAGACACTACCTTTGGGGCCTTTCCTGCATTTGTGACAGTCCAATTACAACCAGTCAATACTGCAGTTACATATATTTTTTTTGACAAATTAACATTTTTTGTGACTGTGAAGTAATTAAAATTAAATAAAATTCGAAAGTCACACTGTTATGTGACCTCAAGAAATTTTTCCTCTTTATGACACCGGCACTGTCTTACTCTCAGTGAACTTAATTGTTGACTATTGGCAGTTACATTGTCGCCTGACATAAACCATCTGTTAGTTTAGTGCGTGAACGCAAAGAATGAAGAGAGCGCCAAATATGGGACGTGGCCCCGGTCGTGGTGCTGCTGGTGGAGCTCATGTTGCAGGGAGAGGACATGGTCGAACTGTGCCAGCTACACGCACAAGTGAAACACCTTCCTCAGGTGTGAGTAGGCGACAGAACCTTCAGCGTTATTTGGTAGGGCCGAATGCGGCTCTACGAATAGTGAGGCCAAAAAAGTACAGGCGATAGTAGATTGGGTGGCTGACAGTGCCTCCAGTTCCTTCACATTGTCTACCACCCAGTCTCTTGCTGAAAGATCAGAGTTGGCACCTCAAGCCCAAGTCTATCAGTCTTTCACCTCATCTCTTTGCAAATCAGCCAAGGAGTCTGAGCCCCAAGTCATGCAACAGTCTCTTATGCTTTTTGATGACTCTTCAAGCAGGGTTTCCTGGGCCATCCACATAGCCCTGCCCGAGAAGTGGAAGAGATTGAGTGCACTGATGCCCAACCATTTATGTTTCAGGATGAGTACATGGAAGGATCACCGCAGCACGTCTCTGATGATGACGAAACACAGGTGCCAACTGCTGTGGCTTTCTGCAGTGTGCAGACCGACAAGGAGGGCCGGGGTGAAGACTGGGTGGAAGACGATGTGGAGGACGATGAGGTCCTCGACCCCACATGGAATCAAGGTCATGCGAGTAACCTGTCTAGTTTGGAGATAGAGGAGGTGGTCGCACAGAGCCACAAACACAGCAGAAGAGGGAACAGGGTGCAAAAACTGAGCGGCCGTCCCCTAGACAGTACGCCTGCTACTGCCCACCGCACCAAGGGAACGAGCACACCAAAGCCAGCTCCAAGGCGTGGCAAGGCAGTTCTTCAGACAATGTGCTGATGACAAGACACGAGTGGTTTGCACGTTGTGCAATCAGAGCCTGAAGCAAGGCATAAACGTTCTAAACCTGAGCACAACCTGCATGACCAGGCATCTTAGTGCAAAGCATGAGATGCTGTGGAGTAGACACCTCAAAAACCAAGAAAGGTCTCAGTCTCAGCCTCTTCATCACCCTCTGGAGTGAGTGGCATCTGCCATCCCCCAAGCAGAGGATGTGCCAGCAAAGCCACCACCTCGCTCACCAAGCATCTCCACAATGTCCCATAGAAGCGTTCAGCTGTCTATCTCCCAAACACTGGAGCGAAAGAGGAAGTACCCCCCTACCCAACTGCGATCCCTGGCCCTGAAAGCCAGCATTTCAAAATTCCTGGCCTTTGAAATGCTGTCATTCCGTTTGGTGGAGACAGAGAGTTTTAATAGCCTTATGGCGGTGGCTTTCCCACAGTACATCGTGCCCAGTCGCCACTACTTTTGCAGGCAAGCCATACCTTCCCTGCACAACCAAGTGGGAGAGAAAATCAGGTGTGCACTGCACAACGTCATCTGTGGCAAGGTCCATCTAACTACGGATACGTGGACCAATAAGCACGGTCAGGGACGTTATATCTCCCTAGCAGCACACTGGGTAAATGCATTGGTGGCCGGGCCTGAGGCAGATAGCAGTTTGGCGCATGTACAGGATTGCAGGGCATTTCTCTTTGCCTCCTGTTGCTTCCTCCTCCTACTCCGCTTCCTCATCCTCTACCGCCTCCTCATCCGGTCAGCGTAACAGCTTCACCACCAACTTCAGTACAGCCAGGGGTAAACCACAGCAGGCAGTTTTAAAACATATCTGTTTGGGGGGCAAACCCCACACCGCACAGGAGCTGTGGACGGGCATGGAACAACTGACTGATGAGTGTTTGGTGCCAGTGACCCTCAAGCCCGGCCTAGTGTTATTCGATAATGGGCAAAATCTCGTAGCAGCTCTGGGCCTAGCCGGTTTGATGCACATCCCTTTCATGCCGCATGTGCTGAATTTGGTGGTGCAGAGGTTCCTTAAAAATTACCCCAATATGTCAGAGCTGCTGCAGAAAGTGTGGGCCGTCTGTGCATGCTTTTGGTGTTCTCACTGCTGCCGCTCGCCTGTCACCACTGCAGGGTAACTTCGGCCTTCCCGCTCACCACCTCATATGCAACGTGACCACAAGGTGGAAATCCACCTTGCACATGCTGGCCAGACTGCGCGAGCAGCAGTAGGCGATAGTGGAGTTTTAGCTGCAGCACGCACTGGTGAGTAGTTCTGCGGAACAGCACCACTTCACCACCAATTAGTGGGCCTCCATGCGAGACCTGTGTGTCTTGTTGCGCTGTTTCGAGTACTCCACCAACATGGCCAGTACCGATGACGCCGTTCTCAGCATTACTATCCCACTTCTATGCTTCCTTTAAAAAACGCTTCGGGCGATGATGGAAGAGGATGTGGCACAGGAGGAGGAGAGATCATTTACAAGGGTTTCAGGCCAGTCATTCACAAGTGGCTCAGAGGGTGGGTTCCTGCACCAACATATGCCAGGTACACAATTGTCCAGCCAGGGCACAGTTCTGGAGGATGACGAGGTGGAGGATGATGGGGAAGAATTGAGGAGGAGGAACCGTGTTCACAGCAGGGTGTCATCCAAACCAGCTCATGGCAATCACTGGTGCATGGCTGGGGGAATACAGAGGACACAGACGATACACCTCCCACAGAGGACAGCTTATCGTTGCCTCTGGGCTGCCTGGCACACATGAGCGATTACATGCTGCATTGTCTTCGCAAAGACCTCCGAATTGGCCACATTCTAACTTGTGCTGATTACTGGGTGGCCACACTGCTGGATCCCCATTACAAGGACAATATACCATCCTTAATTCTGTCACTGGAGCGTGATCGTAAGATGCGCGAGTACAAGCACACACTGGTAGACAAGCTGCTGATGGCATTTCCACCTGACAGTGGGGGCAGTCTGAAAGCACAAGGCGAAGGCAGAGGAGGAGGAAGAGGTCACCAACACAGCTGCGGCACCACCAGAAGGCAGGGTTAGCATGGCCGAAATGTGGAAAAGCTTTGTCAGCACGCAACAACAACCAGCACCACCAGCTGATATGAAACGTCTTAGCAGAAGGCAGCATTTCAGCAACATGGTGGAACAGAACGTGTGCACACGCCTACACGTAATGAATGATGGGTCTGCCCCCTTCAACTTCTGGGTCTCCAAATTGGGCACATGGCCTGAACTTGCACTTTAGGCCTTGGAGGTGCTGGCCTGCCCTGCAGCCAGTGTATTGTCTCAACATGTGTTTAGCACGGCAGGGGGAGTTATCACAGACAAGCGCCGCCGCCTGTTCACAGCCAATGTGGACAAGCTCATGTTCATTAAAATGAACCAGGCATGGATCCCACAGGACTTGTCCGTACCTTGTGCAGAATAGACATGTATACCGGCCTTACCCAGCCATTATTATACTCCAGTGCACTTTCTGATTGTTGTATTTTTGATATTTCCCACAGTTTTGGGGTGTATCTCAATTTAAACAAAAAAATATATAAATTATTAAAACCAAAAACCAGTGTTGGCTACCTATTCTTCCTCCAACGCAACTTAGACCTACACCGCTACGTCCACCGTCTCCTCAACCTCCTACTCCATATGGACCTCCACCTCCTAGATCAAGATTATTATTTTTTATTTTTAAGTATTTTTTGTTATTTTAAGTCATTTCATTAATTTATCTGTTGTCGGGTGAAATTCTCCAATTTTTGGCTGTGATATACCCCTGCTCTACATAGTGGACTGGGAATACATTTCACTCATTTGTCTGTTACATTGTCAGGTGAAATTCCTAAATTTTTGGGTGTGATATACCCCTGCTCTACATAGTGGACAGGAAATAAATTTCACTAATTCGTCTGTTACATTGTTGGGTGACAAATGCTCATCTTTTGCGCTATAAAGTACATTTGTGGCCTACACTGCATTTAGGACAGTACGAATGGTGAGGCCAGAACAAGTACAGGCGATAGTATATTGGGTGGCTAAGAGTGCCTCCAGTTCCTTTACATTGTCTCCCACCCAGTCCCCTGCTGAAAGATCAGATTTGGCACCTACAGCCCATGGCCATCTCCAGGGGCGTAGCTAAAGACTCATGGGCCCTGGTGCAATAGTTCAGCTTGGGCCCCCCTTCCTTCAGTGCTCTTTGGCCAGGGGTAGGGGAGCACATAGCCTTCCTGCTGCCTGAGGCAAAAATTTAAACGGCACCCACCCATGCTAAATTCTCGACCTAACCCCTTCCCTCCAGTCTGAGATGGGATGATCAAGCACTTTCTATAATACTGGTGTCTTATGTGACACAAGGGTTTTTGGGCCCCCTCAGGCTCCTGGGCCCAGTAGTGACTGCTACCTCTGCACCCTCTATAGCTACACCCCTGGCCATCTCTCTTTCAACTCACCCCCTTGCAAATCAGGCAAGCATTCTAAGCCCCAAGTCATGCAGCAGTCTCTTATGCTTATTGATGACTCTGCTCGCAGGGTTTCTGTGGACCATCCACATAGCCCTGCCCTAGAAGGGGAAGAGATTGAGTGCACTGATGCCCAACCACTTATCTTTCAGGATGAGGACATGGGAAGACCACCGCAGCACGTATCTGATGATGACGAAACATAGGTGCCAGATGCTGCGGCTTTCTGCAGTCTGCATACCGACAAGGAGGGCAGGGGAAAAGATTAGGTGGAAGATGACTTGGGGGATGATGAGGTACTAGACCCCACATGGAATCAAGGTCATGCGAGTGACGTGTCCAGTTCGGAGGAAGAGGCGGTGGTCGCACAGAGGCACCAGCACAGCAAAAGAGGGAGCAGGGTGCAAAATAGTCTGTTGCATTCTTGGGTGACCTTTTACCATTTTTACCGTGAATAAACCCCTGCTCTTCATAGTTGACATGGACCGAAACTTTAAAAAATCGTCTGTTCCATTGGTGGGTGACATTAACCCATTTTTGCCAATAAAAAACCCTTTCATTGCATAAGTGACAGGGACTTAAATTTTTAAAATTCGTCTTTAATTGACGCGCGCCCCATCCTTTCATTCGATCCTTCTGCTTTAATAACTTTTCCCCTCGATCACATTTCAGCCATTTTCCTTCCTTGAATGTGGTATCCCTTTCTCACGCTACCTCTCCGGCATGGAACCCTGATTCCCCGCTACCCGCGATCACCATGGTAGGCACAGAAAATAACATTGAAAGTTGATAGAGAAGATATCCAATTGAATCGTGGACGTTACGGGGACGTGCGATCAGACAGAGGTTATTTAGAGTCAACAAAGCGGCAGCAGGGCCTCTCCTTTCTAACGTTTCCAAATCCAAAATACCCCAGGGACATTCCCTGTAATTTTTTATTAATCATTCTAATAACAGGGCATCTTAAGAGTCCTGTATTGTTATTTATCGTCACTTCCTCCCCGAGTCAGGAGTGGGTAATTGCCTCGCGCCACCTCCTTTACTTGGAAGCTTCTGCTTCAATAATTTGTCCCACATTTCTGCTCGATTTGATTTAATTTTATCCATTGACCTCTGTTGGATGTGGTATCCCTTTCTCACGCTCCCTCTCTGGCATGGAACCCTGATTCCCCGTTACCCGTGATCACCATGGTAGGCGCATAAAATAACATTAAAAGTTGATAGGGAATATATCCAATTGGATCAAGACCGTCACGGGGATGTGTGACATGGTTGAGCAGTATGTGTGCACACGCCTACACATACTGACTGATTGGTCTGCCCCCTTCAACTTCTGGGTCTCCAAATTGGGCACATGGCCTGAGCTTGCCCTTTACACCTTGGAGGTTCTGGCCTGCCTTGCATCCAGTGTATTGTCTGAACGTTTGTTTAGCATGGCAGAAGGGGGTTATCACAGAGAAGCGCAGCTGGCTGTCCACAGCCAATGTGGACAAGCTCACGTTCATTAAAATGAACCAGGCAAGGATCCCACAGGACTTGAATAGACATGTATACCGGCCTCACCCAGCCATTGTTGCACACCAGCGCACTTTCTCTTTATTTTATTTTTTATATTTCCCAATGTTTTGGGGTCTACTAAAATTTGAACAAAAATAAATAAATAAATAAAAAATAAAAAAACAGTGTTGTTTACCTCCTCCTCCACCCAGCTCCCACCTACACCACCACATCCACTGCCTCCTACTCTATATGAACCTCCTCCTCCTAGATCAAGATATTTTTTTTTTACATATTTTATGTTATTTGAAGTAATTTTCCTATCCACATTTGTTTGCAGAGCACTTGCCATACTCTTAACCACATTTTGATGCCATTTTCAGCCCTCTAACCCTTTCCATGACTTTTTTTTTGCCATTTTAGTGCTTCAAAGTCCGGGTCTCCATTGACTTTAATGGGGTTCAGGGTCAAGTTCAGGTAAAGTTCGGGTCTCGAACTCAAACTTTTTGTGAAGTTCGGCCGACCGCGTCGAACCCAAACATCCAAGTGTCCGCTCAACTCAAATATATATATATATATATATATATATATATACAGTACAGACCAAAAGTTTGGACACACCTTCTCATTCCAAGAGTTTTCTTTAGTTTCATGACTATGAAAATTGTAGATTCACACTGAATGCATCAAAACTATGAATTAACACATGTGAAATTATATACATAACAAAAAAGTGTGAAACAACTGAAAATATGTCATATTCCATGTTAGCCAGTAGCAGCTCATGCGTGACATGGGTGGTTTGATCATAGTGTTTGAAGAGGCCACTTTATTTGTTAGTCAGCAGAACTATGGGATAAATTATGTTATACCTCTTTTTCGCATCCTAGAGGGGATGCTGAGAAATAGGATTGGTGAGGGTACAGAAGATGTGGGGCTTAGATCTCATGGCCACCACCCTGAGTAGGATGAACTGGCAAAGGAGGATATAAACACCCAGGAATTTTATACACAACTCGGTGGTTTATCTGCCCAAGCAAAAGTAGAGGAGGAGGAGGAGCAAGAGGAGAATGAGGGGCTTGAGGCCAATGACGAAAACAATGCAGATGACCCCAACAGACAATGGCAGTGTGCAGTGGACATGGAGGCAGGTAAGCCAGATGCATGCTTTCTTGTTTGTGTAGTGACAACCACATTATTAGGATTCAGCAAAGGGATGATTACTGGCTATCCTCATTATTAGACCCTCGCTACCAGTCAAAAATGGGTGCATTTTTGAGACCTTCTGAGAGGGATGCAAAAATGGACTACTATAGAGACATGCTATGTAGTTTATTGGTCATTGCCTATGAGCACCATCGCCCGTCCTCAGGAAGATCTGCCTGGGGAGGACCCTCTGATAAGCAGTTTTCTTCAGCGGCCTTATGAAGAAACCACCCAGCAGCAGTAGTGGGATATACAGCAGCTGGCATAATTGGACTGTACCCTGTCACCCATAATACAAGATACCCTGGACTACCGGGCATGCAAACTTGAAGTGTGGCCACAACTGACCGATTTTGTTATGGACATGTTTTTAAGCCTGGCTAGTAGTGTGGCTTTAGAGACGGTGTTCAGTTTACCGGGGGGGGGGGGGGGGGGGGGGGCGCTAAGAGAACTTGTCTTTCCTCCTAAAATGTTGAGAGACTAACATTCATAAAGATGAATCATGTGTGGATCAACCAGGATTTTCAGACATAGATGCCTGATGCAACACAGTAGATTATTCTGCAACTAATGTTCACACTGTAGTGTGCTACAACACCAGACTATCGAGCAAAATAGGTTGATTTTTCTGGCCACTTGCTGCTGCCTCCATTCTTATGTTGCCACCTGCCTGATGCCTTCCACCTGCTGCCTCTACTACCTTTCCTAGAAAAGAGCTTCTTGGCTTACTGATAAGTACATGTTACATATGCATACCACTGGTCCTTGTTTTCAAACTGCTGTTGTTGAGTTCTGCTAATCCTGTGATCTGCCAGAATCTTGTGCTGTATGCCACTGCTGCTGCTGTCACCATCCCCACTGTGTCATGGGGTTATTATTGTTACTGCCACTGCTGCTGCCCCCCTCCCCACTCTGTCATGGGACCACAATTGTCACTATTGCTGCCATTGCTGCTCCACCCCCCCCCCCCCCCCCCACTCCTCTGGGCCATTATTGTCCTTGTTTAGCCGTGATCCATCAGAACAGAAAGAAAAAAAAAAAGGATCCTGCATTTTGAGCATCTTTAAGGCCTCTTTCACATGGTGTATCAGTATTTGATCAGTATTTGTTAGCCAACAGCAGGAGTGGGTCCAAAATACAGAACAGATGCAAATATTTTCATTAAATGTTATCTCTGTTTTGGACCCACTCCTGTTTTTAGTTTACAGTTACTAATCAACTACTGATGCAAAATATTGACAAAATACTGAATGTGTGAAAGAGGCTTTTTTCTATGCAGAACTTGTTTCTGTGTAAAAAATATTGTTGTTTTTTGAATTGTCTGTTTTTCTTTTTTTTTTTTTATGGCGTTCACCACACAGGAATTTTCTTTTTATATTTTAATAGTTCAGACTTTTTTGGACATGGACATGGATATTTTTTTATTGTTTAGATATCTTTATATGAAAAATTGGGAAAGAGGGATGATTGAAACTTTTTATATTTTAATAGTTTCTTTTTATACTTTTTTAACAATAACTTTTTGCCTACATATCACAACTTTCAGGCTATATATTTCATCATCCACTAAAGCTTTGAATGTGAAACTACCATCATTTAATAGACAATCATCTTGGCTACCTCATACATAAATTGGACTTGCAACTATTTAGCATGTGATTAGTTATGCAGATTCTTGTCATGTAACTGCATTGTTACTGTTTTGCTCCTAAAATCATAAATTAAAATCTTTAGTATTTTGTTAGTATTTTGTAAATCCACCTTTGGCTTTCAACACTGCCTAAATCCTGGGCATACTCTGAATCATATTCAAGCATGTCTTAACCAAAATTTGTTCCCAGGCCTCTTCTACACATTCCCAATGTTCGTACATGGTCAACTTACTTTGGTACAAATTTAGCTTTTTCTTCAAATCTACTCACAAGTGTTCAATTGGGTTGAGTTCTGGGGTGTGGGCCAATCCAGCACCTCTACTCCATTGTCATTGAACCATTTCTTTGCTAATCTCGACATATGCTTTGGGTCGTTGTCCTGCCGGAACACTATGTTATCCTTTCATACCCATTGTAACAATAATGTATTTACTTTATTCTTTATTTACTGATTTGAACATTTAATTAGATATAGGATATGATTTTAAGTTTCCCACATTTATATAGTAAGTTTGTAGCAGATTTTGTAGTTAGACTATTGATGTTATTGACCTATGCAATCAACAGACAATGTTTTGACTTTACTAAAACCACAATTTCAAATTACAACAAGTATTATAGTGTTTATCCTTGTTTAGATAAAAGAAACATTGTGCTTTCTAAATGAGATTGCTACTTATTTTTTAGCTTCTTAATTATTATTTTAAACCTTTGACTGTGACCTTACATGAAGTATTCATTAGAAAACTTTTAGCAGATAAATGATAAAATGTAGACAACATACTCCAGCATAATACAGTATTAGATTTTTTTTTTTTTTTACATTTTTAAGTGTCTTTTTGGGCGGTAGGGTGATGTATGCAAAAAAATAGGAAAAATATTTTTAAAGGTGATTGTGCCGTGTCTGCAAAGGGAAGAGGACTTACCTGCTTCCCAGTGCTGGCTCCCGGCTCCATCTCCTGTAGGCCGGCAATGCTGGGGATTGATGGATATGTCCAAATAAGAAGCTAGAGGATAAATGCCATACTGCAATTTACTTTAAAAAGGTTGTATGTGCAGTAAGATATGGAAACTGAAACAAACTGAGATGATGATCTCAGGGATAAAGCCGTATTTCAGGGACACAGGTTAGTGATTCTACTGAGAGCATAGACTGTGTGTGGGAAGTGATGGATGAGTATTTGAAATCATTAACCTTTTTCCCTGTTAGCAGCTCTCTCCACCAGATCTTCATCGTCATCTCCTTCATTCCTACTGCTGTCCTTCCCTGTACACAGCCTCTGAAAACTAAATGGACTATGGTTTTTATCTCATCGTTTCTTCACTGGATATACTGTAACATAGCAAAGTACATATAGGCATGACAAAGATATGGGCCTTTTCTTCAGGGCTTGAATCTGATAGGATGGTGAGCACTATAGGCAGGATGTATCATCATGTGTAGTACTGGCAGACGTCAGATTTGTGGACACAGCTCAGAAGTCAAATGAAGCTGCAGGAATTGGACTGTCAGACATTTTTTTTTTTTTAAAGGAGCACTAAAAAACATTTCTAAACCAAGTGGACCATATATACTACAATTGCATGCCTTCATTTTATATTCTGAAGAAAGTATAGGTACACTTTAAGCATTCTGGATTTTTATCATCTAAATAAGAAGAAAGTACACCTGACAGGCAAAACTGTTTAATTTCACTGCTCTATAATGCAGAATTGTAGTTGTTTCCTTCTGCGACACAGCTACATAAAGTTTGGTAAATAAAAATAAATTTGATCTATTTGTTACAAATGTGACTAACAAAATCAGCATACCAACCTGAAAAGGCTATTTACCAACCTCAAAAAGCTATTTCTAATTAAAATTATATCAGATATTTTATATTTATTATAAACTATGTCTGCTAGTTTATCAGTTATATGACTGATCTTGATAGAAATACACTAGAGATGAGTAAATCAATTCTAAGCAAATCAAATTTGTTACAAATTTCACAAAAAGTATGCTGCCTGATGAACCCAAAGTTTTTGTGATTCTCTTCAGATGAATTGCGCAAAACAGCATGCCACGTTACTGACTTACTGTGAAAAAATTGGAGGCTAATGGGACAAGGCGGATGAAGATGGAGGATGACATGACCCTTGGGGATGGGAGACTTGCCCTGATTGGCTCACAGGATGACAGATAGCCCATGAGCCAACTAGGGAGCAGGATTTTGACAGGTCTTTCAGGCTCTAAGCTTAGTCAGCTATGTGAAAGGAAACATGTTTGATGTGTCTGACAGACAGCAATTGCCGGCATGAGCCAACAGTCTTAGAGTATTGTAGGGATAGTTTAGAGGCATATTTAGATTGAATCAAATGGTATAAATTTCAGGGATTTATCAGAGAGAGGAAGCATATGGTCAGTCAGAAGTCTGTGTGTGTGTGTGTATTTTACATTGAGGGTAGCTGTAGACAAGTGGAAGGCTTCATGTAGTGCACTGCAATCACCAAAATCCTGCAAAAATATCCTGCACAAAGCTAAATATTTCTGTGCATGAACAGCCAGCCACCCCACCATAAAGATATAATATAGCGCTATATATTCGTAAAAAAACCCAGTATACATCAGGTGATCATCCCTCCCTTCTTCTAGCTTGAGGGCCAATGAGAAGGCTTTGTCACAGCTTAGCAACATCCCTAGCTGTAAAGGGGGAATATTAATCACCACTATTATGCGAATATCGATAATTAATATTCCAAAATAGGAGGAGCCGTCTAGTGATGACTCCCCCTATTTATGCCTTTATATAATAATTACACAATACTTTCGCTATACTTTACACTAATCACTACGCTAGCTGCATGCGCCTAACTAACTCACTACCGCTAACAAGTACACGCTACACAAAGGGTACAAATATAACAGTATTTATTAACACCTGACGCACACGATTTACAGTAAATACACAGCACTACAAATATACAATCCTAAACTACACTACGCGTTCCCAAATTCCACCCATAAACTATCTATACAATTCAAACATACAAGTATATTCACAACCCACCCACCTGACTACTTTCTGTCCCTATGGGGTACAATAAGGGTTAAAGAGGACCTTTCACCAGGAAAAAGTATGTAAACTGACTATACCGACGTGTAGAGCGGCGCCCAGGGATCCCCCTGCACTTACTGTTATCCCCGGGCGCCGCTCCGTTCTCCGGTTATAGCCTCCGGTATGTTCCTACTTAGGCTCCACCCGGGGGAACTTAGGCTCCACCCAGGGGAACCTGCCGCAGTCTCTTTCTCCTATGCTGTAGCGCTGGGGTGTAGGTGGGGGGGGGGATATTGTATAATATACATGTGCATGGATGCCTGGGGCACATCCATACACATGTATACACCAATATAAGGGACAGATATATTTATCCAAAGGGGGCACAGATGATAAGGGGGCACAGATGATTATATAAGGGGACACAAGCCCCTACATTATAAGGGGGCACAAGCCCCTACATACATTAAAAGGGGTCACATATATCCCACAGGGGCCACTAAGGGCAGATGTGTGCAGATGCTGGGCACATCTGCGCACATCCTCCTATTAAGTGATTAATGCATGCATATATATTATACATGCATGCACGTGTTTGTATGCATATATGTATATATATGCATGCGTCTCAACCCTTCCTCAACACTAGCAAACAATAGAAAAGTTGCCTACCCCTTACTATTGCTGTAAATTCGCAAGCGCAAATATATTGGAGCACTTTATCTGCACATAAAGCTATTCTAATGTTCTGCCATGCCAACCATTTTCTCCAGTCTCAGAAAACTTATACCAGCTTGAAAAATGTAGCATAAGTGACCCACGCTGGTATTTTGCACGCATTACGCAAATAATACATTGACGATTTTTGCAATTAAGAATATAATCTCGAATTCGCTAATATATGACGAATATTTTACTAAATATTCACAAAATATCGCAAATTTGAATATTGCCCCTGCCGCTCATCACTATTCCCAAGTACCTTTCATTAGTTATAATGCCTCGTTTTATCTGGACAGCAATCATCAAGGTATATAAAATGGCCACCGCACTATTAATACACACTAAACCTGTCCTAATCACACAGGAGGACAAGTTACTTCACAACACTAAACTAAAGAGATGCCTTATCCTCTTCTCTGCTCTTCTTGGAGATACAAAGTACAGAGAGGACGGACAGGATTTGGTAAGGTGTTGCTGTGGTAATGGAGACTGCATAGAAGTTCTGCTGCTCATTAGCCACACCCCCACCTCCTCTCTGTACTTCATGTCTTCTCATGAACGCCATTCCTACAGAGATTCAGATGAAGAATATATTAAATTGTATTCTGGATCATAATCCCTGACAAGCAGAGCAGAAAGGAGGATGAGGCAGCTCTTTACCTTATTGTTCTGCAAAGTACTTCTCACGCATTTGGGCCCCTAGAATGCCAGGGCAGTATAACTACCCCACAAGTGACCCCATTTTGGAAAGAAGACACCCCAAGGTATTTTGTGATGGGCATAGTGAGTTCATGGAAGTTTTTATTTTTGTCACAAGTTAGTGGAATATGAGACTTTGTAAGAAAAAAAAAATCATCATTTTCCGCTAACTTGTGACAAAAAATAAAAAAATTCTAGGAACTCGCCATGCCCCTCACGGAATACCTTGGGGTGTCTTCTTTCTAAAATGGGGTCACTTGTGGCGTAGTTATACTGCCCTGGCATTCTAGGGGCCCAAATGCGTGAGAAGTACCTTGCAATCAAAATGTGTAAAAAATGGCCTGCGAAATCCGTAAGGTGCACTTTGGAATATGTGCCCCTTTGCCCACCTTGGCTGCAAAAAAGTGTCACACATCTGGTATTGCCGTACTCAGGAGAAGTTGGGGAATGTGTTTTGGGGTGTCATTTTACATATACCCATGCTGGGTGAGAGAAATATCTCGGCAAAAGACAACTTTTCCCATTTTTTTATACAAAGTTGGCATTTGACCAAGATATTTATCTCACCCAGCATAGGTATATGTAAAATGACACCCCAAAACACATTCCCCAACTTCTCCTGAGTACGGCGATACCAGATGTGTGACACTTTTTTGCAGCCTAGGTGGGCAAAGGGGCACACATTCCAAAGTGCACCTTTCGGATTTCACCGGTCATTTTTTACAGATTTTGATTGCAAACTTCTTCTCACACATCTGGGCCCCTAGAATGCCAGGGCAGTATAACTACCCCACAAGTGACCCCATTTTGGAAAGAAGACACCCCAAGGTATTTTGTGATGGGCATAGTGAGTACATGGAAGTTTTTATTTTTTGTCACAAGTTAGTGGAATATGAGACTGAAAAAAAAATCATCATTTTCCGCTAACTTGTGACAAAAAATAAAAAGTTCTATGAACTCACTATGCCCATCAGTGAATACCGTAAGGTGTCTACTTTCCGAAATGGGGTCATTTGTGGGGTTTTTCTACTGTCTGGGCATTGTAGAACCTCAGGAAACATGACAGGTGCTCAGAAAGTCAGAGCTGCTTCAAAAAGCGGAAATTCACATTTTTGTACCATAGTTTGTAAATGCTAAAACTTTTATTTAAACCATTTTTTTTTACCCAAACATTTTTTTTTTAATCAAAGACATGTAGAACAATAAATTTAGTGAAAAATTTATATACGGATGTCATTTTTTTTGAAAAATTTTACAACTGAAAGTGAAAAATGTCATTTTTTTGCAAAAAAATCTTTACATTTTGATTAATAACAAAAAAAGTAAAAATGTCAGCAGCAATGAAATACCACCAAATGAAAGCTCTATTAGTGAGAAGAAAAGTAGGTAAACATTTTTTTGGGTGGTAATTTGCATGACCGAGCAATAAACGGTGAAAGTAGTGTAGTGCAGAAGTGTAAAAAGTGGCCTGGTTATTAAGGGGGTTTTAGCTAGCGGGGTTGAAGTGGTTAAAGAGCTTAAAAATGGGATGTGAGAGAAAGAGAGGGACATAGAAAAAAGTAAAAGCAAAGACAAAAAACCACTTTGGATTTAACAAAATAAAAATAGCAATTTAATATAGTGAAACACAGCTATGTTTCTTTGCAAGCAGTTTGGCAGGGAGGTCATTAGTGACAGATTGCCCCTGACAATTCTTCAAATTAGTCTGTGTCAAAAATTCTTCACATAGATGTTAAGTACTGATGTCCATAGTGAGGTATTAAAGATACACTTCCCAAAATTTTTTAATTCTTCGACCTGTTAGAAAGGTGCATGATGTAATCTGTAGTGAAGGTAATCTTCTTACCAGTGACTGTATTTGTGAATTATAACCTCCCTTCTGATTCTTAGCTGCGTGTAGGGACCAGAAGTCTGATTTCCAACTGACACAGGATAGGAAGTCAGTTATATCTCTATTCATTCCGATGAGACTAACATTGAGGCTGCCATAGGAATACATGGAGAAACTGGCTTCCTGTCCACACATAAGATGCTGTTTTTATTTCGGAAAGTCAGACTGTTGATCATATGACATAGCTGAGGATCAAAAGGGAGGAGATAACTCACAAATACAGTCACTGGTAATAAAACTACTTTTATTACAGTTCACACCATGTACCTTTCTAACAGGTTAAAGAATAAAAACTGTTGTGGCAGTGCTTTTTTAAGTTTAGGGGACAAATATTGATATTACAGTTCATCAGTAAATTAAATTTGAATTATTTTTTTCAAATTTTTATTTATATAAAATTTTGTTTAAAGGTTTGAAAGGTTTGATCAACATATGCAAAAATACATTCAAGAGGGGGGCATATCACTGTATTTTGATTTTATATATACAGTACATCTAAAAAATATTGCCTAACTATTCTATCCTTACTTTTTTTTTTCTTAACGTTGTTAACACAGAAATTTCATCAGCTGCTTGGTATTTGCCAAGGTTTGAAGAAAAGGCTCATTATTAACAGGTCAGCTTACAAGAAAATTACTTTTTTGGGGGACAGCTACAAAGGGGCATATAGAATATAATATCTTTTCAAAATCAGACAGTAATAGAGAAGCTGGTAATAGGTGAACACTTAGCCTGACCCTTTCATAGTAATTCACCCTTTGAGCTTGCTGCTGTGGTGTAGCTAAGATATTTAGAGATATCTAATAGCAGTATATTTCTGGAACATGCATTCCTACAAAATACATATCTATATATTACTTTCCTGCACATGAGTACAATACCAAAACACTATCAAATAGTTTAGTGAAGTTGTGTTCTTTTTATTACAGTATATGACTGTCTTTTCCTTGTGTTGTTTATTATTCTTAAAGGCTATGGACACCCTTTTTATGTTCGCATTTTTCTCATGGATAAGGCCGAATGCACACAGATGTGGAACACGGACGTGGAATACGGACGTGGAACACGTCCGTGAGCGGTCCGTGGTATCTTGGCCTGGCATCCTGCTGAGAGCAGGAGCGCTCGGCGTCATTGGTTGCTATGACTCTGTGTGATTCATGCCGCCGATGCACTACAGTAATACACTTGTCTGATCTTATACGAGTGCAAATTGCGGATACGCAAAACACGGATGGTGTTCGTGCACATTCCGCAATTTGCGGAACGGCACGGACAGCCTTCAATATAAATGCCTATTCTTGTCCGCAAAGTGAGGACAAGAATAGGACATGTTATATTTTTTTAGCGGGAGTGCTGTCCGCATCTTTTATGGCCGAATTGAAGTGAATGGGTCCGCATCTGAGCCGCCAAAATGGCGTCTCTGATGCGGGCCAAAACAGCGGCCGTGTGCATGCGGCCTAAGTGTAAGAGCTGCCAGACGATTGGAGATAAGGGATAGAACGTAAGCCATCAGATTAAAAACATGATTGGACTCAATATAAAACAAAAAATGAGAGTCTACAAATACTATAGACTTCAACTTAACCACATAGGACAGAAACTGCAGAAACATTTTAATAAAGACCAATAGAAAAATAATTGATAGCCCAAAATGAGTAAAATGCAATAATAAAAAATGTCCCCAAAAAGATATTGATAGCATTGAGTCATGTAGAATCTTGAATTTTTGCATTTTGTTTCTTTCTCTCTCCTTTCCCAGAGCTTTTAGTTTTTTCATTCACATTGGTTTTTCCTCTCTGCCTTCTCAGAGCCATATTTTTAATTTTTCCATTCGCATTGCTATATTAGGGTTGATCTTTTTTGTGACAAGTTGTACTTCGTAATGGCAGCACTAAATATTGCATACAATGCAAGGGGAAGCTGGAAAACACAGTTTTATGGTTTTTGTCTCTAAGGTCTTCCCTATGTGGTAAAACTTACCTGTTACTTTTATTCTCTGGGTAAGGGTGGGTTCGCACTTGCGTTATGCCATTCCATTATAGGTGCAGTTTATAACGGAATATAACAGAATGGCCAGACGGAATGCAAAATGGAAGCCTTTAAGAGGCATTCCGTTTTGCTCTGTCCTAATAGAAGTCTATGGGCAAGCATAGCGGATCAGTCTGGTTTCTGTTATGCAGGACAGAAAACAAAGTCCTGTGGACAGAACTTTTTTTTTCATCTTGCATAACGGAAACCAGACGGATCCCTTTTACGCTTGCCCAAACGGAATGCCTCTTAAAGACTTCTGTTTTGCATTACATCTAGTCATTCCGTTATATTCCGTTATAAACAGAACCTATAATGGAATGGCATAACACTAATGTGCACCAACCCTAAGTAAGATTTCAACAATACAACCTTTATATATTTTTTCTTGTGTTTTAATACTGAAGAAAAAAAACTTTGTGGGGTCTTATTTTTTCCTGGATAGAACTTTAGTTTTAACTGATACCATTTTGGATTGTTTGTGACTTTATATTCACATTTTATTCAAATATTTTTTGGTAAGTGAAGGAATGTAAATATGTCAAATCGGCATTTCGATTTTTTTTTTCTTTTGTTATGCCATTCACTGAATGGGATAAATCGTTTTTTTATATTTTAATACGTCAGGCTTTTTTGAATGCGACATGTTTTTATTGTTTATTTTTTTTTAAAATTCTGGGGAAAGTGGGGTGATTTAAATTTGTATTTTATTTTTATTTTTTTAACTTTTATTAGCACAATTCTTTCCCTCCCTTTTTTGCTTTTGTAGCGATGGTCTAAAAGCATGGATATCCAATAGTCATCCCTTTGCTTGATGCTAATATACTAAACAGCTTGTAAGCAACCAAGCATGCTTTCTTTGCTTACCCCTGTCTGAAGTCATGGGCAGCATCATTTGCATGCCACTGGCATGTCATTCTTATTATCACGCTTGCCACAATGAGTATCATCCTCATTCCTTAGCTGTATCAGTGAAAACTCCATGTTCCCCTCCAACACTAACTCTTCTTCCTGACTGTACCCATCCCCTTCTCATTAATTTTAAGCTCCTCATCCTCCTTCACTTCCTCCTGTATATGACATTGTCCATGGAGGTCCCCAATAGCCACATGGCAGCAATCAAGATGTAGAAACATTTATTTTTCAACCATTCCTTGTTGCATCAATGTGAGTGTTTGTTCCAAAATAAATATTAGAGAATAAAATCATTGATGCTGCTGTTGTCCCTACTCAGAAGTCTGGTGTCTCTGTGAAGGACCTGAGTAGGTGACACATGTGTTTGTTGAGCTGCCAACACTTCGGCTTAAAATAAAACATGTTCCTTGCTTTTGTGATCTAGTT
Source organism: Bufo gargarizans (assembly GCF_014858855.1). Lineage (NCBI taxonomy): Eukaryota > Metazoa > Chordata > Amphibia > Anura > Bufonidae > Bufo > Bufo gargarizans. Next base: position 139,619,744 of record NC_058084.1, read on the forward strand.
CATGATGCAATTATTGACTACTTTACACTGCTTGTATAGATGGTCCAGCACATTCCAGGTAGAATTTTAGTGAGTGGGAACATTGCAGATAAAGAAGTGCAAAGGAAGACTGTTCTATAAATGCTGTGAGGATTCGCTCTGGTAGTTAGGATAAGCAGGCGCAGTACAGAGGCAAAATACAAGTTTGTAATTCAAGTGCAGTGTTACTTCACACCCAATGGCAAGTTAATATCAATATCAATAAAAAATATCACCTTGGTGGCAGTTGTGGCTCAGAAAGTCCAAATACAGGCTTTAGGCGGCCTGTTCCCCTGACAAACGGGTCTCAGTTCTCTAGCCCAGCACAGCCCTCAGATCCCAGCACACAAACATGGCTTCTGAGCGCAGCTGTCTATTTAAGGACAACCAGGTGCTGCCAAAACCCGGTCTGGCACTTAAAAAACGGTCCGGTATTTTACCTCACTTGGCTGTAAATCAGCCCAACAGCATATGCTAGGAGGAACATACCTGTTTTCCGAGACCAAACCTCTCACTGTGTCACC